>NC_134367.1:43915346-44548918 GCF_035582795.1 Mycteria americana
CATTACTGGAAGTCCAGAGTCCTTTGAAAATGTTGTAACATAATATTGTTCATGCCTTTAATCTCTATGCTTAGCTACTCTCTGGTTCTCATGCCTAACATTTCCCTTGATCCACAGTGTACTTTCCAAAAAACAAAGACAGATGCAAAATTAAATCTTTTGCACTTTGTATCAGAAAAAAAACCAACAAACCAACAAAAAAACAAACAACGAAAAAAGTACAAAATACTAAAACAAAGCAATAAAAATTAAAAATTAAAACATGTGAAGCTGGACTTTCACATATAAGAGGAACTAGGTAAAATGCACCAATTGCTAGCACAAAATCAACTGTAACACCTTTTTATTGAAAAAAGGTAACTCAGTAAAAGAAACATACCTAGCCATTTTTTTGAGATTTCTTAAAGTTCTGCATCTTGAATGGGTCTCAACTCCATCAACAGCATCAGTCATGGAGACCTTTAATTTGATACTTTTAAAAAAGTCTCTCTAGAAGCAGCATTCCAGTTGTTTAGCAATTCGTGTGTATAAAACAAACTATTAAAAGTCCTCAGAAATAAGTGGTTCAATCCTGCAGTCCCACTTCACGAAGAATGTTTCACAAATGAACATGAGTAAATGCCCCCAGCGCAGGACCAAATTCCATATCAATAAATGCTACCAAATCTATGTTTTGCAACTCCAGTTTTATCATTTGTTATACAAAGACTAATGAATGAATGGGCTATCAGCCCTCCTTAACTATTTTTTATATTTCTTTATTTTATAATAGCAATAATGTGCTTAAGCCAATCTGAGCTTCATCTTGTACTTGCTGAAATCAACAGTAACACTTTCACTTTCATAGCATGGGACCATTACAGCACTTCCTGAAGGACAAAAACTCTTGGCTTTTGGCCTCTTTCTTTTTCATATCGCAAAGATATTCAGCAATCACTCAGAACCACTGGCTTTTCATACAGCAGCAAAGAGATCAATTTTTACATCCCTCAAACTGTATCTTAGGGCCCAACATAAGTTTTACATTACAAGAAGCATTAACACCATTTTTCTACAACAATGTTCTACAGCAGTTGGAGGGTGTTTTGAGTATTCAGCCTGAAGGAGACATTGCTAAGAGATGCAAACCATGGAAAAACGGAGATATCGGCATCACAATGGTTATAAACTACTCTATTACTTTTTAAAAAAATGTCTTTGCTGTCTCCTTTCTTGGCAGAAATCTTTAGATAACAGAGTTGCTTTGACTCTACATCTATTTTAAGTGAGACTGGAGTCTGGCATCTTACCAACAACAAACGCAAAATGAACTGATGTATACATATATATGAAAATAGTAGCAGAAAATTATACTGTTCTTAGCTCTTAAATGGTTCTTCAGGAAGAGAATACAAAACTCCTTATACTCTTTTAACAATCCTGCACCAATGTTACCCAAATGGCACCCTTCTGCACTGGCTTGCATGCTTATTTACTCCCAGGAAAAAGCATGTAAATGAAGTCATAACCTGGACTCCCACCATGCTCTGGTTTGCTCTGAAGGGAAACTTAGGCATCAGAATTGCCAAAATTACTAAATAAGAGTGGTAGGCAAAGAGATTATACACCTTGAGGAATTGCAGCTACCGCTGTCAGGGGCCTGGGGTCAGCATGTGGCACCACACTGGTTTTTATGCTGGTCTGAAGCAAGTATCTTGTCAAGGGTTTGCAGGTACTGGGCAAATTTTAAGACTTTACTGTGTAGATATTTCCCTTATTTGTTTATTCTGTTTTCCACAAATATACAAAGGCTTTGTGTGTGGGAAAAAAAAAATATATAAAAATTTTAGAGCACCGTAATATGGCAGTGCTACTCAAGCCATGATAGAGATCTACCATAGCTTGTCCTCTGAGTTCTTGGGAAAAAATGCTTACATTTCTCTTCATGTTTACACTAATATGTATAATAATTTTCATGTTATTTTGTATGATAGTTCATGGAAAAAAACCCCAACCAAACAAACAAACCAACCAGAAAAGAATATGATAGCTTTTAAACTGAGCATAATTAAATGGATAGATGGAAATTTATAAGACTTCCTTTTTTGTAGCTGTCCCCTCAGTTAAGTCTCCATATGACAAAGCAGCCCATGATAAAAGGTTATTGAGTACCACTGTATTATGCCATTAGTACCCATTGCTGTGGATCAATGACAGAGAAATTCCCCACTGTGTTTACAAGCTGCAGCATTCAAAAAGAGACCCAAATAAATCAGATATTTTACACTAACAACATCCTACAGAGAAGCCATTTTAACTTCCTCTCTGACACACTTTACTTTCCGGCTCATAAATGTAACACAGTGTGCTTACAGTGTGCTTACAATGCTCTGTAAGCCATCAGCAGAGGCACACACAGCTCTCTAGGCCACTTGGGGATGTCCTGAGTACACGGTAACAGGCAATGTAATCAAGTAATACTTGACTGCATTACTCCATTACATTTTTTGCCATTGCTTTTGTGGTTGAGAAACTCTCAAATTACCTGCTGATCTGCAGAGAGGAACAGAAGCAGTAGTTACCCAAATACTTTTGCAAATCAATTAATAAATGTAAGTCAAAAAATGAGGAAGAACAATAAATACATTCTGATCTCCCCTAATATTATTAGGAGAGTTCTAAGAAAGCTTATGCTCAAACAGCATTCTTACCAAATATGTAGTGATTTACTAATTGTCCATATCTTTTATATATCTGATGCATTTAAAATAGTTAATGGTTTGGTAATTCCTTCATGAAGCTCAAAACTCACCAGCTGAATCAGTTTTATATGCTGTCTACTCTGGCAAAATTCTGGGGAGGGAAACCAAGAAAAAGAAAGAAAAAGAACTTACCAGAAAGAAATGAAACAGTTTAGAAAGATCAGGGCAGACAGTTTGTCTACCATGTCTTGGGGTTTTTTTCTGGTCAGAGTCTATGTCTAGACCCATACTGTGATCTCCCCTGTTTCTCCTGCCTGACATTTGGTACAAATATTATTGTCATGTCTGTATCCCATTTCTTCCAAAACTGGCGACTTGGGCATCAATCAGTGCTGAACGGATGCTGAGTTGCGTAACAAGTGACAACATCGACTCCCAAGGTATACACAACTCTTGCTTTGTGAATAAGTTTTGACATGTTAGGCACAAACCTGATTCTTACAAATGTGTTAGAGTAACAAACCAGCCTTACAAATAACAGAGAGGGGCTTTTGTTCTCCTGAAGCATTTGTTTTCCTTTGCAGAAGAAATATTTCTATGTTAATTAGATTTTTCTTTTGTCCTGCCTTCTTTTGCGATTCATCTTTCATAACTTTTTTTTTTAGCAGAAACATCTGCCACCAGCCTTGCAGTAAATCCTTGGCACACAGGTATTATTCTTCATTAAAGAAAACAAAACACCACAAAACTCCCAAAGATGAGGACACTCTTTTCCCTGGTGGGCTACTCAGACACATTATGTTCTCCTTCTGTCTCCAGTCATCTCTGCTGGCAAGTGTCAATTACAGACACAGGTTTTAGGGAACAGAAGGATAAAGCACAATTTACAAATACTTTCCTCTGGAAGCAGACAGGTGTAATGACTGAGACTGTTTGCTGTAATTGAATTTCATGCTGTCATCTATTCAGTCACAAAAAGATGTCAGCATCAAGGATGCTACTCATGGGAAAAAAAACAAAACAAAACAAAACCCCTTAATACATTCTCACTGCTACTGTATAGCTAATATTGCCACCCTACTTTGACTTGTCTAAAAGTAAAAGTTGCGTTTGCTGGAGGATATGAGGTGATTAGAACTGTGGCTTTGGAGGCCTACGGACTTGTACGATTATGTTTATTTAGTGTAGGATGTCCAAGAGACAATTAAATGAATTCCAGCCCCATAACAAAGCAATTTGTTTCAGACATAGCCAACAAAAATGTGGAAACAAAGTGCCATGCCAAAAAAATAAAAACAGTTGATCAAATATTAACAGAAAAGCATATAAATATTCTATAAAGATGTCAGCACAAAACAATAATTATCACTGTGCCAGAGGTTTGATCAAACTGATGTTTTCAAAGACATAATTGTTCAGTGGGGAAAAAATATTACTCTATTAACATTCCTAAAATGTGTACAACTTCTGTTCCAGCCTTCCAAATTCCTGTGAAATGCATTATAATGGTACTGCTAATGATGGGCATATTTCTGAAAGCAGCACGGGTGGTATTCCCAGGGAATGCAGGAAGAATTCCTTGCAAAAATGGCTCGGCTTTTTTTCTTTTTCATGTTATGAGCTTGTACTTCTTCTCCCAAAGAGTATTACATCTCTAGAATTTAAGGAGATAGACAAATACCTGTCTGGGAATCTGTGCTAGAGTGATAAATATCAGAAGTAACAACCCTGAAGTTAGTGACTATGCACAGGAATGAAAGTCATGTCCATGAGAGCAAGGTGAGGCACAGCAGTCAGCCTATGACTCCCTCGGTCAGGGCTTATGGAAGAAGCAGTTGTGCTGACCAGAGTGAGGTCACCACTGTGGACAACTGCTACTGACATAAATACAATATTTAAACTTTCCCTTGAGGTATAAAAATTCACATACATTCCGATAACTGAGAAAAAATCCATTTGATACTATGTTGATTGTCCCAAATGAAATAATTTTGGGAGTATGTATGAGCGGTTAAAAAAATACTGTCATGCAAAAGCAGAAGGAAACCCCATTCTCTTAGGGGGAACATATCTTGTAAAGTGAAGGTAGTTGATTGATTTGAATATATGACATAAATTAACACCTGCCTATTAAACAGCAATAATTACTTTAGAGATGATGCACATATTTACTTAATAATAAAATACACAAAATTTGTATGAAAATATCTTCAGTTTGTTTATATTTTCTCTTTTTTGCAACGAATAGTATTAAAACTTGTAACAGGAATAACACATTTCTAGGACTTATGCAACTATGTATGATAAATTGGCATGATTTTTTAAAAATGTATCCCTACCAGCTATCACACAAACAGAAAACTTTAAACATAATTTCCAAAAGACCTTAAATATTCTTGATTTTGAGTAGATATTGGTTCCTAAATCTCCCTATTTCTTAAAATAACCTTAGATTTGGGGGGATTTTTTTGTTATTTGAGAACATGCTATGGTTCAATGCTTCTCCAGCGCCTACTCACTGGAAAACCTTGCACAAAGACTTGCCTGATGCAGAAACATATTAAACTGGAAAGACATCAGTCATTTAATGAAAGAATTTACTATGTGGTTTTAAAAGCTGTACAGAATCATAATCTTTTTACAGACTTTCTAGTGGCTTTACTTCCCTGAATGCTATGAGGCTCTAAGGGAAACCCAAGTTCTACATCCAAAGGTTAACTTTTTGGAGATTTAGATTATGAAAATGTCAATTGCACAAATTATAAACCCATTTAGCTTTCTGATTAGTTCCACTTTTAGCATAGCATTTAGGGCTCAATTCTGACCTCTCATCAATTATATTTTAGTTTAGCTGCATTGATTTTATCTAAGTTATCCTTATTTTAGTTTAGCTGCATTGATTTTATCTAAGTTATCCTTGCTTTATACCAATGGAAATAAGATCAGAATCAGGTCCTAAGGGTAAAGTAATTAAAAATGTAATTACCACAACTGATCATGCAACGTATCTACATCATTAATTGGTTACAATTTTTTTTAACAAAAAGATTAAAATTTCTTTGCCAATTTCACAGAGATAGGTTTTTAATCTAACTTAGGCACCTGGGTGCACCTACCCTTTAGGCTACTACAGCTCTCCTAAATTAAGCACTTAAATTCCCCAAAATAGCTTTG
This sequence comes from Mycteria americana, assembly GCF_035582795.1. NCBI lineage: Eukaryota > Metazoa > Chordata > Aves > Ciconiiformes > Ciconiidae > Mycteria > Mycteria americana. The sequence goes on from NC_134367.1 coordinate 43,921,202, forward strand.
CTCCCTGTGACAGAGAGGTAAATGCATTGGAAAAATCCAGAAAGATATCCTGGCTGTTTAAACAGACCCATACATTTGAAAACATCTTCATTTTAAAGCCTTTGAAAAACTTTCTCCACTGACTACATAGTGAATTTAGGCACTGATTTTAGGAGAAACAGATGACCTGGTACACCAAATAAACCTGACATGTAACATTTACATAGTTTTTAGGTGAGGTAGACCCCATCTAGAATTTCTTCCTATCTCCTAAATTTTCCTTGTGAATTTAAGAAGGTGTATTCCTTGACCCCTAAAGCACCTTAAGGTAATTACTCTGGAGTCTGCTCTGACTTACCTCTCATGCAAATCTTGTAGGATGCAGTTTTCTACACACAATAGTGTAAGTCTAATTCTTGATGAGCTTAGAGGTATTTTAGCAAGCTGCTAGCTTAATACTGTAACTACTTACATGACCCCAACTTCATAACTGAAGGGAATCAATTTAATGCTGAAAATATTCCTAAGTAGAACTGAAGTGTTAACTAACATTTTTATAAGAAAAAGAAAACCCACCACAAGACCTTCTGGGTCTGATTCTCTTTCAATTTTTAATGTTGTGAATAAGTAGTGACTGCACTGACTCCTTTCATCCTGGATTTTGAACTTTTATCAATATCCAGGATGAAGGAGATGAAAATGGAGCTCTTTGCAGTAACAGAAAACCATGCAACATTTAGTCAGAAAGGTTAAACTTAAAAAAAACATACAAAGCTGGTTCTGTTTTATTGCAAAATTAGTCAATATATTGCAAAAATAAGCAAAATTGCATTAAGCATCCTTGAATAGTTTATTATGGTTCTATTTATCCCAAATAATAAACTTTAGATCTGATTCTCCATTCCCTCACTCATAGTGAAGGTATTGGGAGAGTGCAGACTTTCAGACTGCATGCAACATATGCTGTCCTGTTACATAAAAGTATGGGAAAATGGTGTCTACACATCTTACGAGTCCTTCCAGGTTGTAAAGGATACAGCAAAAAGACAGTAAAACTGGAATGTCATGAAAGAAATTAAACTTGAGACATAACCACAGCACTATCCTGTGTTTTAAAGAAAATTACTATTTTCCTATACAGACTGTGTAGACCATTTTTCAATTACTATTTGCCGTGGTTTAACCCCAGCCGGCAGCTAAGCCCCACACAGCCGCTCGCTCACTCCCCCGCCGGTGGGATGGGGGAGAGTCAGAAGAGTAAAAGTGAGAAAACTCGTGGGTTGAGATCAAGACAGTTTAATAGGGAAAGCAAAAGCCCCGCACGCAAGCAAAGCAAAACAAGGAATTCATTCACTCCTTCCCACGGGCAGGCAGGTGTTCAGCCATCTCCAGGAAAGCAGGGCTCCATCACGCCTAATGGTTACTTGGGAAGACAAATGCCATCACTCCGAACGTCCCCCCTTCCTTCTTCTTCCCCAGCTTTATATACTGAGCATGACGTCATGTGGTATGGAATAGCCCTTTGGTCAGTTTGGATCAACTATCCTGGCTGTGTCCCCTCCCAACTTCTTCTGCACCTGGCAGAGCATGGGAAGCTGAAAAGCCCTTGACTGGTGCAGCAACAACTAAAACATCCCTGTGTTATCAACACTGTTTCCAGCACAAATCCAAACCATAGCCCCACACCAGCCGCTATAAAGAAAATTAACTCTATCCCAGCCAAAACCAGGACACTATTCTTCTATGAGAGGCTCCAAGTCTAAAGCAGAAATTATTGCTACCTACATGTATATATAGCACAAAAGTTGTATTCACCACCACCATCAAAAGACTTAAATTTAGTGATTCCAAGGCATATCACCAGTAGAGCAACTCAATTTATGAGTGAGCACAGTGTACAATATGGTTCATATTTAGATTAGCCAAACAATATGACATCATTAGGCCAATAGTGTAATTATTAAATACCAGAATGTGCAAGGTTGCACCATATGTAAACAGAAATATATTCTCTGAATATCAGTCTATTGCCTTACTCATTTGAAAAAGCTCCAGTGTAATTATTTATACTCATGAATGTATTATAATACGCATATTAAGATGGATATACATCAGAATCTTGAACATCTATAGCTTGTTTCCTTAATATATATGGTCTCAGCACTGCTTACTGTATGAAATGAAAAAAATAAATTATTGGTACTGGAATTTCCCATGATAATAAATATACTGAATGTTCATTACTTTCCCTTAAATGTGCATGTAAAAACCCCGCCTTAGAAAATAGCTATGCTAAAACACGTAGAAACTCCTCTCATGATCATTCAATGATAAAAATACTCAATCTCCTCATTAACTAGATACAAGTTTCTGTAGCTCTTTACATGAGCCCCACGTAAAAAGGTGGAATAGTAGAGAGGTTACTTAACTAATCAAAGCTGTACTGCACGTATGCTCAGGGATAATAAAAAAAGCAAAAAAATTTCCCCCTTTGTTCTGATTAGCCAACAGTGGTTGAATTAGTCATAAAATAAAGCTGGCAATGATAAGGGCATGTCTTATTTTAAATCTCTACTTGAAGGGTTTTTCTTTTTTTAACCTTGTAATTTCTCTAATCCAAACTAAATTAAAGGTTGATGAAATACGCATGTAAAGTCAGATAATATAAAGACTTATGGCACTTATTATAATAACATTTGTATCCCACAGGAACCAATCATAGCTTCATACATGCAGTATGTGTGCAGATTAAATAGGATAGATACCTTCCAATGGACATGACTGCAAACTGATTTTAGGGGTGGAGCACCCAACAGGCTTACCTTTATTAAAAGAGCGTTTACTATATACTGGCTGCATACGTTGCAATGTTAAAGGTAGTGTACAATTTATCAATAAATACAATTCTCTTTATCTGATGACAAATTTCACCCTTTCCCCAAGTGTGCAATACCTGCCCGGACGGATCCCATCTAATTTTGCACCTGAGATATTAAAATACAAGTCTAGCCTCCTTAAGGTCCTTTCAGTTACTGGAGAGAGATCCTGCTGGTCATTTAGATCTTATGGTAAGCAAGTCTTAGGTGGGCCTTTAAAATGGTGGGCCTCAGGTGGGCCAATAAAATCTAAACTAAAAGTTAGATTTTATCGCTCCAGGTATGTCTCAAGATGGAACCTACATTGCTTGACTGGTAGGATTTTTTTTTCATGCTACATCTTTTGTAGGGTTTGGCATTTTTTTATTATTTTATTATCAGTATTCAGTTTTAAATGGTTAGTCTAATATTTGTTTTCTGTGATAGAAATAGAGAGATGCTAATTTCTGGTATTTGTATCAATTTATTACCCGTAGCTGGGAACTAGCCCCCCTAATTTAAACTCTTGAGTCTATGCAGTAGATGCCTGATGAAAAACTCTCCCAAGAAGAAATCTAATCAAGGAAAAGGACTGCCCTAAATGGCCTCCAGAGAGACATCCTATCAGGTACAGCTCAGGCACCAAGCTAGGGAGGCAGGACTTCTCTCTGAGGGACCTTGGAAGCATCTGCCACTCTTCAAGAGGTAAACGAGGCATGTCCTTTAAGGAGTCTGGTTTACTCAGAGCTTAAAATTTGTAACGATACGCAATACACAGCAAAGTTTGGCAGATGGAGTCTACCACCTACCCACCTTTCTGCTGCAGTCATTAACTTTTCTCCAGGATCCCTAGAAACCACTCTTACCCCCTAGATACAAACAGACTTCTGAGTTTCTGCAATTAATTCCCACAAGATTGTGTTCTATCAAACACACTTACATAAAAGATATGTAGATATACCTGATAAATTAGGGTTGTGACTAATGCAGGTTTGTGAGGTGTAACATGCAAGCAGCTAGCCAGCTGACCTACAGCACAACAGCCATATATATGTGTCTTAAGTGATCGAGCTTGGACTGAAGTTACAGGATCATCCAAAATTGTGCTTAAACCCTATGTTTTACTATACAGCCAGCCTATTCAGATGACATACTCTAGTGTCAAGTATGTACTTCTCCTTCCCTTTTCAACTCTGTGGTAAGTTGCTGGCAAAAGAATTTTAAAAAATAAAAGAGATCATCAACATAGTATTTTAAAATACTTAGAATATATTTTTATATGTATATATATTTAATAACAAGCTAGGTCTCACACACCCCGTCACCCCACAAAAAAACCCCAAACCAAGAAAGAAAACCCAAATCTGCAGCATTTTTGCACAAGATGGATTCAATTAGTGTGAATTTATCCTATTTGCTCCTTTCCTTTAGTTTTCATACTAGTCCATAGCTCAGAGAATATGGCACAAGAAGGAAGAGGGAAGGGAAGGGAAGGGAAGGGAAGGGAAGGGAAGGGAAGGGAAGGGAAGGGAAGGGAAGGGAAGGGAAGGGAAGGGAAGGGAAGGGAAGGGAAGGGAAGGGAAGGGAAGGGAAGGGAAGGGAAGGGAAGGGAAGGGAAGGGAAGGGAAGGGAAGGGAAGGGAAGGGAAGGGAAGGGGAAAGACAAGATCGGACAGGACAGGTCTGGAAGGGATGTGGGTTTTTTCAATCATGCTTTCTTTCTGAGAAATCAGATGCGTGCATCTGCTTCATTGACTTTAACATGAAGAAAGCAAAATCTGGAAAAATTCCATCCCAGCCCTGTCTGTATAACAGCAAGTGAAGTGCCATGACTGGTCTTGAGTATTGTCTCAGTACTTCCAGAAGGTCAGGAATGCAAGCAGCTGGCTAGAGTTTAAAGGAAACTTAACTGTGGGGAAAAAAAAAACAAAAAAAACCCAAAGCCATTTTAATGACTTAGCAGAGTCTCAGAGCAGGTTAAACTGTCTGCATAGATACAAATAATGACAATAAAAATGTTAGACTAAAGAAATACTCCTTACCTATAGAATATCAATGATTATCAGAGGAACTTTATCTTGTTCTTAACAAGTTGAATCATGCAAAACCAAGATCAATAAGGGAGGATGTCTTTAAAGCTCCACTGTTGCATAATGGAAAATACTTTGAAGAGATGGCTGTGTGTTCATGGAGAGTTAGCAAACTGTCCCTGCAGGCGCTGGTGACATTAGGCAGCTCAAAATACAGTATTTCACTTGAAGCACATCTGACTCATTCTATTGGCATAAACATCACATGTTTAGCATTAACCGCTTTTACAACCTGCTTTATAAATATATTTTGCTTCCCTCTCCAACGGCTGTCTTCTCCTTTCTTTTGTTGCAAATATTTTTGCTTGTTACTTTTGTCTCTGACAGTTTGACGGTTATTACCTTAAGACATTGCAGGTGTTCTTTAGTTCTTTTCAAAGAATCATCTAGGTACCTAAAGCTTTCAGCACATTAACAGGTGACTAATTTTTAATGGTACACCTAAAAGAATAAAGCTCAAAGGCAGAAAATACAAATAAAAATAAAATGGCGACAGGAGCACTTAATGTTTTTTAAAAATCCAGTGATATTATTTTTAAGCTGAAATGAAGAATAGTCTAATCACTGGCACTTATAACACGGCACTGCAACACTCGGGTTATAACAAATGGAACACACTACTCTCTTAATTAGGCTATTAATCAGCAGAGTGAAAGGTCGATCAACAGCGTTACCATTTGCTCCAGATACAGATTTCCAGATTGTCACTGGTTATCCAGACACTGGCAGATTTGCAGGAATGCTATTTTTGCTTAAACAGCACCCTTTGCCCTGATCATTCTGGGACTGAGAGTAAATCTCCCTTCTTTCCTTTGTTTCCACAGCAAAGTCCCTTTGCCAGGAATCAGGACTTTGCAAGAGAATAATTTCATTTGAGAACCAAATTTATGAGTTTGAGGTTCAGAAATGTCCACTGGCCTGCAGCAACTTTTCCTGGATAGAGCCATAGTCTTTTCTGAATGGAAGTTGAGATGGGAAAGTGTCCTTTTTCTTTCCAAAATTATGCAGACAAGAGAAGAAGAAAGGTCAGCCTTCCTCCTATATATCTGTTATCCTATTATCTCTCTGCTATGGATGCCTAATAAGACTGATATGAATTTTCTTCTCTATAGACTTCCTGTCTTCATTCCACCTTCTCTTGTTTTGTCTGTATTGAAAAGCAAAAATAATGACAAAGTGTTTCTAGTATTGACTCAACTACCACTTATGTTAAGTTTCATGCACTTAAATGCACTCAAAGATTTAAAATAAAGTTGTGGAGTTTGAATAACAAAATGGTAGAGCTTCATGAAACCTAAATTCCACAGAATTTGCAATATGAAATGGGGACAAAGACTTTAAGTGTCTTTTAAGCTGAAATGAAGAATAGTCTAATCACTGGCACTTATAACATGGCACTGCAACACTTGGGTTCTAACAAATGGTGTCTCTACTGTAGAAGAACCGAAGAGCATGGAAAAGACAAACTTCTTAATATAGCAAAATAGAGTCATTGAAAGGAAGGCTATATCAGCCCTTGAAGGATGGGTATGAGAGGTGGCCCAAATTTACATATAGTTTAGAGCAATCTCAGGAAATTATACTTCTAAGTCTCCTCTAATATTACTACAGAAAACTTTTACTTAACTGTAACTTAACTGAAACTTATTTAACTTAAACTTTTATTTACTACAGAAAATTTTACTACAGAAGACTTTTCTCTGTGATCTTTGCCCATGGCAGATGAAGAAGAGGATTAAAAGTTACATAAGTAAAACAGGGATGTACTGGTGTTGAGTGGTTTGTTTAAGAGACAACTATGTTTGAACAGAGACTGTCCAAATACGGCTCTTTTTTACATCCTATGATTATCTTTCATCCTTTTAATTGTAAGTGGTGAATTCATTTTAAAATAATAAATAGGACACGGTATCACTCTCCATCCCTCTCTGTTTTGACACAATGACCTAAATCTAGCTAGTACATAGCATCTATACTACTAGTCTGCATCCCCCAAGGGACTGGAAGGTAGGTGGTGTGTACCACTTGAGAGAGAAGCCCCAAGAGCAGAATGCTGCCAAGGGCTGGAAAAACAAATTATGTCTTTTAATCACTGGAATCATCCAGCCTTGTGTTAAATCACAGATATAAATTAAAAAAAAAAAAAAAAAAAAAGAAGAAAATAAAATTACGTGACTAGAATAAAATAGGTATCTTAATGAAATTCATTTTTGTCCTCATTCTTTTTTTACTTGACTTTTATGTCATGTATTCAAACACAGTTTTCTTCTAAATAAAACGTACGTGTCTTTTTTCACCTTTTTTCACATTCTCAAAAGATTTTTTTTTCAAGTTAGTTCTTTTGAAATTGCCAGCCTTAACAACGGTTTATTTAATGTACTCTGTAAAACTATTTGTCTCTTAGACATATACTTTTATTTACTGACTTGGTGTTTCCATCTTTCTTTTTAACTTTCTAAGTTTATTGTACTGTTTGCATTCTTTCACAGCCCTGAGGTAAACAACAATCTCACCTATGTATCTATCAGGATATGGCTTTTTAACTCAAACTCTCTGCACAATGAAGGCTGTGCTATGGGCTTTCATTCAAGACATATCACCTGGCACTTTTTTTGTTTGGTTGGTTTATTTATTTTCTGACCTATCTGATTCATTGCAACATCAGCCGTGAATAGAAGCCAATACACCTGCTTTGTTTTAACTGCTCACCAGTTAAATAATTCTGCTCACCAGAAACAATCAATACTACAAATGACTTGTGCGTTAATGACATAAAAGAAACAAAAAAGTGTTAAACTGATGACCCTCTAATTATCACATCTTTATTGAGGCAATGGCAGCATATTTATAAATGCTGTTGGACTTTTATATTGCCAGGACATTGATTTTTGCCAATTAATGAATCTTTGTATCCTGAGAGAATATTATTCTTTCTTGAGCTAGATACAGATCTCTGATTATACATAGAGATGTTCTTGGCAAAATACAGTAATTTTTCATTTTAATGTTCTTTTATTCATGAGAAATAGTGAACTGAATTTGCTGGGATAATTATCATCCCCAAAACCACCAAAAAATAAATATCACAAAATAAACAAACAAACAAACAAAATCCATCAAAGTGATACCGATAATAAAATAAATCACTACATTATGTTTCCCTGACAAAATAAATGGTCATATGCCCAAGTGAAGGCAAGCCTGAGTTTTGCAATACAGGTTTTACGGTAACCAGGTGCTACCATAGCAAGTATTAATACATTTTAAACTGGTTCTCTCATTTAATGATCTAAATTTTCTTAGTCATCATTCCACTTAAAATATGTATTGTTTATTAACATTTATTAAAATGTTCTGTGAAATGTTTCTTTTGAAGCATGTTGATTAAAAATAAGTAGTAACAGATATACAGCCTTCTTAGCTGTTATAGATTTCCATCTAAAATGGAGCTATGGAACTGAAGTACCTTAAGCATCAGCATCTGCACCAGTGACTGGAAGGCGTCTGGGTGCCTCATTCTCTAACGGTTACTTCGGACCAGAAAACCCGGGTTCATCATCATGCAATTTTAGGCACTAAATGGCACACCAAAGTTAAAAATAAAGTCTCCAAGACTCCTTAGAGTAAAGACACATTCCGATCTAACATCCCTATGTCTTGCTGTTGGATTTAGGAGAGTTTAAAAGAAAACTTTATCACTAGCACACAGACTTGTGGTTAGGTGCTAAACTAAAAAGGATTAAAACTAGGCCTGAGTCCTTATCTAGAAAGTGTATGTGACCGAACTTACACAGATATATTGTCCCAGGGGAGTCCAGAAAAGCAGTTTTTTGATCAAAGTATGATCTACTGTGCAATTCCAATCTCAGCTGGCCAAAGCTTGCCACAAAGGTCAGCAAAGCTAGCGTATGGATAAAGCAAAGCAAAACAAACACTGAACAACAGCCTAACAAAAAGATATTTCAGACTGGAATTAACAGCGTTTACTTCCTCAGTTTTTTTATTTCCTTACTCCTTCATTCTTAACTGTGGAAATGGTGGCATCCCTTTCTAAAACAAGGTGAAAGGACAATTCAGGGCACTCAATTCACAGTGCTGTTCCTGCTAAAAGCTGGGTCTGTTCAACTGTAAACATGAGTCTAGTGATATATGCTAACAAAATGCAGGAAAACAAGATCGTGAGCTCTCTGTATATCTCTTCCAAATAGATTTCTCCTCTGTATATCTAGGGCTTGGCCACAGCTCAAGGAGAAAATGCTCCTGCCACTCAAAGGAAGCTGTCTCAGAAATGTCATTCTAACATTTACTGCTTGTATGATTTTAGCTTACACAATGCTGAATATTAAACACTCGGTTTTTACTTATTAATTACACCCATTTATTCTTGTTATTTCCTTTTACAGGTTAAAGCCAGTTCATAGTAAAATCACTACAAGTCCTGCATTGCGAGGAAAACTTATGACATGTTTTAGCAACTACTAGTACTGCCTGTGAGAATTACTCTGTAAAGGAAAGGACAAGTGGACACTGAGCCGTGAGGAGCTGGAGTATCTCAGGAATCAGCGAGTGGGTGGGTGAGATGCCCTGAGACTTCCGTATCACAGCTGTGTATGAAATACCTGCCCTTAGTTACAGCCATTAGAACTCTTTATTCACCAAAAATGAATCTGGCTCTTGAGATCTGGCCACCTGATACAGAAGACACTTTTCAAGGCAGAACAAAAAGTGGCTGCCACCATTCTATTTTAAAAGCGATGACTTAAGGGATACTGCTTCTGCTCTTTTTTTTTTTTTTTTTAATATAGGCCTTTGCCATGCAGATATAAGGTTAGTTTTTTAGCTGGCATAAATCAGTAGAGTGCCGGGGAATGCTACAACTTAATTTCTATTTATGTAAATCTACAGCTGTAAATTGTTTCATTTTTCTGCACAGTGAACAAAATTAAGCCCACTGTTATACAACTTCCTTAAATGACTAATTCAGACCAGAATTTCAGTTCGTGTGTTCTGATGTTACACATAAGATTCGTTTTTCTTCATTACAATATGAATAAAAATTTTTTTAAAATATAGTAATATAACTTAAACCTCTTTAGAAGTAACTCAGTGCGTTTGGTTAATAAGGCACACATCTGTTACATATGTATAAATTGAAATAGTAGGGGATTCTTTGAAAAGAAAATTCTGCACTAATATAAGTCAAATGATTCATAATACTAAGATTAAAAAATCAGCACTATAGAAGATAATCATATAGCAATGAATATCTATTCTAATATGTATTATATTATTGTCTCTATATAATATAACTTGGAATATATAATGCATATATAATCTATGTAATGAATAATATATCTTTAAAATACAGGAATGAATAACCTAGTTACAAATACATTGACAAAAATCTCTATTAGTAATTTATTTGTTTTATTTACTTATTTATTTGGTTTTAACCCCCCCCCCCAAAAAAAAAAAAAAAAGGCAAGAATACCATTCAATCCTTTGCAATATATCTGTTTTCAGCAAAGTTCTCATTGTCATGAGAATATTTCCCTGGTAATTATTTCTACTATTTTAATATTAGAACTGTTTCTAATATTAGAACTGTTTCTTTAAAAACCCACAACAATCAAAAATGACTAGCATAATTACTTGTTTGCAAAGCATAAATATATTTTTCTGGTTTTTACTGTAAGGTTTTTAACCTGAGGTCTGGTTAAATGTATACATCATCAGTCTTCCAGCAAAGTGATATTTTAACTACTCTAGATCACAAAAATGTGCTGGATTAAACTTTTCCAAGTCCCAGAAATTTCACATAAGACATACATCAAATCCATCTCAAATAAACCTGCAGACACTCAACTAACATTTGACTGCTTTTCCTAATCTAAAGTTCAACAGCTGTGTAACGTTTTCTCTGTCATGCCTAATAAAAAAAAATCGTCTATGGCAGAGATTTAGGAAAGAAGACATGGGAAATGTGTGTTGAACCAGCAGATAAAGATTTTCATCTAAAACGGTGGAAAGAAATTTGAAGAATCTGTATTGTTCCCCAGACAGAACCATTGTAAATTGGCATAATAAATGAGCATGTCCTAATTACTCAGGAAGTTCCAGAAATTAGAATCATAAAGCTGTCCTTCAGAGTAAGGACACTTGTCTACTTTGCCACGCAGTACGTTGGAAGGAGTGGTAAACAGGACATTAGCATTTCACCTTGTCCTTGGCAAAGCATGCCATTGTTACTTAAAGTAAAAGCTTTTTGGGTTAGAGAACGCATTTTTACATGTGTATCTAATGACTAATGTAGTCAGTCTGAAGTCTGATGGAAGCCTTTCAACACTATTCTAAAAGAAAAGAAAAAACAGTGTGCAAAAGAACGCTGATAATGACACTGTCTTTCAGCTAGTTTGGTAGCAAAGTTTTATATGGCCCTGCAGATGAGAGATAATTTTAAGTGTACTTCCAAAAATAAGGTGAAAAATCCAGTGATTCCATACATTTAATAAGGCATATTCATAGCAGAAAAATAACAGAATTATATCTACTTTCCCTTGCTTTATACATCACTCCTTGCCATTCTCTTCATCAGAAATAGCTGTATGAAAAAAGATAGGTTACCTCTATTTCCATCTTGGTTAGCAGGACTCAGTCCTGCAGAAAAATCATAAAGTTGATTTATGACATCACAAATAATGTTCAGTGTAACAGGCCTTATCACAGATTTTGGAATAAAGATTCTTTGAACAATAAGCCGGGAAAAGATGGGTCACAAGCAGAAAAAGCATAAAAATATCTAAATGCATAAAAAGCATAAAAATATGAAAATGGAGCAGCAAATGGGATAAAGAATCATTTAAAGCTAGTTCCAGTGAAGGCATGCTTTCCAAAACTGTGTAACACAAGTATGCTACGAGAATTCATATTCCATTTCTCTGAATATTTATAATGTACTGGCAGAATTCCCTTTCTTACTCTGCCATTAATAATCAATAATGTCAGTGGTATATCCAGACAGCGATATTGCCAGTAGTGCATGGTAATGGCAATAACAAGGGAATAAATATTTTAATATTACAGTAATGATTGTTTCCAGTAGCTCCTAAAGTGTGTTTAATGTTATAGAAACAATATAAAGGGCACGGTAACATATGTGTAATATTTAAAATTTTCCATTATCCTGTGGTTGCCAGAATTCATCAACATGAATGTTCATGAACATCTACGTAACACTCAATAAGGCATACCTCCATAAAAGGTGCATGCAAAATGTGTACTGTCCAAAGACTTGTGATTATACCAGACCAAAACTGAATTTCATCAGAATATTAAAAAGAAAAAAAAAAAAATCAATAATCACTATTTCCTTGCCAAAATTTCAACTCACTGTTCTTTGTTATTTTGCTGCAAGTGTGGTTCAAATAAATATGCATATATACGTATGTCATAAAAAACATTCCACCCTTTCACTTTTCACTTAATAAAAAAAATTAATCTTTTATTTCAAAAGTCCAGTTTTCTTCTTCCACAAATTACTAAGCAAAAAAACAGAAGTTTTATCAGTCTGAAAAATTTTAGCCAAAAGTTAAGAGCTGGAATGGAAATGCTTAAGCAACTATAAGCCTAATTGACTTTGCTCTGTCTTGGTTCTATCTGTACCCTCATCTAGGCTTGGATTATCATGAAACTAAATACGTTTAAGGCAGCTTTGGCTTCATAAAACCAGTTTTACTTGGAGCTGCTTGGCATTGATCCTGCAGCAACAAGTGATTTAAGCTTTTGTCATTTGAGGAGTATATAAGTCCATGGTCATACTTAATCGTAAATACAGCAATTAGATAAAGAAAGAAAACCTTTCTTCTTAGTACAGAGAGTATAGAAAAAAAAACCCCACACATATTTTTGTTAAAAAGAAATATTAAAAATAAACCCTAATTTTCATTAACTGAATCTAGTTAACTTGATAGTCAGTCAAGTGTATGTAAAATTATATAAAACAATGTAAATCACAAGTAAAAACGATAGCATTCGTTAGCTAATGAGCTTTACTTTCTGATCTGCAGAGCTGTTGAAAGGAGAGGTATTTTAGAGCAAACAAAAGTCCACCATATGGTGCAAAAGACGCATAATAATTAACCCTTAACAAGGGAAGCACTGCATGCTATCGGATTATGAATTCTCTTCCCATTAGCTAGATTTCAAATGCCGGCACAGTTTTAAACAAAGAGAAATCTGGAAATGCCCCAGCAGTCCTCCTAAGGAGCACCGTGGCTCCGACACCTCTCTGTGGATCAATGTCTCCCTCTCTCCTTCCAGGCTTTGAGGCTGGGGTGAAAGATTTGGATTTTTATGTCTGCCAAAACTTCTGCACAAATGCTTCGTTTTGACTCCGTAGCATAGATGAGTGGAAAAGAGCACAATGAAGAACAGGAATGCTTAATCAGCCTTTGAGCATGCTGCAGTTCAGTGGTCTGCCTGTCTCCATGAGCAAACAGGGGGCAGGAATGGGAGCTCCAGATCCTGGGCTGCCAAGTGGGCCACACTCCAGTTTCCTGCCTTCTTCTGGTAATACACTTATCGAAGGTATGTGTGCTCTTAGACCAGAATAAAGTTGTTTGCATGGGAACACAGAGGGGATGAAATGATCGCTCCTACTCCTTACCTCAAGATGACATCTAGGGTACAGCACAACATTGGGAAAACAAAGAGTTTTTTACAATACAAATGCAAATACAAATGCATTATTGCATCCTCACTTTATTTAGACACTTCAAAACCAACAAATTTTCAGGATTTCTCTGAGCTTCCAATATTACAAGCAAGAGTCTGAGAGAAGAAAATCTCTATGTGTCAAGGTATCAAAATCAAAATATCTGCAGTAACATTAAATGTGTAAACTTTATTAAATTTTGCTAGGCACGTCCAGATTATAAGTGCAAATGAAATGTCATGCTAGTCAACTCTAGCAAACACTGTACAATTACTGCTATAAAAAGGTACACATAGTTTCTTACCAGTTTTCTGGTGTCTACCATCAGGGATATGCTTTCTGGAAAGCAGGTTTATGCACTTTGACAGATGGGAAAGAGAACACTTTTTTTTAAGAGGATGAAGATTCTTTGTATTCATATGAAAATTTTGAAAACCTTTTTGTAGCTCTTAAATTTCAGCATTTTTCCTTATGAAAGTTGAAGAGGATTTTTTGCAGGGGATAGGATCTCATTTCAGACAGCATAAATGGACAAAGTGAGAGAGAAGCTTTCTAAAGATATTATTTTAAGAGAGAGACAAGAAAACAGGACTGAAGGCACAAAGAAAGTTGAAGGGGTGCAAGTATACAATATATTCTTTATCTTCCATGAAATGGTCACTGTTTTGAAGCCTTTGAGGCTTAATCACTAATGAGTGATGTGCCATATGATAACTCAAAGCTCCATCTCAGGATCTACCCACACCAAACCTTTAATGTTCCTGAAAACTACAACCTATTTCTCAATGGCTCACTGAACTGAACTCACATACACTCTTCATCACCTGCTCTGGTAAGTGCAAGAGCTTTGAATAAACCCAAAGAAAGACCTAGCCAAGCACTGCCCTTTATTAGCAGGAAGCTTTAGAAAGAAAAATGTGACTTCCATTACCCTTTCAAACTAAATCAAAATTGATCCACTTTGTTTTGAAGCTGAAGAGAAAAAAAAAATATGGGGGGAAAGGGAAGGAGGTCAGGGAAGGGGAAAGGGGCAATGGAAGCGGGGGAAGAGACATGAAAGAAGAAAGAGGTGGAATCAGCAAAGCTCGTATCTGAGAAATGCTGGCCTGCAGATTAAACTAGCCCAATCTGCAACAAATTCAGGATGTGATCTGCTCCAGCCTCAACAATGAAATCAGTTTGAATGTTACTTTATAAATCATTCAGTCATTCTTTAACAAGATGAACGTCTGGCAAGATTCTCTCCCTCCCTGCCTCCTGGAAGAGATTACATTTTGAAAACCTTTAATTTCTGAAAGTCTTCAATATGCTAAAGTATGGGCTGCTCCAAAAAGCAGCTTTAGCTCTGTATTTCAACAAATGAATTGAGAGTGAATACACAAAGAGAAAGATGATTTACACTCGCCGTCTCTCCCAGATTACTGTGGGCAAAAAATAAATGAACAAATAAATAGATAAACTCCAAAACACCCTTTCTCTACATAAAACTTCTTACGTTGCTGAAATGTTAATTCTAATACAAACTATCACAGAGATTGTTTCTTGAATCAGTGCTTTGCTACTCATGCTTCCAGGAATGAGTGATACTTTATAGCCAAATTCACCCTGATAAAACTCTGGGTTCTACCAGATTTGATTCTGAGCTACCATGAATCAATCATTTACCTGAAATGAGTCACAAAGCCAGAGAAAGGATTTTCTGCTTTTGATTTTTTTTTTCTTTGTTGCCGTTTTCTTCCTGAAGGATAGCACTGATAGAAAATAAATCATCTATTTAGAAGTTATCCCATTCTAAACACATATTTTCATTTTCTGATTCTGAAATTGTTTAATCTGATGCAAGAAATAGGTAAGAAAGGTAAACATATTTTTAACCAGCCCATCTGTCAGTGAATACCTTGAGAAGGTTCAGTTCTGTAAATTCTGAAAGCCTGTGCTTAAACGTTTGACCAATTAAAGTCAATGAGTTTTAAGAATATGCTGACTTTTGCTTACCTATTTTTTTTAAAAATGGTTATTTTGTGGGATCAAGTCCAAACTAAATAACCTACCCATAGCCAACTGCCTGCTTTAAATCTATTCCACTACATTCCCATACTCTCACTACATTTAAGATGAATGAACAGAAAGCAGATATATTTGTGTTTTATATTTGAATCCTTTGCAGACAAAAGATTAAAAACTGCATTTTAACCACCTGTAATAAACATTAGGCAAACTGTGCTCAGGCAAATTGTCCGTTAAGTTACTCTGGGTTTATACATGGATAGCAGAGAACTTTGTGGAAAGATCTGTGCATGGCATTTCTGGGCTCTGCTGCATTCTTCCTGTCAGAGTCCATTTCTTGCAGTTTGCTTCATGTCTCATCAGTCTCATACACGCTGCAGAGGGAAAGGTATGGAAGGAATCCATCTAGAAATGAATACACCTGTTGCCACATTAACTTCAAGGTGAATTTTCATGTGGTTTGTCCTTCCTTAGCTCTCCCTTTCAAGTCTGGGACCTTGGAAGGAAGACGAGTGGGGTCTTGGAGGCATTTTAACATACAAATACTTGGGTAGAAAGGATTAAGCCAAACTACAAAGATGCCTATTAACTTTTCATTAAATAGTTTCACATTCACAAATCCTACCTAAGAAATGAGAGATTCTGTGCAATTTCCTACATAACCTGGGCATACTACTCTTATTTTGGCAAGATCTATTCTGTAGACAAAGACAGTCAATTCTACAAGAATCCTATGTATTATCAAGGATTCTTGTAGATAAGACACATATTTATCCATTTCAGGTCTTAATATCTGTCTGTATAAGGTCCTAGATGCTTCAAATTATATATATCAGATTAGTGGACTGTTCCTGCTCTCACAGTCAGCTTTTTAATTATTTCAAAAACTTCACCTCTACATGTTCTCAAGGTGTCTCAATATATTTAAAGACACAAAACCACCACCATAAAAAAAAACAAACAAACAAACAAACAACCAAAACTGGTCTTAAACCACCGAAGCTTATAAAGAGTTGTCTTGGTTTAAATGAAACCTATTTTGAATTTGTTCAGCTGAAGTTACACTAAGAAAGTTTATTTTATAATAGCCACAACGGGATGTATACAGATATATAAATGCTTATCAACATAAGTATTAGTTATAAGAGCAGATCCATGCCATGAAAATCTTATAGGTTAGTGTCATATCTTAAGCATACCTTTAGGATTCCTGGGTTTACACTCCACAAACGTGATCAAATCAATTCACTTCTCTATTTCCTTTTCCTTGACTATGCAGATTTTTTAGATGTGAAATTGCATCAAGCACAATACTTTAAATATGGTTTGAAAATATCCTTTCAGAAAATGTGGAATGTGCTGTCTAAGTTCTCATGACAAACTCTCAGAGGATATGACTGGTAATTTTGGTTTTAGCTTTTTTTTAAGCTCTAATCAAACCTGCAGGGGCTGACCTCTGTACCATGGTGTAGCCAATAGATTCCTGCAGCATGACATGCTCTGTCCCCGAGAAGACATGCAACAAAGTCCTGATATCATAATAAGGTCCCACGATTCTTACTGTCAGTAATGTTTCAAGTTTGATTCAATAGTTAAAATATTGTACCTAGCTAGTTTTATTAAATCAACACTATGAATTTTTATAATGTGAAATTACCCTTCCACAGTCATTATCTTACAGGTTTTTATTCCGAGTAACCTGAAGAAACCAAAAGTCATAACTGACATTCAGACTCAGAAGGGAATAAGTACAGACACAGGAACATTCCTGAAGTAGCAGGCTACCGTTTTATTAATTCAGTATACATGGCATGTAAGAAGACCCTGTCTAGAAATAACAGGGCTACCACCCCTGAGAACTGCTAGACTGAGTTCATTTAAAGATTCAGACCAATCTTTAAATTCTCTCATCTTTCTTCTTGAGGGGAATAGAAGATATTCAAGAAGGAATTCAATTGTCAGAATCCTTTGTTCTGTGCCTCTCACAGAAAAAAGCCCAACTATTAAAATACCAGGTTACCTCTTGTAAGATGAGTTTTCAGTTGTTTGCACACAGCAGACACGAGTCACAAGCTGAACTAACTAAACACTGACACAGATCTGGTTATTCACTTCTAATTAACTGTTCTTCACCCCTCCTCCTCAATGTCCCCAGAATGTCATCAGGAATGAAATAGAAATTTGCTAAACTTCTCTTAACTCTGGCTATCATTCCTTCTTTAGCCTCAGGAAACAGGGATTGGTCATAGCTACAACATCCCAAACAAGGTTTCTGCATTACAAGAAATGTGAATGGGACAAAGAAGAGCCACAGAGACATTTAAAAAGTTCAGATTATTGAATGGGGAAAGTGACACCCATATGTCAGCTCTCCGTGGCACTCCATGAAATGCATAACTCCTTTGCAGCAGAAAGTGCATGTTCCTTGTCTTCCTCCACCAAGCTCTTCTACAAATAAAGACCACTCAGCCTCCCTTCTCATAATGCAGGTTCAGATACTATACCAAAACCAAAATTGTTAAAAATTTCTGCACTGTTAGTTCAAAAAGCTGCACATAATGCAAACATTTGAAGATGCAATCATGTTGTTCTATCCCTTAAATTGCTACATTTGTATAGGAAGGATGAATGGTTGCATATTAGAAAAACTTCCTTATTACAACCAGAGCCCTCTGATATTTCAGCATAATGTTCTCAGGATATTGTTGGGAATAAAATTATTTTGCTGTGGTGGCCAATAAAAATTATCTATGCAGTAAACAGACTTTAAATGAAGAAAAGAATTAGACAGCACAGAAAAAGACTATTAAATATACTACTCTGATGCTGGGAAGGGGAAAAAAAACCCAAGGAACATTTAAGATCCTCCTTATAAGAATTTATATATATTGAGTTTATTTTAGTTTGGGATTAGAGGAAATAGAATTCTTTAACAGCGGTATTCCTTAAACTTGTCTTTTCTATTATGTCATACCAAATGTAAATTGATGGTGTTATCTGAAGTTTAAATCTATGTGAAAGTGACCCTTGCATATGTATTATCTTCCCTCTGAGAATCTATTTCCCCTGGCAAGCCTTGGTTTCCTCTGCAAGCTAAGGACCGTCCATTCTGCTCAGATTCCCTTCTTTATTCTCTTGCAAACTATCTGGTAAAAAGACTTATTTGACACTCATTCGAGGGCTTTGTTTCTTTCTCATTATTATTACTAATTTGGTTTTGCCTTTCTTTAGTCTTCTTCTCTCTTAAACTGACAGAGATTCTCTCTCTGTCCTAAAACTAAACAGGAATAAAGGAAGAAAAAAATGAGGAAGTTCATGTCAAATACTGTTTTCCATCTCTGGAATGCAACTTGTCTGCTTCTTCAGAAGGAGCAAGTATTTTAGCTGGAGAACTTAGACTGAGAAGTAGCGGAGATCATACCTCAGAGCCCCAAAACAGTGGCAACACTTGTATACTCAGCTAAAATTAACATGGACAGAAGACAAGTGCAATTATGGTTACTTATGGGACAAAGCTCAAGTGCAAGGGCTGAAACAGTGCATAAAAAAAAAAACAAATGAAAATTTGGATATCCAAGTTAAATTTCTTATAGAAGCTGGAACTCCTGAGAAGCTAAAATGCCTGCTCAAAAGATGTTGAACCAGACACTGCTTCAAAACAACTAAAACTATATCTCCTGATTGCTGCTGATATAAGACTTTAACACACGAGGACTTTGAGTTTCTTCACCCTCTCTTTTATTTCTTGAGAAATCTTCCTTTACATCAGGACTTGTTCAAAAACAAGCCTCAGAAGCTTCTATTGCAACCATATAGTTTCTACAGAGTGAGCATTTTATATTCTTTTTGACAGAAGGCATGGATTTGACCTTCTTGCTATCATGTTCACATAGCCTCACCAATAACATGCTTATCAGTCTTTGGTTAGTTCTTTATCACAAACTATTGCCTTTGAAATACTGAACATCTGAATTAAAAATAGATTTATTTTTCTCTACTTTTTTTTTTATGTCCTCTAAAATCCAGGCAATATTGGTGTTTCTGATCACAACGGATAAGTATTTTAAGAAATGACACTTCCATTCAGAGTCACAGCTTGATTTACATATTCTGATTTGGGAAGTTCTCCATCCCTAAGGTAACAGGCAAAGATAATCTGGAGACATGTTTGTTTGCCTGACACACTTCCTAGATCCTTTATGTCCTTCCTCTATTTGGTAATACATTGTTCAATTTTTGGAATTTCTAGGAGTCAGTAAATAAATCTTGCCTGACAAGTCATCGTACTTCTATGACTGGAAAGAGATCTCTGGGTCATAAAGCTTAATCTTCTGTTAACTACATTGTAGATAACATTATGTGGTCAGGATATCAGGATGCAAAATATCAGGGTGTTTGCTGCTTTTTTGACTGGAAGATTGTTTCTAGAATGAGACGCATGCATTATTAACTTATGAGCATTTCCTATTGGCCTTTCTCTTGCTAAACAAGCTAGATATTTTCATTTCTCCTCAGCTAGGTGAGGCAAAATGCATATATCTAATATCCCTAAAATGTCTAGGGGGGAGTTACTAAATGTTTTAGGTAGGAGAGAAATCTGAGTGGGAGAGAAATGTCACCTAGGAAGCCTAACACTAAAAGTGCTGCGGTGAAGGGGTAGGAGGTACAAGTGACAATGGGAGGGGAAGGAAGTGAAGGAAGCAGTATAATGCAAAATCTGAACTCTGTCTTCTTTACGAGACCCAAAACCCTGTGGCATGTGATCTAGCCCAAACAGGAGTATTTTTACAAAGCTGCTTTCTGGACAACCCACTGATAGACACAGTTCTGCTGAAGGCAAGTTTAAAGTAACACACCCCAAAGAAGTGAAGGCAGTCTCACTCCTTTTCTCTTCTTGGGTTATTGCAACACAGGCTTTTCCAATGGTGCAGAGAGGTGGAATATATCCAGGCAAATTATAGTTCCCTTTTTCTGCACAGCATGCCAGCTGCAGAGCTGAAGTGACCAGGATGCTCCTGAAGTCTGTTCAAGCTCTGAGAGTTTCCCTTGGAGAGTCTGCCCTACGAGTAGAACAAACATCTGCCAACATCAATGCAGTGATAGAGGGGATAATGCTGCTTTTGCTGTGCACGTAACTTTTTTCTTCCTGATCTTGGCCTGGTCTTGGCTGCCAGGTGGCTCTTGATCCACTATTTGAAGGATAAAATAGATAGACTATTCAGAACAAGGAGAAAAAAGATAGAGAATAAAATTAAGAAAGGAAAATAGCAATAGACATGAAGGGATTTTTGCTGAAAGAAAGTGTACGGCATTTCCAGGTGTCTACCCAAAGTATGAACCATACATCAGCCAGACTGCCTTCCTATTTCTAACTGTTTAGGTGAACACAGTCTCTGTGTGTAGTTTAACCAGACAATGCCATAAGAAAAAGTAATTACATAAAAAATTAGCCACAAAGCTCACATTAAGTCACCAGTATGATTAAATAATTAAGGAACAAAACTTGGAGTTGAGATGTTTGGATTCTTTTCTACACTCTGCCAATGATTTCCTTTCAGATCTTCAGTAACACTTGATATCTCTCTATCAGAAATTTCTACTGCAACATGGGATAATAATTCTTACCCTTATTTATGATGCATATGAAGATTGGAAAATAAACAGTACATCATATTTCCCTAGGGATTTTCCTATACTTAGGACATGAACCCTACAAGGCATATCTCTCTGAAAACATAATGTAATTATTGCATTAAACAAAAAGGTCATTCACTGACCCACCTCTGTCTATTTAATAAGAACATTTCTGCAAAGATAAGACTATTACTGCTGTTTGTATTTATCAACAGTGTGTGAGGTAGTGAGATTATCCTTGCCTCTCTACACCCACCAGCAATTTTTCTTCTCCCGCAGATGACAAGCATGAAAAAGGCTTGCTTTGTAATACAAGACATCCTTCTGATCTATTTACTATTATTTAGCTTTTGAAAAAACTATATTAGCTATAGATTCTATCATGACTAGCAGATAACAAATTCATAAATCTGAAAGCATGAGATTTATTAAATTCATTATATTTTAACAGACTGATTTTCTAATTGCAGCAGCAGTAATAGGAGCAGTTGGTTCCAGAAATTGTAAATGAATGAATCCATCATGCTATGATTGGTAGGTTGTCAAAAGGTTGTTTACTATTATAAAAATCTTTGTTTATCAAAACAAAGCAAACTATACTAACCAGCGTGCAGAAAAAGCTTCCTTCAATTTTGTCCCAACTTACTCAAACAACCATTAACCTTTCATTTTATGTGGATGGATATATTTTACGTTACAACTGAGTGTGCTGACATGTACAACAACAGCAAGAGATACTGTGTTTGAAATCCAGTCCAATAAAATTACTATGAGAAAATCAACGCTCATTAGTCTAAAGTGGATGACCAGGACCAGGAATGAAGAAACAGTCTAGCAGATATCTTTAAAATGACTTATTCTTTCTGTACAACAAAAATAAACACAGCAAAGACTTTCCAGTTTTATGTTATTGATGCCTATTTCTTTTTCACAGTATGTAAAAGGAGATAAACAAGTTGTTTTGATTTGGCAAACAGAGAGAAGAATTAAGCGATGAAGAATTAAAAAAACCTAAAACAAACAAACAAAATGGTAATATGAAAGATCAAATTTTCTAAAACGATCTATGACTTCGGTGTCCCAAAACACAAGCAAACCAGCCACAGGCTTGCCTTTATAAGCCAGTGAAAATGTGAAGGCAGCCGTACTCAGTAACTCTAATCTGCACCTGCGTGTATCTCCTGCATTCAAAAGAAGTACACTCAAACTTTGGCTACTTTGAAGAAAGCAGAGGATACGGAGACAACAGGGTCTCAAGGCTCAAGCAACAGGAGAAAAAATATACAGTCTCTGTTTTATTGGCAACATGTTCAGATATATATTAAGACTTTTAATTAGCAGACTAGTTTCCTTCGTCCACTGACTTTCACTGTTTTTTTCCAAGTATTGTTGTATCATTACTGTCCCCATAGCAATGGTAAGTCAATTATATCAGTATACATTTGTAAAAGTAAAATAAATTGCTATGTCTTCACTAGGTCTACAACATCCCTTGCAATAATATTTTTTATGTAAAGCATTTTCTTCCTCAGAACACATTCATATTCATTTCTTTATGCATTGCTATATTAAATTTTAATTTTCAGCTCCTAATCAAAACAGACAGATTATGCAAGGACTTTTATTGTTTCTCTGTTTATAACAGCTGAACCTTCCATCACTCTAGTCTGTTTTTGTCACTAGCAGTCCAGTATTTCCATGTATTTATAGAATCCAAGTGAAATATGACCATTTTCCTAATTTACATAATTCTTATTGTCTCTGTTATCCACTATATTGGAATACACTTCTGATTTTGATACCTTATTGAAAAGGCTAAATCCTGCTGGCATACCGTATACAAAAAATTGCATGAAGATATGGTCATAAATCTCAGATATATATTCTCTTATCTATTTATACTTCAATATTCACCACCAGTTGTTAGTGAAAACTGCATCTGGATTTAGCACGAAGTCCATCTGCTAAATTTCAGTTTGATGTACACCATGATCTGCCATGAAAATAAAGAAATGCAGCTGAGACTAGAAAATTCCTTTTTTCCACACCTGCCCTTAAAAAATACTGGTTTAATAAATGCTGGGTTTCACTACAAATTAATAGCAAGTGTGTTTTTAATATAGTGAATCTTCAGTAAAAGTATATATTAATTTTAGTGAAAATGTATGTGTTATCACTTTCCCCATTGAAAAAGGAGTTCCAAAAGATGAGCTTTATATTTCTACGCTACAACCTAGCGATGAAGACCAGTTATATTAGCTTTTTTTAAAAGGAGTGCAGCCATTAGTGTACAAAGCATTTTTGTCAAGTTCATTACACAAGGTAAGAACACATCCCCTAAATTTTCATTATAATTAGATGTCATATAATTTTCATAATTAGGTGCTACGATGGCTGTATGTTCTTGAAAAATCAACATAAAGTTCAAACTGAAAAATAATAAAAAGAAAAAAAGTAGGATATCCTTTCCAGTTATCAGATTTATCTATAATATACTAAACTGCATAAATGCCAGTCTAAAAATATTTTTTGACCAAAGCTTGCATACTTGTGGTAATGCTTAGTGCTCTGGAGCCACTATGGTCCAACACAATTAGTAAAGCTCTGAGACAGCATTAAAAAGCTAAAAATTGAGATAAGAAAAAGCTTACTGACTCATATGTCCCCAAAAGAATCGGGACATAGCTAGGAGATAATCCCGTTTGTAAGGGGTTCCACATGCCTCCGCACACTCGATTACAGAAACTGCATTTCTCACCCTGTGAAATTAGCAAGAGTCACATATGTGTAACAAACCCATTGCTTTATAAAACACCATGGCTGTTTATCTCATAAAGTACTACTGTTTCATCATCATTAAGCTTGCATAATTATAACTTCATTTTATGCTATTGCCCTGCCGTTGGGTGAGTGCATTGGAGTGCATAAGTGCATATGTGCTTTAAAAATGGACATCACTCTGCTTTAAAATGGGATGTCACCAATTTTAATGTTAGACTAATTTTTTCAGGTACAGTCTATGATTGAAACATCTTTAAATGCTGCTACGTAATTATTTTATTATGCAATTTTCCAACAAGGAAGAAACATGGCATTTGAATTCTGTACAAGCTTATATTTTTAAGAAGCCCAGTTCAGTGAAATGCAGGATTAGGATGCCTTTCTGGCACTTTTTTGTGTTTCCCAGGCTGGACTATGATGGAAATTGGAACGGGCTCCAGGAGATGACAGCTGAGGGGGGCTTTCTGTATTACAGCAGACTCCAAGGATGCCCTAAGGTAAGCAGAGTTGCTCAGAGTTTGCACAATGCCGCATGCTGTTATTTTGCTATTGAAGGCACCGTTACATTTTAGTACACTGTGCATTCACAACCCACCGGCAAAGAGGTGACAGGCATCACTGGTCATCTAGTAAAGCAGTTTGGTTCCCTTTAGATTGTCATTTATAATGCAGCCATTTTATGTGCCTGGAGAGATACTTTTCTCTGCTACTTGTGCAATAACAACAAACTAAGGAGTCTGCTTCAGAACATCACATGCCAAAAATGAGGCAAAAATTCTTTGCCGCCTACAGGATAGACATACATGAATAAATCTCACTTCTTGTATGTTATCCCATCTGTACGGGAATGCCCCTGGAACAGATCTCTACTGCACCAGTGCTATTGAATGCTGTGTATTATGGAGATGAGAGAAACACAATCCATTTTTCTTTAGAGTCCAAGATGCATCTACAATATTTGGGAAAAAGTAGCACAGGGGGAACAACTGTGCTGGGAAAAATAATCATAGGGGGAAGAAAAAAAAAATTACAAAACTGTTTATCCTTTTAAAAAACTAATCCCAGAAATACTGTTGAAATCAGGGGTCCAAATTCATCCCTGATATAAATGTATGCAATATTATTAACCTAAACAGAGTAATATCCCACATCGTCACAAGACTGCTGCATGGCCTGGGCCACAGAAGGAGTACACTTCTGTCACTTGCTCATATTAAGGTTGTCCTAAGGAGCTTTAAGCTGAAATCCTTGTTTGAAACGAAGTTTTCAGTGTCTGAATCTGTCTTCTTCTTTTAGACTCCCTGGCACAGGGACTCTCCCCCACTGTTTGTGCAGTGCCTAGCACAATGGGACATCGAACCTCATTGCGTGCATCAGACACAACTGTAAAATCATTATCATCCACACGTATCTGCTCTGTTTCTTTGGTTCCTCACTATTATTCATGTGCCCTATCTTCTTTCAAACTTCCAGCTGAATGTTCTCATGTGTGAAACAAGAGACTACGTTAGTAAATATGAACTATGCGGATCCTGAAATCTGCCAGCAAAGCATACATGATAATTAAACATCAGCAGATGTGTGTTATTTGCTAACTAGGCCTTAAACATCAATACGTTCTGGGTTATGTTCTGCACTCCTCAGGCTATTTATTAAAGCATAGCAATAGCAAATGTTTTACCTATTTTGACATATTTTTTAATTTTAGCTTTAATGTTTAACTTCCTGCTGGATTAAAATTATTCTTATGAGGCCAAAGTACTGAAAATTAAAGACATTTGCTCCTAGTTGATCTGAAGAAGGTTCCTGGATCATCTCAGCTTCCAGTCATTCCTGCTTTTTAGCATCTTTGAGCCTGACATCAGTTTTGGATGCAGCTAAATGCCAACTATCCCGATAAACATGTACACTACCAGCTGTGGCTCCATCTGCTCAACTAAACATTTTCACACCAAATCTGCCGGGGAAAAAAAATATTGTTTTTGGAGTTGGTTTGTAACAACTGAAATATTAAAATCTTAACTCCAGGTGGCCCTTCACTTTTCTATTCCTCTGATGAATATATTTAGAAGAAACAAAACCATCTATTTATAGTCTGCCTCAAACCCACAAAATCCAATGGAAGGAATTTGGTGCAAAAAGAACAGATAAATAAAACAGAAATCCAGAGCTGATAAACTTTCACTTTGTCTCTTGCAGAGTCCCTGCAAATGCCTACGTGACTGGGCGACCTGGCCGATGTGCAGCGGCAGCTATAAATATCACCGGTCCCTCTGCCCCACCCCGGAGGCAGGCAAAGCCGGTGTGTCTGTCAGCCTGCTCCCACAGCGCTGCAGTTGCAAACCCAGAGTTGAAATCGGTACTTCAATAAACGGGCACGAGAGCTGCAGTGTTTCAGAGCCTTTTATGAAAACAAAAGATGCCCCTTTTTTGTGAGCAGGGATACCTGTAGGAGCAGTGAAGCCAACATCCTACCGGAGTCCTAGCTGCACTACCAGTCCGAATTGACTTCCACATGTACAACATGTCTTGAAGGGATAGCTGTGTACATACCTTTGTATCAGAGAGAGGTCTAGCCCACTACTGTTAATCTCCTCTTTTTGCACTTGAACATTCAGATCTGCTTGAGCAAAGAAATAAAAGTCCTCAAGAAAAGGCAAAGCAACACTGTGAACACGGCTCTTGCCTAAACGGTCAAAATCATGTTAGAAAGTTCAGCGTGGTAATGAGAGGACGCTAGGAACCGTACCTGCCACTGTGCTAGGGCAATAACCCTAATATACCAAGTCTGAACAAGGACCGAGGTTTACATTGCACTAAGCAAGTGCTTTTCACTTTCCACTCCCCTGCTGGGAACCCGACAGAAGGTGTGGGACAGCCCCAGTTGTGCCACTGTGAAAGCCTGAGCGGCTGTTGTGAAACAGGGATAGCACAGTGGCTGAGCAGAAGATGACTAGTCCTAGCCACAAGAAGCTCAAATATTTTTTTCCTGCTATACCTGCCAGGGCCTGTAAATTGCTCCTTCTGAGAGTCCTCAGCTGCACGTGCCAGCGTCCTGAGATAATCTTACACCTTCACGAGCAACACTTTGAAAATAATAGATACAAATCTATTTAACTTGAAAGACCAGCTGACTTAGACTGGCATTTGTTTTGTACAGTGTCATCTTAAAAAGCAAAAAGAGAACAATTCCCCAGCCCAGTTAGGGCTTTTAAACAGTTGCAGTGACATAAGAAGTAAGAATACAGCAAAATAATGGATGAATAGACTATATACTGTAGTTTAAAATTCAAAGACATCCTAATGGAAACTCAAGAGGGATGAAAAAGTGTGATGCTTCTGTAACTTATGTTAATGAAAGCCAAGAGTAATTTTATTGAAGTGAATGGAGCAATGCCAAAATTTTCATACTAAAGAGACATCAGACACATTTAGCTCCGAAGTACTCCTTGACAACTGAATACATTTCTGTTTTAGAAAGCTAAATTGTATTTTGGATATTATATCTTCTTCTATTCTGTTATATATGTTCCTTATAAAAATGAAAGAATAAAATCTTGCTACATCTAATAATTTATTCTAATTAAAAAAATGTCACCCAGGAATGTGCTTTAAGTAGATGTGGCAAGCAATTAACAGTTTAGACTCCACATCAGAGACTTCTGAGCCTTTTAGATACAGCTTTCTCATGATTTCCTTCTGACTTTATTCTTACTACCAAAGTCTAGTACATAGGAAACCCAGAAAGTTTTTCCAACTGCTGAAATTAAATAACACAAATTAAAACAGTCATGAGAAAGGTATCCAAATTCTGCAGAAAGATTTAGGTTTGTATGTTTTATCCTTTCTGGTTCACTCAGCAATACAAATGTATCAGTAGAAAGTGAGTTTGGGCGAGAAAAATGTATTATATTAAATTGAATACATTTATCACCTAACAGTTCTTACTAATGAACACATTGCAATCTAATACTTAGTGCTGTTGTATCTAACAAGTTAATACAATTATACTGTGAAAAATAAATATCTGTCTTTCTTTCCTTTCACATTTTTGACTCAAGAAACATTACAAAGAATCTCAGTAATAAACCTAATTGTGAGAGACATGAGTTCCAGAAATAAGCCAAATATTATGAAGGTATGTGAAGAGGCACATGTACATAACCCACTTTACTATCTTCTGTATTTTGCAGTTCTCCAAAAGAAGTACTATTTGCATCAGTCAGAGAATAATGAAGAGTGGAATAATAAACAAAATTGCGAAGAATTTAAAAAATAAGATCAATATCCAGAACTGTACACAAATAAATGGGGTTTTCTATTGTTCAGTAGCCAGCATCTCTGGCTACTGGCTAACAGGAATGAATAATATTAAAAAAAAAAACAAAAAACAAAAAAAAATTTATTTCATTATTTTAGTATTTAGCTTCAGTGTAGATATTGCAGTTATATATGTCTGTGATTTACAACAGAACAAAAAGTAGTCTAGCAGCTTCTTTAGAAGAAAAGCTTATGAGCCATATAATCCAGCAAGTTCTTGTAATAATGATTTCCCATCTATAAATCATCTGTAATAATTTGGCATATTTTCACTGTAGTCCTTTGAGCTGTACTAGTTTATAAAGCTAGGGATCTTTACAAACACAGCAGCATATAAATATAATATATATTTCTCATCCTTTCTCAAGGAGTAAAGGAAAGAATAACTGAACATCTAAGCTGGAAAGTGCCTTTTTGTTTTACTACGGCTGTTTCTGTATAACTGTATCGAGATAGAGGCATGTCCAAGAAATTTGCATCACACAGAGAAATAAGGCAATACTTCGATGGTCATCAGATTCCTTGGGAATTAACTCAGAGACTTTGATGCAAACTGCACTGCTGTATGCTCTCTCCTACAGATAAGCCTTGTATTTACTGTGAAGAAATCTACTGGAGAACTTCCAGCAGTGAAGCTATCAAGCACTGGGGCTTGAGATAGCCTTTTAGATATCTGGGTCCAGGCCAGAGAGTCTTGAAGATAAGAGTGGAGACTGAAGTTAAGCCTAATTCTCTGAAAAGCCAGTGTAAGGCAGTCTGATGTGCTCATGGTAGTCTGAGTTGCTGCAACCTTTTGTATTAGATACCTTTCCCTACCCAGTAAGAGGTTTATGCTCAGGTATACTGTGTTGCTATCATCCAAGGGAGAAGCAGTAAATGCATGAATAACTGCAGCCAGTTCAACATCCAGCAGGATGAAGTAGACTCTCTTGCCCAAAGAGGAAAGATGGACAGTTTTATTTACTAGACGTCACTCTGTGGCAGCTTTAGTGTTGACACAGGATACAGAAGTACTCCTAAATTGTGGAATGCACTGAGCAAAAAATGATGTAAAACTTTCACCAGAAGCTACTATACTGGGCCTGGAAACTCACTGACTTGTCATTTTCTTCTTGCTAGTACCATCTCCGCCTCATTTGGGTTCAGTTTCAACCAACTATTCTTCATTTCTGTGCTGTTTTCTTGCAACCAGTTGCCACTACAGTGAAACTGGAATGGTTACGGGTCTCAAAAGTACAAAAAGAAATGTGTATGATCTGCATATTTCTCGAGCATGCCATCCGACCTGTTCACACAGTAGCTGAGTATAGATGCCAAAAAGAGCTAGCAATAAAACTGATTCTTGAAGGACACCAGAATGAAGAACAGAAAGGTGGTCTGCCCTGACTACTTGTTGTCTGTGTTTGTCTGGGAAGAATGCCAACCATTTTAGTGTATTACTTTGGATCCTGCTACCTCTCTCAAGCAAGGAAGTACTATCACATGATCAACCATGTTAAATGATTCAGATATGTCTAAAGTGATGAGAATAGATGTCTGTCCTCTCTCCACCGAGAGGAGCAGATTACCTATTACACATGCCACTAAAGCCATTTCATGCCCTGGTGCTAGCAGATTGTGCTAGATCTAGAATTATATCTTAATTTAGTTAATGCAGTTGGCCTTTGGCTAGCTTCTCTATGAGCCTGCAAAGAGTTTCACAATTATTCTGTGTCTGTATGTGGGGACAGACAAAAAGACGATTACAGTTAGCTCTAGGGTGAAATGTGGAAACTGTTATAGAGCACATGGAAATGCTACACAAAGGTTTGGGACAGGAAATGAATAGCTAAGCCAACTGAAGCTACAGGGGGAATGACAGGGATGTGAGACATAATTACTCAAACTGGAATTTGCTCAGGACACTGAGGTTAACGCCTCTCCTCTTGCAAATTGTGCCAAGGCTACAGCTCACAGGACTTCAGGTTTTTTATTTCATTTGAAAAGCAACAAATCGAATTGCAAAATTCTTTTTCCCACAAGGGACAATGGGTTTAGCATAATACAGTGAGAAAGAAGTGTCTTCTGATCATCCTTAGCACTTCTTTCAACATCTGGATTCTCACTGCAGGTATCCCATTTAAGTAATAATGCTCCCCAGTATAACCCTACTCGGTCTGATAGGTGAAGAGAAACAGCTTAAAGAAGTATAGCTACAGTGACCATGAGTCAAATACTCATGTAATTTAACCTTGCCAACTAACTAACAAACTAAATAACAACACATAGTGAACTAAACACTGGAGAATATATCTTGGAAATTTCTAGGTTGTTACTTTAAGGTTAAACAACAGTGGTAAGGAGATGAATGCAGGTTATTAAAACCCATATAAATGTACACCCTCTCACACATATAAAAGAATCAATTTTATGATGTTCAAAAGCTGTACAAAAACTACTAGGTCTTTGTGGGATTTTGCTGATCTTTCAAGAATGACAGATCAATCTGTTAAAGGAAGAAAAATGGATTGAAAACCCACAATGTTTTAAAAAGCAATTCCTTTCAGAGCTCTACTTTTTTGATAAATTAACCATGATCAGCAATGGACAAATCCATTTTCTTTTCTATCTAAGCTTCAAATAATGATATATAATAAAAAAAAGATGTACATAAGCAATTCATACCAATGCCCAAAGCCTTCAGAAGTAGCCTCTACTTCTCAATTCCTTTGTTTTTGTAACTCAAATCATGATTTGCAGAGATGCTAATTGCCTACAAGTCCAGTAGCACTTCAATTATGCAGTAAATACTCCTGCCAAGGAGTCTGGCAGGTGTCTGCTTTGTTGTGTTCCTGAAGCCTGACTGAGCAACTCGGTGCAAAGTGAACTTGTGTCCTATCGCCACATCTTCCTTCCCGAGCCTTTGAAAGGAACAGTAATCACTGCTGAAAATCAGGCCATGGGCATTAGTCAGTGGGCATCCAGCATGTGAAGCATTCAGAGAAACCATATTTTAAACCTTGGTCGTATTTCTACATTATCAAGCAATTATGTCACTACTTATAATCCGTAACCTCACAGACCCTCCTCCAGGGGTTTCATGCCATAGAGCAAGTCAATGACTCGTTGCAAAGTACCTCCTTATAATGGGATTCAAAACTTCATTTTAGTACCTTGATTATGAATGACTTGCTTTTTGTTTCACTGCCAGTAAGGTGCTGAGTCATTAGCAGCACAACATATGAAAGCAGAAGCTTTTCAGATGTTAGATATGTAACATTAACAAAGCTAGGATAAACACAATCTTCCAAAGAGTCCCTTAAACTTAGACATGACATAAGACTATACTATTATTATTTGTAGCAGAAAACCCTTTTAGCATATAGTTTTTGTGCAACACCAGGCAAAACTTGTTTAAAATGCATCATAAGAATCAGTTACTATTAAGGATCATAAATTTGTCTTCTGGGTTTGAATCATTGATTGCATAATATAAAAATTTTTTTAAAAATCTGATTTGAACTCATTTAACTGTAGTACCAATGTAAAGCAATATTTTGGAGTACTCCTTTTACTGATGAAAACATAACAACATGATTTGCCCTCCCACAAATACAAAAAAAGTGTTTTGATTAGAAAGTGGTGAAGTCAGAATACAGTCAAATGTATTTTTAGTATCAATGATGCAGAATTTACAGATCCTAAAAGGTTAACAAATGCAATGTTCATTTAAAAGTAAACAAACCAGGGATAAGTCTTTGCTTGCCTTCTAAATTTACGCTATCCAATGAAACAACACTTACTCTATGCTTTATCAGTCTTGACATCGATATTAAAACAGCTATACAAACTGACATAATTGTTTATACATCCCTTCCAGCCATTTCAATGTGAACAGTGTCCTCCTTGTTTCTTACCCTGCATGCAGCTATTTCATCATCTCCAGTCCACATATCAATTACCAGACTTCTGCAATCTCAACAAAGATTTTTCTTTTCTATATCCAACCTCTCTTAAGCAATAAAAAATACCACCATCAAATTACAGGTGAAATGTTTCTGAGAAACCAGAGAACATAACAAAATATAAAGTATTTTCCTAATTAAGAGGGTAGGAGTGGAAGGGTACTTTAGGATTCCTGTATCCAATCACCTGCCATCTCAGGCAACCACATGACGTCATTCCTTCCAAAAGAATGACCAAGCTCCATCTTAAAATCAGATTACGTCTCCCACTACTCCCATCAAAAGGCTGCTCCAGAATCTCACTGGTCTGATGGCTAGAAAACTTATAATTTCCAGCCTAAATATCTCATGTTAGAAAATCAACCATTTGTTTTCACATCAGTACTAGTCATTCCATTAAGTCAGCATTTCACTAGTGATTTTTTCCCCACGTTCTCTCCCAGTGTATTTCTGAATACTAGTGAAATTTGCGGCAGTAAGGAGTCTCTCTCTGTCGTTCCTGTTGAATCTCTGTCATGTGAAAGAAAGGCAACAGGAGAGGAAGAAAATTAGGCACTACACATAAACATGACTCTGTGGCCTAAAAATTAGGATATTCCTAGAGAAATGGAAGAAGCGCAGTTAAACGCATGAGTTAAAGAAGGGAACTGAACCTGACTCTCCCATTTCACAGGCTACAGCATAACGTCAAAGCAGCATTTCTGACCCATAGCACCCCATTTTAACAGAAAGCTGAGCCTGTTCTTTTCTCAAAAAAAAATCGTGAATACTGGCACACTCACTCCTGGACCCGTTTTCTGGCTCTCAATTCCATACACACTCCAGTGCCAAATTAAAGGCAGAAGGAAAGGAGCTATGTTTTCAGCTAACCAGGTCCAACAGCTTTTCTTCCAGCATGTTTGTCCTGAACCCTTCTCCTGAGGCACCTGACTTTCTAGAAGCAGAGGGTGAAATTTTATACTATTCTTGATCCCTCCTAATAATGGGGTACTGATAAAATATTCCTGTTCTCCTCTGTGCTCAAAACCACACTATCCCATCATTTCCTTTATACGACATCTGTGGAACCACAGTTGAGAATAAGAGGAAACTGTTCTCTTGCTTTCTTAACGCTGGCATCTGGATTATGAATGCAGGACCCAGCACTCAGGTCCTTTCAAGGTTGTTGTATCTTTTCTTTTTCATTTGTATAATGGAGCTAATTATCACTTTTTAATGTAGAATTAAACTACCTGTTTGAGGTTTGTTCAGGCTCCCATGTGATCATGGTGCTGAAGCAATACAATGAGGATCATCTTTGATGGAGTCCACGTTGTACTCGTACTGAAGACTATTTTACTCATACTGAAGACTAAGTTTTATTTTCCCAGTGGCCACTCCTGGACTTTTCAGAAGCAAATAATTTTGTTAAACTCTAAAATATAAATGACTTCATACTTATTAAAAAGAAACCAAACCTAATTTTTTGAAACTAAATCTAAAGTATAAATGGTTTCATGCCTATTTTTAAAAACTGATCTGCAGTTCATTGTCATTCATCACACAGCCATTACCAAGCTTCTAGTTTCAAACTGCTTTTTATTTTTTTAAGATCAGTTGAAGACAACAAAGCAATAACAACAATACAGCCCCTAATGCTACAAAAGTGAAGAATTTGCTTTCAACTCTTATAGGAGTCTGAACGCCTTCAGTTTCATTTTTTATCACAGTTAATCTCCGCAGATATTACACTATATTAAATCTGTACCACAGCCATATTTATCTTGAGCTTTTCTGTTATATCTATGTTCATGACAAAAACAAACAAACAAAAAACCAAATCAAAATTCCCCAAGATGTTTCATGTGATGAGGACGTAAGAGTGGGTTTCATTTAATTCACAACCAGTTACCAAAATCTAACTACTTTCATAGCTTGCAGTACGAGTTCTGTCTGGTAGTACTTCATATTTATAAACTCCAACAAGAAATTAAGTATTTTATCCACTGTAACACTTGTAATCACCTTACCTTACTTTTTTTTTCCTTCACACCCCTCACCCAAAATGGATTTAATAATACAATTAGTGCTGTTCACCTAACAAGATCATTAAAATATATTTTAAAGGTTAAAATATATTTTAGAGTGGTAATTTCAGGTGTTCCTACTATGAAATTACATTTGAGACAACTCAATGCAATAATCTATAAATCTGTATAACAGATCTGTAGCCAGATTTTCCAACATTAGCTTGCATTTCAGTGCAATCTGTGGGCAACAGAAACTGTGAGCAGTTTTATGTCCAGACTTTATAGAGTACAACAAAACAATTAGTATTCTAACTCAAAATGGATACAAATTACATGCAAAAAAATGAAAACCCTCAGAGAATTCCCCTGGAGGGAAAAAAAAAAAAAGTGTACCAAAAGATTCACTGTGATTTTTAATATTTTGCATATTTGCAAATAATAATTACTGATGTCTACGAAGTCATTAATAATATTGTCAAACAAAAAATATTGTTTGCAGTTGAACAGATTATTCTTAAAAAATTCAAAAATGATATCACCTACTGAATTCAAGGTTAAAAGAGTAATGCAAATTCATACGGGTCCCTGATGATCGAGGTAGGATTAACATGTTTTCACCTTCTCTAATAGAACTGCTTTGGTACAAAATACATTGTTCTGCACTGTCATGATGTATGGCTCATATTTAGAAATCTGACAGTTTAGGAGTGCATTATGGCATTCCATTAAACTGAATACATTTTTGTGCTGCACAGGAAAAGATAAAGAGGCCACAATTCCTGTCTTCTTTTTAAAAAATAATGCTTTTCTCACTACAGTAGTAAAAATTTTAGAAAATGTGGTATTTACTAGACTGGTAAGTTCTATTCTCTGTGTTTCAAAAACCATGAGGAAGATATAACTCTTTATTTCATATAAATCTTGACTGCTTTACAAGAACATGAACTATATTAATTGATAGAGGTGTCAGCTAAAACCCTCATTTATAACTACAATAACAGTAATTTTGAAAACCTTTGGAATTTGACCTGTAAGTGGACTGTGATGTTTCAACTTCTGAGTGATATTAATGACTTAAGTAATTGTAAAGTGCCAGCAACACTGGTGATGCACTGTTATTGCACAGAACAAAGCTGTCACTGAGACAAGAAAGAAGGGAAAGAGAAGGGGCAAGAAGAGGGGCTTGAGAAGGGAAAGGAAAGAGGACTAGAAAAACACCAGTGAAATTTCAGGCTGGGACATACATGTGCAAGGACTCCTTATTCCCATGGTGACGGGACAGTGCAAAGTTGTCTATAAACCCTTGGAATGTAGACAAGGCATTCACTTAAGAGCTTTATCTATTCTTAATATGTTTGGGGTTGTACCACTATAAACCCAGCTATATCACAGATGTTATTAGCCCATCGTCCAAATGTGTGAAATTTCCATCACCTCAACAAGAATCTAGAGGATGCTTTTAAAATAGTTTATCAGTTGACTTTTTTCTTCAGTAGTACATATTTTACCTTCCCTTCAGTCTTTTACGCAAAGTTTTCAAAATCAAGATGAGGAAAGAAATGGCTTTCTGAAAATCCCTGTTTCCCCTAGTGAGAATCATTTAAGCTACTCGATCGTGAAGAAAAGCAAAATGGTAGTGCTTGGCCAGAGCAAGGGAATGTACCACTGAGTAGGAGTCCTTTCATGACAGGACCCAAAAGGGTGCACTGTTGAAGCTTCAGCGGAGCATTTGAGCTTCTCTCTTCCCTTATGGTTGGGTCAACAAAATGTGGAGCAAGAAGGTGGCAAAGCGATCACAGCATCACACTGCAAATGTATGAGGCAGGACGGTGGCTTTGAGAAAGTGTCGAAGAGGAACCAGGAGGCCAAGGCTTGATGGTTCTGCCTTTGCTCACCACTACCTGGAGCTGTGGGAAATTGTCCTCAGTATTTGTACCTAAAACTTACTCTGTGATTACCTCCTTATTAATGGTTTGAATTTCCTGAAGGTCTGCGGTTTTATTTCTGGACTATAAATGATTTTAACTATATTTCAAATAAAAATAAAAATAACAGAATTGGTCCCCAAAGTTTAGTATCCTCTGTTGTTCTTTACACCTACTTTTGTGTGATCTTAGAAGACCATTAGATTTAAAATTGCCTGCCCTGGTGCCATTAGAACAGAAGCTAAAAAAACTTATGCCCATATGCCTGAACAACCTCTTGAGCTTTAGTGATGTTGTAATGTGGCAGAAAGGTGACATCTAAGTTTTAGAGCACTTCCAATATAAAACAAACCTAAGATCTTTCCACACAAAAGATAAAGAGTAATGGTGCTGGTCTCCATAAAATTATTCCTCTCATTTGGAGTAGTGGGGTGAGAAAAAACATGAGCCATGAAAAAGCACTTTAATGTGACCAATCTTGTTATTTTAGAGCACTGGGTGAACAGCTTATTAACTGCAACAAGAACCAGATCTTCTCCAGTGCAATTAGGGAATGGAGGAATGTATCAGTGTTACAGTTTAAAAACTGCTGTATTAAAGACCTGCTTTGTCCCATGGGAGACTTACCTAGAACATTGCAGAAAGATTCACAGGGGTTAGGTTGCCAAAAAAATGTCACAATGATTAGTGATTAAAAGCAAAGTTCCAGCAAGAACAAACTATTTCAGAAAGGTCACAATCTCAGGATTCTTTTTAATAAGCAAATGTATTATTAAAACATCCTTAAGGGCTAACCCTGCTACCTGCTCACCGTCTGAGAACTTGGAGATTCCTGGTGAGATTTGTTCCTCTTTCATATGCAATACTGGCAGTTACCCAGTGCATCCAGCAGAGCTGCAGGAGACCCAAGCTTTCTTAAAAAGCTGGTGATATACTGGACTAGTCCTGTTTACAATCTCTCTTGCATTACAGTTCTCAGGGAAAATATAGAGGCATAAAAAAACTCTGTTAAGGGAGGTTTACAGGAATTCCAATCAAGAAGAAATTGAAAAAAGAAGACCAACAGCTCTAGATTAGTATGAAAACAAGGGCTTAATTCTATTATACATTTTAACACGAAAAGAAAAAAAAAAAAAACAAACCCACAGGAAGATAGATAACTTTAACCTATCTTAGTACTTCTATAGCCACTAGCAAAATAGTATCTAAACGCCTCACAGTCACTAATGGATTTTTCTTCACAATGCTGCTTTGATGCAAGGAAGTCCTATTATCTTCATTCTTCTCATGAAGAACAGCGTCATGGAGAGATTAAGTCATTTATCCAAAGTAACACAAGATGCCTATGGGAATGACTATGTAATTTATCATGGATCTCCAGAGTCCTTGTCCAGTGCCTGAACCAGTAGACCATTCTCTTCTTAACAGACAAGAGCTGCCGTACAGTACCTTAAATGACCTTTCAAAATGGCTATTTTTTACATGTTTTTTGCTCTATCACCATTCTAAAGAAAGTTGTTAAAGCAACGGTCTTTGAGAAAGCTTAATTAAGCACCCTGTATCTTGTCTCAACATCAGCTGTGAAACTTCGGAACACAAATACTTTTCAGACCAAATATTACATTTCTCTTCAAAGTCAGCAGCAAAGCTAAAGCTCAGCATCTTGGCAGCTGGCAAAGATCTTTCATGCTCTGCAAATGACCATACTTTAATAAAGTCCTTTACAGGTTTTTTTCAAGGCTTTTTATATTCCTGTGACTGAAACCAGCTACCACACTAGCAATATATAAGTCTGAATATATGGCAGGAGCCATTCGATAAGTACCAAAATAAATTCTTTCCTGGCAAACTGCAAACAAAACTGAAGAGATCAGTTTATCATTTGGTAAAGCTGCTTTAAAACAAAAAGAAGTAAATAGTTTTCTTTTTATATTCAATGAATGGTTTTGGTTTGAACGTAATTCAAGCTGCAGGAGCACCCATGAGACTAGGAGTCTAACACACTGGGTCAGTATCTGCCTCTAAAGATTCAAATTAATTAAAATATTATATTTAAAGAAAAAGCTACTAAAGTTCTGTCTTTATCCAGAGAATAAGTACAATTCACATCAGCAACCTCAAATTCTCTAGCTACTATGTTTACCTGAAGGGATCATGACCAGGAGTGAAAAGTTTACTAGGTCACGCTCCTTTAATCTTACCCTCTCTTTTGGGTGACTGCCAAAAGCACTGCTTATGATGATGTTTATGAAAAAGAAAATGAACTGAGATCATCATTTAAATTCCACACAGTTCACAAACAACTTTCATATGGTAACAATTTTTGGTCACTGCTTGGGTTGACTGAATTTGAATTGGTGACCTAAAGGTGAAAGATTCTGCATTCCGGGATCAATCTCCATGCTGTTCATTGTTCCCATTTTCTGAAGTTCAAAGTGGTAGAAGCGAGAGTTACATGGTTAAACACAGTTGCCTCCACTTTTCATCCAGTTAAATATTTTCATATTTTTTTCCCTTAAAATTATTCTAAGCATAAACCACAATTATACCAAATTTTCTCATGTATGGAGGACTTCTGATTAAAAAAAAATGTACTTCCATTAAAAAAGAAAATAATCTTCTGGCAGATAATAAAATTTTGATATTAAAGAAGCCCTGCAAACAGTAAAGAAAAAACAGTGTTACAAGTTTGATTGTGCCTTTGTAAAACTGTCTGCTTATTTCAATGGTTTTTAGTTAAGAGTGTCAAACAGCCTGCTTTGGCTAACTTAAAAATTATGACAACAAAGACAAATCCTATGATTTTAAGTTTTCATAATTTCCTTCACAAATCTTCATACTTTCTTAATTCCTTTAAAAAACTTTTTTCTAATCCAACAATTCTGTTCCGTACTCAAAACATGAAACTTAACTAAGACATACATTCTTATCAGCTTCAGTGATGAAGTCTGTAAATTTATTTCCAGGAAATGGACTTGCGAAAATTCTCAAGGAATTCTCAGCTGTATCTGAGGTAAGAAGTTTTTGTCAAAACCTTTGTAAAATTTAACCTGTTAAAATTTTTCTTTGGGGAATGGGAAGGGAATTGAGAGGAAACAGAGAAAAAAAACCACCTTCCGAAAAATTACAAAGGAACTTCCAAAGTAGACATAGTGTTTCTAAAGTGTAGGCAACTGAATTAAAGATTTGCACTATGCTATTATTTATTTTACCCAGAGACAGCATTTTTATTCAGCTTTCCAAATACCTTAACTCTTCACCATTTTTATGAGACAGGCATAAGAAAAAAGAATAACCTCTCCTACCATGTTACCATGTTATTTAATTACCATGTTACCATTATTTTTACCATGTTATTTAATCTGCTGGTCCAACAGCACATTTTTAAAGGTCTATCTTTCACCCACAGAGCAATGAAGCACAAAACTGAATACAATTGCAACTACCTAATCTGATATTGGAAGAAGGACTTCTAATTTATCCTTTCAATGCACCAGCTCTACAAAGTAACTCTTCGGCATACAGAGTTCATACTGTAAAAGCTATATATTGTTCAAGAGCAAAAAATGATTATTTTTGGTACCTAGTTTCACAACCTGTAACTACTTCTTCAGAGACTGATTGACTTTTATGATCTGTGCTATTTTAATTATTTTTGTATCAGCCATCGTTTTCTACCATTGCCCTTTCCTGCTTTACATTGTACAAATCTCAACCATGTCACCCAAAGCAACTAGACCACAACATCCTTACAGACACATTAAGGGGAAAAAAAAAAAAAAAAGAAAAAAAGAGGGACCCAAAATTTGTTTCATGGCCTATTTGGTTTAACAACAGACCCAATGCCCATTCAAGCACATATAATTCAGAAGGCCTGCCTGCCAGCAATAAAGACTGAAATTGGATACTTTGTGAGATTAATTACCTAGATAGGGCATGATAATGCTAGTCAAATGGGAAGGTAATTAAAGTGCACCTTCCATGAAAATTATTCATTGCTGATGGATCAGGTGACAGATAAATCAAAAGGCACTTAAAAAAGCTCCAGTTTAACTTGTGGAAGGCCGTTCCTCCCTGGAAGTCACGGTAACTGTGGCTGCTTGTTCCTATCATAAGACAAAAGGCAGGAGGGTAATGCAGCCTCCGAGAAAGAGGAACCCGGGGAAAAGTTA
The DNA here is from genome assembly GCF_035582795.1 of Mycteria americana. Taxonomy (NCBI): domain Eukaryota; kingdom Metazoa; phylum Chordata; class Aves; order Ciconiiformes; family Ciconiidae; genus Mycteria; species Mycteria americana. The sequence continues at coordinate 43,961,630 of NC_134367.1, forward strand.
TCAGCATTGTGCCTGCAGACAAAGGGTCATCTAGAGTGGAACCAGTCGGCTGGCAGCCTTCGGATTACTAGATCTCTCTGCTTGTATGCCATAAAGGGGTATTGCAACCATAAAAGGCGGCAAGTGATGAATTAATAAGTTGACTAGTCCCCCGGGTGCAATCCTTATAGGCGGAGGACATGCTGCGGTAATCAAACGGGGCTATAAATTGTGTACATTGAATAGCACAAAACGTGTCTCACTTCATCACCGTTAAGTCAAGACTTCCTGAATTTGTCATTAACTCTTTAGCTTCAGTATATTTATTTAAACAGTAAAAGTAAGAGAAAGAGCTTACAATAACAAAAGGGCAACTGATACTACCCAGCGGGATATACAGTCTAATGGAGATCACTGACTCTTACTTTCTACAGCTACAGGGGTCAAACTGCACTCCTTTTATACGAAAGCTCCCCTTGAGATGTACTGATTAAGTTCAAAACATTCAACTAAATGCATTTCTGAATGCAGAAAAAAAAAACAAGATCGAGTAATTTTTTACAGCTAGCTTATGCAAATTCCTAAGTATTCATTACCTACTTGAAAAAAATTGAGCTATTTACATTGGTAAGCATTTCCCAGATCCCAGATTTTTACAGAAAATTTCAAAATGACCTTATTTTGGATGTAACATCTGATTATTAAAATGTATGAAAATCGATAGTTGAATAATTACCACCTCCTCTCAATGTGTTTTTTTTTTTTTATGTGTGCTAACTCTCTAAGTTGTGGTATTAGGATAATGCTGACTGTTCAGTGTAGGTCAAATGGAAAGCAACTTTGTGCCACCCTTTTTGTCTTTAGTAATAGCCATTTTCAAGGGCTTAGATACCTACCAGGGTTAAAGGAAAGCCTACCACTGACTTTGAATCAGACCATAAATAGGCAAGAAGATTTTTATTTTAAATCTTTTACTTAATTTATTCTCCCAAAAATATACTTAAGGTTTCCCCACATTTTGAAACAACAGTTCTGCATGTTTTATAAATAATTTCAAAACTGTTTTCTGCATCCTCTGAATGTTTTTCCCTTCCCTAGACTTCATAGTGAGTACAGGAAATGAAAATTTAAGTGAGTACTGAAAAGTGATGTAAACTTCAAAAATATGAACTACAAACTGAAGCCCTTTCTGTGTCCCCAATGGAAAGCATAATCCTTTTTACAAACAGAATTTATGACACCGGCCATGACTGTTCCCATTCCAGGGGAGTATTCAGTATTCACAGAAGTTTATATGATCATGTGACAAAAAGAGGCATGGTACTAGTTTACCAACTTCATTGCAGTTGGCAGCTGTGGCATTTCCCCCAGAAAAAGAGTTGTGCTGATTTTGTGCATAGTTTTATCACTTTGAGATTAGCCTATTACAATATTTTCCAAGAAGTCAAATTTTACAGACCTCCTAATCTATAAATATAGCTCAGTAAACTTCGTAAACTTAATCTAGTAAGGTAAACTGTGGTAGAGTTGAGGATGGAGTATGAACACATGCTTGCCTATACCATTAATTTGTTAGCATGGTTAGCCAGTTGGGCATAGTTGTAGCAATCTCAATGTGGGCACGCTGTTTTGGGAGATAAAGAAGTTTAATTTTGCAAGCGTGAGCCCTGACGTGCCAGGAATAGAGGATGGACCCTGATCCCTTTTGTGTAGGCATAGCTTTGGTAAACAGGGAATACACATTAGCTTCTTTAGATTCCCACCACCTGTTTGCTAGTATCCAAGTGGAGTCTGAGCTACTGATTTAGATCTGTAGATTGCTAAATGGGATGAGACTTGTCTGCCTGAGAGATCACCACCATCCTTTACCCCTGCTGTAGTCAGCAGAGGTGCAAAAGGTAGTTTCCTCTTTGATATCTAGAAATTACTCTCCAAAGCATCATGAATGTGATAATACTCCAAGAGTCTGAGGTACCTGCTAGGGCAAAGGTTGAGAAACGACTCCCAGGAGGATGGTGAAGGAGTTCACTTGTTCTATTTATTGCTCATTGAAGGTTATCTGTTTGTAATTGTTCTGTACATGAAAATATATAACACTGATGAGTGGTCTTCACTGCATTATTGTAGGTAAGATAAACTGTAAGGCACCGGCAGCCCTCCTAATGGGGACTCTTAACCAGAATTAAAATAAAAAGAAAGCATAGAATAAGTATTTTACATTTTTAAAACATTTTTAATGTTAATGCTATAAACTGCAATCAAGTGAAATATACCTATTTTTAAGACACATCTATATATGCATATCCTCACTAAGCACCTCAGTTAATTCAGTCAATGGTAAAAGGCTTCAAAGAGTCTTAATAACATGAATTACTAATAGGACTAGCAAATTATTTTTAAAGAGTTTTAAAAACCTGAAGGCAAGAAATTATTTTTAAATTTGCTTGCTTGTTTAGTATTGTGTTGAAAATAAATAGAAGCATGTAAATATTTAATGTTAACATAGTGGCAGAAATTAACATTTTCATATGTGGGGGTGGGAGGAAGAGGGCATTCATGTCATCAACTTTTGGCAGTTAATTTAGGTGGCTAAATAGGGAAGGTAATCTAAAGCTTCCTCTATAATGAAGGACGAGTCAATGCAGAATTCCTAAATTTGGCTCCTGTTCCAAATCATTCCCTAAAGAAACCTATCAATCTCCACTGACTACAACAATGTAAATATCCACCAAAGATTTAAATGCTAATGTTTAATGCCAACATCAAAGAGCAGAACGTTTAGCCCTAAAATGCTTCATGTGATTAACTCTACACAATATAAAGAGCAATGACACTTTTCCCTCTTCATTACCAGTTAAGCTGCAATACAAAAAAATAGAACTAAGGGTGAAATTTTGATCACAGCTACGCAAGGGAATATTTGGAATAATTCCACAGGAGGTCCACAGAGACAGATCATTAGAGTATTGGCTCTGAAATATTAACATCCAATTCCTCATTTCACAGCCATGATTAGAGGCTCTATGAACTTAAATAGACTATTTAGCGAAGTAAATGGCATTTCTCCACATAAGCATCAGGGTTTACTAGCTCTGAATCCGGCCTGCTGACTCAGCCACTACTGCCTGAAATGAGCTTGGGTGCTAAGGAAAAAAATGAGCGCTTCATGATGCACTAGGAAATGAGCTACCCAAAATAGAGAAATCCTTAGATGACGGACAGACAGGAAAGGTCAAAGGGACAGATGGTAAATAGATCCATCAGCAGGTATGAGACGGGAGATACAGAAACTGAAGGGTCTACTGCTGCAAATGCATACATGTGAGAGGTAACCCTGAATTCAATGGATAATTGTGCACAACAAGCTGTTGAAATGTAGGTAAAAGTTTAGGAGGGTCATCTTTAAAAAGAAAAGCTAAGAATCACAGTGACAGGACCTTGTCCCTCGAGTCTTAAGCTCACTTCAGAGGAAGCGAGATCTGGCTTAAAAATTCCAAAATTTACACTAACAGGATAGAAGAAAGCGAGATTAAAAAGAGATTAAGCTACATCTATGCATGTGTGTGTGCACGTGCATGTGTGTGCACATCTCTCCCTCTCTTTTCCTTTCTTTGCGCCTGTATATGGTAGAAACCAGACAGAAGTAAGATAGGAAACATCCCATTCTGCACTTCTAAGATTTCTTTCATTAACATTAGAAAAATACCAGCAGTTTTATGAATAATTTTTCTTACTGTTTCCTGTGTTTCTGCACATGTGGGTTCTTTTATGTCTGACACATGATTTAGCTCATTCTGTAAGGTACAGGTTTTCATTGGCCTGTTGACTTCATGTAGGAGTTTAAGATTTCTACCTCTCTGTCAAACATAGTTAAAACTGGTCAAAAACTTGACAGAGGACAAAGCAGCTGAAAGAAAATTGTCCAAAGTACACATTTAGCACACTCACGTGGCCTTGTACATTTAGAAAACTGAGCTAAAATAACATTTTGTTAATTGGCATTAATACTAAACTGGCCTGAGTCATATGACTTCCGTTGCTTGCAGTGTAGATTATCCTGAAAATTTAAATGTACAGATGAAAAAGCAGCAGGTTTAAACTACAGCTGTCATTAAAGCCTGCTTTATTTTGTGGGTTGCTATCACAAACAACCTACCTCATGGAAACATAAAATGCAGCTTGTTATAAGCTCGAATTTAGGACATTTGTATTCGTCCTACAATAAGAAGATTTCTGTGTCATTATTGTGAGCATGATTTAGTTGACTTATGTTCGCATGCAGACACTGTGATGTAACACTTAGCTCAGACAAATGGCTCTGTTCTTGATCTTCTCTATTCTACTGTAGTTAATGACCAAATATTGTTAAAAATTGGGACACTAATTATCTGATGTCGACATGTTATGGATAATTAAGAATTGCTCACTCTGAAGCCATGCTAATTGTTTTTCACAGGTCTCCTTCTCTCGTCCTTGTGTCCTCAACAAGGCAAGCAGCTACAGGTTTATGCGTACATCTCTGTCACATACTTTGTCACAGAACATACATCATCCTTTCTGGCTCATCCCCGATTAATTTTGCTGGCTTGCAGCAATTATCTCTCCCTTTGTGACTGACCTCCTGGTAAATGGAGTGCATGATAGCTGGGCAATTTTTTCCTGCGTATTTTACCACTTAATTGATCTTTGTTGGCTGCCCACAATAGAATATACTAAACTTAAGTCATAAAATGGTTGAAATTGAGAAAAAATGGTAACCATGTTTTAGCAGTTGTAGTTGACAGCTGTAAAAATCAGATCTTGATAATGTTCTCTCATTTACCCTATTACTTGGATCAGTTGGTTAAAGCTGTTAATGATCCTCTTGGATCAATGTCTTTTGCTTGTAGCTATAATTTACTGCATTGGTGGATTAGTACAGATGTTTTCATAGATAGCTCTGCATCATTCCACCAGATTGCTGTCTGCATCAAATTTGCTTCCATTCATCACTAACGAAGCAAAGAAAAAGATAATCAGCATCTCCTATCTTAACATTAACTATTGAACTCAGGATAACACTTTTATTGTTGTCAATTTGCAGCCTTCAACCATGGCTTCCTCAGTAAATTGCCCTGAGAATTTCCTCTAGAAATAGATCCAATGATGTATTTTGACTATAACGGGGAAAGACTACAGAAATGCCAAACTGTACAAAACAATTCATACGCTAAACAGTAGTTGATATAACTGTTCAATTAGGAATATGCCCTATGGAGTCAGGGCTGGTTCTATCACATGCAAAGCAGAAGAAACTACATAGGGCAGCAACTTGTCAGAGATGGCAGAAATTGTCCAGACTTATTAATTACCCAGGCTATTCCAGCACCTGGAAAATCTGCTGCCACCCATGGAGCTGTCATAGTGGGTAAGTCAGCAATGGCTGCTACTATTAGGGAAGATGTCTTCCCTTCATATTACCCCACTAGCATCAGAAAGATAAGCCCAGCTCTTCACAGACCTTTATTTTGCCCTGACTTTCCAACCCATCTCAGCTATCTTCACCTTACCTGCCAGAAGTGAACCATTCATTCTTAGGCAGTTAATACTCCCTAAACTGCCAGAAGGCCATGGGCCAGAAGGGGAAGACTTTTATTTTTCACCTGAGGGCCTGTTTAGCCAAAAGTCCATTTTTCCGTCTAAAAAAGCAGACTTGCTGGCACATGCAACAAATAAAAAATAAGTAACTGAATAAAATATGATCTGTTCCAAAAGAGCAGCAGCAGAATCTCTGACTCTATTTCTAATGAGGATACATACATAAAGCAAACTGGAAATACACTGTCTTAAAATGCTGGACAAATCTACATGGCACCTCTTTCTAGACAGTTAATTATGAGACTAAACTTCATCCCTAAGCAGTGGACCTGAACCTTGCTTTAAGAAAGCTCTTCATTCAAGACATTCTTTGTCCCTTCCTGCAGTGCATTTTTGGCATACCAACTACACTAGCTGTGATAGACTCACCATGCAAGTCTTCCACCTATTAAATAGGCACCAGTGTGAGCAATCTCTCCCATCTAGAAATTGCACGTTTAGCTATTCTATCATTTAAGCTTAATGGAGAAACTTCTTTAGCTCTTCCTGTATAAGCTATCTTCTCTCTTTTAAAGATTTCCACAGGAGTCATTACGGTAGGCTGGCTCCATGCCATGCTGTCATTAAATGCTTCACTTTATAGAGATGTTACAGTTAAAGAATTTTTTAATTTACTGCATACAACCTCAATTAGGATTTCACATTTGGTGGCACTTATGCACTTGCAAGTGCCTTTCAGCAGTGATGCTCGTTTCTCTTCGAAAAAGCATCTGTGCACTTAGAGGGGTTTGTCTGTTCTAATGACAATGGTGCTTGAATTCTTCAAAAGGTCTGAAACAAACCATCAAATATTAGGAAATTCAGGGACAAAACTTCTAATGTCTTTTTTTGCTACAAATATGATCATACTCTTTTTCTTTGAATTTTGTTCTTTGTAGGCAAAATAACAAAGAAATGAAACACCTTAATAATAAATTACACTGTATGGAAGTAAGATCTCAGAACTCATTAGCACAGTGGGTTTTGGCTAGATTAATTCAAACACTATGTATTATTTGGTCCTACCAATATCAATATTTCACAGTTTTGTTCATTGAAAGAGTTCAAATCTGTTTTGTAAATACTGAAAACCAAATCTTCCTTGTGCTTTTATGAGGCCAGCTATGTGTTGTTATTAGCTACAAATAAGAAACAGGAAGCTCAGCCAAACAAATGAAAGATATCACTGAGAAATTTTATGACAGAATCAGAACAGGCCTTTCTGTCAGTTTCCCCACCGTATTTCTCTTTTACTCTTAGGTCTCCATATAGCCATGACAGTGTTTCACCTAAAATTATTTCCTATGGAAATTCTAAAGTTTCTGGATAAATATTTGCCTACATTTCATAATCATCATCGTGGCATTATTTTGGTAAGAGAATTATATGTGTGTCCAAGATACCAAACAAATAACATCGAGTTCATGAGATCCTACTGATGGTGTTCAGCACTCATCTAGATCCTGCATCCAGTTACCATATTACAGTTCACAGGAAGCAGAAAAAGGAAGATCTGGAGATGCAGTTCTGCTGCCAAAATCAAAGGTCTGTGGAATTGTTCTTTCTTTGCACATGAGTTAATTAGCTACACTAGACTGTATCACCATGTATAAATGTATCAAGTGATTTCTTGTCTTTGTACTGCAGTTATCTTGAAAGTCCTTAAGGCTGGCCAGGTCATTGCAGAACTATGTATAAGAGTTCCCAAAGAGTATAATAAAGCTCAAAGAGTTCTGTTTAGTTTCTACTCTGTTCAAAAGGACTTATGGCCATGAGAAATAATCTAACTATGGATGAAGTGAAAGAAGAAGCCAGTCATATTTATGAGGGGCTAAAAACCAACCCAGCGGCTGTCACAAATGGAGCTCTTTTATTTTACAAACCTTTCTGGAACTGGTCATAGAAAATGTGGTGTTAACATACATATTTTCTTTTCAAGGTCAGGATTAGTTTTTCATCACTGCTTTTAAGAAGACAACTGGTGTAACTCATAAACATCGAGGAGATGTTCGGCCCGTGTTTGTAACATTAGAAGAAAAAGTAGTTCCTAGTCCTTTGTGTCACATTAGCAAACCAATCTCTCCTTTCTTTGGCTAAATTGTACTTTATATCACTCATTTTCTTCCTCAAGTACATAGTTATTTGTTGCATAGCTGGTGAAATTATGCTTTAGTGGTGTACATTTGACTGTGGTGACATAACCTGCTATTTCAATAGCTCAGTGCACGGGAAAGTTAACAGCCCTGTGGCTGTCATGCTTTTCCTAGCAGGTTGCTACCAAACATTTAACATACAGAGAAGCTTAATCTGACCATTTATAATTCAGAGTTTTGGTTCTGTGAAGCTGAAGTTTTACTTTGTCTTTGTGTAGCTACACTAAAGTGTGGCTTCCTGCTATTTTTATTTCTAAATATTGTAAAATTCACATCATCTCTACTGGAAAAACTTATTTAGTTTCTTAGCAAAAATGATTACATCTATTTCTAAACAGCTTTTATGGTAAAGCTGAACAAGCAAGATTTCTGATACCCATTTGGAAAAAAAAATCATATTTTTAGTATACTAAAAAAAAAAAAAAAAGTTCAAATGACATTCAGCCACAAACTGATGTGCAAAAACCTGCTACAGTCAGAATAAAAATGTGATATGAAGGTAAAATTTCCTTTCAGGATGACAGAGTGCCCATTGTTTTGGTTCCTGTGTGTTCTGATAGAGCATAAGGTTCAAATCCTGCTCCTATTGAAGTCAATGACAAAACTTCCATTGACTTCAGCGGTGCAGGATCAGACCCTAAGCAACACAGCTAACATCTGCTTTCTTGCTTTCTCTCTTATCTTTCAGTGAAAAATATTAGAACAAATTAGAACTAAATATTAGAAAAAATTAATTACTATCAATTGGCTATTCTGTGGTAGTTTTCTTATAAAACATATTGCTTGTCATTTCAAATTTATATATATATATACACACATTCTGTATATGTATATAAAATATTATCAAAACTGTCAAATATCATATACGCCATACCATATTATATCCTATATATATGATTCCTTCTTTGTAAAAATCCTAAAAAAAAAAAAAACCATTTAGCAATCTTACAATAACACCCCAACGTAGCAATTCTACAGTATCTCTATAACCTTGTGGATTTCACTACATTTAATATGACCTGATACAATCAGTGAGTGAACAAACTGCTTTCCCTGATCTGGTGGTATTTGCTATACAGAGACTGGAATTCTTATCAAGTTTTTATCCATCAGTTTAATTCAGGCATAAATTCAGTTACCGCCTCCTGTCAAAATATTTGTGATATTAGTCCAGGGTAATGTGATTGCAGATCAATAGGGAGTCTTAGCTCCACAGAAATAACCCAGTTTAAATGTACTGAAAAGACATGTAAAAAACTGGAAGAATAATAACTACCACATGTAATAATTTCTACTCTAGTTTTATCCTTTTCAGTTGGTGGCTATGGAGTGCAGAACCCTTGCAGAACTATGCTATCTGCCTACTGGTCTAGAAAAAAGTTAAAACAGATTAAAATATATCTGAAATAGTATTAAGAATAAGCGCTAACATCTTTGTAGCTCCCATTAAATAAACTAAGTAAAATGGTAACCCAAAGTACAATCATCATAACATAGATATTTCTAAAAACCACAGCTTAATGAAAGCGGTTCGGGAATATTAGTTTTGAAAAGTGACTTTTTATATAAAATAATTCTCCCAGCTCAACAGGTGGAACACGTTTGGTAAAAAGAAAAGAAAAACATTATTTTTATAATGGGAATTCTTTTTACATGAAGCATTGTTTTTAAATATATATACAGATGATGTAGCCATATCAATATGGGAAAGTTGATCTACAGTTGAAAGCCAGAACATGAAGCATAGCTCAAAAAGTAAAGTCACCAGCAGGAAATATCAAAAGAAACCTGAAGATAAAGAAAGTCCATTGAAATGGGAAAACATAGAAGCAATGTTAAGTTGAACACTGAAACTATTTGTAATAAGCTGTCATGTATCACTAGAAGTGAACATTAGATGGAAGGCATAGATGAAGGTAGATTAAAACAACTTGGTGGCAGAATGGGAAGACACCAAAATGATCTGGGGAAAGGCGAAAAGTGAGAATAGAACTAGAACAGTGAGGTCAAAGCGACTGGGAAAGCCACAGGCATAAATCTTCTTGATTGCTGCCCCTGCTCGGGGACAGCTCATTGCTGAAGAAAAGTCAGGCTTAAGTGAGACTGACAGGGAACAGGAAACAAATAGATGGTCAATAGTGCAGAGACTATGAAAGAGGAGACTTTAAAAAATGAGTAGAGATAATTGAGAGCTGGGGAAAACGTGAAGAGAAGCAAAGAAGACAAAAATTATGAGCAGCAACAACAAAAGGAGAATGTAGAGTAGGGGAGAATGCAAAGTGTCTCCCTTGTTTAGAAAGACTTCAGAAGTACCTAAGAAAGGCAGAACCCATCACACAGCTTTAAATAAGGGATGGCTTGTTTCCTTTATGCATTCAATCATTTCTTCTTGCCGTGTAAATCAACAGTACTGCTGCTAATTAATAGTCATGCTATTATAGCATGTAATGTTTTTTCTGTTCAAGTTGCTGGGATAATGCAACTTTGAAAAATTCAGTTCCCTGCTTGTTTTTTTGTTTTAACTGTGAATTTTGGGATCTGTTTTTTGTAGGAAAAGGTCTGAAAATTGAACTCTAAGACGTAAAAAAAAAGGAAAAGCAAATCAACATATACAAAATAACTTGTTGCTAAAAATGTTTTTCAAAAGTAAGCTTTGATTATGGAACTGAATCAGGGTTTTTTAACCACTTCAAGTTGTCAGCATTAAGTGCATCTGAAGACAGCATGACCTAAGAGTGTTGTGGGGCACCTTTTTCTTGCTGTGAAGAAGCAGCAAGCATTAGCAAGTGCTCCCTGCATAAGAACAGAGAGTATATTTAGGAACAGGTATTGGCATTACATTTTAACTTTTGTTTGTCATGTTTGGTTACGGTAATAAGACATGATGTGTGCCCTCTTGGATATGATTTCTTCTTTCCAGTGACTATAAAGACAACTCAAACTGACTCAGGACAGATACTTAAAATTTTTCAAACCCTGATAAGTGTTGGGATTCATCCAGCCTATCTTAAATTTTCTCAAAGTCAGGCTAGGTTGGGTGAATATCAGCCTTTATCAGATACCAGTCCATTGCCCATTCAGATAAATTCCAGAGGAAAGGATGTGGAAAGATAATGTTAAAAACACACTATCTTTGCAAAAGTGTCAGCAGAAAAATTATACAATTGTTATTGAAACACATACTTGTTAAAGGGTTTGAAAGTGCATAAATGCCAAAATCCGACAAATATTCATCTGCTGTGAAACCTACCCGACTCCATTAGCCTTTTGAGTGTTGCATGGAAAAAAAGTAAAATTTGGAAAGGAATTTGATCGATCAAAAAGAACTACCAGTGCCACCAAAAGCTGAATATCTTATTAGGGAAGTGTGCTGGTTTTGGCTGGGGTAGAGTTAATTTTATTCACAGCAGCCACTATGGGGCTATGTTTTGGATTTGTGCTGTAAACAGTGTTGATAATACAGAGATGTTTTCGTTACTGCTGAGCAGGGCTTACACAGAGTTAAGGCCTTTGCTGCTTCTCAGCCCACCCCACCAGCGAGTAGGCTGGGGGTGCACAAGGAGTTGGGAGGGGACACGGCTGGGACAGCTGACCCCAGCTGGCCAAAGGGACATTCCATACCATATGGCAGCATGCTCAGCATGTAAAGCTGGGGGAAGAAGAAGGAAGAGGGGGATGTTCGGAGTGATGGTGTTTGCCTTTCCAAGTAACTGTTATGTGTGATGGAGCCCTGCTTTCCTGGAGATGGCTGAACACCTGCCTGCCCATGGGAAGGAGTGAATTAATTCCTTGTTTTGCTTTGCTTGCGTGCGCGGCTTTTGCTTTACCTATTAAATGGTCTTGATCTCAACCCACGAGCTTTCTCACTTTTAGTCTTCTGATTCTCTCCCCCATCTCACTGGGAGGGAGTGAGCGAGCGGCTGTGTGGTGCTTAGTTGTAGGCTGGGGTTAAACCACGACAGGAAGTGGTAAATTTTATCTTTGGTAAGCAACTATTCAATAAGCTTGCAAACGTAGTATTTGTCAGCTGTTTGCCAGCTGCAGCTCTTCAGTACATTTACCTATTGTAACTGGGGCTCAGTCACATTTAAATCTGAATTCTACAAGGATGCAGGGGTTCACATAGATCAGCTTGCAATACTGGGATGACATCCTGTATTCTTTATATGATGCTGGATAGGCAAGATATGAAACAAGATGGTTTAATCCTGGGGGACTTAGTGCACTTAATCTTTTACCTCTGATTCCAGCTCAGTTCTTTCATGCTTTTGTCAAAAAACAAAACAAAGCAAAACAAAAAGCCTCATGGTTCATGGCTGCAGCATAAAAAATATGCCATATGACAACTGATAGCCTAGTCACAAAGTCTTTTTAACACAAGGAATGAATAGCAATGTGTCATATGTATATATGTGAGCAATGTGAAATGCTACCTACCCACTTGCAGTCATTTTATTCTGTTATTTCCACAAATATAAATAGTTTTTTATCAACCACCTGGTTCTTTTCTGTGACATACTCTCTTTGTCTCATCAGAAGCTTGTTATATGTGGGTGAAGAAACACTGAATATATTCCATAACCCCATTCTTTTATCAATAATTTCCTGTTATCATTACACAATGATTTGAATTTTTTGAATATGGCCACAAAGGATCAATTCAATTAAACCAAAACTACAAAGGGAAAATCTCACTGCGAGCCTCTGTGCAACTGGTGAACCCAGTAATTATATATAGCCACCTATTGTGCTAGCATAACAACATGCGAAGAAGGCTTAGTTAGACACATTTACACACATAAAAAGCAATATGGGCATAGAAAAAGTGATTTTTGCCAAAAGTATAGAACAGTCACACAGTAACAAATGAGAGCTGCATGAATCCTAGTTTACTTGGCTATAAATAAATCCAACATTTTCTTTCTCTCCATGGTAAAATAAAATAGGAGCACAGAAGCATAACAGTCTCCTTTGAGCAACCAGTCTCTTTTTGTTCAATTATAGTCATCAATCTGTTCCATCTAAAATATTTTCCTCCTTGAGAAACCAAAGAAATCAGCATTGGGATCCAAAATACGCTGTTGCAAAAATAATGTAAAAGAGGTCTTTCCTTTTGGTACATCCATTTGTTCTGAAAGACTGTATTTTCTTTAACATGAATTTTGTAATTTGGGTGAAAAAAAATGCTGCATTTATGGTACTTTTAATCAGAAAATCTTGAACAGCTTGGTAAGGAAAGGTAAGGGTTACCTTCATTTTACAGACAGAGAAAACTGCAACAAAGAGAGCTTAAAGCCTTTTTTTTTTTTTTTTTTTCCCCAAAATCTGTTTCCTCTGTGTATTCCTTTTAGATGCCCAACTGGAAGCCTTTAAATCCTGATATTCAGAAGTGCTAAACAGACAAAGCTTCAGTTGTACAAGTACTTTTTCTCTCAACAGTGACAGTGTCAGATTCTGTAGCACTGGGAAATGCTCACCTGTGCATAATCCCACAGCAAACTGGAAGCAGGGAAGGAACAGATTCAGGTCTCCTGCTTTCTGCTGCATGCTCTTACAAAACTTATCTAGGAGGGTGAAGGTTTTTCCATTACTTGAAATCACTAGGTAAAATCTAGATGTTGTCTCTAATATATATGTAAGCTACAGTTTCACTAACATCTCTGGGCTTGATATGAGGATCATTTAATAAAATCATATAGCTTGTGTTACTTATAAGATAACATGAGATAACCATATTATGTCTTCTGGCCTGAAAAACCCTATAAATCTATGACTATGAGAACACAAAAGAATTAACTGTAATGAATTATCTTGGTGGTAACACAGCAAACTTCTGATTAAGGCTTTTTCATCTTCCTGAGATGTGATACTAGCCACCAAATTGCACTGTCTCTTTCTGTACCCTGTGTGCCACTGAACCATCAAAGCACATAAAGTAAAGCTAATTTGATTTAGCTAAATAGGAAAAAGTCCAGACCCCCTTCTTCATGTGGTAGTTCTGTACAGACATCTACAGAGAGCAGAACACTGTCCACCTGTACACATTTGAAGAATTATAGAGAATTATTTTAAAGATGAAAAATCAAGGTGCCAAAATAATACAATCTGTGGTGCAAAAATAGTTTCAGGGTAAGTTCTCTATGCTCAAAATCTCATCATAAACTCCAAGAACTGAATGAGCACAGAGACCAATCCTTTCAGTCACAGGGATGCTTCCAAAATAATATAAAACGTGCATTTGATATCCAGAAAAGCACTATGGGGAAATTAAATATCCCATAAATATTCCAGCCTAACTTTAACAACTATATAAACCATTTGGGGGGAGGGAGGGAAGGTTCTGAAGTAAATTTCTTGTCCTTTTTTTTTTTTGAGATGACCGTCTTTAAAGTACAAAATAACTACAGTTTTTCCTATTTGTTCATTGCCCCTGTACAGTGAGTTTGTCCTCAGTTCAAAGCATTACTGTAGGAGATCATTTCTACTGCACTAAAAAAGAATAGCTTGATCACATTCATTAAAATTTCCTCCAAGATGTAAGTATGAAGTATCCTTTAAAACATTGGTTAGCTGTTCTTACAGCAAGCATCACTTATCCACTTCATATTTTCTTTTAAGGCATTTTTTCAGAAGCCAGATCTTGCAATTAATGTTCAGTTTAAGATCTTTTGTTCAATGCATAAAAGGTTGGTTTTACTATCCCCTCTTAAAGCTCACAGTGCACTATTGTAGATTCAGAGGCCTATAATTTTTATCAACAAGCAACTCATCATTTCAGAAACCTAAATCAGAGAATTTTTTTTTTTCACTCAGCATGCAGACAACTAAAGCCCTTTTTTCCCCTGGGGTGATATGCTAGTTTGATTTTATTTTCCTTGACATTTCACCTGTCAGATTATGATAAGCAGAAGAAACAAAGAATAATCATCACATTCTCACTGAATCTCATAATCAAATATCTGGAAATATAAGATAAATTAGAAACATTATCCTGAGGGAAAACATGAACACTGAAAACACCATCAGATATCCAAATCATCTTCCAGTGACCTAGGACTCCCATACGGGTTTAAAAAATTCAGAAAGGAAGCCTGCACAGGACTGTCACATCTACTTTTTTTTTCTTCAAATACTAGGGAATGACCTACAATGACGTAAGAAGAAAAAAAAGTCGTAGAGTTAAGAAAATCTATTTAATAATAAAGCGGTATGTCTTCTTTAAGTCTTTCATGAATGCTTTCTGAAAACAATCCCGAGGCCAAGAAACAGGACAGGTTATCATGAAATAGTATAAACTCAAATTAACTAGTTGGCAAGGTGAAAAGATTAATAAGCCAGAACACACCAAACATGCTCCTGATTTACTGCATTTGTAGTTTGCATGTTCCCAATTTCTCTGTCTCACCGTGTTGAGATTCATAAGTGATGAAAACTTACCTGCTTGACCAGTGGTAATACTGACAGCTGCAAAAAGCCTCTGGGAACGACTCAAGTCAGAAACCCCATTCACAGCTTCAACTTCAAACGTGTAGTTAGCATGAGCTAGCAGGTCCATGACAGTGACATAGTTATCTACTAATCCAGTTTGCTGGGGCATATATCCAATGTTACTCCCACAGGGAACACATTCGCCCTGCTCCCAGCTGCACCTCTTGCACAAAATGCGGTAGGTCACATCACTTCTTCCCCCGTTGTCAGCAGGAGGACTCCACTCTAAACTCACGGTAGTCTGGTTGATATTGAAAATGAGGTTCTGTGGTGCAGAGGGAGGTCCTATATAACACACAAAAAAGTCCAGGGTAATTGCACAGAACCACGGTGGGACATGTAGCTAGCATTTTAATTACTGAGACAGAAAATAGTTGAAGCAGTTTTCTTCACATAAACATTTCATTATTTTTATGACAAGCTGCATAAAAGCTTCCTTGAACTCACTTGGCAAGAGCTTTATTTATTTTCCATTAAGGCATCAGAATAACAATTGTCTGTATATTCACTGCAACTGACTTTAGCCCTTCCTCTTCTGTGCAATTAAAAGGATTGGTTAATGTACCTTAAAGGTTGTCTTTTATAGTTTTCCCAAGTACGGGATTTGTTCTTCCCTTCTAAACATACTGCACCACCTGCACCTAGTCCTTCGTTATCAGCTCTGATATGATTTACAGAGATATTTGGTGCTGCTTTGGATTTAGGAGACTTCCACTGTTTGAACCACCAGTCTGTGTAGGCTAGTCTATTTGCAGTTAGAAGGTTAAGCCAGATCCAATTACAGTTCAATCAAAGCTCAGATCCGCACAGGTTACTTTTCATTTTTCATGTTATTCATTTTGGTATTATAGCACATAAAGCACATTGTCTACAACAATTTTACAGCCATGGGAAAACTATGCCTGTATTCTATCCATTACAATGAGTTACACACTTACCCAACGTGCAACTTTTCCCAATGTTATATCAAGCAAACATGAAATTTATATTTATGCTGATTCTATATTCACTGTCAACTTTTTTTCCCCTCTGCCTTTCAATTTCATTTACTGTTGTAAATGTACTTTTCAAATATAGGAAAAGCCAAGCAAAACTCCTAGCTACAAGTGGCTGCACCTGGTTGGTTAAGCAACGTCCTTTACTATTAAATTCATGACTGACTCACTTGTGCATGCGACATATGGTGGATCAGAAGGTGCTCTATAATAGCTGTCTTCACAATCGCATCTTGAAGATCCTTCCTTGTCAGAGAAGCTGTGAGTAGGGCAGCGGGAGCACTGCAGATCTTGTGAGGAGGATTTGTAGAACCCACGGCCACAAGCTAAAGCAGAACAAAACAAATTAAGGTTTAGATTTGCATGGACTATTCTGATCTTTTTGCTGTCTCTGCACGAGGTACACATTCCTGTAAACGTCTAAACTATCCATTCTGTTATGTTGGTGCAAGCCAAAAGAAATCACAATTTCTTTTTCTTCAGTTGATGCTGATAATGATTTTGTGGCATTTTTATGAGCTCAAGCACTACAAATACCTCAGCAGTTGGCAGCACAATATTTTAACACAGAGGACCACAGAAATATAACAAGCATCTGTTTTTCACCAAAGAAGAGTACAATAATGGTGTGAAACAGCTGGATGCCTGCAATAGGCCTAAACAAGGGAAAAACAGTCTGGAGAAGCTCCGCTTTAAGGCCACTGAAGTGTTTCTGGTATCTGAAATAGTTGATTTGGAATTAATGGAGCAAAGGCCACTCTTCCCTGATCTGAAAAACCCAAAGAAGCTGTAACCCACTGGTTAACCCTGATCCCGAGGAAAGAATGAGGCGTGAACACTTGTTGAACAGACGATGCTGGTAGGAACAAGCAGAAAGAGGAGGAGGGCAGACAGCATAGGCTGCACAATTGGTTTTTCCAGTTTCACAGAGACAGACAACCAGGCTGAAATGCATTTGCTAAAACTTTAAAGGGAAAGTTAAAAGGTAGATAGTTGGAAATATGCATATAAGATCATTTCATACTTTGGTTTGCCCGCTGTGAAGCCATGGAAGTAAAAAATGTGCTGTGTTCCAAAACTGATGTTTAGAAATACTTTTATCAGCCATTGCCATAGTTCCCAAAGCAGAAACACCCACAAAACACACCTATAATGATTCTTACAAGCAGAGAACTGCAACCTAGACAGCCAGCTTCAGAATGGATAAACTATGAGAACTGTAGGGGATGAGGAAGAAGGAAGGGGGGATCAGGCAACGCTAAAACTGGAAACAGATTAAGACTCCATTTCAGCACTGAGGTTATAGGCAAACTTACAAACACTGTCAACATGAAAAACAGAAAACAAAAGTCCTCCAGAACTTTCTAATAAAGCGGAGGCTTTTTCAACCACACTATTTTATTCTTTTTTTTTCCAACCCTAACAGTCTAACCTTCTTAAGCCATCACCTGTATGCAAAGAAAAGGGACAGCGGGTGAAACTTAGTATTCGGTATCAAAATATTAAAGCTAGTTAAATAGTCATTCTGAATTCAGAGAGAGAGAATTTACTTTGGTTATATTCATATTTGCTTGGATATTTTCTCAGAACAGAAATGCAAAGTATCCAAAGACACTGATATTTGGAACAGTTATTTCAGTTGTCTGGGACTGCAGTGATGGAAAGAGCATGGAAACAATGAGCTTTATCCAAATCTCACTGAAGTCAGTGAGGAGTGTCTGACTTTAATAGCCTTTGGACTGGACTCAGCGTAGGTACAGTGACATGACTCTTATTAATCTGATGAATTGTATGCAACTGAGAGAAAAAAATGGTGGTAATACTTCAGATAACAATAGATTAAAGTTGGTAAATTAGGTAAATCAACAGTGGATCATACCAGTATAAAATGATAGGAAATTCTGGCCCTCTGTTACTCTTTAGCAATACACTAACTTTCAAAAGAAAAATATACCTAAAGCACAGAAATCGCCATAACATTTAGAGTTTGTCATGCTGAAAAGAACAGTGGATGGAAGCTAAATTACCTGGCAGAGAAAATTAGCATGCAAAGCATGCATCCTTTGACTTTGACAAAGGGGCACAAGTTTGCATTAGAAGAAAATCTAGCCCTGCTTGTAAAACATGCTATAGTTTGATTCTACCACAGTAGCTGTTATATATGCTATTTAGAAAAGAAGACAGGAAGAATTTTGGAGAAACTCTTTAGATAAACATGACCCATGAATTCATAGTTGTGGCAAATTTAACTCAGAATTATCCTTTTACACCTTCATTCAAGATTGTTTCAGAATTTCCTCATCAAAGAAAAAGAGCACAAAAGCTGAACTGATTTGTATGCACGTACCTTAAGACATATATTTAAACTTCTGTCTGCTCTTTCAGTACTCGCAATTGAAATGCAGCTAAAATTACCAAATAATAGTTTCCTGCCTTTCTTAAATAGTCATGTTCCTCTCATACGGAGCAAAACACTGGACAAATACACTGGGTCTTCCAGCACGCAGCCCTCTTGCAAAGCAAAGAGCAACTTAAAAGGCAAAGATCCCTACTGTGTTTCCAGTCTGTCCTTCTCAGCAGGGAACATTACAAAGCAAAGACGCAGAGGGTAAAATAGAGATTTCAGACAGAAATAACAAAACGTAAACAGAAAACCCTTTTTCATTTTTTTCTGATGACTTGATCAAGACATTTATATGCTTAGTCACTTACTATTTAAAGTAAGTGTGCATTTCTTATTAGAGTTCAAAGGATCTGAATGTCTGTGACTAGTTTACATGACGGAGAGCCATTTATTCTCCCACACAGCATATCACAGGCGGCAGGTTCAGGCACTTGTACCATGCTACAATTCCATTAGCTTTTTTTCCAATAAGAGGCTTGTGATGACATTTAATAACCATCCCTTCAACTTATACACCCCATAAATATAAGGGGCAGAATATTCCAGCATTGAAATTTTTAACAGTATGAAAAGAGTGCTTTTAAAAAAGATTTTTAAAAACTTTGTAATTCTTTAGAAAGGAGGGTACGCAGGGGTACACATCATAATTAAAAGTACTCATTGGAGGAATACAACTAAATTATTTTCCCATTTTTCTTCATAAATTTAAATTTGTCACAAAAATTTGTTTTTTCAGCCTAGCAGTGGAATACTTCTATTGCTCACAAATTGGGGAGCTATGAATCTTTATCTGTTTTTAACATATATCATTGTCCTTGCCAAGAAACTTACAGCTGAAAACTCTACCAAGACAGGATGTTGCATGAACCACTTATGAAGGTGTGATAACTTGCCAGTGAGCTATTACAGATCACAGATGGGAAAGAACCATTCAAAAATATTTTTTTTACTCCTTTTTTTCCCCCCTTTTGTCCTATCTTGCCAAATGGCCATAGTGAATTTTTTTATGTTACAAGTAATTTAAATACATTGTTTTGTTCTACACTATTTTAAATCCACCTATTTTGATCCAGTTTAGTTCTTCATGTAATATTTTTAAGATCACAGGGACAGGTGGTATAAAATCCCCACTGCCACTACTTCCATAAGCAACATTAAAAAAATACTAATTGTAAAGAAAACCACATTGGTCAAACATTACTTGGAGCTCTGTACATGCAAATCTAAAGGTGATAAATACAGGTACTGTTCCACAAAAGTGTCTCATGGCAAAGCTTGAGGCAACTCAAATTGCATTTGATCACATCCATTTTAATATTTCAATTCATTAGTGCAGGAGAGCACTCATCGGCAGCACTTCTTCCCTATAAGGGGAACCTATATTGTAAATGAGGGTACAGAAATCAAGCAATGGGAGACATGCGGGAGGGTATAACTGGCGAGGCAGCACTCTTGATGTTGTAGCCGTAATCCTCATTATTGTTGATCTGAGTAAAATGTGAACTCATTTGATCTTCCTCAAGCAAGTTAAGATCCAGGAATACTTCTGCTACTGAAGGGCTTCTGGGGTACTGGAAAAGATGGGCGCGGAGGGGGGGAGGGAGGGAAGAAAGCCAGCACAAAATAAATTTACTTCCATTCACTGTGGTGTGTCATTTACAGCTGCTAATTTAATAGAACAGCTCTTCCCAGATGAAGCTCCCATTTTGTTCAAACAGCTGCTCCAAAGTCTTATACGTTCCAGAAAAAGCAGTCAACTTTCAAACCAAGAGCAGTCAACTTTACCGACAGCACAAAGACACAGAACAACACCTACCAGCCTAATCTAAATCAGTCTTCAAATAACACAAAAATTAGTTACTAATTCTTTCCCCACATAGTACAAAATCAACAATAAATATAGAAGAAAGCTATGCTTCAGCCAAGGCACAATCCTTTGCTTAATATCTTAGCCTCTATTAGGGACTGACCACCAGTGATGCCCCCAGGGCTACTCAGCACCTTGGATTTGTTTACTTGTCTTCAATAGCCATGGCTGGTCCTCAGAGAAAACCTTCCCACCTCCTCTGTGAAGCAAAGAGGTTTCTCTTGTTGGGAAGCTGGCACAGTTCCACCATGAAATACAAAGATTATGTGAACGGCCCTCGGATGAGAGTTTCCTTACACCGTGGAGCTGCAGTTTGAAACTGAGCAGGGCATTGTTGTTTCATATTTAAACTTCCTTGCCTGGAAGCCCTAGATAAAGACATACACTATTCTGTCTGTATACAAATGAAAGACCCCGCTGAAGATGACGCTAGCCGTCTTTCTTGGCTTGGACTAAGTTGGTTTCTTCTTGTACATGCAGCAGCACTCAGTCGTAACAAGGACGTATCATGACAGTAGGGTCTGGTACACAGCTGGGCAAGGTTGCAGCGTCAGTGCATGGTGCTCGCTCGAATACAGGTTTAGCATATGCCTCTGCAGTCAGTGCAATTGCAAACAGTTTGAGCCAATGTTTTTGGTATCATTTAAGGGCCTATACAAATACTGTAAATAATGGAATATTGCAAAGCCGCAAGTAAATACTGAGGAATTAACAGACACTACTAAGAACTATGATGCCACATCTGTGGCACAACAAGGCATTAGCTGTCATAACTAGAGGTGTTGACTGCAGCTTATGTAGAAAAATAGCAGCTTCTCTGCTGTGAGCTTATCACATGCCTTAGTGGTCTGGTAGAGATCAAATAACGTATATTTTTCTTTTCATATTTATAAAAAAAAAAACCCAAGAAATTCTGGAAGGGGGAATGAAGGCAGATGTAGAGAGCAGCAAACAGCAGTCTGGAGTCCCACTTGTGGGACAGGAAAAAGGAAAAAAGAGACATGTTAAGTACTGTTCATTTTTATGTAACCTTTTCACTATAAACACTGTGGAGATTCATTTTGCTTCTAGGAGAGCTAAGAAACTTAAACTGGGAGGGATGATGGAAATATGGCAAGGGCTATGAGTGACATGTGCAACAGCCAGTATTTATTTAACCAAAGGAGAAAGAGTAAACAGTTGTAGGGTAGTGACATATTAATCAAGAAAATTATTTGGTACTACAATAATACAAACAAGTTAAAAAAAGAAATCTCCATTTTTAGAAGTGCAAGGCTTCCAGTTGTGTTGTGATTTAGCCCCAGTCAGCAATTAAGCACCACGCAGCCGCTCGCTCACCCTCTCCCCCTGGTGGGATGGGGGAGAGAATCGGAAGAGCAAAAGTAAGAAAACTCTTGGGTTGAGATAAGAACACTTTAATAATTGGGAAAAAAGAAATTGTAATGAGAAGGAAAACAACAAGAGAGTGAGAGAGGAACAAAACTCAGGAAAAAAACCCCAAGTGATACAAACACTCACCACCCACGGACCAACGCCCAGCCTGTCCCTGAGCAGCAATCACTGCCTCCTGGCCAACTCCCCCCAGTTTCTGTACTGAGCATGACATCGTATGGTATGGAATAGCCCTTTGGTCAGTTTGGATCAACTGTCTTGGCTGTGCCCCCTCCCAGCTTCTTGTGCACTTGGCAGAACTGAAAAGTCTGGAAGCTGAAAAGTCCGTGACTAGTGTAAGCACTGCTTAGCAACAACTGAAACATCGGCGTGTTATCAACATTATTCTCATCCTAAATCCAAAACACAGCACTATACCAGCTACTAGGAAGAAAATTAACTCTATCAAAACCAGCACAAGGTGTCATATCAGTATAAGAGTGAAAGGGCACGCAATTGTTTCAGCACATTAGACACTTGACTGAACATGGCTTTTGATAATTAGTTTTTAGTTTATATGAAAATAATGAAACATAATGATTTGCAAGGAGGTGACTGCACTAATTACTGTTTGATCCCATTATAAAAAGTAGACGGGTGTGAGGGGAGAAAAATAAAGATGACATACTGTGCTAGCAGAGCAAGAGAGCTTGTCTGTTTATTCTGGTTTGCTCACCATTCCCTGAGTTTGCTGCCATGAGTAAGTTTTAGTGGCATACATACCATAGTTTCATGCACACTGAAGAAGATGAAACTAACATTTAAAAACCAATACTTTGTCAAAGTCAGTGTCAAAGGATGGCAAGGGAGTAATCACAGAGTTTCAGCAACAGCGTATTACTTATGAACTTGGAGTAACAGCCTGGTCCCACTGAGAACCACAGCAAAATGACTGCCCACCTCGGGAGAGCTCAGGTTTTCTCCTGGGTTCCTCCCTCCTCTGCAGTTGAGTAAAGTAAGTTAAAGTGATCCTATACATTGTATTTTTTTTTCCTACAGGCAGTGGCTACAATTTGTTTTATATCTGTGTAGCTATAAGCCTTCATTCTTGTGATTTGTTTTGCGTTATCTTAATCAACTCCCTACCTTTCTAGCCTCCCCAGGCCTGCAAACATTAAAGACAATTCAGCTAACCCCCTTTTCACAGAAATTTTGTGTACACAAGGAGTTTGTGCAGATGTTTCCTGGATGAAGTTATGCAGCTGCAAAGACTTTATTAATTATAAAATGCAAAATGGATTGTTCTGTAATTGAAACTCTCTGGGGCTCTGATACATTTGAAAATTAACATACATATATGTATGATCAGGACATAGATGGATGCTGTTAGATTATTTATTACAGATGGATATTTTAGCTAATGCAGAAAAAAGGCTGGCCTTTCTCCACTGGAGCTTTCAAATATTTGCTTCATATTAATGTCTATGGTTCCATAACTCAGGACTGAAAGCACAGCTTGCAGAAACAGTACTCCTACTGCTAGTGTTGCTGACCTCATCTACGATGGACAGGTCCAGAATCTTTATTTTAATCCTATTGACAGTGCCTCAGTGGGAGTAATTATAACAGTCGGCCACAAATCCAGACCTCCTGTCACTGATATATTAGGGTTTTTCACAACGAAAATGAGCAGCAGACAAGGAGGATGAAAACAACATGGGGTAGTGATTATAGCAAGATTTGTCAACCCCCTTCTGTATTAACCTGCTACAAACATATGACAATTTGGCATGGGAGACACCAGAAATACAAAATGTTTAATCTTCCACAGTATCAAAAATAAAATTTTGAAAATAATTTGGGTGGCATTGTTCTCTTACGAGATACTTGGCTGGTAGATCACAACATCAGCCACAGCCACATTTTAGCTAACGTATCTGAAAAGTTTAGATAAACTGAAAGCAGACCATTATAAAATAATTTCCAAATGTGGATTTCAATGTGAAATATTAGACATAAGAAATCCAGTAACAAAAGGAGACTTTATAACCTCTGATCCCCTTTTCCAATAATTTGTGTATGTTCAAGTCATGACTATGTTTGAAACTGTAAATTACTTTTATAGTGAGATATGGCATCTGTTATGCCTTCTCTGGCACCTAATATATATTGTTTTATAAGGAGCTTAGACTGTAGTATTTTATTTGTCTAACTACTATGCAATGATAAATGTCTAGCTGAAAAAGATGTTTATTTTAGCTTGATTTTTAAACTGCAATAGCATCTAAAGATTATTCATGTTTCAGACAAGGAATTATGTTGTATGGTTTAGCCAGAGTAAACTCAAGACTCTTAATGGTGCCTCAGCTATAGTGTGAATGACATATCTAAATAGGGCTGTCCCGTGGCTGCATACCATCATCCACTGAATGTTTGCTGTTGCCTGTCAGGGATCTCTCAGACCTTGTATTCATTTCCCAAGCCTAATATGCCCTTGTTGTCCAAAGTCCTGCTAATGTATTTTGAGAGATGTTCACATACTGCCGTTCACACAAATAGAGATCCAGAAATAGAACGCTTGCTAAGTAATAGTAACTTACTCTGATTTTTCCACTGAATGAAGTGAAACCTTTCCCTCTCTACAAATCTGCTTAAAAAAGAAACCTGAGTATGTCATCATGTGTGCCTTTCTAACTTATCTAGTTGCAAAGAAACATAGGCACAAAGAAACACTCTGATGTTTTCCTGGTTAATTTATACACAAGGACAAGGTAATCAGGTTGAAGAACATATCCTACAAATCAAAGAATACCCAATGTCACTATACTGTAACAGCAAAATTACTTTGAATCTAATGATTCTCAATAAGTACATAAAAGACTACATTTAAATGGCAATTAAAGAAACTCTAGCATAGTCTGAGCAGAATTAATTAACTGGATAAGTTAAAAGTTGTGCATTGAGGCGATGACATAATGTTTTCTCTACATTTTCAGAGTTGGCAAGGACTTGGGCATGTGCCTATCATGAACTTTCTTGGGAACCACAAGATAAAGCCACCATGAAAATTTGGGGAAATTAACATGTGAGAGATACAAAGACACAAAAATGCAGACAGATGCAACTCTATTACTGAACAGACATCAAAAGTGAAAGGTGGGTTAGAGAAATGAAAAGAGAAAAGATATTCTGGCTTTCCTGTTCATTCTTTTCATTTTTTTTCCCTTTTCTTCCCCCATGGCCTTCCCTCAAGATTAGGTTTGCAAGGTGCTCGAGTAGCTTCTGCGCAGAGTTGAGTGACAGCTTGACTGATTAGCCAGATTGGGAGCAAACGCTCCACACTTTGCAGGACATGATGTAGGTTCGTCACAAAAAAAAGAATCCATGCCTGAAGTTTTGTCAGCAATAGAAATTTTATCTGTCTTCCTCAGAAGGTTCTCAACCAGTTGGAGAACTAATGGAAAAATGCACTTGATTTGCTCATAGCTTCTGCATCTTTGGGTTTGCGGTTTTGCTTTTTCCTCTTTTACTGACTTGGTAATATTTAATTATGAACTTTTTATTTTTTACTAAAAAATCTGTTAAAATTACAGTGACTAAGAAGTCAGCAAATCTAAGACCACTAACTAACTTATGTTATGGAAGTTATGACTTTCTGATAGGAAAGTTGTATGATTATCTAACTGAGCGGAATAACACAGCCCTTAGATGCATCAGCAGGCAACAGACATTGCTGCAATGAAAAGAAATAGGCTATGCAAACTACAGTGCAAGTAGTGGGTTTTTTTCTAAACAGATGTATGAAAAATTAATGCTAAATTTGTCACACTCCTGTATTAATGTCTTTGTCTGTTTTGTTGTTTGTTTTTTTTAACTTGTACAAAATTCAACTCTAACAGCTGTAAGAAAAGAAAAAAAAAATACTGGTGATGAAATTAATACAATAGATTGTTTTCATGAGCTTTGTTTTTAACTTTTTTCTTCCCTATTCTTAGGGCATAGCTCAAACAATGAAGGAACAAAAAATTCCTTATAGTCTACAATCTAGCTAGATTGCCTTATACAGTGCTGCCACTTCAATAATAAACTGAGCTTACTGAGTTCAGCAGGAACTTTGATACTGGCAATGCTATGATGCAACTCCTCTGAATTCATACAGGTTCTGTAAAGCCATACCTTGTCTGTCCATACAGAAATGAAACCTTTGAGGTGTTTAATGTGCATTCGGGCTTTGTGATTGCCAACATGTCTTAGGGAAGGTTTCCTGTTGTTTTCTACAGAGAACAAAATACATCAAAAAAGCTCAAAGCAGTAATGAAAATAACATAATTCGGGAAGGGGGGAGAGGGTATTTTGGGTTTGCTTGTTTTCTAAATAAAAATACGGTAAAATCTGATCATTGATAAATCATTTCAAAAATATAAAAATAATTTGAAAAAACATCTTTCAATTTAAAGCCAATGAGATTCCCATGGTCTTCTTACCTGACCTTCCATTGTAGCAAAGGCCTTTGGATTTAATGAAAAAAACATTTAACCTTGAATACCGTGTTCAGTTTTGGGCCCCTCACTACAAGAGAAACATTGAGGTGCTGGAGCGTGTCCAGAGAAGGGCAATGAAGCTGGTGAAGGGTCTGGAGCACAAGTCTTATGAGGAACAGCTGAGGGAACTGGCTTTGTTTAGCCTGGAGAAAAGGAGGCTGAGGGGAGACCTTATGGCTCTCTACAACTACCTGAGAGGAGGTGGTAGCGAGGTGGGTGTTGGTCTCTTCTCCCAAGTAACAAGCGATAGGACAAGAGGAAATGGCCTCAAGTTGTGCCAGGGGATGTTTAGATTGGATATTAGGAAACATTTCTTCACTGAAAGGGTTATCAAGCACTGGAACAGGCTGCCCAGGGAAGTGGTGGAGTCACCGTCCCTGAAGGTATTTAAAAGACGTGTAGACGTGGTGCTTAGGGACATAGTTTATTGGAGGACTTGGCAGTGTTAGGTTAACGGTTGGACTCGATGATCTTAAAGGTCTTTTCCAACCTAAATGAATCTATGATTCTATGATATTAAAGGCAGAAATATACAGTGCAAAGTACTGGTTACTACTGGTTACAAAGTACTTTTATTTTTTCCTCTTTTACTGATTTTTTTAAGCAACTCCATTATTTTAGGGTCTTTTAGCCTCATTACCTCAAATCAAACAAACAAAAAAAGACACTTTAAATACCAACCTCACTACACAGCACTGCTGCAACACAACTACGAGACAATTACCTTTTATACAGAGCAGTAGACATGTCCCCTGCCATGAGCATCTTTAATGCCTATTAAGACCCCCAAAGGTTCTCATCTCCCTTGACAAATGAACAGTCATAGTCTTGCCAGTTTGGTTGTCAGAGTCCTCTGATCAGGAAGTCACTGTGTTTTTCACCAAACCCCACAAAAACAGTTTCCAAATAGCTACAAAAACTCTCTTGCTCCCTGGCTGCCCCTTTTCTCCCTTCCTGGGAGCAACAGCAAGAAAATTCCAGGAGAAGAAACATGAACTGGTGAAGGGAAGACTAGTGATAGATTTTCTGGTGCAGTTGCTTCTAAATTATAATCAGAGGGAGAGTGGAAATAGGGGTAAATTTTGGTCTATCATAGACACATCAGCCAGATCTGCCAGCCAAAGAGATCCAGGTATGCAGAGACTGAGTTTTCCAACTTGCCTCTCATCCTTCAGAGCCGTTCCCCAATGGGCAAGTCCTATGGCCGTGGGGGACACATGGCTTAACGCTGCCCCAGAAAGAGCAGATGCCTGCAGCTAGGCACTTCTCAGGCTGCCTACAGACTGGATCTGCCCCTCTGAGATTTTTCAGGAGAGTCCATACATTGACCTGCCTGCCTGACACCAACCATTGGCAGGCATGGGTGGGACAGTCATGGTTCAAGCCAGCTGGAGGATACCAGGCCAAGTTTTCCTTCCCAGTATACCATGAAGTTCACCTAACACTTGTTTCTAAAAGCCTGGACACTCAGCCAGTCTGGTTTTGCTCAAAGGCTCCACAATGATGTTGAGCAAAATCCAATGTAGATGCACTTATGCTGACAAAGGAGTTCCCCAACAGCAATTTACTTCTGCAAAACATAAAAAATTATTATACAGGCACGATCATTCACACATCACTAAAGCCTTATTTATAAACCATTCTGAGGTACTACTGTGGTTACTTTTATTGGTTCCTCAATCCAGTTCACTCTACAGCCACTAAACATCTGTGAAGGCACAGTACAGGACCAGGGGGCTGAGAAGTGGTAGAACCACTTCTTTCAGCACCAATGTTTAACTGATGTATTAATAAAATTTAAAGTTAGAAAAAATGTAACTTGAGTAGCTTCTTGTACTTCTGTGGAGAGAACAGTACTAGGTTTACTGATTCTGTCTATCTTTATGCCATAGATTCCATCTTCACACAGATTATTACCTCCTGATGCCCCCAAATCCTGCCTTACAACAATGTCATGGTTTAACCCCAGCAGCTAGCAACTAAGCACCACACAGCCACTCACTCACCCTTCCCCCCTCAGTGGGATGGGGGAGAGAATTGGGGAAAAAAAAAAAACAAAACTGTGGGTTGAGATAAAGACAGTTTAATAGGACAGCAAAGGATGATAATAATAATAATAATAATAATAATAATAATAATAATAATAATAATAATAAAAATAAAAATAAAAGAATGTAGAAAACAAGTGATGCACAATGCAATTGCTCACCACCCACTAAACAATGCCCAGCCCATCCCCGAGCAGCAATCGCTGCACCCCAGCCAACTCCCCCCAGTTTATATACCGAGTATGACGTCATATGGTATGGAATAGCCCTTTGGCCAGTTTGGGTCAGCTGTCCTGGCTGTGCCCCCTCCCAGCTTCTCACTGGCAGAGGACGGGAAGCTGAAAAGTCTTTGACTAGTATAAGCACTACTTAGCAACAACTAAAACATCAGTGTGGTATCAGTATTATTCTCATCCTAAATCCAAAGCACAGCACTATACCAGCTACTAGGAAGAAAATTAACTCTATCCCAGCCAAAACCAGGACAGTATCCACCCCTTATTCTACACCATCTATGTCATGCCCAGGTCCTACACTTTCCAATACATTCCAATTATTACCAGATGGGATCCACCCGAGAGTACTGAGGAAGCTGGTGGAGGAGCTTGCCAAGCCACTCTCCATCATTTATCAGCTGTCCTGGTTAACAGAGGAGGTCCCAGACAGCTGGAGGCTTGCCAATGTGACACCCATCTACAAGAAGGGCTGGAAGGAGGATCCAGGGAACTACAGGCCTGTAAGCCTGATCTTGGTACTGGGGAAAATTATGGAGCGGCTCGTCTTGAGTGCGCTCAACAGGCATGTGTAGGAGATCAGGAGATCAGGCCCAGCCAGAATGGGTTCACGAAAGGCAGGTCCTGCTTGACCAACCTGATCTCCTTCTACGACCAGGTGATCTCCTTCTACATCCGCCTAGTGGATGAGGGAAAGTCTGTATATGTTATCTACCTGGGCTTTAGTAAAGCCTTTGACGCTGTCTCCCACAGCATTCTCCTAGACAAGCTGGCTGCTCATGGCTTAGGTGGGTGTACTCTTCACTGGCTGAATGGCCGAGCCCAAAGAGTTGTGGTGAATGGAGTTAAATCCAGTTGGTGGCCAGTCACAAGTGGTGTTCCTCAGGGCTCAGTTTTGGGGCCAGTCTTGTTTAATATCTTTATCAATGATCTGGACAAGGGGATCGAGTGCACCCTCAGTAAGTTTGCAGATGACACCAAGCTGGGCGGGAGTGTTGATCTGCTTGAGGGTAGGAAGGCTCTGCAGAGGGATCTGGACAGGCTGGATCGATGGGCTGCGGTCAACTATATGACCTTGGTTCAACCAGGCTAAGTGCCGGGTCCTGCACTTGGGTCACAACAACCCCATGCAACGCTACAGGCTTGGGGAAGAGTGGCTGGAAAGCTGCCTGGCAGAAAAGGACCTGGGGGTATTGGTCGACAGCTGGCTGAACATGAGCCAGCAGTGTGCCCAGGTGGCCAAGAAGGCCAATAGCATCCTGGCTTGTATCAGAAATAGTGTGGCCAGCAGGACTAGGGAAGTGATCATCCCCCTCTACTCAGCACTGGTGAGGCCGCACCTCGAATACTGTGTTCAGTTTTAGGCCCCTCACTACAAGAAAGACATTGAGGTGCTGAAGTGTGTCCAAAGGAGGGCAACGAAGCTGGTGAAGGGTCTGGAGAACAAGTCTTATGAGGAGCAGCTGAGGGAACTGGGGTTGTTTAGCCTGGAGACAAGGAGGCTGAGGGGAGACCTTATTGCTCTCTACAACTACCTGAAAGGAGGTTGTAGCGAGGTGGGTGTTGGTCTCTTTTCCCAAGTAACAAGCAATAGGACAAGAGGAAATGGCCTCAAGTTGTGTCATGAGAGGTTTAGATTGGATATTAGGAAAAAATTCTTCACTGAAAGGGTGGTCAAGCACTGGAACAGGCTGCCCAGAAAGGTAGTGGAGTCACCATCCCTGGAGGAGTCCAAAAAACATGTAGACGTGGCACTTCGGGACATGGTTTAGTAGGCATGGAGATGTTGGGGTGACAGTTGGACTAGATGATCTTAAAGGTCTTTTCCAACCTTAATCATTCTATAATTAATCACCACCACTTTTCCTATCTGTTGATATATACACACAGATATCATTCTGTTGGTCTATGGGCCATCCTCCTTAAATGTCCTTTGAGTTCATTGAGTACGTGACTTCAGGCTCCATCTGTCATAACAGTCCTTCAGGGCAGAAGAGATGGTGTGTGCTGTTGGATTGTTGCACTGAGAAGCCAGTTCTGGTTCCATCACAACTGTACTTTCTTCGGTTTCATCAAAGTTCATTCTTCATTAATCCGGGTGATTCTTATGGTAATACCATTGATATGGCATATAGCAACCATAAAAGTGATGACATACAGTTATTATGTAGCAATTAACAGCATACAATTCAGTTCATTGGCTATTCTCAGCCAAAATCAAATCCCCTTGAGGTACACATTGGATTTCCCCATCTTTCTGCATCACCAAGTGCACCCAGGTCCTTGAGCAAAAGCAATCCCACAAATGGGCTTACCTTTGCCTGAGGCAGAAATAACCCAGGCTGTCTTCCCTAGCATATTTTTATGCACTACAAAGACTTTATTCCCTTCTACAGTGCATAAAAGTTTTGATTGGGCAGGTCCAGCTCAATTGACAGATCCCCTAGTGTTGGCTAAGCAGGTGACATTTTGCTAAATGTGTGTCCCAACGTTTGAATGTCCCACCACCCATTGCTCGCAGTGTAGTCTTTAACAGTCCATTGTAACGTTTGATTTTCCCGGAGGCTGGTGCATGATAGGGGATGTGATATACCCACTCAATGCCATGCTCTTTGGCCCAAGTGTCTATGAGGTTGTTTCAAAAATGAGTCCTGTTGTCTGACTCAGTTCTTTCTGGGGTGCCGTGTCACCATAAGACTTGCTTTTCAAGGCCCAGGACAGTGTTCCAGGCAGTGGCATGGGGCACAAGATATGTTTCCAGCCATCTGGTGGTTGCTTCCACCATTGTAAGCACATAGCGCTTGCCTTGGCAGGTTTGTGGGAGTGTGATACAATCGATCTGCCAGGCCTCCCCATATTTCTATTTCTGCCATCATCCTCCATACCAGAGTGATTTTAACTGCTTGGCTTGTTTGATCACAGCACATGTTTCGCATTCATGGATAACCTGTGCAATAGTGTCCATGGTCAAGTCCACCCCTCTATCACGAGCCCATCTATATGTTGCATCTCTTCCTTGATGGCCTGAGGTGTCATGGGCCCACCAAGCTGTAAATAATTCACCCTTATGTTGCCAGTCCAGATCCACCTGAGCCACTTCAATCTCAGCAGCCTGATCCACCTGCTGGTTGTTTTGATGTTCTTCAGTGGCCTGACTCGGGTACATGAGCATCTACGTGATGTACTTTCACAACCAGGTTCCCTACCCAGGCAGCAATATCTTGCCACAATGTGGCAGCCCAGGTGGGTTTCCCTCTGCACTGCCAGTTGCTCTGCTTCCATTGCTGCAACCACCCCCCACAGGGCATTTGCCACCATCCATTAATTAGCATAGAGATAGAGCACTGGCCACTTTCCTCGTTCAGCAATGTCTAAAGCCAGCTGGATGGCTTTCACCTCTGCAAATTGGCTCGATTCACCTTCTCCTTCAGCAGTTTCTACCACTTGTTGTATAGGACTCCATACAGCAGCCGATCTCCATCTCCGATGTTTTTTGTAAAATACGACAGGACCCATCAGTGAACAGGGCATATTGCTTCACATTTTCTGGTAGTTTATTGTACAGTGGGGCCTCCTCAGCATGTGTCACCTCCTCCTTTGGTGATATTCCAAAATTTTTGCCTTCTGGCCAGTCCATGATCACTTCCAAGATTCCTGGGTGACTGAGGTTTCCTATCCGAGCCTGTTGTGTGATCAGTGCAACCCACTTACTCCATGTAACATCAGTTGCATGATGTGTAGAGGGGATCCTCCCTTTGAACATCCAGCCCAGCACTGGCAGCTGGGGTGCCAGGAGGAGCTGTGCTTCAGCACCAACCACTTCTGAAGCAGCTCAAACCCCTTCATATGCTGCCAATATCTCTTTTTCAGTTGGCGTATAGCAGGCCTTGGATCCTTTGTATCCCCAACTCCAGAACCCCAGGGGTTGACCTCAAGTCTCCCCTGGTGCTTTCTGCCAGAGGCTCCAGGTAGGGCCATTCTCCCTGGCTGCGGTGTAGAGCACAGTTTTTACATCTTGTCCTGCCCAGACTGGCCCAAGGGCTACTGCATGAACTATCTCCCATTTAATTTGTTCAAAGGCTTGTTGTTGCTCAGGGACCCACATGAAATCATTCTTCTTCTGGGTCACTTGATAGAGAGGGCTTACAATCAGACTGTCATTAGGAATATGCATTCTCCAAAACCCCACAACACCTAAGAAAGCTTGTGTTTCCTTTTTGCTAGTTGGTGGAGACATGGCTGTTATTTTGTTGATCACATCCATTGGGATCTGATGACATCCATCTTACCATTTTATTCCTAAAAACTGGATCTCCTGTGCAGGTCTCTTGACCTTACTTTGCTTTATGGCAAAACCAGCCTTCAGAAGGATTTAGACTATTTTCTTCCCTTTCTCAAAAACTTCTTCTGCTGTATTGCCCCACACGATGATGTCATCGTTGTATTGCAGGTGTTCCAGAGCTTCACGCTGTTCCAGTGCCTTCTGGATCAGTCCATGGCAAATGGTAGGGCTGTGTTTCCACCCCTGGGGCAGTCAGTTCCAGGTGTACTGGATGCCCCTCCAAATGAAAGCAAACTGTGGCCTGCACTCTGCTGCCAAAGGGATTGAGAAAGACACATTAGCGATATCATTTGTGGCATACCACTTGGCTGCCAATTCGTATTGAAGTTCCAGCATGTCTGGCACAGCAGCACTCAGTGGTGGCGTGACTTCATTCAGACCACGATGGTCTACTGTTAGTCTCCACTCTGCATTAGACTTTCTCACTGGCCATATAGGACTGTTAAAGGGTGAACAAGTCTTACTGATCACTCCTTGGCTCTCCAGTCAACAAATCAGTTTATGGATGGGAATCAGGGAGTCTCGGTTGCTACGATATTGCCTCTGGTGCACTGTTGTGATAGTGACTGGCACCTGTTCTTTGACCCTCAGCAACCCCACAACAGAAGGGTCTTCTGAGAGATCGAGCAAGGTAGACAGCTCTTTAACTTTCTCCGTCTCCAAGGCAGCTATACCAAAAGCCCACCAGGACCCTTTTGGGTCCTTGAAATACTCTCTCCTGAGGCAGTCTATGCCAAGGATGCCCGGAGCCTCTGGGCCAGTCACAATGGGGTGCTTTTGCCACTGATTCCCAGTTAGGCTCACTTCGGCTTCCAATACAGTCAGCTGTTGGGATCCCCCCGTCACTCCAGAAATACAGATGGATTCTGTCCCTATATAGCTTGATGGCATTAGAGTACACTGTGCACTAGTGTCCACTAAAGCCTTATAATCCTGTGGGTTTCATGTGCCAGGCCATCAAATCCACACAGTCCAATAAACCTGGTTGTCTCTTTCCTCCACCTGGCTCGAAGCAGGGCCCCTCTAGTCCTGGTGATAATATTCATTACTCCTTGTAGATGAGAGTCAGGAGCTCCTTCGTTAAAATCAGGAGTAAGATCAGCCCTATTACTCTGTCCGGGGAACTGTCCACTGGAAACCAGAGCAGCAATTTTCCTGGAAGAACCCCCTTTGGTGATTGTTTTTCCTTGCAACTCACGTACCCGTGCTCTAAGGTCAAGGTAGATTTTCCATCCCACTTCCTCATGTCCTTTCCATGGTCATGCAGGTAAAACCATAGGGTGGCTCATGGTGTGTACCCCCTGTATCCTCTCTCTTGAGCAGAGGAACACTGACTCCTAATAGCTCAGCTACTGGCTTGTGCAGGTGGGAAGCAGGTCATATCCTCTTTGAATTGTTGGAACTCCCGGGACAGTTTCTCGGCTAGCATGTCTGGCAGTTTCTCCACAGCTGAGATACAGGTCTGTAGGGAAGAAGAGAGACTTTCTGTATATTGCTGGAGTTGGCCAGCCAATTCATCCACCATTTGTCTCACTCCATCTTTCCAGATCATTAGTACCAATGAGTTGGCATACGACAATGGTGCACTCGGTACAAACTTCCGCCATATGGGTTGCGTGCAGTGGACTTAATCTGGATCTTTGCATAACTGCTTGTTGTCCAGGTCATCATAAATCACCTCCAGTGTGGCTAAGTCCCTCAAGTACCTGATACCTCTCTCCATGGTGTTCCACTTGCCTGGGTGACATACAACATCTTCCTTGAAGGGATACCTTTCCTTCACAGCTGACAGGAGTCACCTCCAGAGGCTGAGGACTTGTGCGCCTTTTCCAATTGCTTTGTCAGTGACCCCTTCCCTAGAAAGGGATCCCAGCTGCTTGGCTTCCTTACCCTCTAATTCCAGGCTACTGGCCCCATTATCCCAGCATCGGAGCAACCACGTGACAATGTGCTCCCCTGGACGACGGCTGAAATCCTTTCGCATATCTCACAGCTCACTCAGGGATAGGGATTGGGTGGTTACCATCTCGTTTATGAGTTCTTCCTTTTCCTCCAAGGAAGAGGAGGAACCCTCCCACTGAGTTCTTCCCTGGGGGGAAGCGGGGAATTCTTCCTCTTCCTCCTCCTGTTCTCATGATGGCCCTGCTTTAGAGCAGTCTGCCTCCTCGCTGGTGCGGCAGTACGCTTCTTCCTCCTGCTCCCTCTTAGGAGAAGCTTATTCATCCCTTACTAAACGAGCTGACTTTTGCTTCCAAGATTTTTTCTTGTGTATGGGGGTGACTTGATACCGGCATAGGCTGGTTCTCTGGTTCAGCTGCAGTGCCTGTCGCCGGGGTTTGAGTAGCCACAGTGCCTGTTGCCGGGGTTGGAGTAGCCGCAGTATTCTTAAATAGTTGTTTAACCCTAAAGCAAGACCTGACACACATTCAGGAGACATAGCAATAGGAACATGCTGGTTTGAACATCCCAGGGATATTCAAAATCCTCAAGAGCTATTGTAATTAGCCTGGCGGAGAAGGGGAAGATGGAAGAAGGTGTCTCCCCCATAGGCTGGCTCTCCGAGGACAAAAAGTAAAAAGTATAATTATTAATTATTTCTGATAGATGGCTCCTGAAGTACAGCGGTGACGGCAATGAGTACAAATACCAGATTGATCTCACGGCCAATAATTTTATCATAACATAAGCCATTGTTACACAGTACAGCAAAGCAATAACCTTAATCCACCTCCCAGACGTGATAAACAGCACATAAATACTAATAAACAGTATATATGGCAAGTAAGGTGTTACATAACACAACTCTGAAAACAAGCACAACAACTTTGAGAGCAAATAAATCAACATTGTGACCAGCGACTATTAAACTAATATAATGAATGCTTATAACAATTTTGTTTTAACACGCTCTGGTCAGATCTGTCATTATCTCAACCCTTCGTGCTCCACATTGGGTGCCAAAAAGGACTGTCATGGTTTAACCCCAGCCAGCAACTAAGCATCACACAGCCACTTGCTCACCCTTCCCCCCTCAGTGGGATGGGGGAGAGAATTGGGGGAAAAAAACCCAAACCTGTGGGTTGAGATAAGGACGGTTTAATAGGACAGCAAAGGATAATAATAATAATAATAATAATAAAAGAATGTACAAAACAAGTGATGCACAACGCAATTGCTCACCACCCACTAACCAATGTCCAGCCTGTCCCCGAGCAGCAATCGCTGCACCCCAGCTAACTCCCCCCAGTTTATATACCAAGCATGATGTCATATGGTATGGAATAGCCCTTTGGCCAGTTTGGGTCAGCTGTCCTGGCTGTGCCCCCTCCCAGCTTCTCGCTGGCAGAGGATGGGAAGCTGAAAAGTCCTTCACTAGTGTAAACATTACTTAGCAACAACTAAAACATCAGTGTGTTATCAGCATTATTCTTATACTAAATCCAAAGCACAGCACTATACCAGCTACTAGGAAGAAAATTAACTCTATCCCAGCCCAAACCAGGACAAACAACTGTCCAGATACAAATATAATGGGAGAGTTTCCTATGAAGGCCTCAGATAATCTGAAATCCTTTCATGAAATAATTTTGTCCCCTGTGAAATAACAGAGGTCTTTTGGGGGAGTCTTAGATCATATGGTTCAAGGATAAAGTTCTCTGTAAAGGAAGCAGTGCAAACAGATCTGTTGCTGTAGAATTCCTGAAGCTTTGAGACAATCAACTTGATGTGGAAGTTAAATTAAATTAAACTGTAATGGTGCTTAATAATTGGCTGGCAAGAAAGCTTTCCAATTGAAATGATATTAAAATAACTTAATAACACATTTTTGTTTCCTTTGGACAATGACCTACCACTACCATTCCAGGCCTCAATCCAGAAGAAATTTTTCACAGGTTTCTGTAACACATTCCTCAAGGCCATCATTATACAGCAGGCAAATCCATCCAAACAAAAGACTGGCTTCTAAGAACCCACAAGAGAGAAATTACTCCACTTCTGCACAACGGTGCTACAGAATCTAAAAATAACTTCAGTTGCATATCTTGGTCTCAGATATTCCTACATTTAATGTTGATTGTCCTACTTACTCAGAAAAATATGCTCATGTCTATCAATCCATTGTGGTGCTTTTGGAGGAACTTTAATGCAAAAAAGCAACTGTTCTCCACAGTTACATTTGGCTTGGGATGGGAAGAAATAGAAATACTTCTGGAAAGGAAACAAAAAATACGTTCTAATTTCTTTAAGAAGGGATTCCCTTCCAGGTTCACTGAAGCCAACAAAATTTTTATCAGTGCATAGACTGGAAATTTAAACTGTCTGTGTAAGTATTTAACTATAATCTTTCAAGATAAAAATGGATTTAACCTCTTTATCTAAAGATTAGAGTATCAGTTTATTAAGAGATTACAAACACACAGCTCCCCTTTCATGAAAAAATAAAAATAAAAATGTAGAGGAAAAGCATTACTATAGTAATTCACTGATATGAAACTGAACTGGAATAAAACATGAAGAAACTTTTTCTGAGTTTGCTTCAGTAAGTCTGTGGTAAGAAAAAACATTGCTAATTCTGACAGATTTATCTGCTACAAGTTTTTATGAGAAAACTCCCAGATTCACACAATGCTTTAATTCCAAATAGTACGGCATGAGTTGTGATACTGTGAAATGAAGTTGTCTTTACTAATTGCATACTCGGAGCAGAAGTGTGTCTTATAGCAGAGAGTGTATCAAATCTGCCTGGCTGATCCTTATGATTTGGAAATGTCACTTTCTACTAAGCAAAGAGAAAACAGGGAGGGGCAATAAAGCCGCTCAAAGATAGCAGCCATCCAAAAAGATAAAGAACACGCTGAGGAAAAGCAGACAACAGATTGCAGAGACAGAACAATCACAGATGGAGGCCAGGTGGGTGGGTCAAACAATTTTTTTTTAAAAAGGTTTATTTTCATATTTAAACAGTATCCCGTTGTGTAAATGTTCAGCAAAGAACTGATAAGAAAATGGATTTGTAAGTGCGTTTGAACAAACAACATGTCTTATAGTCAAGAGGGGCTTAGTCGTATATAATTAAGGGATAATGTGCATGGCTGAAGAGTGTATGATACAACAAGCATTTTCTGCAAGTGATTAAATGCCACTGCAAAACAAAGGAGCTAGATACCCGAGGAAGCTTTATGGAGCCAGCATGGAGTAATCTTAAAACATGAACTTTCTTTTTGTTAGAGAAGACAAGAGGATATTCATTTAAACATACAAAAGATTTTTTTCACTGAAAACGCCATGAACTTCCACGCTGCTTCTGTCACCTCATC
Organism: Mycteria americana; assembly: GCF_035582795.1. Taxonomy (NCBI): domain Eukaryota; kingdom Metazoa; phylum Chordata; class Aves; order Ciconiiformes; family Ciconiidae; genus Mycteria; species Mycteria americana. The sequence goes on from NC_134367.1 coordinate 43,999,985, forward strand.
AAGCTCTTTAACTAAGATTATCACACTTTCAGTTTCAGTGTACTCTACTATTACATTTAATCCTTTAAACCCCCTAAGAGAACAGCTCTGTGCACATACAATGCCCAAGTTCACTGGAACTGTGTGCAATCATAGTTCTCTGCAAATTTCCAAAAACTTAGTGGCATTACTCAGCTGAGCAATTACAGCCCTGAGGACTTGATCCAAACCCACTGAAGTAATGGGTGTCTTGGACAATGGGTGACCTGAATCATTCAATAAAGACAAGGCAAGTGAGGAAGATCAAAGGTCCACCTAGACCACTGGCTTGTTTCTGGCCATGATCTATGCCAGATGCTTACAAAAGGAAAGGAAGAGCAGGGCAGAGGCAGAGGGGACCCGCATCCAACAACCAGGCACTAGCAATCGTGAGCTATCAGCCATCTCCATCTCTTTACGTAATATCACCTGACAAACTTTTCTTTCCTGAATTTATCAAATTATTTTCATAAACTACCAGAGTTCATCCAAGCAATTATTTACCTGAATGTTAAAGCATGTTTTATTTTTTATAAGAAAGTATACATAATGCATGTTTCCACACAATTCCTTACATAGCTGTAGCTTGTACAGATACGCTCACACCAACACTGAATCTGAGTAATGCTGACAGTAATGCCACAGCAGCAGACAACACTGTGTGGCTTTCAAAAGTCCAAGAAACTGAGTAAATAGCACGTTCCAAACACCAACCATTACAGGGACTATGTGCAGGTGTCACTGACTACATAGCCAGCTCAGGTATGTCATAGCAGAGAATGCAGTATAGACACATGAACCATCTCCACTGCATCTTGCCAGGTATATTTCCAAGCATACCGATATTCCAAGGCATTTACAAAACTTTTAAGGATTTAGAAACTTAGAATTCCTATTTGTGTTCTTTATTATCATTATTTATTTGTGTCTCGGGTTTCAACTTTGAAGAACTGAAAGGGAATAGAAAGAATGCTAATATAACATGAATGCATCCACATTAGAACTTTTGTTTGGACCCAGAGTGCACTTTTGAAGTGATTTCCCAGTCATCCCTGCTTACCATGTTTCGGTTCACATCAGAGTAATCTCAGAGCATATGAACTAGTTTGCTTTCAGAGGAAAATAACCAGATGTGCTCCAAGAGGGAAACTAATGCACTCCAACCACAATTGGATCAGATTAGACCTACCCCAAATAAACCCCCCAGAAATTTATTTAGTGTGGACATCAAGTCCTCAGGACTAACTGGTTTGCTTTACAGATTCACTCCTATTGTTCCATGCTCCTTCTTAGTGACACGATCGTGAGGGGAAAACATGAATTCTTTATTTGGAGAAGCTTTAATTGTTGGCTTTGATTGACAAATCAGTACATAAATTATCTAACAGATGTATAACTGACTCAGCGTCCTAATTGTGAACAATTTATAACTCAAATGATTTTTTTTCTGTGCAAGTAATTCTTCAAACAGCTCTGTGTAGCTTGTTAGAAAGACAAATTTATAGATATTGGTTCCTCAGTGCTCAAGAAACTGCACAATCCTTTGAAAGAGAGCAAGATAATGAAAGAGAAACAATGAAGGAAGCAAGTTGTTATAGTCACAAACAAAAAAAGAAAACAGAAAAAAAGAAAAACAAAGAAAATAAAAGCTGGTTTACAGAAGTGGGGGGAGAAAAAGCAAGTTTTATATAAAGTTCAATAACAGGCAATGGGGCCCAGTTTTTCCTCACATAACGTCTATGCAGCTCCCAGAATAAATACTGTCCATGTTAGGGAAGTGCCCTCACAGCCCATGGCAGAATTCAGTTTTCCACTTAGGGTGGAATTTAAGGCTTTCAATTAGGCAGCTCTATTCAAAAATCATTCATTCATTCTCAAAAGAATGGACTGCCAAGGAAGAAATAAAACATATCTCAAGAAGGCGTGAAAGTCATGGCAATGGCCCAGGGGACAGCAGATATTGTCACTGATGGAAAGCATTCCCTGATATCTCCCTGGCCTCTAACACATTTCCGTCTTCAGTTCTGCTACACTACCCAAAAGCACGCTGGTCTTCTAGTACCACTGTCTTTCTTCCCCATTCTTGCAATTTTCTGCATTAAATATTAATGTTTTTTTCTGACTGATAAAAACACAAATATAATTAAACTTTAATTAAAGTTAATTTTATAAGAAAAACATAGATGGAACAAATTCAGAGAGTAGAGTGACTGTGGAGGTCCACTAGGAGTCAAAGAATGGGGCTGAGCAACAGGAAATAAAACAGGCATGCAGTCCTCACTTGGGGCTCAGTTCCTCCCCTTCTCTTCCCAACTTTTTCTAATTGCTCAGCCAGATGAATTTCCATTACACAACCCAGCTCCTTATCACCAGCAAGCACACTAATCCAACAGACCTACTGATCTCAAATGGGTCTCCTCTGAGACAGTGACAGGAAAGCTACACAAAGGAAAAAGGTTGGCCAACTCTGACACTGAATTTAAATACAAAGTCAGATCAAGATCTGGGCGTCCTGAGTCTGCCTTGAAGACTTCAGCAGGAAAAAAGGGGCTGTTGGGAGGGAAACATCAACAGAAACTGCAGCAATGTGATACAGAGCAGGAATATTTTTAGAGAAGTCATCCAAATTAATCCCTTGATCTCCACTGTCTAGCTGACAACAGGCCACAGATTAAATATTCAGCATGTGATTTCTCCCAAGATTACACCACCTAAATTTCAGTGTCAATATGTCAGTGCTTACATGTGTAATGAGTAGCTAAGTTCTCTTTGGGGTCTATGGAGACCCAGGGCTCAATTCTGAGCTGCCTAAATACAATTGCCTAGCGCAGTCTGAGAAAGACTATACTGCCAGGTCCCCAGCTAATGGTCCAAAAGAGTATAGGTCTTCTGTGACTCCTGTGTCACGTCTGCCAGCCCACACAGATGTCTTGTATGCTACACACCACCTCAAACAAGACCAGACAAACAATGTTTATGAACCCAACTGCAGCCTCTTGCAAATGGTCAGTGGAATGGCTCTCCAGGCAACAGCTTCAAAATAAATCCTGCTCTCGGTTAGGTTCTGGCATACCAACATATAAAGCATCCAGTCATAAGAATTACCAGTAATCCTCAAATGGCACCCAACTGCATAGCCTCATACAATATCTCCTGTTTTCATATGCAAGCAGTTTATCTATTATCCTATGATAGGTGGGTAGTGATGAGAAATGAGAACGGTAGATTATCCACAGTTCTCTATCAGATCTGCCTCTATCAAGTACCAAATAGATCCATACACATAGTGCTATAGAGCTTTTTATAGCTTGTCACACAAAGTCTCAGGGACTGAATTGAAATGAGTAATGTATGCCTACATGGAATGAGATATCAAGCTGAGGCTGGCATATCTGAGCCTTAGAGTAGAGAACTGGTGTACTGTAACTAGTTATCTAAATTAAAAATAAAATAGTGGTGAAGTTCAGTTGTTTATGATTATGTTTGGCTATTATGACATTTATGTTGAAGATGATGAAAACTAATTTGGTAAGAATGCAAATGTTAGCTGGCAATTTACCACATTACAGCAGCAGTATAGATAGAGCACACATTTGAAGAATCTTAATTCTACACAAACAACGTGAGCATGTCTGTGTTTGTGGGCATGTGTGTACATACGTGCATGCTTCACGAGCATTCATATTTTAATGATATAACCCTCTCTACTGGCCTATTATGTGTCCAAAAATGAATGGTAGGAGTAGCAAATAGTTTGGGTGAAGGCAAGAACAAGTAAACATTCTCAGTTATTAGTGACCACAGAAAGCTAAGTTATTAAAGACTTTATCAAGTACACATTGATTCTTAAAACAAGAAAAAAAAAACTCTATTTGTCTTTCCGTATCTCATCTTTCTTCAAACTTTGGAACAAACTAACATATGACATCACTGAAATAGCAGATGCAAAAGCCGTATATTGGGCTTTTTGCCACTGTATGCATGAAGCTACAAGAAGCATTAATTATGGACTCTTCTGGGGGATCTGGGAATCTCTAATTAACATTCTACTCCCTGCACTACAAAGGGTGCCAGCCCCTTTGCCCAGCTACTAATTCTCATGTTGAATTAATAAGGCACTTTTGTGCATTTTTGTGCCCTTTTAGTTTCCTTGTCCTGTAAGGCCCATAAGTGGTCTTACGCATTCTATTCTGCATTTAACCTGCAGCTTTTAAGATATTTGATAATTACTGATAACTTCGCCAAAATAAAACAAAATGCTTTTCAGAGCAAGGAGCTCTGAGATGTAAAAGGAACGCAAAGCTCATTGGAATCTTCCTCAAACGCAGGGAGAGGTTTTGACTATGTGTACCCACACATTTAACGTCAGTGTCACACAAGGTGACTTTATTGTAAATAGTTGCAAGAATGAGCCCAAACCTATATCATCACTGCAAGCATACTGGTTTTCAACCAGTAAGGTTCCCAACAAGTACCTCTGGATGGACATAAACCAATATATCCTCCCATCTGTCCTCTGCACTTAGGCTTTTCCAGTAGTACCAGAGGTTTCAAACAGCCCGTACTTAGTGCCGGATTTTCACTCATCCTCCTTCAGAACTGAACATAGCACATATTGTGGATTAGCAATCAAAAAAACTGTTTCATCAAAGTCTGAAAATAGGAGCTAGTGGAAAAAGAAATGGAATTTAATGTGAAAATAGGCAATGCTAGGGTTCCTGTACTGATTGCTTTTTTTTTTTTTTTTTTTTAATACTGAATTCACTTACAGACTCTGCTTTTTATTTGCAGTGAAGCTGCTATAAAATTTTCTGTCAGCCATAGCTGGTTTGCAGAATTAAGGGCTACTGCTGTACAATTTAGAAATACAGATTCTTGACCTTTTCCATGATGATGTTTCTACAACATCCTTTGGCAGCAAAGCCTGTAGTCTAATCGATCGTCCTAGTAATTGTCCTAAAACTTAATATAAATTGTTCCTGACAGTGCTTAAGCACATAGCATTTTTATTTACATCCACTGACATATGAAAATAAAATACTCCTTTTCTCTTTGTAACACTCTAACAGGTTGGCAGGCTTAAGATTTTGTGTAGAAATAAGAGTTCATGTGTTCTGCCCTGCTTAAAAAAAACACAAAGCAACCTCCAAAACCCGCCAAAAATCTCACAACCTTAAGAATGAAGACAACAAATGCCAAGTCATGCTGGTAGATGAGTAGCTCCCACCAATATAAAAAACTGAAGCACCTCTTTCAGATGAGAAAATCAGGAGAGAACAGGGGACAGAGAAAAACCTCAGACAGACTCAGAATGCAAGAAGATTAGGTAGGGTTTACGTGGGTTTACTAGTAAATCAAATCCAGTAACACAAAACTTGAGGAAGGCATTGACTTCTGGTATTATCTCAGTCTATATTGTTCAGCTAAAATTTCGACAGGTATATAGTCCATTTACATGCAGCTCTTTGCATATGCAGCAAAATTTACGTTTCCTGCTCAAGTTTTATACCAGTTCTGTTAAACTTAGAAGATTGATTGCACTTCTGTTTTCATGAAGGTCAAACAGGTGATGCAAACTTCTGCTGCTTTTAGTTCCTAAATTTCTGGAGAGTTACCTTAATTCTGTAGGGTTTAAGTTTACTTTATTAAGGCTGTAGCCATGCTTAAATACTTCAGTGGGAGGGGAAAAGGCAATTTTTCTGCATAAAAGAATAACATAACATTTGGCAACCCATACATCTGCATTATCATCTCCTTAATTTTCTCTTTGCATCAAAACCAGATTAAAACTGCAATCATTTTCTTTATTCTCCATTTCTTTAAATAAAATTATTTTACATTTTCAATGAACTTGGGTAAATTTTCCATTGAAGTACCTATTCCTTGAAAGAAGATGACCACAGTAACTCATCATCATGATAATTCATCTTATCTCTTCTAGCCTCTCATTTTTATATCAGAGAATCTGTATGCTGTTCTTCCAGCCTTTCCAGCATCTTACTGCCTTGTCTTCTTCAGCCTGACTTCCTGGCACTGAGTACACCGAACCTGCCTGCCAATTTTAAATTACTATTCCCTCACTAGGGAACCTAAACTTTTTCACTGTGTCTGCCTTCATCATAGGCCTTTACACTGAAGTGATTGAGTCAACAACAATATCTGTACTATGTCCTTACATCACATCATGAAAAGTGTTTAAAAAGAGAAGTTTTGTCATACTTTTCATACATTGTTCCAGCTAGTTGCATATGTTTACATATGAGCAAAACACAAAATACTGGCTTTTCTTCAAAATTAATTTATTCAAATGTCTATAAGCCTAATGTCCATTTTTTTATCCTTCTCTTTGTGATGATAACCATCAAACTAGAAGTAGATTTTATAGGAAGAGCTGCAGAAAGGTCAATACCCCACTCTGTTTCAATTTTCATTAGTCATGAAGAGGTACAGTACAGCCTGAAAATTTAGTTTTTATGGCCTCTGTTCTGTTCTAAGCAGAGGTATAAAGTAGAAGTGGAAGTGGATCAAATCCACACCTGATTTTATTTCATTTTGAGATTTAATTCTACTATTCTGTTAACTATAATAGGTATTTGGCTAGTTTTGCAGGCTAAGCAGTCTTCTTCATAGAAGAAAATTATTTAGAAGTAACATTGCTCAGTAACAAGGACATTAGGTTGAAAGTTGCATTTGGGATCCATTCCCCACATTGGCACTTAACAGCTTTGTGACCATGGCCAACTCACTTCATTTTTCTTGTTTTCTCTATCTTCTCTGGTTAAATAATGAACAACAGGAGTACAGGGGGGGATACCTTCCCATTCAGTGTACAGACAGTAGCATCTCAGAATCAACTGATTCCTCTTCTTGAGTCTGGTTGAAACATGTAGGCATTAATACACAAAACAGCAACAACAGCCTTCAGTAAAATCTGTGCAATTTCAGAAGAATTTAAACTGCTTAAAGGAAAATATCACTAGGACAGAGAATACTTTCTAACAGCCAATAGAATTAAACAGAAGAATTGACTCTCTTCTCTACACCTCCACCAAAACAAGCATGAAATGATAAAGTGGAAAAGAGCCTTGCTGTCAGCCATAGGATATACCTAACAGACAGGCACATTGAAGATAAATGCTTTATTCCTGCATCTTTTTTCTTGTGGATTTCAGGAGAGGGTTGTGGAGGTAAGACGGTAGATAGACAAGGGGCTTTTATTGATTTTGTGTGCTATACTTGCTCTCGCTACTTATTAAGAGCTGTGGAAATTGCCCATAGCTATCTTTTTCCATGTTTTTTCTGGCTGCAATACTGCTGCTCCTGTCTTTGTTCATGTCCTGGAAAAGCAGTTCCTCCAAGGACCACTGCTACAACAGCAGCAGACACCCAAGTCATATAAATGAAGATGGTAAAAGACGTGTAAATACTTCACAATATTCTGAATTCTCCTATCAATCAACACCACAGTCACTTAAAGAGGTGAAAACCTTCAACCCACAATACCTATAGTTAAGACCATCCAAAAGCACATGATGGCAAGAGAGATCCCATAGGATCGGCTGTAAAAGACTGCCTTGTTTTTACTGTGGGTCTTTTTTTTAACCAGAGTAAGACTCATTGCAACTTTCCTTTAAGAATTTGCAATGGTGTCAACAACAGTGGCAGTAGAGACAGCAGCTTTCCAAGCATCTGTCGTGTCAGTGCTAGGGCCATCAGCATACACAGATTGTGCTAGAGACAGTTGTCCCATGTGAATCAGTAAGACTCAGCCAATTGTCTCCATTCTGCACTGATCACTGATGAAAAGGATTTTCTTTGAATTGAAGGATAAATGTTGCAAGTTCCTTGTATGTACAAAAAAATCTCAGCATGTTTTATGCCTTACTTTCCCTGAATTTCTCCTGATAAATGCACACTCCAAGCTGATAAATATTCCCTGAGGAGCACTATGCATTCTGCCTGTCCAGACACACAGGGAAAAAAAAGAAATAAATTTAAAAAAATCAACCTATGGATGACTAAATATTGATGAATATTGTGTGAATTCTGAAGCAGGTTCTCCCCTCCTCTGTCTTCCACTTTCTAATTTACAGAGTCTGCAGTATTTAGAGTCACAATGTCAACCAAAGTCAGAAGAAATAGAATTCTAGAAGGCATTACAACCGTCATTAGCACTCTCTATCCCGACTACTTATCAGACGCATATAAATCTTGATGCCTATGTGACTCACTATGATGAAATTAAATGAGAGCAAACAGAGCAAATGCATGTCTACTGCTTTTATCTCTAACCTAGTCAGACAGTCATCAATATATTTGAGCTACAGCAATATATTCTGCAATATTTCAGAATATTGTTATCATTTTATTAAACCAAATATCTTTAGTATTTACTTCTTGTATACCTCCATAGCTTCCTAACAGATAACCCCTCTCCAGCACTGACTGGATGATCCAACATTTCATACAACAGCCTCGCATGCTCCCTTTTCTAAAAAAAATATATAATTTCTTTTCAAATATACATTTAATTTATGCCTAATATGGTGCAAGGAGAACTAAAATCAGCATGCACAAAGGCAAGGAAGCAAAGCAGTTAGAGTCAATAAGAATGTTAAATCATGTGGTATCCCTGTTCATAACTGCATGTATTGTAAAAGCACAGAAGCTGTACGTTCACACCAAATCAATCCTCCATTTACCCTCAGACATTTTAATCTGTTTCCTTAAAAGGACAGGTGCTGATAAAGATTTGAAACAGAGACTGAATTAAGAAAATGACAGGAAAAAAGAATCCCTGCTGCTACAAAACAGCTCTCTCTCCGGGATTGCATTTCTTGAATATTCTCCTTCAAGGAGAGGAGCGTATCATTTTTTATATTTAGCCAGGGAAGGTGACAGACTGAAATCAGAGTTGCTAAAACTAAGGCAGGTAGTGTGAAATTTAAGGGAGTACAGAATTGAGAACTTAAAAAGAGGAAAGGGGTTAAAATTCTTTTTCATCTTTAGAAAATCAGCACATTATTCCAACTGAGCTAACACGCTCAACTGTACTGCAGGATTACAAGGAAGCTGAAGACAAAGGTTTCATTCACAATTCTACCCTTTTACAAGAGATAACCTCCTGCGCAGATGTAAAGTCAAGTCACGTCTGATTAAGTTCACTTCTCCTGTGACAGTGGACAACACTTTTGGAATCAAAATAGAGAAACCTTGATCTTATGTCGGTCAGTTATTGTACAGCTATACATTGTTCAGATCAAAATTTAGTACAGCAAAGTGGCGCGTGTAGATATTCACTACAATTATGCTAAAAATCATGAAGGAATTTATAATCTTCCTTTTCATTTTCACCACTACCTAATAAAAATACCAACTCTTTCTAAGAGCAAGTTGTGAAATACCTTTAAATGTCACTGATTTTCAACCATTGATTTTCTTTTATTACAGGACATGTTTAAAATAAATCATTATCTATGTTGCTTAGAAATGTACCTCCTCTTGATGTCTGTCTTACCCACGATGTTTCTGCTTTGTGACATCACAATTAGCTGTCATGGAAATGAATATGAGATAATAAGCAGAATACTTTGGGTCCGCTCCTGGTCCAATTAAACTAAGATTCATGCCATTCACTTCAGCAAGGCCAAGATTTCACCTTTTAACTTCCGCCAACGAAAACCCAGTGGGAATAGCTGAACCGAACATGGCATCCAGTTTTTATGCAACATTTGATAAATAAATTCAGCAGGAGGTTTGGCATTTGTTTTCATGGAAACATGGATGAACCTATCTCATGCAAATAAGCTGTGGGGGCAGAAAAACATGCACACATTGGAATATTTTGTAGAAAGTGATGTTTTCCACACAAAGCTTATGATTTTAGGAACTTCTTAGTTGTCCCAGTGGCCAAAGTAAAAGGGGTCATTCTACAAATAGGCAGAAAATTATTTTGTTTGTCCCCGAATTACACATCATTTTGTTTTGTTCTGAATTTCTAGTAATGTGCTGTGAGATTACATCAACCCTTTGAGCTTCCTGAGGCAGCAAGGAGGAGTATGAAACTTTTAATCATGTTAGAGGGTTATCTTTTTACTACATCACTTCATTTTGCAAGTTTGTCAAAGTATGTTTAATCATTACTTCTAATTGAAAATAATAATGTAAAATTACTATACCCACATGATACAGTAATTAGCACCTACCTCAGAATCGTAGCAAGAGAAAAAAAAAAATGAAATGTAAGACAGAAAGCTGATGCTGTAAATATTTTTAATCTGTTTCTGGCCTGATATGTTAATATTGCTCGTTTATCACAGAAAAGTAGCATGTGTGCTGACCTAGCACTGCAACTTTTTGCAAATGCACAATAGCCAGCTACTAATGGCTTTGAATGTTATTAGTGCATTGTGGTGAGAATAAATGTATCAATGAGTTTTTAATGACTTTAAATGGGATGCCTCTGTGCAGCAGCAAGGGCAGGCACAAACACAATACACTGTGTTTTATTATTAAAAGAACAACTATTTTTTCCTCCATCAAAATGATCCCCTTCAGGCCTGAAGTGCACTGTAGGTGATAGCTTTGCGACAAAAATAGAAAGATATTCTCTTAGCCCTAAAAGAATACTCCCTAGAACGCATTACTTTCTTCCTCCAGAATAAGCAGATTACTTTGGACACAGCCCCAAACAAATGGCCCATATCTGAAACACACATCTCAACAAAAAACTTTAAACTGCCTGCCTAATGTACAAAGGACATACAGAAAGGTTAAGAAGAAGAGGTCGATCTCTACTTATTTGCACTGGAGACTTTAAAATATGACGATTTCCATTCTCCTTTTTTGATTACCCCTTATCACTTATTATCTTCTTTTAGTATCCTTAACTACACAGCATTTCTCAAACATCAGAAGTGTTTGACATCTTACCCTTTAAAAATTTCAAGAAAAGAAAACTGAAATATATTTCTGCAGGAGCTGATACTCTACAGCAGCAAGTAGGCATAAAGCTCATGATAACACTACAAGAGCTGGCAAGAGGCTCTTTGCACAATGAGGCAAATTCAGACTTATTTTATCATAGAATCATAGAATTGTTTAGGCTAGAAAAGACCTTTAAGATCATCTAGTCCAACCGTTAACCTAGCACTGCCAAGTCCACCACTAAACCATGTCCCTAAGCACCTACACATCTTTTAAATACCTCCAGGGATGGTGACTCAACCACTTTCCTGGGCAGCTTATGCCAGTGCTTGACAACCCTTTCAGTAAAGAAATGTTTCCTAATATCCCGTCTAAACCTCCCCTGGTGCAATTTGAGGCCATTTCCTCTTGTCCTATTGCTTGTTACTTGGGAGAAGAGACCAACACCCACCTCACTACAACCTCCTTTCAGGTAGTTGTAGAGAGCCATAAGGTCTCCCCTCAGCCTCCGCTTCTCCAGGCTAAACAACCCCAGTTGCCTTAGCCACTCCTCAGAAGACTTGTTCTCCAGACCCTTCACCGGCTTCGTTGCCCTCCTTTGGACACGCTCCAGCACCTCAATGTTTCTCTTGTAGTGAGGGGCCCAAAACTGAACACAGTATTCCAGGTGCGGCCTCACCAGTGCCAAGTACAGGGGGACAATCACTTCCCTAGTCCTGCTGGCCACACTATTTCTGATACAAGCCAGGATGCTATTGGCCTTCTTGGCCACCTGGGCACACTGCTGGCTCATGTTCAGCCGGCTGTCAACCAATACCCTCAGGTCCTTTTCTGCCAGGCAGCTTTCCAGCCACTCTTCCCCAAGCCTGTAGAGTTGCATGGGGTTGCTGTGACCCAAGTGCAGGACACGGCATTTAGCCTTGCTGAACCTCATACAGCTGGCCTCAGCCCATCGATCCAGCCTGTCCAGGTCCCTCTGAAGAGCCTTCCTCCCCTCAAGCAGATCAACACTCCCGCCCAACTTTGTGTTGTCTGCAAACTTACTGAGGGTGCACTCAATCCCCTCGTCCAGCTTGTTGATAAAGATATTAAACAGAACTGGCCTCAATACTGAGCCTTGGGGAACACCACTTGTGACCGGTCGCCAACTGGAGTAAACTCCATTCACCACAACTCTTTGGGCCCAGCCATCCAGCCAGATCTTCACCCAGCAAAGAGTGTGCTTGTCCAAGACATGAGCAGCCAGATTCTCTGGGAGAATGCTGCGGGAGACAGTGTAAAAGGCTTTACTAAAGTCCAGGTAGCCAACATCCACAGCCTTTCCCTCATCCACTAAGCAGATCACTTTGTCATAGAAGGAGATCAGGTTAGTCAAGCAGGACCTGCCTGCTTGACCTACCAATTTTATTGTCTGGCATAACTTTAGTGAAATCCTGCACTTTATTTTTTAGCAGAGAATTAAAAGTTACCCTCTATTTCTCCCCAGTGTTGCAAAGGAATTCCGTTAATGATGGAATATCACCAGGATAGAGCATTTCAGTTAATACAGCAGAGCAGGAGTTGATCATTCCAGGAAGGTTAGAGGTCATAACATAAATGAGCAGCAGCAGCAAGGCTGTATACTTCTAGGGCTGTACACTGAGAGCACTGTGCATTACTTAAGTGGAAGTAAAAAATTACATGCAAAGTAGAAAATGCAGTGGAATACTGTTCTGAAATAATGAGATTGGCATTGCATATCCAACAATTTATTCCCATTTAGCAGTCAGTGGTAAAGAGACCAGACATGGCAACTCATAGTTAAACATCTAATTTGCAAGCTGAGGATCACTGCAGTCTTCACATGCAGTTGTCCCTGATAAAATCCATGCAAACACAGTAAGTCTTGCTCCTGTTTAGTTTAAATCGCTTTTAAGCCTAGATTCCCCTTGACATGCTTGTTCTCCACCAACAATTCCTGTTTTATCCTGCACTCTTCAGCATGGAGGAACAGGTTTGCCCTGACTAGAAACCTTCTGCTGCTCAGTGTAGAAGGATATTTCCTTGCTCTTAACCTAAATTTTGCCCATAGGGAGATTCCAATTACACAGACGTTGGAATGCAACTCCTGTGCTCCCTGATGCGCTGCACGCAAGGAGCTGTGAAAGAGCGAGGCCTCATGTGCTCAATGTCCCCTGCAGTCTGGCCATTGAGGTATTTTACACACACAGGCTGTAGCAAGATTTCACTCCAAAAGGGCCTCTAGAAACAGTCATATCGGAGAGAGAGGGCAGTCCATGCTTATGGTCTGCTTGGTGACTTCTGCAGCAAACATACTTAGTTTGCAAGAAAAAGGATGGTTTTGCTGTTCACCAGCCATACAAATTCAGTCTGTACTTAATGGACTTTCAAAGCCCCAAGGGGCTTCTCTCCTCCCCATTCCTCATCAGTGGTAACAGTGTTCCCACAAGTTAAATTATGTCCCCAGTTACACCTATGCAACAAATAAACTTTCTCCCACACTTTGAGACATTTTGCCTATGATGGTTTTATACAGATAAAAGCTACTCAAAGTTATTATGATTATGGTACTACAACTTCCTAAGCAGTCTTATCGCTGGTGTATGAGATGAACTAGGATCCCTGGCTCTCTTTTGATACATTGATTCATCAGGACTAAAAGCATGTTTTAAATAAACAGCAAAAGAATCCCAAACTGATCTGACTGAATATGAAAAAAGAACTTTGCAGTTCTTTTAACTGTGGGTTTTAGATGTGGACTTCACACTCAAATATGCTTGAGCATATAAAGTTGTCAGTTCCTCTATTTATTTTTTTTTCTTCTTAATCCGAAAGCAATTGATAATCTATTTTAAATTCAGGTTCTAAGAATCACTTAGTTTTGTTGTTTTTGTTGTTTCCAAGTGACCACCTAAACTCTAGGTTGAGAAGAAAATGGCTTCTAGTCCTTGCAGTTGTGGAAAATAGTTGGAAAAGATGACCCAACTACATTTCAGAGACTGAACAGATGCATACACAAAGATTAAAGAATAATAGTGATTTCAGACATTCCTGATTTTCAAAGAATCATAGAATGGTTTGGGTTGGAAGGGACCTTAAAGATCATCTAGTTCCAACCCCCCTGCCATGTCCAGGGACACCTTCCACTAGATCAGGTTGCTCAAAGCCCCATCCAACCTGGCCTTGAACACTTCCAGGAATGGGACATCCACAACTTCCCTGGGCAACCTGTTCCAGTGCTTCACCACCCACATAGTGAAGAATTTCTTCCTTATATCTAATCTAAATCTACCCTCTTTCCGTTTAAAACTGTTACCCTTTGTCCTATCACTACATGCCCTGTAAAAAGTGGGGACCCAATTAATTTCCACTACATGAGCTATGCAAGCCTGTCTAAAGGTTAAAAAGTTAAAAAAAAAAAAGGCAGTAAATTCTTAGATTCAGAATGCTGCTTCTACTGAACTCATCTTTTAATTTCCAGTTTTGCAGGCGCTTAGGGATGGTGGAGAGAGAAAAGAGACATTCCAACTTGCTTAATGAGAAGCACAGAGCTCAATCGCCTTAGGTCCAGATCACAAATGTAAATTGTATCTTTTTTTTTCTGAAGTGATATTACACAGTTCCTACCTCTCTTGCTGTGTGGAAAAAACACAGTGAAGCCTTTTGTATGGGTAATACAAAAATCTAACCTTTGTCACACCCACTGTCGTTCAAGAAGAAAGAAGAACAGCACGCAGCAGGGAAGAGGAAGAATGCACCTTATTCTCCTCCACTAAATAAGAATATGGCCACACTTACAAATGAGCCCTTCTTTTTTTATTATTTATAAAAGGTATTTCCACAACATTTACCGTTGAAATTTAATCTCTTAAAACGGTTATTTTTTTGTGTGTGAAAGGCACTTTGAAAACTTATGAAAAAAAAAACAAAACAAAAGCAGGAAGTAGGCCTTAGCTCTTACAAAAGACAAAATCTCCCAGTCACTTCAAGGGGACAGGGTTAGGCCTCACCTTTATTCTGAAGCATTTGCATTATTGGCTTTATGAAAAAAGGCAAAGCCCTAAGTAAAGAACACATTGTGCAAACCAAGGATGCCTGCGTGATCCTGTGTCATTAGAGATGGCAGCTCCCAGCCACGCACCAACGCTGGCTGAGACACTGGCTATTTGCACAGCATTCAGATACCACTTTGCTGTGGTATGCAAACCATTAAATGATATGCTTACCACAGTGATGAAAACTCCCGCTTCACTCTTGTATTCACCTCTTGACACACTCCCACTCCAAAGCACAGGGCAGAGGCTAAGAAACATCTCCAGCCCCAAGCTCAGCCCCTGCCCAAAATCATGCCCTCAGATGGCATCTCCTCACCTATCTGCAGTCCCTCCTCATCAACGTACCCTCCCCTTCCCTCTCCTCGAGGATATATCCCCAGGCTTCAGTTTGACAGCAGGTGCTTTAAGCAGTTCAATTCTTTGCATGGGTGGAGTAAATTATATTACTGACTTAAAAAAAAAAAAAAGCCAAATAGATAGCCATGTTAGTATACAAAAGAATAAAGTGGTACATTTAATTGAGACTTTTTTCCCCCATATGGCAAATTTTGTTTGTTGTAAAATCACACATTTCATTACTGGTAGGTTATTTACTGTATTTCCGATCTGTCCAACAAAATGGTACATGGTTTAACTGTTCTCTTGGAGGTGATTCTTTATTAGTCATATAATCCGTTTTTCTACTGATTAGGGAAGATGACTCAGTACTAAATATTCTGTCTCCTCATACAATTGATTTTTTGTGCTTTTTTCTTCCAATCTAATTTCTCCAACACAGTTGTGCTGGTTAGTCTTTATTAAGCGAATGTGCTAGAGATTTCACACTGCAGCTTCAAAGACCTTTTCTAGAAACTCCAGAAAACAAAACCATTTTTCATACCTAATTCCATTCTTCTCTTGCCCACTGATGTAACTGTCAAAGAAAATCACAGCTACGCTGACAAAGCAATACAGAATGAACTCGGATCCATACAGACTATTTCTGCAGCGACCCAGAGTCCAGAGGTGAAAATTATCTATTCTTCTAAACAACAGAACCAGCCAAAAAAATCTGCTGTTGAAGACCTCACCCCTTATGGATGAGATTAATCAGGAGCAAAATCAACCTAGCTCCAAGCAAGGACATCAGATTCCCAGTACCTGCCAGGCTTCCTCCACGAGCGCAGCCGGACACAGCCACCATGTCACCAGCAAACCAGCTGCTGGTACTGCCAGGCTTATTCCTGCCTTCAGATAGCCAGAGGGACACCACCAGCCACCTCCCCACACCCCCAGATTCACAGCTAGCTGTGTCACTACCCCCCTAATGAATCTTCCGCTGACATTTAGTCCAAAGCATCTTTTGTTTTGTTCTGTTTTGTTTAAAGTAAAAAGAAAAAAAAACAAACAAAAAAACCCCAAAAAAACAAACAACCCACAAACAAACAGGAAAGTACATTAAACCAAACACTTTCAATTTACATTATTTTTGGATCACTTCCTCAGCGGCCTGCCCATGGAAAGCTAGCATTTTGCAAACTTTCAACTAAAATAGGAACAATATTCAATACCGACAGGATGAAATGAATCAATCTGCCCATGGCTTAACTCACAAAGGCAAATTTCTCTTTCACAGTCTTGTCCCAGAAATGGGAAATAAACTTGTGCACTTCAGTATCCATTTCTGCTGGAGGAGAGGGCAGAATTGGGTCAGTTTGGTGGGGTTTTTTGGCATTCTACACTTTTAATAGGATAAAGCCTGACAAAGGGACAGACTATCAAAACTGAGCCAGAAATGAATCGATTTACAGCAGTGTAGTAAAATCAAAATGTGACTCAATCTGGTTATTACTCAATATAACTTACAGAAGAAATGGGTCTTTGTAAAGTCTTAAACAAATTAATTTGCTTGCTTAGCAGACTTAGGGCTTGTTAAAGGGCCACTAAGGTGCCTCATTGCTTTCAATGCTCTCTGGCTCATTGCTCTTTCCACACTGTTCAGTAGCTGGCTGTAATTCTGTATTTCAGGAATTTTCTTCTAACTTCAGGTAATTTCAGAGTGATTGTAGAATGGACTGAATATGGGATTGGGGGGGGGGGGCAGGGGGGGATCTGAGTTAATCTATCTGGACAAATTAGTCCTATCAAATACCCCATTAAAATCGGTCCAAAGAAAAGTAGCCTTTTAATCATCTGAGCTACATGACTGAACCATCATATGTCACACCCAGCACACAAATAACCAGAAGCTAATGAAATACAGTGCTTCAAAAAAAATCAATCACTGATTTCTTAAAATTTCATCCAGAAACCTAGTGAATTTATTTCTCTCTCTTTTTTTTTTAAATCCCATCTGACATGAGTTCATATCAAGCAAAGGCACACAGAGAAATCTCTAGCTGATTAGTTGCTAAGTAAATCAGTTACTACAGGAAACATGTTCACATCTTTAACAGGTACAAACAAATGCAACTGATGGGAAGAACACAATCAATAAAATACTTTCCAAAAATCCTAGGACTGTTTATCTTAAGATCAGATCTGAGTGATTTCAATTAGATGCAGATCTGTTCCGGTATTTCTCATCTTTGCCAGCGTGTCAGATAATTGCCCCCCAAGCAACTCAGGTGATCAGGCTTTCTCAGTTCAACCATTAACTCATTCTTTGACCAAAAAAAAAAAAAAAAAAAAAAAAAAAAAGAGCCATGGCACTTTGAGTTCTTTTTCAAAAGGACAGGTATGGATTGCAGCCGGAAAGGTGCTAACTATACTACAATCATCATTCAAACGTATTTTTAAAACCAATACTGCAGCATAATAGAGAGTTTTCTACTTTTCTGTTACCTGCTGCTGTGTTCTGTACACAGCAGGGAAAAACATGGTTGTGCAAAGTTCATTGCTGGATACAGCTGAAAATTCTTATTAATAATGACTACTCAGCCTGCATCTGCATTTTATTACCATAAGCCATTATGTTCATCTCTCATAAGGTAAGCACACGTAAGCCAGAATTACAGCTAATTTACAAGAAAAAACTCAAATCAAACTACTTTTCCCCTCCCATGCCTGGTACATGCTTATGTGCTTCCTTGAATCAGAACCACAGGCTGCTGAGAAACACCACTGTGACTTAAAAAGAGCCATAGTGTGTCACCCCAGAGTTACAACAGATGCTCGACGCTGGCTTTCGCACAAGAGAAGTGCAGATGCGTTCTGTTTGTAAAAGTCTGTGGAAGGTTTGGGGATCTATCTGGATGAAATGCACTGTATAAATATGCAGTTATCATCAGTACGCTTCTGTGTTAGATAAATTTCTGGCAAAGTGGAACCTATGAAAACTGTTTAACTTTCTGTAATTAAAACAATATTAGAATAATGATGTTTCCCCATGACAAAATATTACTGGGGACAAAGGAAGACCTTAACCATTGCTTGTAATAGGCCTTTCAAAATAAAATCCATACCCATGAAAGCGACAGGTTTTTTTACTTCTGTGATATCTTTCCTTTCATGAAGGTATGTTGCAAAATAAATGCTGTTCTTCATTGTGTTCTAAAAATGTCTGCTTTGAACTATTTAAACTATCTTAATTACTCACCGTTTTATCAGCATAAATAAAATTTGCTCACTGACCCATATATTTCTTATCTAAGTGAACCGAGCTACTTCTCCCAGATCATTTAGTGCAGGTTAGCCAGGCTTTGTGAGCAGCGTATAACGATATGCAAACTAAAACCATAACTATGTCAATTTAAGGTCAAAAAGGCCTATTTGTGGTTATTATGGAAATCAGTTTAAATGCGAGGTGGCTAAACAATGCGTCTTTGCATACTGGCTCAGCAAAAAACCACAAACAACCTGCCAACATCTGCTTTTTGAAGTGTCAGATAACATTATTTCCAGGATGACATCAAGGGCCTTCATTGGCTATGCATAAGGTCAGTGAATATTAACTTCATTTACACTTGGCTGAGAATTGGCTGGTGCCAACAATAGAGGTTTAGATCCTCTGCTGAGCAGGGTTAAAAACTGACAGAAAGCTGCCATTGAGGAAGATGGATGATGGTACTAGCTGACCCTATTCCTCCCCGAGTGTCACAGCTTCGGCCTCTTTTCTGTCTCCGCAACAAAAGACCCTCTCTGAGCTTCCCAGTGGCCTTCAGCTTTATTGGTGCTAACAGGCCCAGACATTTTCATCGATTGGATTCTCTACCTCTTAAACACAAGAGCTTGCCCTCCCTGGCTAGCCAAACCTTGGCACAGATGTCTTTTTTTGTAATTGCTTCTCTGCTGTCTGTTGGGAAGGATGCAATCGGACAGGCGAACATCATGTCAACACAGAAAATGCTTCACCATTTATCTCAGTTTCCCAACGGCATTTTAAGGAAAGTGATACGCTGTTTGCCTGGGGGGGGTTAACCCTTCGATGGCTCAAAGTGTCTATAAATGCAGAAAAAGTAGTTGCTATAACGCTGCTGTAATAAAATTCCAGTGCATTTGTCCTACGCATACTTCACAAATGATGAATTCATTTCTTCAGTCAAACTATTTGAAATACACATCTCTTAAGTGCACAGAAATCAGTTTAGTGTTGTTACTGTGTACACTTCTATGTCAGATTCTCAAGGGGATTTTCAGTCAAGTTCAAAGTATGCATTTTATAAATAATAAGGCTTGAATAGTTAATAATGTAAACATCTGTAGAATTTCTAGTCTATTTAAATCTGAGGCACAAACTTAACAAAAATCACAAAAATACATTAGGAGCTTAAATGGATTAGAACATATCTATTACACGGAATGAAAACAATCAGACATCTTTTAACATTTGAATGCCAGAATGACCGGAGAAAGGATATAAAGGAAACGTAACAGAGCTGTATAGAATGCTTTGGGGTTGAAGAAAAACAAAACTGATGTTCTTTTATCTTTTTTTTTTTTTTTTTTAAACATCTGCTACTGGACATTGCTGGCAAAAGAGTAATGGATTTGACAAGCTACTTGTTTGATCCAATACAGCAATTCCTGTCTTTCTGCATACACCATGGAAACACCCAGCCTCCTATCATAATTCATATATTTTCCCAGATTCTGGGCTGCGCTGCATGTGCTCTGTGCCAGACTGATTGTGTAAAGCCACCCTTAAAGGCAGCATAGGTAGCCAGAGGACTGGACTCCCACCGAGGTGCAATCAACAGGATTATAACAACCCTCGCTATGCCCAACATAGGTTTATAGCCAGAAGCAAAGGAGCACAGATTAAACGCCCCTATTAAAACCCACGGCTCAAGTTATCTAGCAGGGCCTGGCACAACTCTCAGAACTAAGGATGATCTAAAAACCATGCATATAAAAGCTGATGAAAAAAATGAGCGGGGGGGCACCAAAACTGTTTTTTTACAGAGCTATGGGGTTTGTAGTAAATATTATGGAGTAATTCTCTCAAATATTAAGGTAGAAATGCCAAATACAGGGGAGGTCACAAAGGTGGGAAAACATGTAATCCAACCTGGCAGTCCAGCCTATAAAGGTGAATAGAAGTATCAGCCACCAAAACTACCTCTCTGCCATGACATAGTGTGGCGGGATGGATCAAATTATTTCAGTTTTCCAATAATGCTTGTAGTTATAATTGAGGGAGGCGGTTAGGAGGAGTGGGGGGGGTCATCAAGTAAAAAGGCAAACATTTTCTGCTGGGGGAGAGGGAAAAATGGCAGCACTTTCAAACGAGCTGTGATCAAAAAGTAAGTTTACCTCAGTCATAAAAACAGTAGAAAAGAAAATCCGGTCATAATTCAGCCATAAAACAAAAAGATGTACGATGAAAAAATATGCATGAAAGTAGCTGAAGTGATTTTTGAAAATACAGCAATAATATATTTCTTGGAATGAGATGTTTATTGCATACAGCCTACCACAATATAAAATAACACAATTGTGCGATTGTACACCAAGACTCATGATGACTTTTTTTTTTTCTTTTTTTTTTTTACACTACTGGTAGGGAATATTGCCACAGTAATGAGGAAAACAGACATTTTTCATATTTGTAGTAACTCCTATTAAACAAACTGCTTTTAGCAAGGGCTGCAAGACTGGGCCCTTGCTCTTTGTGTTAATAACAGATGGTTATGACATGGGGCCAATTCCTGTTTTTCTTACTCTCACAAGTAGTCCCAAGGGACTAATTATTTTTTTTTATGAATAAAGCAAGCAAGATTTTACCCAAGGGAAAATAAGCAGTTTTGCAACAAAAACATTTGTGGTCCCCTTTTCCACCGGGTAAAGGCAGGGAGCTCTGCCTCTTGAGCGCGCCCTGCCAGCCCTGAAGGAAGAGCTAAGGAACTCCAGTTGCAGGTACTTGGAAGGAACAGGGAGAGGGAGAACTGGCACGTAAGTATGCAATGATGACAGCTCTCAACAGATTTCTCCAATATGTTTCAGAAACTGCTATCAGGGATGGAGATTGGCAAGGCATCCCCAGCAGCACGCTACTTCCATCTGGTCTGGGTGGAACTATAGTGTCTCCCAAAGCAGATAGCTATAGGGATTTTAAAGAGGACAAGATGGATCCATTTGTTAACCTACAGAGATGTTTAATACAGCACAGGCCTTTTTCCCCGATGGATAATCACAGGAAAAGGGCTCCAGTCAGAAGATATTCTCCTTGTCTACCGCCTTAATGAACAGCCCTCCATCTCTTTTAGTTAAGAAATCCAAGTCAACCATGATATATTTGGAAGCATATTCTGGTAATTAAAAGGAAGAAAATTTATGAGAAATAAGCACCTGTGAAGCAGGTGCTTATCATACCCTGAAGGTGACCAAGCTGTTCACCTGTACAGGAAAGTATCATCTCGCTATATGGGCTATACTGTCCATAAACCACCATACTGTGTTTCTTTAGCTAACTACTACCACTGTTGTACAACCAGGTGCCCACCTCACGAAGCAGGAGGAGCTGAGCCACTGTTCCCATGGAGCATAGGCTACCCAGCCTAGGGCAAGTGTAATTTGTATGTGACACACAAAGGGCTTGTTATATCCTCCTTGAAAAGGAGGTGTGAGGGTGCCACAAGCTGGATCTTCATTTCACTGAATATAAATACACTACTGACTCAGCGAAATAGAGACAACTGGTATGATTGCAGATATTTAAAACTCACTTCTGAAGAGATTGAAGAGATTGCAAGACTGAAAAGCCTCTTCCATCTCTGCATTTCAATGTAATATAAATTAGGGTTTGGGGATTTTCTTCCTCCTAAAGAAGAAATTACATTAGTATATATCCATTAGGTAAGTATGTATAGCACTTTATAAAGCAATATCCAAAAATATTGTTTCAATCTGAATGCTTAAGCACCTCAGCCACTCACAGCTAGAAACAGCACGATTGCACGTTACCCATATTTACTAAACCAAACTAGGCTGCTCTTAACTGGTGACCATGGTGCTAGAAAGCTGAGGTTTAACTTACAAATCAAGTGAATCTAGGATACATGGAAGGATATCCTCCCTTTAGAAAGAAGGGCAGCCCAAGCAAAAGATCTTTTTGTGTACGTGGAGCTGATCTGTAATGTTTTTGTGTTCAGATGACCTGAGCAGCCTGTTTCTGCATAGTCCCAGAACACGTCCATCAATCAATGTCAACATTCTTCCAAGCTCCACTTTGACTGGCAACTGACAGTCAGTTATCTCCTGAATGTTAATTAATAATGAATACCCTTGTCACTGCTTAAACACACAAAATGTCTTTAAATGGTGGAATTTAAAAAATGGGGTTTGTTCTGTGAGAACAGGGATTGTATTTTCATTTAGTCCTTGTATTAAGGAGAGAAATAAAATCTCCACTTAAAGATTGCACATAATTTGTACTATCAACATGTGTTTTACTTTCTAAAAAACACTCATCTCTACTTGTGTCACACAATTTTGAATCCTATGCTCCTGGATATATGATTTTTACAAGGGTAATACACAATATAGTGACTGTGTAGCTCTATGTATGACAGAAAATCTTTAAAATAAAAGATGAAAAGTAGGCATGTCATTGTCTCCTCCTCTGTTGCACTGCCCCAGGAAAAAGAAAAAGTATGTTTTAAAAATATGTTATTTCTCTCCCTCATTTAGTGGCGTTATGCACTAGCAATTCCACTGATGAGACTTTTTTAATAAAAGGCCAAATAGAGACTTATTTCAATTGACAAACTAAAGCAGACAGACAAGCAGACACATCATAAAGCCAAAAAATTCCCCCTTTTAATCAGAAAATTAAGTGATACGCAACTAATGTTAAGTGAAAGTGAACAGCAGAGACAGTCACGGATCATAGACTGACTATTCTATTCAATCTGCACTGGGGGACATGATTTTCAACCCTGCTTATGATTTTAAGCACATGATACTTTCACACTTCCCAGCAGCAGGCTGCAGATTAAATCTGGCTGAGACTTCCATAGGTGAGATAATTAGGTGACAATGTGGAGCCTTGGGATTTGCTAACAGTTAAAACAATGTCCATTTCCTTTAGGTATCATTTGGGGGGGACTTTATCAGCACTTCTTTTTCTAGTTAGTGTCAGTAAAACTACCCACATTTTCAAAGTTGTCCATTTGTCTGTATAAACATATTGTCCTTACACAATCAGCACAAAACAATGTCACAATTATGATATACTCAAGAAAGAAAATAATGAATGTTAATTTTTACTGAAGAGCTACCAGCACAGAACAAAACTTTTCAATAAGTTGAACAAAAATGAAAATGGACAGTTATCTAATTTATTTACTGTGCAAATAAATTGATCAGGGAAAAATATGTTGACATTTTGAAACATGAGAAATCAAACATCCAAGATTCAATGTTTGATTTCAGCTAAGAGACTGTATCATGGGCCTGATTCAAGACAAAATCAAGTATGAATACCCTCTCTTCAACAGGATTCCAATCACATTCCAAAATGATCTCTATTCAGCAATTAAAAAAGAAATAGCAAAGATGATCTTAAAACATTTTAAAAAAATCTATTTCATGCAATCTTTTTCCTTCTAATTACATTTTCTTATTTGATATTTTAAGACTTCAAACAAAACTATATGGTCTAACAGAAAAAAGAAAAAAGATCAATATGCCTCCATTTGCTTTGACATATAAATAAATCACCCTTATAAACAAATGAAAAATCAGTAGAACATTTTCTCCAGTTCTATCATTCACCTCAGAAATATATACATATATATACTGTGCAAATAAATTGATCAAGACAAAAATATGTTAACATTTTGAAACACGAGAGCTCAAAAATCCAAGTTTAAATGTTTTACATTTTATATATATATGCGTGTGTCCGCGCATGCGCGTGTGTGTTTTATATATTAAATATATACATATATGGAAGAAAGTTCAGAACCTAAGAGACTGGAACCCATCGTTCCATATGAATGGTTCTAACTGCTAGACTATGGGAAGAGCAAGTTTCAGCAGGGGCCAATAAAACCTTCTGTCAGTGACTGTATGTTGGCTAATGGGCATCCCCTATTTGAAGTAAGAGATCTGAGTTCAAATTCTCCTCAGCAAGAAAATAATTGATCCAAGTCTGGAAAACTTGAGTTGAATTAGATAATGTAAATATGATCAGTGATCACAGCCACACGTTAGCCACCATGTTCCACAGCCAAATTTTTGAACATGTAATTTGTTCCAGCACCGACAGGACTGAGCTGTTTGGCACACAAACTACCAAACTTTTAGGAATACAATAAACTTTACTTATAGAATCTCAATTGCCAACATTCTTCAAGCATTTTCATGGTAGTGAAGCAAGGGCTCCAAGATTTTAAATTAGAGATTTAATGAGATTCTCAACACCAACTATGTCCCTCTGTGGACACAAATGGATTGATTCAAATAGGCACCACACAGACATTCATGAAATGTATTATCCGTTCTCAAAATCTACCCACACAATAGTTTAGTGTAGAAAAAGACGGTACATTCAGGAAGTTCAAAGAATGCTACGCTTACTACTCATAAATTAAGACTGGCTAGTAAATTGAGAAACTGAGGGATTTGGAGGGTTGGAGGCCCCAGGCAGCACCAACTTTTCAGGTGGAGTTGATTGGGTCATTAACCCAAGCTCCAGACAACTCTTGAATTTGTCCTTGATGGTCCATGAGAAGTGGATGGAGAACTCTGACATCCTGCCCCTCTCCTACACAGGGGTTTAGACTTCTATAGAGAAATATGCACATGTACATTATTTCATAAGACTAGAACAAAAGCATATACATGGTCATTTGAGAAAAATAAGCTCTATCAAGCATCAGGGGACACTTGCAATTTAGTCGCATCATGAGGACATAGCCAGTAAGGTGAAGGGAACATACACCAGGTCACATGCATATGGCTACATGAGGACCACCATATCAGTCACCTGCCAGAAGATCTCTGAGTATCACTTTCAAGGGCCACCCTAGTTCAATCCATTGTGTTCAATCTACTGGAAAAATTAACACCAGTCATCTAGGCTAGGTGATATTTCACATTCACTAAATGTAAGGAAAGTATAATAACAAGCTATATCCATTAATTATGCTAGAGATTATATATCTCATGTACCATCAGTCGAATTTCTGAGTCCCGGTTATATTCGCTCCTCTGTACACCAACACAATACCTACAATTCAGAAAAGCACACCTAATCAAACATGTATTTAAATATGTTTCATCAACATAAAAGCTTTAGGTTTATGTATATGCTTACAGTTACTTCAAACATTAGCACTTTCCTCAGTAGGAAAATATTAACACACAATGTTACTCTCATAGAGTTAACGGGATTCTTGCCGTTAAGTTCTAGGGATGATGCCTCAGCCCACAGTCCTACAGATAGTTTTCTGCATCAGGCATTACTTTCTTAAAATAGTTATAAACTTGTTTACTGAAAAGTAGGAGCCCCATTTTTACACTTTCTACAGCATGTTTATTTATGGTAATACATACTATCAGGATTTTTTTTGTTCAAAACAAAATCAGTAGCCAACCAGCAAGACAGGGCTCTAGACTTCACCAGCTTCTCAAAATTGGACCCTTAACTTATTTCACAATTACAGCAAGAAATAATCTTTGCATTTATGTATATCAAATACATTGTGAAATAATAGCATTAATTATATTTCCTAATCATGTACTCTCTTTTTATCCATCAGTCACACACATTTGTGTTATGTCAGGTGTCAGAAAATACTGATAATTACAGTTAATTAGACTTTTATTAGAAAAATGATTGATATTATTATTGCAGGACAGCCATATCTTGCCAAGGGTCACATGTAACTAGTCCAAATTAAGAATTTAAAGTATCAATTTACCTTGGGTAAAAAGCCCTGATGTTTCTTACATATGTGAGCAACTTTATCCTCCTTAGGATAGGCAGCGGGGCCACCCAGCTAAATAAAGCTATACAGGTACATGCATTGACAGGATCAGGACTCTAGAAGTATAATAATTGAGCCTAATTCTTATCTCACACAAGTTTTATACTTGGTTTCCTTTGCTACTCTGAATTATACTTATAAATTAGCTTAATATTAAGCCAAATTCCCTAAAATGCATATAGCTTCTAAAAGATAATTTTTCCTAAAAGGAAAATCTCTGATTAATGGAGAAAAACAGAAGTAAGGAAAAAAGCGTTAAATACTAAACAGTCACTCTGCAGTATGTTGACATGTTGTGTTTATTAGGGAGACTTGATGAGTCAGAAATAGTCATTAATGGAAAAGTACATGAGAATAATCTTTCACCAGAGACACCTTGGTGAAAACACTGGACATACTGCTGATATGTCTGAGCACAAGAAACTAAATATGAGATTCCCACAGAAAATAAAGTTTCTGCTGTGAACTCTTAACTAGGATACTATTCACTTTCACATATAACATTTTTCATTAATATTAGGGACAAGAGAACTCACTGTGACAGACACAGGCAACAGAAAGATTAGGAAGTGTGCAGGGATAAAAGCTTCTCTAAGTAAGGAGAAGATGGTTCACAAAAATGTCTTAAACGTATTTGCTATTGCTGCTGTTTTCTCAATAATGCAAGGTTATAGAAGAAATTAGATACATCATCCTGTAAAGAGAGGTTACTTTTTATTAAATTAAAGATGGGTAATGCTGAATTAAACAGTGAACCTGCCTTTTTTTTCTTTTTTTTTTTTCCCTGCTTGATGCCACAACATTCTGTGAAGGCTTACAGGAGAAACATTTGCATATTTTTCCTGTCATGTGAACCATGGTTGGCTTTTAATAAGCTCCCTGCACATACATTTCTAATTCTTTTAAGGAAACCCCTTACAACTTGTTTTATTCTTAACTTGGTTTTAGCCTTAAGTTTTTATTAACAAAATAATATTTATAGTATTTCTATGGGGGGAAAAAGACCAACACAATCACGATGTAAACAAAGTATATGTATTGAGTATACTTCGAAAGATCCATTTTGTCTTTGCAGATATTAATTTGAAAATGTTTTACTTGTTTTCAGTTTAAAAATTTTTAACCCACAAAATGTGTACAGCTTACTGTTTTTAATAACTAAATTAACATTGCAGACAGAGCTTGCACAGTATAGGGAAAACACCTTGGTTTAACGCTGAGAAGTCAAGAAGGAACAATTAATTTTTACACTGTAGTTTAAGTGCTAATAAGCATGATACTAACTGAAAACCCAGATAAAGAGAAAAGAACACTATATCCACTGTTTCCCAAGTAAAAACAAACAGATATTCTTAAAGATTTAATATTGCTTAATACATATGAACTGCTGGGGTGTGGGGGACAAATATTTTAATGATAACAGAGGAAGTTTGGGATGCAGCAAAATTCAAAAGCTAATGTAGTAAAGCAAACATTTTGTTCACATAATTTTAATTTTCTTCCAACTTCAGTACCACACATGGATCTCTCTATGTTTGTCCCACTTCTCAAATAAGAACCTCCACTTCACTCCTTTGCTTAAGACTCTTTGTTTTTCAGAGAACAATTTCTACCTTGAACTGCACAGTTTGCTCAAACAACTTTGAACAGCATTTCACCATCCATATAATAGATGTCTTACAGACACATAAAGTAGATTAGTTAAACACTTATTAACATGTTCCTCTCTTCTCTGTGATCAGTTCTTCCATTAAATGATCTCTACTTTCAGTTTCGCTGTAACCTACTAACTCTCCTTTTTCAGTTCCGGGAACCTTGCTTTCTAGTTGGGGGGTTTGGGGTTTTTTTTTTTGCTTGTTATATCCTTAAAAAGTTAACAGTCATATTTAATGGAATGCATGTACACTTGAGATTCCCCTAACAAGGATTATATGTGTCACTTCTCCCATTTGTACTCAGAAGTGAAAGAATATTTAAATTTATTTTAGTGCCTTAATTCTCAGAGATTAACAGAAACCCTGGACAAAAAAAAACCCTCAGAATTTCCAAGCAAGCCAGTTGCTTTTTCGTCTAGGAAAATCTTTTATACTTAGAAAATTACAAAAAAACTATTGCATGCCTATTGCACCTTTCACAAAAGATTTCTGGGCAGAAAAGTTTGTTTCAAAAGCAAGATGTACAGTTTTGGGCAACAGACTTGACATGATGAGATTCCATTTCTAAGTACCAACTAAAGCTTCATTTAGAACAGACAGAAGATAGACTTTATGGCTAAGGAGTTAACAGCCCAGCTGGTGAGCAACCATAGCTAATTCAGCAGTGGCATCCCAGGCCCGTAAAAAGACAGCTTTAGTGCTTCCTCTGTAACTAAAGGAGAAATTACTAAGATTCTGCTAGATTTCATTGCTGGCTTTGTTTTGTTTTCAAAATCTGTGCACAGCAGTGAATCTGACAAAAAGAAAACAAAAAAGTACAACAAATTTAGTTTAAGGAACTGATATTCCGCAAAGTTCTAGCAAAATGCAAAAATAAAATTCATTTCTGGAGACAACAGAATCTGGGAAGAGGAACAGAGTGGGGCGGGGAAGAAGAGAGGCTGGAGAAGGAAAAGAGTGCTACATTCAACTACATCATCCAACAATTTCACTTCTAGGATCTGGGCTCCTGATTGCCCACCTGCCTGTGCTGTTTCACTCCTGTCAGCTCTTCCAGAGCAAAATAACTAGTTCATTGGAAACTAAACCTGTCAGTAGCTCTGCAGTTAATTCATTTTAGGGATCGCTCTGATGACATTATGGATGAGAACTAGCCGGTTTCGACTGCCTCCACCACTCGATCACTTCAACTTAACATCACCTTACTTCTCACGTATCTTCATTGCACTCAAGAGAGAGGATGCTGTATCGCCAAAACTATGATGGCCTATAATCATACTAATCAAACTAATTCAGACACTTCAGGCAAAGGAACACTACAAAAAAATAATTGTATCTTAGGGCCAAAAGGCAACCCAGAGGAGACTGGAAAAAATGCTATGAAGCATGAAGGCACCAGTTTCTTCAGGTGATGGCTAGCCCTGACCATTTTGTATGATTTAATTTGGAAACCACTCTTCAAAGAGGTTGTGTTTAACAGTACACATAGCTCCTCTCCCTTTCTCTTCTCTGTGTCAACACATCCAAAAGGCTGAAGGACATGAACAAAATAGATCAAAGAAAGCCGAATGACTTAGGGAGACTGACAAATTTGTGAAAATCATCCTCTTTATGAACACTAGACTGTTCTGAAAGAAAGATATAGCAAGAAAATATATCTTTCTACCACATCTCTCCAACAAGAATGGCAGTCAGAAGACTCCAGGGTGAAGGAAAGCCAAGACATTCAACTTTCTCAAAACTCCAAAGGGGGCTGGAAGCAGAAATCACAGCTCTGCATTTCATAGTAGAAACCTCTTCAGTATTCTTGACCATCTAGCTAAAAGGTCTTACTTTCACCTTAAAAGTATCTGGTACATTTTTCTGAACCCTGCTAGGAAACTTTGGAAAGATACTTAAATGATTTTTTTTTTTAAATCCAATAGTTCCTATGCAGCTGTATCTGGGACCTGATATCAGATCACATTGACCTTTCTTTAAAAAGGGACAGAAAAATTATTTAATATGTTAGGGGATAAAAAGGGAAGGAGGTAGACACTCTCCTGTTGAACTTCCACTGGATTCAGAGAAAATTACAAGACTCAGAGATATCCTCATTCTCTGCTCTGGTTCAATTTGCTGAGAATAATTACATTCTCTTCCCTAGAGTAGTTTTGGAGGCAAATGGAAGAAAGGTAACTCTTCTTCAAAAAAGGAAACTTTTAGACTCTTGATGATATAAATGCCATTGAGAAAGTTTTCTACCATTTTGACCCTTCTCCACAAAGCAAAACATTTTCAAGTTGAAAATGGAGGAACGTCAACACAGGTTACTCAAGCTGCAGGTCACTCGCAGCTTTTGGGACACACTACCTGCGCTAAACTCTACACCCAATTCAGAATGTGTGCAGCTTGGGCTTTTTAGAAGCATGGTGACGTTATTTTAATGACAACTTATTCACATTCCCCCTTTAATTCATTGACCTCTACTAGTAAACTTGTGGCACATCAGCTCCTAAGTGGAGTAATATTAAAAAACAAAACAAAAAAAAAGAAGTAAACAAAAAACCACAACCACACATACTTTACCATAAATATAGCAAGCATAAGGCAAATTGGTTTCTGGATCTGTTATCAAGTAATATTTCACAAAGTCAAGAGATAAAAGTTTGTACCAAGAATTAAAAAAGGAGGAACAGATGCAGCTTCCAGTCTGGCACAGTGTACAGCACATGACAAAGTTTGGAAAGAAAAGCCTGTAGCTCCCTTTTTACCTCACCAAGACAAAATGTACAAATAGCTATAATCCCCTCCCCATTTTGGGGCCAATAAAACAACTGTTCATGCATATGGTATTATAAAATGTTTAACAGTAAAATGCACCCATTTGGCTTTCCCTAGAATTCTGAATTTTTTGACTTGGTGCCAAATCATCTATGTAATTTCTCAGTTCAGTCATATTAAGAGATGCTTTCTACCTTCTGAAATATCACTCTACTGCTCCGATTGAATAAATTTAATTCTCTCCCTCCCCACCCCCAACTAACATGAAACAGATGGAAAATACATTACACTAGAAGTTCTCAAAGAATTATTTTCTCCTTCAAATACCAATCACTAGTTGCAGTGTTGTCCTTACATGCAGAACATATCGACTGTACTCCACTGTGAGAAAAAAAAAAATCAAAGTTAGACCTATTGGGAGTACACTACAGTTAGTGAGAACTTTATTGGGTTTTTGTGGTTGGGTTTTTTTTTGCCAGAACAGATGCAATACATGATGTTGGAAGAACTGAATATTTCTAAGCATCTTTCTGGTACCTTTGCTAGGTACCTTTCAGGACAATCCTCTAAAATGTATAACTTCCACACCTAAGCCTAGTGCCACACACCAGCAGACGTAAGATCAACGCTGAGGAGCTAGTGTCCTTGCACAAAGGCAAAAGAATCTGCAATTCAAAGTTCAGAGGCTCATCTAGTTTTCTCATGTTTGTTTCACCCAGCCTTAAGATTTTGCTCTAAATGACAACTGTGAGCTCCCTCGAATTTGGCTCTCTTACATATGTACGTTATCACGATAGATCACTGAGGTGGCACGGACTCCTTGGCATGCCTATAGTGAGAAGTAATCAGTGTACATCCAAAAAAAAAGATTAATTCAGCTTGAAAGATCGAGCACTGACGGAGGAACACATGGGAGCTCATTTTCCAGGTTATGTATTTCACCGCTCATGATTGTTTTCTTCCTTATCCTTCCCAGCATTACCAGTTACTTACATTTATGCAACAAAAAATCTTCTGGCAACACATCCAGTGCAGAGTTGTGTATAAATCAAAATTCAATTGTTTTAGTATCTGAACTCAATAAATTTCACACACAGGAGAGAAGCTGTATGCAAAAAGAACACATTCTTCAATCACAGCCAGCCAATCAAGCTAGCGTTAACACAAATGAAAATCCCCACTGAGTTACAGGCTGAAGAGCTATTTGGAACTACAATGTGGCCATCTACTCCTACCTTTGCTACAACGCAGCCAGATAAGGTATTATTCTGTATCTTTAAAAGACCTTCCTTTGTGTCAAGTTAATTCAGCTGAGCTTTAGCAAGTGTGAGAGAGGAATCACAGACTTCTGCCCATCCTGACAGAGCACAATGCTTTCTGCCATGAGTAGTCCCAAAGAAGTCACGCAGCATGCCAGGTACAAAGTATTTGCAGAAGTGAGCCCTCAGACAGGGCTATAAAAGCTCTGGGTTAAGGAAGCACACGCCAACTTGCTTCTGCTTGATCTGTTACACAGCTTGACAGTAACAGATAGCCAGTTGCATTAGTGTCAATGTTCAGATAAGTTTCTCTCAATATCTGTCACAAAAAACAGACGCAGTATCAGTGTGCCAGCTGTATTATCGGTCACTACATAGTTGATCATACTTAATAACATCCTTGAGCACAGACATGGCTAACAAGTATCACAGACAGCAATTACTATTGTGCGCCGCAGTCACCCAGATCATTCTGACTCCGAGCTGCCAACGGCGCGCATTTGGCGAGTGCCTGCCTCCCACTTTTTCCCTCTCAAATACATTAACTTGCCTCAGTATGGAGACAGAGTTTGTTTTGAAACTCTTAACAGGATCACTGAAAAAAAGGAGGAAAAATACCATAAATGATCCTCTGGACTGTTTCCAGAATAGTATATTCTCTTAGTGATTGCTTTGGAAGCAAGCCAAAAATGGGAAGTGTTCTTGCAAATGAGCACGCTACTGTACTCAAGTACAAGTTATCATTTAATTCTTTTGTCAACATTAGTGTGATTAGAAATTAAGAAGCCTGTTTAATAAACAGGTTACTTGAATTCCAGTTACCAAACACCAATTTCTTCCTCATCCACCCTCCCCACACTCACTCAGCTCCTGTCCCCCACCCACTTCCTAACATACACTGCTTTCTTTTTTGGATACTTTCTCTCCTTTACTGAAAGTCAAATAAAGTTAGCATATTAATTACATCAACCATGACTAGGTCTGTAATCAAGAGCAAGTTAAGAAAAGGAAAAAAGTCAGTCGCTTCAAAAAAATATTCGAAAACCTCAAAACAGGCTTCTATGGGACACAATGCTTAATATTTTTAACAGAGCTTTAATACAGTCTACTGAATGGTTTCGTGGGGGCAGTTTTTCATATTACGATTACTCTTAATGAGATCACCCTCCGCAGCATACGAGCCCTCATCCCTTCCCGACAGAACAATGAAAGATTTGTGCAAGGCTACAAAGGCATCAGAACAACTCCACTCCCTTCACCTTGTACCAAATCTCTTCGTAAAAACTTGTCAAGACCACAATCTTTTTTTTTCCTGAGGACAAATTATTAATAATGAGATACATTTATTTTTCTTTTAGGGTGCTCATAATCCCTAGAGGATTTTGAAGTCCTCGTACAGACGTCTCATACTCAGTGACTGCTGCCAGCTTTGTTTTTGAGATTCTGTAGGTTTCTCCCCTTCACAGATTTGTGGGGGGTTTTTTCCAGTTTTTGACTTACAACATTTCTCACCAAGAAATGTCTGCCTATCTTACATTAAAATATGGTAATATATAACTCCTTGTGTCATCTTATGATAAAAATAATAGACCTTGTGTTAAATGTACATGAAAATACCTGTCTTCAAAAAAACTGCCTATTCTCTTGATTTTACTGTAAGCAAAGACAACGAAATATCCTTTCTCATGCTAAGCAGAAGCGTCTTTCTTACACATGTAGCCCTAGTGACAGCAATGCTAAGGGTAAGTATTATTCTAAGAATATGGGTAACTGGATAAAAGAGAGTTTGTGGAAGCAGATGACAGTGACCTCAGTGACTTTGAGGACACGGATAAGTTGGAGACAAGTAGTGAAGAGGAGCAGGAAGAGGAAGAAGAAGTAGAGAAGAAAGCCTCTCACTCCAAATCTAAAGGGAAAACTCCCCTGAAAGGACGAGCGAGAACAAAACGTCCCTACGTTGAAATAGAGTATGAAGAAGAAACAGAACCAACCACCAAAACAAAAGCAACCTGACTCCTTCCTGAACTCGCATTTTGTACTGAATGACAGGACTCCAGATTTGTCACTAGAACTCCCTCCAGCTTTTGCCACTCTGTGCAGGACCCTCAAAAATTACTCCTTTTTCAATATTCTAATTAATAGTTTTCTTTAGAAATTAGAAAGTACAACTCAGTAGTCTCTGATCTGCTAGTATTTTAAACTAATCACCATGATATCCTGGCAAGACAAAAGTTTAGAGTTAGTTTTACGCAAAAAGATATTGTAGAAAGGAAAACATACTTTACTCTGGAAACCTGATATTCTGTTTGAAAGACCTAAAATGATACTCTTTTGTCTGAATTTGTATGCACTTACGACACAAACCTCTAACTCAGTTTTTATTGCACGGGTATTCTTTCCATTACTAACCACACCTCATTCTTCCTCAGTTTTAGTTTCCTTATTCTGCCACAGACTATGTGAAAGAACAAATTGTTTAACTACTAATATCTGAGATTATTAATACAATGTTCTGTGATCGGTATGACTCGTTTGGCAAGAGGTACAAGGAACATAACCTTAACCGGTTTAAAATGTTAATCCTGAATCTATATTTATACTTCATACAACTTTAAATTTTCTTGATTAAATTTTAAAACGCAGTACGCAACTGCTGATTTCCCTATCCAGAAGCGCTGACTGCTTTGGATTAGACAGTGTGAAGTTTACAGAGTGAGGATCCAAAAACGTTAAAAGCAGACTGATGACGTATTTCTCTTGGGGGGAAAAAAAAAAAAATTATTAAGCTGGTAGAACATGACCTATAATGTACATATTACAACAAGTTGCATGTTTACTTACATTCACACGTGTCTCCTTTTTGCTGGTATCCCGCTTTGCAGATACATTTTCCAATAGGCACTAACCATTCTCCCTCTGCGCTGCAGTGCATCTTCGGCGAGTTCTCTGCCTCCTCCTCTGCACTGCTGACGCAAGTTCCTCGTACTTCAACTAAAGAGGAAAACTCTGAGCCAGTCACTGTGTCAGGAAAAATAGCTAAGTTCTCAATGATGGACCAGCACTTCTTGTAGTAGACTTTGACAGAGACCAAAGCAATACAGGCCCCTACATCCTGAAATGCAAGATAGAATCCTTTTTTGGACAAAGGTCCAATTTCTCTCACCTCTGTGTTAAGTTTCATTTTTCTCTCCCCAAGATCACCCTGGGTAAAACTTTCATCTGCTGCAATAGTGTCTATTTTTACATATTGGTTTTCTCGGATATTCCTGCCAGTGTCGTAGTCTGTTTCATAATAATACAAGTTAAAAGTTTCTTTACAAGTCCCCAGAACTCCAGGAAGACTGTTACAATCCCTCAGAGTGAATTTCAGTTCTACAAAAATCCTTTGTGCATTGCTTTTTGCAATCCAGTTAGTCCGAAGCCAGTTGTTTTGGTTTGATTCCATCACCTGGCATACCTGGTATGTTCGTATAGGAGTGTAGTTTTCATCCAGTCCACTAATTTCTTCCCACTAAAACAATAACAAACAGTTAGTAATACAAAACAAGTACGCCACCAGATGTAACTACTGTGTACTTTAAAAGGTTTCACACAACTCAAGTTTCCTCCTTTTTTACAGTATGGCTTCAGAAAAAGTAGGTTATTGTTAAAACACTCTTAACACCCAAATGAAGAAAGTACATATTAATGCAGCTGCAGGCTCTCTCTCCCTCCACATCTTTCCCACATACAAATAACTTCTAAATATCACTGTCATATCATAGGCACAGTTGTAAAGGGGAAGCTTCAGAGAAGGCTGTTCAACGTACCAAGTTCTGATTACACACTGGGCTCATCCACATTTCATTAAGGTCATGACAGTTTTGGGTAAGCACAGACCAAAAGGAGGGAGGCAGCTTCACTTCCAGAGAAACCTAAAATCAGTGAAGTCTTAGAAACTGAAATTGCCTAGTGTCACAGTACATAAAACTTATGTACATAAAACTTCCAGTTAAATTTTCAGTTGTACGGAAAGCATGGGAAACTTGTGAGCCGTACAGTTTTCACTCCTATATGATGAAAGTGGCATAGAGAGAGAGGGCAAGAGAAAACGGACAGAATTAAAAATCCAAAATCAAGAAAACATTTTAGTTGTCCCCTTTTTGTTCAGTCCACCTTCTGTTCTACTTACAAACCAAAGAAGGTAAGCAGGAGCTCCTCACCTCACATTTTGCTCAGTGGCTGCATCCATGTTAAAAGGAGCAAACTTCATTTAGTTCGGAGTTCAAATGAACCATGAGATTACCCAAGTAATTAAGAACAACCCACATGACTGAAAGTTCACTGGTTCAAAGCCTGGGTTTTGCTGCTGTTCCCTCTTTAGGATAACAACTACGTAACAAACTGGTAAGCCTGTAACAGCCGCGTAGTCTTTAACGGCCTTTGGTGGCGTGGGAATTCGCACCTTCGGCAACGGCAAACCTTCCACTGAGATCAACCAGGTGGATCTGCCCAGGTGTAAGCAAAACAATATCTGTCTCACTTTTTTCGCATTTCTTGTAATATTTAATTCGCTGCAGAAACCGCAGCTGTAATAAATTAGGGGGGTGTTTTGAGCTATCCTCACCCGATGATACAAGCAACCATGACTTCTCCGTATGGCGCTTAGCCCTCTGGCCCTGTGTCAATAATGCACTTAAGCTCATGCTTAAGATCAATGACAGTACTTATGAGCTTAATGGTAAGCATGTGCTTAAGTGCTTTGTGGGACTAGCATACTCGGCACCTCTGCAGGATGGAGCACCCACTGACATTGCTTATACCGGTAACCAAGCGTAGAAGGCATTGGTTTCCCAAACTTGGAGCCATGCAGTATACAGTACTTTGCAAGCCTATTTGAGAGCAAATGAGATCATTTTAATGTTGGTCTACTGCTCCAAGAAAAAGCAGATGTGGCTGAATTGATGCTGGAAGTTATCACCACAAAATATATCACGGCTGTAGTTGCTGAAATGCACAGAAGTTGTAAATATCAAAGCGCATTTCAAAGACCTACAGTTAATATAGACATGGTATATATGGTATTATATATGCATATGGTATTAAATTATTGAAATATATTATTAAATGCTCATGGAGTTAACTGAACTGATTGCATATGGAACTGTATTAATCTCAGAACAGAAGAAAGTCTGTCTTCATAATAGATTTATTAGAGCTGAATGGGTAAGATTTTTTTTCCCCCTCTATAAGAACTAGTATTAACAAGGAAAGAAAAGGGGCCCTGAACTGAGGCTTTTGGCTCTGCCACATTGAAAAACAAACAAACAAACAAACAAACAAACAACAAAAAGCAAAACAAACAAAAAAAAAGAAACCACAAAAACCAAAACCAAAACCCCACAAAGAAGACAAAAAAGGCATGAAGCCTAAAATTTTACTGATTTTTATATTCCCCATTTCACATGAGGTAGTGTTGGGTTTTTTGATTTTGCGTTGGTTGGGGTTTTTTGTTTTATTTTTTATCTTGTGTAAGCAGTCCTCCCTCAAAACACCAAGCCAGATTCTGCAATGAGATATTCCAGTTAGACGACATATCATACTTTTGAAGTGAAAGTAACTCTAATGCACCACACACAGAATCTGACTCTTTGGGTTTCGATGTGGACTACTCCATCAAAACAAATCCCCACTCCCCCAGAAAAAAAAACAAACAGAAAGCAAAACAAAAAAATAACAAACAAACAAAATACAGTTAACAAAATCAAATCTTTTTTAGTAATACAACACAAACAAGCCTTCTTGGAGTCAAAAGCCCACTACACGAGGCTACCTAGTATTAGAGAGATTCTTATGCTACAGTTAAGGAAAACAATACAAAACCCTAAATTCAGATAAGAAGTCCTACTTTACGTTAACCCTAGCATTAAATGCTGGTCTAGCTTTCCATATTTTCCCAAAGCCATGGAATATGATTTTCCTAAAAAATTAAGGAAATATGACTTATGATTCAATTCTGTAATCACAGACCTATTATTTCAAGTAGCCCATTGGAGGTGTACCTGCTTCTCTGCAGGGAAAAAAAAACACATCAGTACTTCAGGATATGTTTTCATCTATGCCATCTGAGGTCACGTTTCATTAAAGTCTTTCTAAAGTGTTCAGTTCCATGATAGCTTTTACAGCAAGAAAATTCAACTTTTCATTGTCCTGCTGCAACATAGGGTGATACACATGCAACTCTATTTGAATGTGTCCTGTTCTATTGGTTTCAATATATGGTATTTTAACTTCTTAGTTATCTTAACAATGTTTGAGATCATTGTTAGATGTAACATTTGCAGTTGAATAAGGCATTTAATGAGTGTCTGGCTGATACATTCCGTACTATGATGATGCAGTAGTTTCAAGAAGATTTTCTGTGTTTATTCCCATGAAGTCTTTATTGCATCGTTGAAAATTCAGTAATTAAAACTAGAAAAACATTTATTTTTAAAATTACATTATTAAAATGGTATTTTTATGTTAATATACAGGCAACTATTTCTGAACGTTCTCATGCATATGAATCCGGTCATTAGTTTTGATTCAGTTTTAATTCCTGATTGAAATTGGCTTCTACCTCTAAAAGTCGCCTTTTACTATTTGGTGAATTTGACTCTACTTTCATCTTTAAGTATGCTGACATGTGTAACGTGTTGACGTCTTTCATTATCTACAGGTTAGCCTAATATAATTGCCACCAAGCTAATCTTTCAAACACCTCTGGTAAAGGCTTCAATCAGTGCAAAACGCTAATGCCGAGGTTATTAGCCATCATACCCGTTGAGCTCACATTACATTCTTTCTGAAGTCCTTAGATTCGTTTCCAGTTTATGCTTGTATTGATTTTACGATCTTGCTTTTAAAGAAAGACACTTTCAGATTTTCATTCTTCTTATTTAAAGGATTTGTTACACTTTTATATCCCCACTCACACTTCACGCTCTTCTGGCTCCAGATTTCTTAATGCGCTGAAGATTAAGGGCCTGATCCCCCAAGTCCTTGTTTATGCAAGAAGTCGCAATGGATTCAGCAAGACTACTTCCATGAGTAAGAACTGTCCATATAATTTATGATTTGTCAGACTGAGTTAAGGTAGGACTTAGCTAAGGTAGGACAATATACCCATTATATCTTGCTGAAAATGTTCTTCCTCAACGCTTGAGGAAGAAGGGGTTTTACACCACTTTTAATTCAGACTGAAAGCAGCATTTCTCAACTTTACGTGCATAATAAATAAGACAATAACACCGATGTTTCTAAACTTCTCGGGTTTTATAATGATGTACTTTACAATGGCACATTTCATGGAGTACCATGAGATTAATTTGTAAGCAAGCTGGAGGTGGCCTTAGCCATATAATTCATGCCTAGTTCCAGATATCAAGCTCCTCAAGACTTGGGGATGTTTCAAGTTTGGAATGTCATTTCAAACACATCTGCAGTATAAATGTTTTTATTTTAGAGCACTTCAATCTGTGCTATTCAATTACAAAGAAAACATCATAAACAAATTTATGATCACCCATTATACAGAAAATGAAAAACATATTTTTAGAAAGTTTCCACACAGAAGTAAATCTGCTGTTTCTAAATGAAGAAGAAAAAAGTGATTTAAAATACTGTGTTATAAATACACAGAGCTTTCTGGTACAGCACAAAGGATTACACTAAAAAACATAAAGCTACTGGGAATATTTAGGTGAGTTTCTAAACAGATTCTTACTTTTAATTAGCTTGTACATTTGTACACTGTAACTTGAGGTACACGTCTTTCCATTCTAAAAATGAAAAAGCCGTAAACACTTGGTACGATTACTGAGAGAAATATGAGGGGGAGCTAGTTTAAAGCAAGTCTTTCAATTGCTTTGGTAAAACAACTACTCATCTTTAGGAACTTAATTTTTGCCTGGAGTACTTACCCCATTGGGAGGAGAGGAAATCCATTCCAACTCTGTCTGTTGTGCTTTAGAGTCCAGCAATATTACTAGAAAAGAAAAAAAAAGATTTTCCACTGTTTGTTAAATATAATAAGTGGGAATATAAAACCAAAGAACAAAGCTTGAATTAAAAAAAGTGATAAAAAGAATACAATTTTTGTACAAATTAGTTTTTGTCTTCATATTATTAAAAAAATATCTGCAACTACAACTATGCCTTTACGTGTAAATAGATGATTAAACAATTATGTACCATCCACATATAAGCAGACATACACTAATCTTAACAATTCCATTGCTTAAATCAAAGCGTATTGTTTTTCTTAGTGCTCTAAAGTGTTACTAATCAATCATTAAGATGCATGCTCCCTTCATCTCCTTTGTCATAAGAAGGACATTTCCCATATGCTGGTTATTACAATGAGCTTAAAACAAACAAATATACACCAACATTTCAAAACTTTTCCAAACTGATTTAGACAGGACTAGTCTATACCTTACCAGGAGCTGCACTGCAAAAGCAATGGTCTTTTTGAGTTTGAAAGAAAACAAAATATGTCCCTTAGGTGATAAAGTAGTAATTCTATAAACAAATGACAACCAGGAATAGAGAAAATAAAAGACTCTGCAATTACCTCACACTTTGCATACACAAAATACTACATACACAAAATCAGACTAACTCACTTTATGGTAATGGCTTACTAAAATCTTCATGTCATTATACCCCAGTGACACTTCTGTACAAAAAGACATCAATTATTTTCCGCTAGTTGTAACCCTGTCTCTGAAAGTGGTTAATCACAGACTAATAAACCAACTCTTACATATTTTACAGTACATATTGGAGGTTATATTACTGATGTTCTGTTACCTCCAAACATAGATTTCTATATATGTCTTATATTTCAATTATAGCTCTAAGCTTCTTCCTTAGCATATTATTGTAAGTTTCTGTAAGACTTTCAAATGGTACATATGTTAATCTCTGATGTCCAAAAAAAAAAAAAAAGTGAAATAATTTGCTGTAATACCTTCTTTCAAACAGCCAAAGCTGTAAAGTGATCAACCATATATCTAGGTTTGGTACACTCTGAAGATTCCTTCTTCAAAGCTGTACATTTAACTTCCTACTTCTATTTGATTAAATAAAAAGTAACATTTCTAATTTAAATCTATTCAGTATATTTTTAGCTATAAAGCTATTTATAACTTTATACACAGCATTTAAGTACTAATATTTCAAGGCATGATTTAAGGCTGTAACTTGAAGCAACTTTTGTCAGGTCTTTTGAAATTGTTATAAATCTGGCTTCGGCCCTTTCTCCTAGTAGAATTTAACACAAAATTTCAGTGAATTACTAGAAAGATGAGATGACTAAAAAAGTTATTTAAAGGTTCATACAGTAATATCTGGAATGTTAGCTAAACACAAAACGGTAGCTTCCAGGCCTGTATTTCAGTAATAAAGTGGAGCTACTCATTAAGGAAGTTTGATAGTCTCTCTCTAGAAAGATTATCTGCTTATTTCGTTAAGCTTGGATTCAAGGGGCTTTACTTTGTAACGCTTTCTATAGAAAAGCAGGTGGTGTATGTGGTGGTTTGTTGAACAAGAACATTTATAATGGCCCTGGAAAAAAAGGTACCACGAAAAATTTAACCATTTCAGCACCAGCACGACGTCCCACGGCTGCGATTCATTATACTTTTTATCTGGCAGCAATTCTCCATCACATAGCAACGGGCGGGCACACCCCAGAAAGAAAAGACAACAAGCAAGCAAGCAAACAAACATACAGCCCTGCTCTGCAAACACCCCTCGCAAAGATAAACGTGGCGTTTCCGTGTGCCACCGAAAGTTACCGGGGAAGAGCTCCCCAGGCCGGCGGCTGGTGCGCTGCTCCCAGCCCGGGGAGCCCTGGGGCCGTCAGGGCCGGTGGTGCGGCGCTGGGAAGCGAGGCGGGAGGACGGCGCCGTGCCCCGCGCACCCCGCCGGCAGCCCCGCGGGGACGCGCAGCCTCCCGCGCGTGGTCCCTCCGCGGGGGCGCAGCGGGCCGCGCTCCGCGCGCGGGGGAGACGCCGCTCGGGGCCCCTCTCCGCGGCGCGGCGGGACAGAGGGCGAAAGGAGGCGTAAAACCGGCGGGCGAAGCGCGGTGGCGCGGCCGCGGGGAAGGGGCTCCGCGGGGCGCCGCGCAGGCGGGGAGCAGCGGCCTCTCGCCTCCGCGGGGAGCCGCAGCCGCGCACCCACCTCGGGCGCCGCGCGGGGCTGCGCGCAGCCGCCGCCGCGCTGAGGAGCGGGGCTGGGCGGCCGAGCAGCAGCGGAGCACCGGTACCGCGGCCGCCCCCGCCAGACCCCCCCCACCCCGCCCGGCAGCCGCCGGTTTGGCGAGGGAGCGCCCGGGAAGGCAGCCCCGGAAGGGAGCCCCGAAGTCTCGTAGCCGCGGGGCGGAGGGGTGGGACCTCACCCCCGAGGGGACCGGCCCGCAGCGTCCCCGCGTCTGCGCTCGCCCCGAGGGTCCCGGCCGCGGCGCTGGCAGAGGGCTCCGCAGGTAACGCCCTCCCCCCCTCGCTTGGAGAGCCAGGCGGACCCTGTCCCGCTCCTCTCCGGCATCTCACCACGGCTTTTATTTAGCTACAGAAAGGAAACTCGGAAAACTTTTCAGCCTCTCACCCGCCATCCCTCTTCCGTACCCAGCGGGGAGCGGTGGGAAACCACGCGGGCCTGCTGCCGCCCCCGGCCCTTCGGCGAGGCCGGGGCTGAAGCTGCAAAGTTACTTTTTTATTCCCCCCCCCGCTCTTTCTTCCGCGGGAGTTTTCTGCGCTTGCAGCAGGTAGCCGCTATCAATTCCTGTCTGCCGCTCGCCCCCTCCTGACCCTCCTTTGGCTTGGTTGATTTTCCCCAATCATACACACGTTATACACACACACTTATATGTATAGATGCATATATATACTCATCCATACACGTATTACACACACAAACAGGAGGCAGCCTACCGCCGGAGGCACCGGCGCAGCCCCGATCGCGGCACAATCCGCAGGGCAGAGCGGGGCAGGCAGCCCGCACCCTCCCTGCCTGCCTCCCTGCCCGGCCCTGCTCCGTTCCCCACCCCACGGCCACGCGTTAGCAGTCCCCGCGTGGGGGTCTCTGTGCCTTACAGCCCCTCCAGATAAACTTTCGAAATGCTGCTAGGGACAGGTTCTCTCCTCTTTCCCTCTCTAATCTCGCCATCGCCGCCTTCTATTAAGGGCAGAGGACATTTTAATTGAGGGATTTTTTTAAGCTCCAGTTACAGGCTCGAAATGGTATTTTACTGCATGCCAACGGTTTGATGAAAAATATTGACGTATCCAGCTGAGGGAGGAAAACCCCCAAATGGATACATACGCAGAGACACTGAAAAAGCCCCTGACTCCCCCTTCCCTGTCGTCCCCCGCCCTCGAAGATGGAGACGGACTTTGACGGCCTTTGGCTGTCAAACGCGAGCAGGGCGCTCCTTTAAATCATTTCGGATTTTCTCAGCGTGAGAAAAGAGATTCCCAGATGGACTTTGTGAATTGATTTCATACACCTCCATCACTCTCTGGTATAAAACTGCCTGTTTTCTCTCTGTGCGCGGGGGAAACAAATGTCCGGGGTTCGCCTTACACAGATAGCGGTGTTGGATTGATGGGAGTCGGGAAGCCCCGTTGTGATACGCAGATGGTGTAAAACATCCATCCCTAAACCTCTCCCTCTCTCCAGCGATGCCGGGGAAGAGCACACACGTTGCAGAGACACGACGCCAGGCTGTACGTACCCTCTAAATGCATGCCCAGCCTACATGGCCGGGAGGTGCAAAACTGCACCCCAATGCTCCTTCCCACGGTCTGTGCACGGCCCCGCGGGGCCGGAACGCTGCAGGCCCCCGGTGGGCAGTGGCGCGGAGCTGCCCCGCAGCCTCAGCCCCACGCCGTGCCGTGCCTCCCCCGAAACGTCCCGAGCCCTGAAACTCGGCCCCCAGCCCCTGCAGCCCCCGCCCGGGGAGCAGCAAGGTAACCCGCCCTCCCCGCACCTCGTCGGGAGGATTAAGGCAGCCAGAGGAGAGCGAGGCTCCCCTGCACGGATCCCCGGGCCGGGGGCCGTCTCCCCAGCCCCATGCCTCTTCATCACGTGCAAATGCCTCGCAAACCTCATTCCTGAGAGCAAAGGCAGTTGTCCCGGTCTCTCACACATACACACGCACACCCCCAGTGAATGCCTTGCTTTTTCCTCCCTCCCTCCTCAACTAAAAAAATGCCCTTTTTTTTTTTTTCTTTAAGGGGGGGGCTGACAAGCAGTTCGCAGTGCCAGGCAGGTCCTCCACTAAGCCACCACACAGACTTCGTGTACAAAAGCAATAAATAAGCCCAAACTTTTGTTTTCCGCATCACCTTACCTTCTTTTGCAGCCTGTGCCTCCCCCGTGTGTGCAAACCGGAACAGCCAGACGGAGCACAAAATAATCCAAGAAGGGAGCCTACTTTGGAAAACCATGGTGCAGGAGCGGGGTGATTTTATATTTCTAGCTATATATTTCTAGACACTGCCGCTGCCGCCGCTTGGTGGGTGCTAGAGGACGGTGGAGAATTTGCTCTGC
This sequence comes from Mycteria americana, assembly GCF_035582795.1. Taxonomy (NCBI): domain Eukaryota; kingdom Metazoa; phylum Chordata; class Aves; order Ciconiiformes; family Ciconiidae; genus Mycteria; species Mycteria americana. Next base: position 44,044,654 of record NC_134367.1, read on the forward strand.
TAGTCTCTGGCTCGGCGCTCGCTCCCTCCCTCCTGGCTGCCTTTCTCCTCCTTCTCCTCCACCTCCTCCTCCGCGCCGCTGCCCGGCTCCCGCACCGGGCCGGCCGCCCGCCAGCCCCGACTGCAGCCCGGCCGCCCGCGCCGCGCTCCGATAATATCAATTAGGGCGAGGGGGCGGGACCGCAGCGGCGGGGCGGCCCGTCCCTCAATCTGACTGACAGCGGCCTCCGGCCAAACAGCAGCAATCCTCGGCGCCCGGAGGGCCGAGCCGGCGCCTGAGTCGTCGCGGCCGGGGGGCGGGGTCGGCGGTGCCGCCCAATGAGCGTGCGGCGGTGTCGGGTTGCTGCCGGTGCTGGGTAGCCGCGGGCTGCGCGCGGGGCGACGGCGGCGGGACGGAGGGGCCGAGCCGGGAGCGGGGCGCCGGGCCGGCACCCGGGGGCAGCCCCGCACGCCTGGAGGCCACCGGCCGGCTTGTCCCCCGAGCGAGCGTGTGCTCGCCCTGTGCCGCGGGTTGGGAGCGAGGGGCGTCCCGGCCGGGCCCGACCCCGGGCGCAGCCCTGACCCCAGCCCGAGCCGCCGCCGGCGGGTCCCGGCGCTGCCTCCGGCGCGGTGTCTGTCCGTGGCCGGCCTAAGCGCGCACCTGGGCTGCCGCCACCGAAAGGGGAACTTCGGCGGGAGCTGCGGGATGGTGCCCAGAGACGCTCCTCTGCCAAAAGTCAAGTTCCTCGGGGCCGACATCGCTTGGGCTCCCTTCCCTTTGTTCTATTTGGGTTTTCCGTCCTGCGTCTCCGATTTTCCCCAAATACAAAGCACAGGTTAATGACAATATAGATCTTACTTGGGGGGAAGGGGCTGTTGCTCCCCCCCCCCCCACTCCCCCGTCGGGTGTAACCTGAAGCGAGGGTAATCCGCTAACAATGGGACAATTTAAATAGGAGGGGGAGGAAAAAAAAAAAAAAAAAGAAGAAGAAAAAAAGCAAAACCCGGGGGAGAGAGGAACTTGCCAAATCTCTTTTGTCAGCGCTCACCCTACGGGCCGGGAGTGCTTTTCCCGGGGATGCATTATGCCCCCACCCCTCCGTTTCCCTTCCCCAAACCCACCCTTGCTCCTTCTACGAGCGAAGCAACCGAGCGACACAAAAACTTACCGTTCCCCGAGCGAGGCCGCAGAGCGCAGGGGGGTGCGACGGGCACGGTGCCTGCGGCGGCCTCGCTGGGAGCGCTCCTTCCCCGGCCGCGCCGGGGCCGGGGCCGGGGCCGGGGCCGGGACCGCGCAGCCCCCGCGGCGGAGGCGGCGGCCCCGGCTGCGCTCCCCGCTCCGTGCCCCCTGCGGAGCCCCTGCCCGGCCCCTACCTCTAACTCTGCCCTGCGCACCTTCCCCGGGCTGGTGCTGTGCGGCGCGGAGCTGGTTTTGTAGGGCTCTGTTAAAAGCGCATCGCCGTGTCCTTTGGAGGATAGAAACGCGATGTAAACGGAATAAGTGATTATTGTCTTGGAAGCCGGAGAAGACAGCGAAGCGCAGGGGGTGTAATTGCAATTCGGTGGCAAGATTATGCGAGAATCTGAAACAATCCTTGCGCGAGTGGGGACGCTGATACAGAAAATGTTATGCCATAAATAGAAATTTAAATTGGGGGTGGGTGTGTGTGTGTGTGTATGGGATCTTTAGGCAGATAAATCAAAATTAGAATTAAAAATTAGTAATAATAATGATAGTAATATGCTCAGCGTTGTTGGATAAACAGCCACCATACTCCGGGCTTTGAGCACTTTCCCTGTGGTCTCCTCATTAGTTCTGAGAATGCTGTGGAGGTAGCCTCAAAAATGCACTGTATTCCTTTCACTTCCTGAATAATTAATACTCATGGCTTAGAATATGACACTATTTGTGTTTCATTCCGAATGCTCTTTTGATACTCTGGATACCATGATGAGTGTAGGCGAAGTATGCGCTCTTGATTCTCTCATCCTCTCTCATCTGTCATTCCCATCCCTCATACGTGTGTACTCAGAAAGAGGAGCTGTACCGAACAGTGAGTTTGCTTATCTTCTTGTAAAAAGATTATTTTGTTTTAAATACTTACATGCAGGTATTTTGTAACTTCCTTGCAAGTTTTCAGAGGTAAAGTTAGTTTTCATATGGCATATGTTGTAACAGTGATTAAAGCAGATGTAGGAAGTCCTTAACGTAGTTAGTCCTCTATGATTTCCTAGCATAAAGTGCAGGAATTTCACTACAACATCATTAATCCAAAAAGATAATTTGTAACCTACAGAATGTATTTTAAAAAAGAGTTATTTGTATTAAGACTTTGAATTACTATGTTCATAAAAACACAGGAACTTACTAAATGAACAAATTGACAGGAGAAAGGCTCAAATGGTAATGAGATATATCCATGTCCTGCATATAGTATTAGGCCAGACACCTATTTTCATTATCACCTGCATTTATACAGGCTACATTGTACTACATTGTACAATCTAATATTGTATGTGTATAATATGTGTATAGGGTCTGTACACATATAAGGATACTTACAATTATGTAAATATATTAACCACACAAAGGATATATGTGCACATGACTGAATGTGTAAAGAAATTAAATAAGACATTTTTTAAAAAAAAAGGTGTATATTTCTCTTCCTGATCAACTCATTTTAAATGCCCTGTCTTCCTGATAATGGTAAGTTGAGCTACAGATAACATATTATATTTACTACTTCCTTGAAACAGTCATGGATATATTCACAGTTACACCAAAACAATCCATATACATTGAGAGGGTATATTACAGTGTGGCTTTTTAAAATTGTGCTTCTTACACACTAAATCTTTGTGAAATTGATTCAGAATTTGAAATCCTTTTTAGTTAATTTGATTTTTTTCTTTTCCTCTGCTTCTTTGTAGTGTTTTCTAATACTTCATTGTATTCTGTAGGATGCACAGCCTGTATTGCAACTCATCCAGCTGAGCGTTGGATCTTCTGCGAACAAAACCAGAAAAGAGTAATATTACAACTGAACCAAAATACTCAAGCTAAATGGACCACAACCCTCAGATTTGGTATCAAAATCTCTGAGAGAAGAAGAAAAAAAAAAAAAGAAAAAAAAAAGAAAAAGAAAAAAAAAAGCAACTGGGAACTTCATTCAACTCAATGTGTTGCAATTCAGACACCATCAAAATAAACAGTTAACTGAAACAGAACAATGTAATCAAAGATACTAATGTTGCTTTTTTGCTTTATTCTGTTTTGTCCTTTTTTCTTACTCAAAATCTATAGGCCAGATTATGCCTTTTATGTGAACTTGTGCGTAGTTAGAATGGCTTTCTTGATATTACCTAGCTTCCCTATGCTGATACTTGCTTGATAATAGCCAGGCTTCCCTATATTGAATTGCAATGGTCTAAGCAGACTTTGGAGAAATATTTAAAGAATTTTCTCCTTAAAATTAGCTAACTCTATCTCCACCACACAACTCAATCTGAAATTATGATACAAGAAATATGGGATGAATTCTAAGGCTATACAAGCATATGTAAGGGAATGAGCATGGTTTGAAAGTATTTACAAAATTCTGTTTTCACGAATTTCCTTTTTGCAGGATTCAGACATTCTTTCTTGGCTACTCTGTGCAGGGCTGAAGCAAAATTTCAATAGCTTCAAAAAGGTGTTGAAAGTTAGCCTCAGACATAGTTTATGAAAATTATATTGAGTCTTGGTTCTGTCCACACAAGAATGATCCTTAAAACTGGTTTTGACCAAAAATATTTGAACTGTGTTTTACAGCAGTAAAAGTAGAAATTAGGCTTAAGTAATAGAAGAAGATTTTTTTAAACCCAGAATTTGGTCATTTGTGGTCATAACCTAAGCAATCCCTAAGCAATCTTTTACCTGTGCACAAGATTTTCTATGAACTATGCAGTACACATTTTCGTACAATTTTTGTCGCACTTTTGTAGAATTTTTAATATAAAAGTGCAGTGGGTTCATGACATTTGACTTTTAAGTAATATATGTATAATAAATCATTATATGAGACTTTGCATTTAGTCTTCCAGATGTAATGGCACTTACATTCCAAATCTGGACCAGAGATTAATTTTTTGTACGGTGTCAATTTCAGATCTTCTGGTGGATTTATAAGTCGGAGTAGCTCTATTGTAGTAAAGAAGGCAGTGCATTAAATAAATATTACTGGTTCATAAACAAATTGTGGAGAATTGGGACCGGCTTGTTTGAAAAGCATGCTTATATAAACTGTCCTTTCTGTAGTTAAAATTTCAGTTTGTTTTTTTTTTTTAACTATTTTAGTTAGCACAAATCAAAAATAGTGGTATAAAGCTTCACATTTAAAGTCTTCACATACATCAGAATGGTAATAACAATTCACTGTCAAATTTTCTCTTGGGGGATTTAAAATTATACACTGTGCTAAATAGATACTTAGATTCTGTTTTTCAAATCTATGAATTTTCAATACACTTGAAAAACACTGTCCAGAAATAGAGGTAAGATGGTGTATCATCTTGCCATTTAATAGAAATGAAATACATTCTATAGAACAACACAAATTAAATTCATGTTAAATACATATGTGAACATGAAAAGCCTCTGCCTTTCCTGAGGAAGAGTAGCAAAGAGTTGTATGGGATCCAAAAATATGCTGCATCTGGGTCCTGTAAGACTGCTTCCACTGATAAATCTGAATTTGAAAACTGTTTTACTGAGGAACAAGAGCCTATGGAGAATATACTGTCTCTGTTGACCACTCTTCAGAGTCTGTTATTATATCTCATTGTGCTGTGGACCTTCCTCTGGGAAGCTCGAGCAGGGCAAACCAGTGCCATCATCCTGCAACAGCATCTGAAGATATTCTGAAAGGAGATAATTTCCATTGCTTGCCTATGAATTAAGGGAATGCCTTTGTTCCCAGGTGCAACAAGAAGTAACCGCACACATAAGCACATTGTTGACTTCAATACTCTATAAGATTCAAAGTTCCAATTTTCCTAGGATGTTTGTCGAACTAAAAATTGCACATAGAAGAGCCTGATCACAAGGGTAGTTAATTCTTATTTTAGTTAATTAGTTGTAAGTAGTAGATAAACTCTAGCAATATGCTCCAGTGAAGTTAGTATCTTCCTGTTCTTCCTCAGTACAAGTGACATGTGATCACTTCCATCTGTGACAGTCCTAGATTCTTCTTTCAGCCCAGATGAGGTAAAAAATCAGACCCAATAGATTTCCTGTTTCCATATATTACCTCCTCTTACAGTCAGTCTCAATCTCTCAATTTCCTTATGGTTCTGTGAAAGAGCATGGAAGGGAAAAAAAAAAAAAAAAATCTCTCCTCTCAATCTCCCTTCTGTGTTAGGAAGTAGGAGGGGGAAGGATAAAAGAACAGATGCAATAACCTTTATTTAGTTCTGAAAGATAAACTACAGATTGCAATGGCAGGAGTTCCAGTGCTTTCACCTCTAGATCCAGGAAGCATAGTGATGTGGAGCATCACTACTGACAGGAAAGCTGCCAAAGTGTATGGGAGAAGGTGTTCCTTGAAGTAGAATAATTTAAGAATTCCATCCCTCAGGAGTACAACCCTCTGCAGATTTCCCTCTTTGCCATCTTTCACATATTGTCATACTCTGTCAAGTTTCCACTTCTATCCTGGTCTGTTGATGTACCTCCCCCCAAAACTGATCTCTCATTATTCACTGCAGGTAAGCCAGATTTCTGACAAGTAATACACATACCAATTTGTGGAAGTTTGGTTTATCCTGACATAGTTGATGCTTAGCATATATGCTAAATCACAAGACCTTACATACTTTATTTTAGCTCCTTCAGACGTGGAAGTTCATGTGATAGTGAGTTTCATGAGTAAGTAATGCTTTATTCAGAACACATTTACTTTTGGCTTGAATTTGCCCACTGTAGTTTCAGGATGTGATTTCTTTAGTATTTACTGTAGTGTGACAAAGGTTAATAGAAGTACCTAACAAAGTGTCTTTATATAGTCAACTCTGTTTTATCTAGAGTAATAATCTTGTAATACAAATGCAGGGATGATGCAAATCCTCTGTAAAATTAAGCTACATGACTATAATGAAGAAAAAAGGTTTTGCTATATTCAACCCTAAAGGGCAAGCTAACATCTGTCTGGTTCAGTAAATGCAGACTGAGAAATAAACCACAGTATTGCCACACTGCCTCTGGACCGCTCCGCTCCCTCATGCAACCAGATTAGCTATCCCTGTCCCCACGATAACGTGCACTACAAAATGGATAATTTCACCCCAGTCACCACTGAATGGGTTCTTTTCTTTTAATTATTATTATTTCACATACATTTACCAACTAATTTCTTAGTTGTCTCCTGTCTAAAGCCTCTGTTCAGATAATGTTTTCCTCTTGTAAGCAGTTCCATTGATCTAGGTGAGAGTTAGGTGCTACTCAAGCTGAATGAGAGTGACACTCTTAGGTAAACACTAAGTATCTTTAAAGCTCCTTCAGATGGAAAACACTTCATTTCAAGAAATCCTTTATTTGTCCTTTTGTACATGTTTTTCCTGAGGAGGTGATTTGAACTGTAAGCAGTAAGCAGAGTTAACTGAGGCGGTGGGGGGTGCTTTTTTGTACATCAATTTTTCTCAAGACAATAACTTTGATTTTTTTTCAATTTTTTTGTTGGTGTAGGGTTTTTTGGTTTGAGGGGGGGTTGAGGTTGTTTTTTAGGGTTTTTTTGGTTGTTTAGTTTTTTTTCCCAATGATGGCACAATAAGCAGTTGTCACTGAACTGTAGTGTTGCCAGTGATGTCTAGGTCGTTCTCTTAAGTGGTTGCAATAAATTTAAAGCCCATCAATGTGATTGAATAGTTCTTTTTTTTTTTTTTCCTTCTCTTCTTCTTTCCAGTGAATAACATGGCAGCAGTCTACAGTGATTCATCTGTCATTGCATTGCCCAGTTGCTTAGAGGTAGGGTTTCTAATCCACTGCATAACCTTTCTTAATCCTGGCTAACCTGAGTAATCTTTTGCCACTTTGCTGCCTACGGCTTCTACAATAGGTAATAAATGTATTAAACCATGCTACTCATAGTACATATCTTGGAGCATCCTGTAATTGGCTTGTTTTTATGATGAAATCAACCATTTATTTGTTAATTTGTTTTCCATCTCATAGCCAGACTGTAATTCTTGACAGATGTCTACCTCGCACTCTGTAATTATTTAGGTCTTAACAGTCATCTTTGGGGAGACTCAACAGACTAGCTTGTATCATTTTATTTGAAATTTTATTTTTTCCCTTTTTAATAATACGATCCAAAACATTAAAATAAAAGGCAACTGTAATACATGAACTAACAACATCTTCTATTTCCCTTTGCTTTTTAATTTTGTTCTTTATCCCATTTTCACATATAAGCAAATATTCAAATAACATTACATGAAAGGAATTAGTACAGCTGTCAGACTGAACCTTAAAAACAAAACAATCAGATTTATGCTGTCTGTGAGGTAATATGATTTTGTATTTTTTTCACGTATTTTATTAGTACACAAACGACCAGGCAAGTTTCTATAGTTGCTGTGTTATAGTAGTAAGTCCCACAGTAAGAAATCAACTTACCTAATGGAACTTCCAGTGTTAAGAAAAAAAAAGAAAAGGTAGTCTTCCAGATCAGGGCATCTGCCAAGGACATTTCAGCAGAAATCAGCTTCCTGAATTCTAGGAGAAAAACTCTACGCTACTTTGCTACTTTTTCTTTCTTCAGTGTTAACATATATCTTCCTAATCATCCCATATGGCTAGAGGGAGTTTGTTTTTCCCCAAAATGGGCACAGAGTTCTCAATGAATGTTGCTACCCAAAAACCCCCAACAAAACCATAGTGAGCCTCTTACAAGTTACAGTCAAGGGGCATGGCAGGCTGAAAGAGCATTATGTCACCTTCATGTCCTTCTGATTTGGCAAGCTGAAAATGTCCTCAAGTGTATCCAAAAGTGCTCTGGGGGCCTGTAAAATTATGGCATGCTCCTAAGGCTGCCTGGTGCACTGCAGGACCAGTGTCAAGTCTCTGCCTTCTGCAGCCCTGTCCCTACCCACTCTTCCTTCCCCCAGCTTGCCCCTAGCTTTGCCCCTTGCTATGATTTGTAAGACAGTGCTTTGAAGGCTGTTTTCTAGCATGCCTATGCAAAGTCTTTCCTCTCTCAGACAGAAACAGTGATTGTAGGGCTTTAATGCTATTCCAGCCCCTTTGTCCTGCCATATAATGTGCCTTGCATATAACCAGCTGTAGCATAATTAAGCTAGATTTTAGGTGCTTAATCAGGCTCAGCAAAATAACATAGTTTGTCACATTCCTTCCAGCTGAAATCAGTACATAGCTTTAAGTCTGCACTGCCTCTACTGTACCTGTGAGTAACTGCTGTCAGCTGGCAAGAGCTTCATCTGAATTCGGATTCACTAGGAGATTAATTTAAGATACTTTTCTTTCAAAACAAGCGCTGTACTGTATCTGTTCAGACTGAGACTTTTGAGTACATTTATTTGTCAAATATGCATATGTATGTGTCTACATACATAATTTCCTCACAAATTCAATAGTCATAGATAAATGGAATTTAGAGATAATATAGTTTCATGCACGCAATACTGTGTACAGAGGGCCAGTCCCTTATCTCTTGTGAATTGACATAATTGCAACAACATTATGCTAGTTGGGGCTTTTTGGCAAGAATTCATGCCAGTTACATAATTCATTACAGCATATTCTAACCTACTGAAATCTATGCATATTTTTAGGCATAGCGTGTACAATCCCAGTGATTTCTGCTTGTGAATTCCCTTCAGACATGCCCTCAGATTCCCCCTGGATATGCTTCTGTCATTGTGTCACTTTGAGAGTCACTGCTGCAATTCTTCCATCTATGCAGTTCTCAGAAGTCAGTGCAGGATTTAGATGCACGTGGGTAATAGGGCTGGATGTTGGTCAAAGCACGGTAGATTCTGAGCTCTTCTAATAGTGCTCTGCACATGCTTCCGATTACTAAGTGCTGTGTGCCTGAGCCTTACCTGATGTGAGCCCCTGGAGTTAATGTCTTTATGCACCTGTTAAGATTTCTGCCTTATGATGAGTTATACCATTTAAATCTTTCGAATTGTGTTTATATAGAAATAAAAAAAAATCTGCAATATCAAGTATCTAAATGATATTAAATTTCTTTTTTTAACAAGAATTCTCAGGTTTTTGTGGGAATGGAGAGCAAACTCTCCACCTCTTCTCCCATTAGCTTCCCACCAGTCTGACTTTGCTAGGAGGCTGGGACTTGTTCCTGAGGAAATCTGCCATGCAGTTGAGATGGTAACCTACAGTGGGATTGCAGACGTTAGAGCTGCTTTCTTCTTCACATCCTCATTGAGATATAGTACTGCCTGTCCCCGTGAAGCACCCTGTCTCCCCTAAGGGCATGGCAGGTCTACATGACTCCACTTGCTCACTGTTCTGGCTCTGTTTCAAGACTGTGCTGGAGAAACAAGAGGAGTGAGGGAAGATGAAGAGTACAGCTTGCCTCCACCTCCTCCCTGCTGAACTGAGGAGAGGGACAGCTCAAGGAAGGGGAGCAGCAGGAGTAAAGCCACAAAAAGGGGAGGCTGCTGTGCTGTGCAGAGGGATGTACCAGGTTATCACTGTGGATACTGCGACAGTCACCTAACACTTCTGTTACTGTTTGGTGTAGTTTCTGATGATGCCATCGAGTATGGTGTATTATCCATGCCTTACCTTCTTTTCTCACCTTCAGTTTTGCTATTCGTAGGGAATTATCCAATTCTCAGAAAGGCGTAACTTTGATTTCAAAAAGTGTCTGTCTGTATCCAAATGATGGGAAGCCAGAAGAGTTCATAAGGAGGCTAAAATAACAAGATTATTTTAAACTGACATTTGCTTATGATTTTAACTGTTATGTCTCTCTAGCATGCAGATGTGTGTGATAACCCCACTTAACTGACAGTTAGGTCACATTAATCAGGCTACTTCTATAACTGCTTCTTTCTACCTGCAACTACATATGGTTCTCCAAAGGAATTCCACACACTTATAGCCAGTGTAGAGACAGGGCTAATTCAGCAGTGCTTTGCTCAGCTGCATTAAGTTGTTTTGCTATATGGAAAGAATTTAATTAGTTCACATCAAAGTTACACCACCTTCGGTGACAGGTGAAATTGGTGTGTAGCAGTATGAGCTGAATCAATGTAAACTGATATAAAACTCTGGAAACCTAGCTTTCAATGGACTGCTTAATGCGGCTCAGAAAAGCAAATCCCAGCACAGTATAGCACGCAAAGTGAAATAAATGAACGAAAACTGCATGATTAAATGCTTTCATCTGGAAATTTCGTTGCAATATTCAGAAACTCTACAAATTCTTCTAATTCATCATACTCTTTGTTTATTACTAATAAATTAATGTGCTGATGGAAGGAATTCATTACCCTTTCTACACACTTCACTAGTTGCAGGTCATTTATTAATCTGTGTTATCTGGTAAGACTAAAACCAGCTGTAATTACATTGTTAAACATTGATTAATAAGCAGCCCACATCACTAATATTCGCAAGAAGCAAGATAAAAAATCTTTTTAAAGATTTAGAGTAAAATTTTAACATTCCTTTGGGAATAACGAAATCTGGATCTTCATCAATATTCATTTTTGTAAGATTCCATTTGCTTGGACAGCGGTATCTCTAAACACCTTTTGGAAACAGATTAACAAGCAAATTCAATTACACTGGAGTAAACGAACTGCATTCACAAAGTGGTATTAATACACTAAGTGAAACATTTAGAATGAAACATTTTTTTAAACAGTCTTCAGCTAACCAATCTTTTTTGTTTTGTATTCTTAGTTCAGTCATGTAATTAGGCACACATCTATTTTAAATCCATTTGTATATACAGATTTAAAAACAATATAACAATTTGAAATACATTATTAAAAACGCTGCGGATTCCTAGACCCTGCTTTTGTAGGATTTCAATAAAATCAGTTTGATTGAAGTGACACACAGGAAATTATTACATGTCAGAAGCTTGGATTATCATTAAGGGTAAATAAGCAGAATGTCTCTGGCACTTGACAAAATTGGGGAACTTATTTTTATGATATAGCTCTATGGGAAATAAAGCAGATGGAAAGAAGATGCTTTTAGAAAAGATGTTTTAAGACTGTCCTCAATTAATCATAAATGACAAATCTTATTATAGCAGCACTATTGCTAAGGGTCTGTCAGTATTTCCATTACAAACCTATATTTCAAAGATTTATAAATGGGCTATAAAAATTAAGTCTGGGATGAAATTTGGTGTTCACACTGTTCGCTATAGGATCACATTTTCCTCACAAAACTTCAAGAAAGTCCGTTTTACCTTTTTGAGCTGGAATGCTGCAAAGGGACCAGAAATGAGAAGTTTGGGATTACTTGTTTGTTTGTGTAAGTCTAAAAGAGGACACAATTTAATAGATCAGGAGAACTATGATTCAGTGGCATAAAGGGTCTAACTCGTTTTTTTTTTTTTTTCTTTTGTCCCTGAAAGGATCACCCATTTTAGTGTAAGTTCAGCTTGTAATAAGGCTGCTCAAATTCTCCTCTCAACCTTCTAACTCCTTTGGGTTATGTCTTCCAATTTTATTACTAATCATGGATTTGACACCTGTTTTCCAGCTCACCCAAATTTATGCTAGCCCAGGATATGTTCCGCCACTGGGATCGCATAGGATTTTGAAGCAGAGTCTCTACTATTTCTGCAGAACTGATGATCTGAACTAAAGTTAGTAGTTTTTGACAGTTTGATTAAATTAACTTTTTAAATCTGTGTTCCTTTTGAAAGTTGAAGCTATTCTACAGGGTGCAAAATAAGTATTGCTAGAAAGTCCAACAAGCGTAAAGCTCGGAAGTGCTGTGGTTCCTCAGTATTATGGCTCAGGAAGGTAGATGTCCTGTTAGCCTTTTGAAGTCTCTGACAGAGATGGTGAGAATTCCTTAAGGGCATTTTGAGGAGGATCAGAAGCATGTTGTGAGACCCGTGAGTACATACTCACCACTCAAGGATGTAAGAGGTGATGCAGTAGTCCTTTGCTACTGTTCCCTACCTGTAAGACAGGACTACCCACAACATATGGAGAACACAATAAGGAGATCCCAGTTTTCTGGGATCTGGTGCGGTTTTTAGCCACTTTGGCCAAGTCTGTCTTGGTGAGTCACATCTGTGACTGTTGCCTGGCACTGGTCGTCTGGTAGAGGAGATTCTGTATCCCACTCCTCAGCTGGCTGAACCGCCAGATCAGGCAGCCACATCCAGGCTGCCCATGGGGAAATGCACCTGCCCATGCCCAGGAATCATTTAGGAAAGTGCTAGCTTGTCTGGCCAGATTCTGCTCTAACAGTGCAAATAATCACTATTTGACAACATTCCCCAATGCTGTTTTATTCACTAATATAGATGTAGACTTTAAGGCCATTCAAAATGACAAGACAGCTAGAGTTTAGTTTGTACTGAACTGAAATCTACAGTCAAGGTGAAGTTTGCCAGTAGCAAATGGGGGAATTCAGCTTCAGAGGGCCAGACCTTCAAGTTGACAAAGGTCATGTTATCTGTAGAGCTGGTAGCCTTGAATGACTGGTGCGTAGACATACGCTGATATCTGCACATCATATATCTAACAAATTCCTGCTATATTAGCAGGCAAAGAGCTACAGTATTTCTCTGGCTGTCCTGGGTATACTTTCATAAGAGAAGAATAAGATACTCTTTCATCCACTACTGCTGAAAAATTGTGTTCTTTTCGTAATAGTAGCCTTGGAATAGGCACACGCTAAAGATCACTGCCTGCTACCTAGCAAATGAACCTACTGACTACTGCAAGTGAACACGCCAGTCCTTTCAGTGACTGAATAAGAGGCTGGCCCGTGTGACTTATGTGTACGACAATATGGCACATGCTTCCACTAAACACACCCCTCATTTCCTCTTGCATGGCAAGCTTGGCTGGCTGATGAGAAATAGGAACTCTAGAACCAAAATTCAAGCTGAATTACCAAAAAACTAGATTTTAGTAGGTAGTAGGAAAAAAAAAAGAATGCTCACAGAAGTAAGATATTAAAAATACAATGACATTATTATTGATGGCATTGTTATTGTTGTGCTGAAAGTTACAAACCTGTTGCTTTTGTTCTTCAGAAGAACAAAAGGTATGATCTTGTGTTTTACTTTATTTAGGAAACACTATTTGTCAGAGCTAAACACTAGGCTGGTAACTTGGTTCATTTGGACAGTTGAGGCTTAAGGTATTGTGAAGAAATAGAAAATAAAACTTTCTATTTTGTTCAGGAGTAAGTTACTTAATATTTCAGTTTCTCTGCAGCTGGAGAGTAGTTACGTTGTGTTATTTTTTTCTCATTTACTGTTTGATTGTCTTTATACAACATTGGCCATGCTGAGGACAGTAGAAACTAAAATATGATCTTATCATCTGAGAATATAAAAACTAAATCGAAAAGAAGTGAAAGCAAATAAAATTGTAATAAGAGGAAGTGGGGTGAGCGAACAGACCAATAAGTATTTAATAGAATTTGCTTTAGCAAGTATTCTCTTCTTTTCCAGACATTTAAACAGTGGTATTTTATTAAGAAAATAAACTTACTGAACATCTGTAAAAGTTAAAATTGGAGTACAGGCCTGTCTGCAGTATGCAGTGGGTCTCTTCTGTGTTATTGGGGGTAACCAGAAGTAGAGTGGTCAAACAGTAAATTTTCATCAACATTCACAGGTAAATGCATGCTAACTTGTGATTGCTGATGATTTCTGCGGCTGGAAGATGTGGTATGTGAAAAATGTAAAGGTTATTTGTGCAGATCCTTACTGATTTCAAAAGTTACATGTATTTTAGCACATATAAGTAGTCCTAAAAAGAGGATTATTTCCCTTTATTCTGTTATTTCAACTGTGTCTGTCATGGACTACAGGTGGGACTGTGGGTCTTAGGTGACAAGTCACTTACTGATGATATTGGCTAATAGAAGTAAATACATAACACGGGTGAGGTTCACACACATAATTTCTGGCCTGAAAATTATTGATCCATCCAAACTTTAACAAAAGCAGTCAGTGATTCATTAGTCAAACCAGACCTAAATATTTGTGGAATATTGTTAACCAATAGTCTAATCAGCAGAAATGAAGAGGAATTACTGAGCAATGTTCCTCCTAAGCACTGCAGTCGCTTAATGACTCACCTGCAAAAATGTTAACAAAAAGGTCATTTGGTTCATTCTTTCAATGAAGAGTTCATTTTAAGATACTGCATTTGAATTACTCTTCTTTTGATAAGCCTAGCTTGACTGAAGCTGTATATTACGTAGTAGTAGCATGCGAGTTGTCAGGGCTGGGCCAGTACTCGGTGTCTGTGATAGTAAGTCTTTGGGGATGGAAACATAAGCGCACCCAAAATATTGATGGAGAAATTACTTCTTTCTTATGGACGTACAGAGAAAATTACAAGACCCTGGGGATTCAGCAGACTTGACCACATTTGACTGTGTTGTCCCCAGCCTGGTTGTATGAGTAGCTGCTGAGTTGTGTTTGTTTGAGTCTTTGCCTGTATTATTTCTCAGGCTCGCTGCCTCACACTGTAAGCATCAATGAAACATATGTTAAAGGATTTTCTTGCCTACGAATAGGTCTAAAGTTAGGAGCATAACTGGAATGGAAACAGCCCCATAGGGTAGCTTGGGATGATAGGAAAGCATGATATCAACTTGTGCGAATGCCTGGTTTCAGCTGATTTTGATGCATAACTAGCAGGCTGTGCTTGATTTGCCACTCTTCTCCTGTATGCACACTTATGCATGTCTGTGGATACAGTGCTGTACGGTGCAGGCTGAAGGCAGTTTAAGAAAAAAAAAAAGAGAGGGAGAAGCTCTGATGTGCCTTTGAAGAAAATACAGAAGATTCTCTGATTGTGCCTTCTGTTGCACATTTTGAACAACAAAAAATGTTTAAATCACCACAGCTTTTCCATGCGTCCCACCAACCATGCGATTTAACTGAAAATATTATGGTATAAACTCTGCTGGGTTGATTACCTCACATTGTCTGATTTTCTGCTAGTATCATAGCCTGTCCTCTGTAAGAGACCATGGGACCTAACACAAACATAGCTTTTGTATCTTATGGCGATGTATTTGTAGGGAACCTGGTACTCTGCAGGATTTTCTGTCTTCTAAGGCACATGGTTGGTGGTTGTGGATAGAAATGAACCTTTACATTTTTGGTTTTCTTATATTTTCTGTAGGAAAACTCAAAAGTAAAAATGAAAATATTTTTGTATTTGACGTGTTTTGATGGTGGTGGGATTTTATTTTCTTTCAAAGAGAAATGAGAAAAATAAAATGAGATTTTTAAATTTTTTTTTTTCAGAGGAATACCTTAGATAGAAACTGTTTATCTGCTATTTATTAATTTTTATAATGAAGTTTTATTTAAAAAAACCCCAAACCTAACCAACTCAAATTATACATTGATTATTATTATGGGAAAAATGTTGCAAAAAGAATGGCTAAATAGGTATAAAGGTGATTTAAAAAGTGAGGCAACATCACCAAATATATATGTAACTTCTAGGTATGGCAGAAAAGAAACAAAAGCTACATCCACACTAATAAATAAAACAGGCCATGCCTATTCTTTACTCCTGAAATCAAGTGGCACAACATGGCTTGCATCTCCTCGTTCCTAAAAGAAGGTGTCCTTACTGACTCCTGCAACCAGTCCTGGCCACCTTGTCACCCAGACTGTGCCCCAGCGTAGCCTGAGCTAGTGCAGCCCCATCTCAGAGCCCCCACTGGCAATTACAAGTGTGGATGGGATACAGTATAGATGAACACAGCTCCCTGCTTAAAGCCATGCCCCGGCCCTGCTTAGTTTCTTAGAAAAGATGTAGCGAAGGGACTAGCTTTCTGCTAAAATTTTGGTAGGAGCTTAATTTACCTGCTGGTCTTGATCCTCAGTGATTAGAGAGCTTTTCTCACGTTGGGGAGCCTCACTGCTGATGCGTAGAGCACAGGAAAGAGCTTTTGGCCTGAAATAGGAGTGGTCTGTTTTGAATGATAATTTTTAATAGGGTGTGAATCACCACCATGTCATCAACAATATAGCAAAAACGCATGAGAAAATTCTGTCAATAGAACGCTATTTCCATGGACTATTCTGTATCATTACAAATTGCATTTGCTATAATAAGTTACAAATGTAATTTATTATGAGTTAACATCAGGACTGAGACAAGTCATTAAAAATGTATAATACACACAATTTTGTTTCCCCTGATAAATGTAAAGTTTGCTAGGCTCAACTCCCCTCATTAGTATGTGACAGTGCCAGAAGACACTTTGATCCAAAAGGCTAGATATACATGCTGTATGCCATAAATGCATTTTAGTTTTATTAACAATTCAAGAGGTTCAGCATATTGCTTAATAAAAGATCAATGCAGTAATATGATTAACCACCCTGTGTTGCTTTCTTTCCGTTTGTGAGAAAAGATAGTTCAGGAGCTGCACGGCAGTGAATAGCAAAATGACTAATTGACAGGCAAAATGAAGGTTTCCCTAAAGGTTTTTTTTCCCCCCTCCCCGCCCTCAGGGCTTTCTTTGTTGGTAGAATGCTGTTACCTCTTTTGTTTAAGGTCTCTTACCTTTAAGCAGGATTGTGGAAGAGCTTTTCATATTTTTTAGCAGTAGATTTACTTGCTGAGTAAATATAGCTGATGAAAGAAAAGCTGGTGATCCATAAAAGACCAGGCTGCAGGGATCCTCATTAATCTTCCAATAGTTTTTGCTGTCATTCCTCTTTAAAGTTCCTTGCCTTGTAAAGTGTTTGTGGAAAAAGTAGGAACACTTTTGCCTTCCACTAAGCAACGATTTCCAGCCAGATCCCAACAAAAGCTCTCACTCCCTTTCAACTAGTTTTAACTTCAGCCGTGTCATTGGGCAGGGTTCTCAGCTATGAAAGAGAAAAAACTGTTTAACTGAGTTTTACAAAAGGAGGACAAAGAAAAAGCCAGAGAAAAACAGTTTTCTTGTTATCTGCTGATGGTAATGCAGCTATATCATTAAATGGATAAGCTAAGTGGGATACAATGATAAAATAAAAAATAATAATTTGAGTACATTCAACCTTAAATAAGAGACTGTCCTTTGGAAATCTTGACTTCTCTTACAGAAATAGTGAAGCATATGGCATGAAATAGAGAAAGTTAATATAATTAGCTATTATGGATTATGGCAGGATCATGAGAACATTAGGACAGAGGCCTACAGTTCAGAAGGTATTCCGAATTTGGGATTGTTGAGCTAACGGTCACTGAGCAGGGCTCAAAGCGTCGTCTGCTTCTCCTGAGGATGATTAAACTGACTTGTGTTCCAATTGTGTTTTCTATTAGCACTGTCCAGCATTTTAGTACATCTATCAGATATGCCACCAGTAAGTCTTTTGCCCAAGGAAGAAGTCACAGGGAATAATTCAAGCTCTTTCATGGACAAGACACAAGGGAACCAAAGAGTTTTAAAAGCTCCTATGGTTCAAAAGGTAAGAAAGACTACAAACCACCAAAATGCTACCAGTTTGCATCAGACTAAGGAGAAATAATTTTTGCTAAGGGAAGGGGAAGACAGATACAATCTTAGATATTAACTCCACATTTTCACTTGGACAGTGGAAAGTCTCCAAGACAGAACATATTTTTGGTCCTCTTTCAGGTATATTTGGCACACTTCTTTTCAGAGCTAGGTGAAAGTATTTTAGTGGATCATTTTTCTAGCAAAAAGTAAAACCTTAGGGTACTGGAAAACATTTGAACATGGATTAAGTTTCACAAATAGCTTTTGCTGAAGCAAAAAAAGAAAAGAAAAAAAAGGAAAAAAAAAGAAAAAAAAAAGGTGAAAAAGAGACACTGTAATAGTACAGGTCAGCATTCCTGACACAAATTTTTTTTTGGTGTGAGCACCATACAGAAAATCAAGAAAGTCCTCTTATGGCAGAAGTGGTGATACTTGCTTCTGGTAACCCTACTGCTGAAGCCCTCTCTAGGACCTCAGAGACCAAGGTTTTGATGTATTATCTGTCTGAATTGAAGCAGAAACATAAACTCTTTGGATATTGGCAATCCATTGCTCTTCCTCCAGTCTCCCACATTACAGCTTTTCTGGTTTGTGTTATTCAGATGATAACTGAAATTATCATCTAGGCACAAGCTAAAATTTAAGAGCAAGTTTTATGCAGCTTAGTTTTAGACAGCTAAACAGTAGTCATTTTGTTTAAACCATCTTCTAGGATCTTCCATAGTCAACATCAGGTCAGTAAAGCAGTCTTAAGACCTATCTAAGGATTAGTTTGAGCTGTGAATCTTTCTCTGCTGATGGTAAAGGAAATTTAGATAATTACCTAAAACTAGTCTTTATGGAAGTAGGCCAAGGTTGGGTGATACGAATCCCTGCTGGGGTCTCCTTTTCTTAGCAGGACCTAGACTTACTTTCAGTTTTTCTCTGTGGCCTAGTGAATAGCTAATTATACAATAGGCAACAATTTTAAAAAAGCCATAGAAAAACACAGCTTTAAGTGACTGGGGATCTTACATTCTTCTAGGACAATGAAGATGGTAAGAGGAAAAGACTACCAAGTACCCTAAAGGAAATACTTGTGCTTCTAGAACAAACTAAGTGTTAATTTGTCTCTGAAATTTGATTGTACTGTCATTGAATTAACTATACAAACTATCTAACATTATCCCCAATGTTATAAAATAAGGTTATATAATAAACACAACAACATAATCACGTGTTCAAGAGTTGCTTAATAGATTTATCTGCCTTTGGCAACGTATAAAGTAATGATGGTCTTTCCTCTTATTGGGCCTCAAAGTGACCTGGAAACTAAAATTTCACTTCTATGGAAAAGGAATCAGATGATTCATATGCAGCAATATATTTCAGATTGTACAAGCAAGCCCTCAACGGCTACAGACATGGCTCTGTGGCAGACTGACTTATTCAGTGTATAGGTCAACCTTAGACAGATGGCTAGTCCCTGAGAAAGCCTTCAACAGTGAGTTACAGGACTGCCTGGGGCAAGCTCTCTTCATGGAAATGAGCTCACCTCTTCCTCCATTCCCAAATTCCTAATTCCTGGAAACACCTGTTCCTTAACCTGGGGCTGCTTAGCTCAAGAGAGTTATTTCAGCTCGTTCCTTTGTAGCCTTGGCTTTGTATATATGTCTCTGCCTGCTGGGGAGAGATGGAGGGACCTTTCCGTCAGGGAAGAAGGCGTTGGGTCTCTGTGGTGAGGTTTGGGGCTGTTTGTAAAGAACAAAACACATAGGCTCTGATTGTAATTGAAAGTTGTTCCCACAATGCCAATAACGTTAATCCTGTAGCAGAATAAACAAGCTCAGACACTAGTATTAACTGCTATTTGTAACAATTATTGTTATTGTGGAGCAGGACCTCCGTGGTAAGGCACTGCATGATCATAAGGGAAAGTCTGTGCCTCAAAGACCTATATAGTCTATAGTCTAGAACCAAGGAACAGCAAATAATACCCACTGGAGTAATTGGTTTCATTTTAAAGGAATGAATGGGCTCAGAAAATCAAGTATGTTAACATAATCCAGTCACAAACAAGCAGTTAATGTTTAGGAAAGACCAAACACAGTTTTGATTTATATTATAAAAATCAGCAGTGCAATAAGGCCTTTACATTATTTAAAGCTCTTTGAGCCAGGAAAAAAAACAAAACCAAAACCAAAAAATAACCCAACCCCACACCAAAAAAATAGAAGAAAATAATGGCCTTTTTCACTGTTCATTCTGAGGTAGACCAAATAGGACCCACAGGAAATTCAGGCTAAGTGTTACGCTATGTGAACAAGACTAGTCTACTCTAGAGGAAGCTGAGCTGAGTGGACATGAGGCACTCTGCATGACTTGGCTTCCAGGTCATGAATTGCTCTCTGGGGTGAATACCTTCAGCAAGTTAGATGTCATTCTCTCATGTCATTCTCTCAGTTAGATGTCATTCTCTCAAGCAAGTCATTCTCTCATGGTGGAAAACACAGTACTACCTCTGCTGGTGAATTTTTAATTAATCAGTGTGATAATTCCTATTTTCCTGTTTTAAAAAGACACAAATGAAAACAGAGATGGGACGGTAAAAGTTGGGTGTAATAGAACTTTTAGGGGTGTGTCTTCACAAGATGTTTTGAAGAGGATCAGTCAGTTCTAATATCACAGTTTCTGCTCCAGACTCTCATTAGCTTCTCCAGAATGTTGTGTGACTGATCTGGCCAGGTCCATCTCCTTCATTGGTCTTGCTGAGGCTAGGCTGAAACATCTGGGTCGTTCCACTTCTGCTGTCATTGTGATTGCTCTCGGGATTGAAAAGCAGAAAGAAAGAGAGTGAGAAAAGGAAGGACAGCAATAAGAAGAATCTGAGGAAAACACGGAAGTATGCTGAAGGAATGAAAGAGGGTGAATATCTCTTTTTTTCTGTGTTTGTAACTGTGTGGATCACTGGTCAGATGTCCTTAGTGTGGACCTCTTGCTGATCATGACTGCTTAATGGAAGAGTCTTGATGACAACAATGATACCAATACCAATAACAACAACAGTAATAGTGTCTTTTTTTTTCCAGACTCACTACTGAGTCCATTCAACAAGAAAAGATTTTCTTTTCAAAGCTTTGGGAAGTAAAGGTACAGGTGGAATACACTATCCCAGACTATTTAATTCAATATTTTTGTAATATTAGTTTTGGTTCATTGATTTTTCAGTCTTACAATTTTTGTATTTAATAAGCCCAATCTTCACATAGGTGGTGAGCTTTATTAAAATTCCCTGTAATTTGAATAAATTATTTTTCCCCACTTTCATACCACTTCCCTCAAACAGTGTGTATATTTTTTTATGAATTTTTGACCACTTTGAACAACTGAACTCACCATTAGGGAAAATGTTCAAGCTCAGATTTTTACAATAGGAAAATGAGGAAACAATAAGGCATATTGGTCAGCATTGCAGGCAGTTGGCTCAGTACCAGCAGCTGGACAGTTGGGAAGTGTTTTGAAGGCATCAGGGAAAAAGAGAGTTTTAAGATTTAAAGGAAGATAGTGAATTAGGATTGCAGATGTTTGCAAGGATACCTTTCCAAATATGAGTAAAAAAAAAAGATAAAAAACCATAAAGGACCTGACAGAAAAATTAAACAACTGCATTTAGCAGACTGAAAATGGCTAAGATAAGCTATGAAAGACCCTTCCTTGAATGTGAAAGCAGATAGCCAGAGTTCAGTGCAAGAAAGAAGGGAAAGCCAAGAGAAGGACATAAAGGGATGGGCTGAGTTGGTCAAAGTGGCAAGCTATCAAAAAGATCTTTACAGAACCATTTTGAATGTATTGAAAGAGAAAGATTATCTGTCTTAGGGCCTGGGAGAAGGATGTTATGCTAACTGAAATGCCAGATGACAGGAACCAGCTGAAATAGAAAGGATAGAAAAGGCTGCAACCAAGAGATATTTCAAAAGATTTAGACACAGCCTGGAAACAAAGATCTAGAGAAAAGTCTAAATTGGCCTAGAAGTATCTATTAATCTTCATTAACTATTAAGGAAGTCTAAATGACTGCTCAGCTTTAATTGTTCATACCAGTGTCTGTGATGGCTAGGTGATAGATCTGATTGACAGATAGGTCTTTGGTTGCTTTTTTCAACAGAAAGGAAAAAATGGAGGAAGTCTTTAAGAGGAAGAACAAGATCCTATTTTAGCCATGTGGAGTCTGAGCTAATGACTAGATATCTTCAAGAATGTATGAGAGATGAAACAGTATTTTGATTTGTACAGAAGAAGACAAGTTTGGGCAAAGTAGAACTGTGATTTCTCATAGCAGAGAAAGAATAAAATCAGTTTGCATCTGAAGATAAAATTACCTGTCGAGAGAGAATGAAAGAGAGAAAGAAGGTAATCTAGAGCATAGTGTGTAGATCCACCACACTAAGGTTTCTCCTTTGACAAATGTACTGAAAGGACAGTTGTTAGAAGCAGGAGAGGATCCAGGAAAGCATCGCAGAAGCTAAATGAGACAAGATTTAAGGAAAGATCAGTAATATCAAACACAGCTGACAAATTAAGATAGAACAGTCTGGCAAAAAAAAGTAATTAGATACTGTAGTAAGAGTTGTTTCACTGTACCTAAAAGGAAAAGCTGGAAAATAGAGGGTTTAGGCTAGAGAAAAAAATTAAGAAAGATTTTATAAACAGTGATCAATTAACTCAAAAGCAGAAGAAAGTGAGATTGATTTTTTTTTTTAGTGGAAAGATTAATGTTTGTGTCATTAGGAGAAAACCAAAATGGAATTGAGAGCTTGTGGATAACAAGAAGGAATAACAATGAACGATAGGCTTATGGGATCGGAGGGTACCTGTGATTCAAAAGGTGAACAGAAGAAAGGGGCTTCTTCTGAGACAGGATAGTGGAATGCAGGTAGGTAGGAAGTAATACTGTATGTTATCAGATGATGTTGTGTATGGGTACCGGTTCAAAATTATGTATATATGCTTATTTTTTTCTTCAAACACAGATTACCTTAAAATATTATCTTGGGTTGTAACAATTTTCATGAATGGTACCGTGAAGTATTTTGGAGAAATTCTACAAAAAGAGAAAAAAAAAGTCCTAACTTTTGCTTCCCACTCATTCATATATAACACACAGCCAGGTAATTCTTAAGAAAAATATTTATTCATATCAATGTGCTAAAACATTTCTCGGAATGCTGTGGCTGCACTGAGAATGTGTCTTACTGACAGAGAAGTAGCTAGAAATATTGGAGTATATAACATTCCTTGAAATCATCTCTTTAATTTTCATTCATAACTTTATTGAGCTTAGATTTACATATTAGAAAACAGTGAGGGACAGCAATAGTTAAGGGGATTCTGCACAAACCAGGCTTTCCCCATGAGAAGCAATCTGCACACCTATATTTCTGGGCTGCATTCTCAATCACTTTTGGAGCAAAGAAAGTATAACAAAGTGCTCCTCAGGACTGGGAATGAATCCCGCCTCACCATCTGTTACTAATTTTGGAGCTGAAGACCCCATGCATTATTAAATCACTAAGTTAAAAAAGTTGTGTTAAGCTGGTGTTAACTTAACCCACTACAGTCAGGAATGTTAAAGTTCAGACTAGATTTGGGACAGGGTGTCAGTGGTGAAAAGATTCCTAGCTTTATATATAACGTGACTTAGGTTTCTTTGGGACAGAAGATGCTATATTTTATAAGGAATTGTCTCACACTGTTGTGAGTACTGAAGTGGGCTTGAACAGTAGTATATTCTATTCAGTCTTTGCCGTAATACCTTCATACAGTGAAGCATCTAAACAGTGAATTACCAGTTAAGGGTGTGCCCTCAGCTGTGTCTGATATACAGCGCTATCCAAGCTGTGTCTTTGTGATGTGATGGCTTTAAAAGGCCATCCATTGCTTTACACAGGTCAATTTTTTTGGCCCTGCACTACACTCTTCATCTTTTTGTAAGCACCTCAACAGGGCTGCAGAGACAACACTGCAGGAGATGACAATTTCAACTTTATTTGGTGAAGAGCTCCATAGTATGGCAATAGTCCAGAGCGTTGCTTGGGACTGAGTCCTTCATTTTGAAGTTCTCTAACTTAGTATAAATGGAGGTATGCTTTCAGCCTGAGTAATTTATAGGCTTACCTTCTTTCTCTGCAGGATTTCCCAGAAGAAATACATCCAGAAAGCACTGGGCTTACTGCACCTGAGCTATACAGATGGCCTGCATGTGTGCATAAAATCAGATGCATTGACCTGCCCATATGTAGCCGATATGTCTGTGCTGCTCCTCCAACTGAGCTGCCAGGCATCTGGAATTCTCAAAAAAATGTCCAAAATACTTGAATTCCACCTGGACACCATTTCCGGGAGGAAAAAGAAGACACGTCAGAAAAAACCTGGACATATGGCAGCCCTAGTACAATCAGAATAGTTAACTATGAAAGCAGCCCATTAAAATAAATCGTGCATTCTGTCTTGTGTTGGAAATGTAGCATACCTGTCAATGTGATTTTAGGATAATTATTTATTGTTGATTTTATTGCTTTTATCATGGAAATTAAAAATAAACATAGGGATGTTCTGTTACAAGACATTGGGTTTGCAGGCTTCTTCAATGGCAATATTTTCTATAACATTGAGTTATATTTTTCATGCTCTTCCCAAGGGTCATTATCACATGTAGTATGAATGTGTATGCACAATAATTTAAAATAGCTATAGGGGATCTGCAGCTCCTACTGCAGTTACAAAACAAGCTCACTGAACACTTTTCCAACATCAGTATCTTTTATGTTTGATATATACAAAAAGCAATCACTACTTTTGTTACTTTGCAGGATTAAGGTAATGGCTCCTTTGAACATGGACACACTGTGTTGTAATAATAGTACAGATTGCATATTATGAACCTGCAGTACTCAATGCAAAGTAAACATCCCAATGGCAAGTAGCTTCTGAGAATGCGCAGTAGTTGCTTTAAAACCACAGCATCTTGCCCAATTTAAATTACTTAAACTGATTATTCTACATTCCAGGCTAATTGCCTGCAAAATTTCATTATAAAAATCACAGCTGTTTTCTGGTGCATGTGTGCATGGGATTTTGTTTGTTTGGTTGGTTTGTATTCATTTGAGAAAAGAGAAATATGCATCTGAAACACAACATTTTTGTTCAGTTTTCAGAGCCACATTTATTATAAAATCTTTAACACAGAATCAGTTTAAGCCTATTATGCCTTATAGCCTAACCTTCCACCACCGCTCCTCTGTATAGACCCTTACCTATGCGCCTGTACATCAGTGTATGAAGACACATATGGCTTCAAAGCATACCGACTCAAACTGGGCATAATTTATATAAAAAATGGACAATGTCTATTCTTATTTGCATATAAAGAGCCACAGATATCTTCAGATATGAATCAGAAAATCCATTTGACATCAGTGGAAGTACATGCACTAAAACTAGCATATGGTCCACAGTGTGTGGAAAACAAGTGTTCTGCCCACACTTTTCTTAAGACACACACACACACACAGGGCCTATGCTTTGTACTTCTGCCAGCTACAAAATGTAATAAATTTAATTAGCAAATGTCTTTTTTATATTCTTTATTTTAATCTGGACCTCTAGTCAGAAAGATTTAGTTGTGTTTTAACTGAGCATTCAGAGAGAATAATAACTAACATTTTGCATAGAATAAACTGCTGACAAAGAACTAAATTTACCAGAGCAAAATATGACCGATGCCTTAAAAGTCCAGTTCTTTTTCCTTTATAGACAAGGATAAAAGTTGCTGCTTACATGAATGCCATTAGCTGCAATAGCAATAATGGTGATCATGGTATGTGAGCAAGATAAGTCTGGGAGTCGTGCCTTATATAGTAATTGCATCCAATCAATGAATCACTTATTTCTGTGCCATCTCTCCAACTGCAGGCAGTGTCAGCTCCCTCCATAAAAGGCTAAGAGTATTCACACTGTAGCTGCAGTTACTACTCACCCAGTGACTCGAGAGGGTGTTCTGGTAGATGCTATTTAGTGACTTTTCAAAAACACCTGCGTGACTCAGAAGTTTGAAAGTGGCTTAGACACTTAGGAAAGTCAATAGAAATTATGCACCTCAGGGCCAGATTTTTAAAGGCTACTATCTTCCATTGATTACAGGAATTAGGACCCTAAATACCTTTACAAATCTGGCACAAGAGGCTAAATCACATTTGAAAGTCAATAGGAATTAGACTCCTAAGTGCCTAAATCAAATGAAAAAAAGACGTGTTTTAGGAGTGAGAATCTTTATAATTGTATTCCCGCTAGTGTAACTGCAAATTATGGGTTCAATTATGCCACTTAGGCACAGCTCAGAGGAAGAAAGTGGTATGAAGTTGCAATGCCCCAGAGGAAAGTAACTGTTCCTAAACTCTTTCAGGAGATGCAGCATACTGCTTCATGAATTTTTGGCTTGTGAGAGAAAGAAATCACGGGGTTTTTTTAAAGCTTTTTTCTTTAGACCATCAGGATAAGGACTAATGATTCTATTGGCCTTTTATTTTTATTTAGAAAATGATACTTTTTTTTTAAATGTACTGTTCATTATTTCTTACAGTTCTGAAAAATGGTATAATACTTAACAAATATAGAGTAAGATATTTTCTTTGAGTCTGTGAACTTACAATGTAGGGACCAAATCATATCATTATTTGAATGCTGACATGTGTCCTCCTATGAAGTAAATTAGTAGGACTGAGAAGTAACATTTTACTCAGTACAAGTACTCACTATGAGCAAATGTGCAAAATGTGGCCGTAAGTAAATAGAGACAAATAAGATAATATATGAAACAAGAACATAAAGGAGTGAGTGGAAGAAGAGAAAATACCAACAAGAAGGTAAAAATTATTTTTGGTAATGCCTTGAAAGGCAAACAAGTATATATCTCTGGCACAGAAATATTTTGTTTATAATTTTACCATAATTACATAGGAGTGTTAGCCCACCACTACCAATAGGACAGTGATTATATGCAAAGGTCATCTCTCTTCACATTAATCAAGGAGTTAACAGTGATTGAGATGATTTGGGAAAAGGCTAGAATAAGAAGGGGGTAATTATTCAGAGAAGGGAAGAAAATAAACAGGAAACATCGTGTATTGCAGAAATGAATAATGAGACTTCAAAATGAATACTACATTCATTTCTAACATTATCCCATCCAGAAAAAAAGAAAAAGAAATGTTCCATCCGAGCTATCAGTACCACATGCAATTAACTAAATACTTTTAAACTCCTCATTTGGAAGACAAATTATGGGAACTGAGGATAGTATATAAAGAAAGATATGTAAAGGAGGCCTATAAAATACACGGTATAGCAAAAGTAAATCAGGAACTATTATTCACCAAGTCTCACAATGCAGCAATTAGGGATAATCCAATGAAATTATCAAATAGCAAGTATAAAGCAACGAAAAGGAAGATTAATTGTTTTCCACACAAGGTATTGTTACATTGCATTACTTTTTGCTATATACAGTTGTAGAGCTGAAGTTTAGGGATGGTCAAAATGGGGTTAAGACAAATCAATGAAGATGAGGTCAGTTGACAGTTTTAAACCTGTTAACATAGATGTTAAATCTGAAAATCCCTAACTTTGATGACTGCCAGAATCCAGGTAGCAGGTAGAAGAGGCAACTTAGGGAGAAAAGAGAAAAATAGCACCAGAAGAAAGATTATGTATACCTTATTCTTATGTTCTTCCCTTAATATAAATCAGCAGCTGGTGCTCCTATTGGTTTTTTTTCTTATGGACAGGTTCATGCCTGGCCAAAAGGTCTTTCCCCAAAACCCACATCATGTTCCCAAATGGAAGACAGAGAAAAAAAAGAAACCTGGAGTGAGCAAAATGGGTGTGGGGGAAACAATAAATAGAAAAGGGAGGAGGGTAACAATGAAAAAGTCACAAACATAAAGGCAGGGAAACAGCAGGAGACACCAAACAGAGTCCCCCGAAAGCACTCATCGCTCCTTGAGAGTATCATCCAAGGAGCAGATGGGCACTGCCCGCTGATGCAATGCATGGAGATGTGACAGGACAAGGCAATAGAAATAAAGTCTGCAGTTGTCCACTTTCCCTGTGCACTTTCCTTTTCCTGGTGCCAGGAATGGCCAGGGCCAGCAGGAAGGTGATGAGGAGGTGCTGGGGCATGGTGGGGCCTCAAGCCTCACAGGTATAAATACAAGGAAAAGGAGAAAAAAGTAACATCAATAAGGAGTTCTTGAGGAGGTGGAAGAGGGACTGCAGCTGGTGTACATGGTGTACGTTTGTACCAGGGTGTCCTCTTGCTGCAGCAAACACAGGGGACACCAATAACTGCTCCATGTCCATGAACATGCCCACATGTGGACAATTTTCCATTCATTCACAGTGAAATGCAGAGCATGCTGCCCCAGAGGCATATCTTACCCTCCTGATAGTTAAAGAGCTTATCAATTAGTGTCTAGATGGGCACAAAAGCAAGGAAACAGAATGAAAGGATTATGTGTGTGAGGAAGTGTTTTCACAGTGCAGAGACAGTGACAGGGCAGCTACACATCATGAGACCTGCTCATGTGGTGTTGTGGTGTGCTCATGCTGTCTGGAAAAGCATACGAGGGAAGAAAGCCAACAAGGAGAGCTGTGTAGCCAAAAGTCATGTGTTCCTGGAGGACATCTTCCTGCAAGGCTTGCCGGAGGGAGGAAGGGATCGAGGGATTCAAGGTGTCCCTCATTTTCTGCAGCAGAGAATGGGGAACGCTGTGTGTCACGTAACAGGCCGTATGGGCCCCCGCATACCCACTGACTGTAGACCAGGAGGTCTCCAATCTTGCTAACACCGTTCTTCCATATGCCAAAAAGATCTCTGCCACCTACACATGTAGGTAAGGGTAGTGCAGCAGCAGTTCAGCAAGATTCCCCTCTTTGGTGGCAACTGGGAACATAGTTACTCCAAAGATTTTCTAGGCCTTATTGGCATATTCTGTTGGGAACAACACTGTCAGTTAGATAAAGCTTCAACCTAAGCCTGGCAGTCCTTATATTTTTGCTTAAAGTCCTCTTACCCTACTTTACCCTTTTATAAAATAAGTCCAGGCTCCCTTTATAGTCAATGTAGGGAGAAGCATCTTCAAAGAGAGATTTATTTCATTCTGGAAATGGCTGCTTTCTCTCTGAGGCTAAGGTGGATGAACCTAGGCCCTATGAGAAGACTGTGTAGGAGGAAGCAGTTCCTGGCTTCCAGGAAAAAAGTTCTAATTGCCTCACTTGGTGCTGATCTGCTATAAAGGTAGCTTTCATAATGCAGGATGTAGCTGTCAGATTGTAATCATAAAAATAAGCTTTCTTCCACATTTGGTATAAAGAAACATTTTGTACCCTTTCAGGCTCCTCTTTTGCAAGTTATGGAACAATAGACAATTTAAACTCTATTTGTATTGCTCTATTAATACTATAAAGCCACCCTCTGAGAATTTCCAGTATTGTAATACTTCCACAGCGAGTAGTACCTTTCCCATACAAAATAAATCAGAAGTCATGTAATGCTGCAACAGAGTCCTGTCAATACTAGTTAAGAATACAAGGGGATTTATGAGGTGCCAGCCTTCTGATTCCGCAACACAAGGTAACTCAAATAACCCTGAGGTTTGATTTAAAAGCAGTGACCCTCGAAGTTTGCTGCTTAAATATTATAAAAACTTGCTGCTAATTATCAGGGCCATTACTGTCAACAAATCATAGCTTAGAAAACCAAACCTGAGACTGTCTACTATCCTATTCATATATAGAAGATTTATAGTTGCAATTCACTTCCTGGCAAATCCTTTCATCTGCGAAATGACAGGTGTGATTTAGCCATGTCACTTATCTATTAAGCTCAGTAAAATTCCAGGGCTGAATTCTTTCATATTTCTTTTAACAAGAGAAAGACATTTCAAATAAATTTCTTTTTTTTTTTTCCCAGTGTAATGAGCTATCCACATTAATTGAGAAAATATTGCATGTGGATTCCACAGTTGTAAATGGAAAAGTAATTAGTGTTTGAAAATCATACGGCTTCAGTCCTTGTAGTTTTAAATACTTAATTGAGTGTTGATCTTGCAAACATTTGTGTATGTGAGTACTGTGATTAAAGTTAACAATGCATCTACAGCTTGGTAGATTGGATCTTTTTGTGATATATCCAAGCATTTCCTTTTGTAGATTATGGAATACATACAAAAAGGTTAGTTTGTATAATCAATTGCTTTCAGTAGCTGCTCGTTAAGGGATCTCAAGGTATAATCAGTCATGAAAGGACTTGTTTTCTTTCAGAAACTTGTAAGAGGAGATTTGTAAGTTTTATTCCTAAATCATATAAGTATTTTCCTCTATTCAGATTGCTCATGAAAGTTCTGTTAAGCATCTGAATTTAACAGTTATTAAACATATTTATGTTTCTGATTAATATTCAGTTTCTAACTTAAAAATGATAAAAGATATGAGAATTCTTTTTCCTTTGGGAATTTTATCATTTCCTTCTAAATGAGTGATCACATGTTACTGAAGAAATAAATTGCTCCCTATCATTCATCACACGTTGCTTACAATTATATTTTTCTTTCTATTATTATTTTGCTTTTCTATGCAGAGCAAACAAGATTTTGAAGGGTATGGTATAACTAATCAATCCTTTCTGTTAGTCTATGGTACACAAGACTGCCATTGTATTCAGAATACATTGATGTTTTTGTCAACCTGCTTTTGTCTCCTTCTCCCATATCATGACCTCTAAATACTATAAGCAATAAATTACGTTTCTCATTGCAATAAATAAGAATCATAAAAATTCTAAGGGAGCATAAGGAGTTTTCAAGTACATGTTTATTCACTTAGTAAATCAGACTTTTCCATGGCTTTTTTTAAATGGATATAAAGAAATCATTCATCATTTGATAAGAAATGAAAAAATATAACCTGTTCTTGTGAGAAGCTGAGTCCCTTTCTTCCTCATAGAATCATTACTTTAGTACAGATTATTGGATTAGGGACTGTAACCAAGAGGTAAAAATTGTTAACATTAAAGGAAAACATCTCTTCCTTTTGTTCTTGAAATAGTTCATTTGTTTTAATAGAGGAGTTCAGTAACCTTCCAGCTTTGCATTAAACAGAGTTCCAAAAGTATGTGGTATTTATACCTGTAATTCCCTTTAGTACTAATTAAAACATATAATTATGTGTGCAAGACTTTCCCATGTGCCACCTAGTGAACTGTCTATGATAGCAAGTTTCCAGTCTAGGGAGAATGTTATATGCAGAGGACAGCATGGAAAAAAAAGAGAAAGCATAATGAAGCTATTAGAAAAAACAATGAATGGGCTTTCCTGGTTAACGAGGAGAGAGTATGGTGGGATACATTGTGTTTTTGGGAAGTGTTCAGTAAGTGTTTAAAGAAAAAACCAGTAGCTTTTACTTAGTGGTATCATTAGTTTCTGTTGGGTAGCTATTAGTAGACTCTTGAGAGCTCCCCACCACTGACAGATATATACCCATTTTTCTTCACTTCTCAAACAGCAACTGCACCCAGCTATGGTATTCATCAGATCTCTCTGGAGCCAGTTCAATACACAAAGTTTGCAGAAAACTATCCCAAATAAGAAAGACAGAAAGGTAGGAAGGAAGGAAGAAAGAAAGGAAAGAGAGAAAACCAGTAAAGAAGGGAGGAGGGAAAGAAAGAGAACAAAAGAATGAGAAAGGGAAGGTCCTCTGAGAGTATTTTTTCCTTTGCTGACTAGAGAGGGATACAAACAATTGACTAACAATAGATAACTAATTGGTAGACAACTAAAAAAGTATGAGATAAATTTCAGTCTTAGTGGAATAGTGTTCAAAACAGATGCAAGATAAAACAAGTGAGCTTACATCCATTATTTTGCATTGCAATAGACCACATGATCAATTGTTCTGGAGCATCTTGTTCCATATAGCTAGGTGAAAAGATATGTAATTGCAATGGGCCACATAGCCCTGTAGAAAGATAATACACAGGCACACTATCTGAATCCTTCCCTGCATCCTAACTCGAAGTGTCTTTGTCAAATGACAACATTACACTCAGCTTCCTTATGCAAAAATCTCTTTTTCCTGTACTAGGGATCATCTCCACTCCTGCACTGCTACATTGTCTCTTCCCATCCCCATAGACCCGGCTTCCGAAACTCACCTCTGTGGGACTTCTTATAGGACGTGGCGTACTCAGCCACCTCTCTCAAACTGCCTCTTATCCCTGCTTATCACCCACCTTTTATTCTGATCCTACATAAAGCACTAATCTGCTTCTATACTGTGGAATAAATTTCCTGAAACTAAATTTTTTTTTATTTGCAATCCTCTGGATTGCTCTGCCTCTGTTCCACCTTTGTCACTGGTGACGTAAAGCTTTTCTCCATGCATTTTGGCTGGAAATCTCTTTCACTACACCAGTTAATGCACTTCCTCCAGGGACACTTGCACTAGCAATGAGATTCATGGATAATACAGTTTCTAGCCCTTCTGCTGGGAATGGCTGTGGCTTCTTCACAAAAGACACGTCTGGCTTATGGTTCCAGGATTCCCAAACTCTGTAGCAAAGGCATGATTTTCCCATTAACCCCACATAATGTGCCTATTTTCTCACACTGATTGGTGTTTTCATTGACTCAACTGGCAGTTGTTTTCATGGCCAACTTGAAGTCAAAGCTTTACAAAATATTTATGCTCAGATTTCTATCTTAATCCTTAAATTTAATCCTATAACATTATTTTTAGTTCTGGTTAGTATGCAAAGATAGTTGAGCCATGTATTATTTACAGAATCAATTTATTTAACTTAACGTTTAGTAAATTTGCATATTTTACTGTTTTTCAAACTCCTCTACTTGAGACTTTCTTCCAAATTTTATTAAATATTTGCTTAGGAAAACTGTTCCAATTTTTCTCCTTTTTTAATGCACTTTTTTGAGGAGTAACTGGAACTGAAAATAGTACTCTAAGGTGCACTGATGTACTGCTAAGCAATGCAGCATAATTGCCCTAGCTTGTTTAACATGACACTCCTAATAATACAACCCAGATAGCATTTACGGTATTTGAAATATGTCATGTTGTTGACTCATTTAATTCATCATCTGCTAAAGTACCTAGATCTTTCTCTCTAACTGCGAAGTTACTGATTCTTATATTTTATATATGTGCATCTGGTTGTTTCTTCTTATCAGGAATACTTCATGTAATCTCATTGGATTCATATTCTTTTCAGGAATTATATCCTATTTATCATCGTTATAGTTATTTTTTATTATCGGTAGGACAGTCACATCCAGAATCCCTGGTCATGGTTATCAGGCTTCTGCCATACTTTATATTGATGACATAGACACAGGCTCTGTCATTTACATCTGTCTTGTACCACCACGATATTCTGATTACTTTCAATACTGTATTTATCTACAAATGCAATTAACATATTCCCAACTTTAACCTCCAAGTCATTAATGAAAACATTGAATGATATTGAAGCCAGAATAGATCCCTGAGAGACCCAACTTAATATCTTCTGCCAAGCTGATGCTGAGTCTTTAATACCAGAGTGGAAGAATACCTACTTGGTTCTGTTCTTCAGCACAGCTTCCAGCATTAGTTTTACCTTGTAGCATAGTCCTTGAGGAAAATCAAGACATTTGGTGGCCAGTGTCTCAATTCCTGCTTTTCAGCCCATTTCACTGCCTTTTCTGTGGAGGCCCTTTACTAGGACTGGAGATGGAGGAGATCAGCTGTTGCTAGAGCGTATGAAACCCAGTAAGTACCCAGTATTTTCTGGTGAATCTAGAAAGCAATTAGGTATCTGTGCCACTGAAGAGATGGAGATTGCTGTTATCACTTCAAAGAGTGATTCAAGGAAGTATTCCAAACCTGGAACAAACCCCTTCAGTGTTTGTCCTCAAAACACTGAAAAAGCTGGTCCATTCTTAATCTTAATGAGAAAAATATTCCATATTTTAAATTGGTCATCCTGACATTTTGATCCAACAAACGATGATAGATTAAACCAAGTTAAAATCCTGTTTCAGTATATCTGGGAATGACATACCGAACCTCCTTCTAGTTTGCATCTATAATACTGTGTAATTTCATGTGTTAAGATCTTCCCATAATTCATAGCAAGACATATATACACACACAGAAAAAAGGCCCTAATCTTGTACATCTTATTTGATGATTGCTGTTTACTAGCTTGTAAATGCAAACTCCTTCTCCTTACAAAAAATGTGAGAGATGCTAATGGGGTTTAACAAAAGGAAAAAAAAAAGAAAAAAAAAGTTTTGAAGGAAAAGGTTATTCAACAGATAGTGGAAGTAGCAAAGCCTTCTTTCCTTTGAATTTTGTCCTGCGAATTTTATCCTTTTTTCTTGCCATGGACAGTATTTCCCTCCTCCTCAACTTCATTTAGGCAGTTTTTTATTACTTGCTATAGGTGGTTTGATGTCATGTTTGTGATGATTGCTTGCCAATATACAGATCCTGAATGGCCAGATGTCTGATTCCTCTCAAAGGAGGTAAAGGGATAAGTTGTATTGCTTTTTCCTCAGGAGAGACAATAATTTGGGGCTCTTTCCTCTATCCAGATTCCAATTATCATATGAACTTTGAAAAGTTAAATTCTTTATTAAATTGGTTGAAATTGGTGAGTGACTTCAAAAGTTATTTGTAGGACAGGCAGCATGGTAGCTTAAGCCTTACTACACCAAGAAACCAGACTAAAATGATACATCTGGAATAGATATCAGAACTTCTGCTTATATATTCATGTTATATTTTTTATAGGTTTCAGCAACATTCAGTTCATATAGTAACATAATTTCCAACTAATCAACCTTAAATTTCTCAGTTTTATGTGATCTGACATACAAATCTTGTTATACGATTCTTTTAATGTTTTTCAGGATGTTTTACATTATTAGATCTTGACCAAGAAATATTTATGTGAAATGGCTCTAAGCCAATAATGTGCCTTTTGTTTAATAAAAATGCACTGTGAACAGTTTAAGAGGTGTCTGTGTTTAATGGTGAATAAAACACTGACTGTTCCTTTCTACGGCCAAGTTGCTGTCTAGCTTGAGGTGCTAAATAACAGAGAGTAAATTTTGTGGTCTCTGCTAAGCCTGAAAGTGGAAACACCAGAGAAACTGCATATGCAAGGGGTTTCAGAGCAAGATATAGAAAATGGCTTAGTGTGTAAATGAAGCAATAAGAGCAACAGGTCCAAAGGATATTCAGGGTGATCGAGGGTGTTGACTCGCAGGACGATTAAACTCAGGTGGCTGAAGTGTCTTGGAGCACTCCGCCTTACCTTTTTCCCTGCGAGTGCTGTCCCCATGGCTGGGACAGCTGGCTCCATGTGAGGCTACTCCTGAATGGCATCATTTTACTGCTGGCCTTTTGCTTTACTATGCCAGTGGTAAGCTGTTCAAGAAATAGCATTAGAGTTGGACCAGCCTTCCCAGCTGCGAGTGGCCACCTCTGCAAGAGGCAAGGTGAATGATAGCAGGAAATAGCCGCTTCAGCCAGACAAGTTTCATCTACTTGCACTCATATGTCAGCCCCAAGATGGAGTGAGGTGAGATTCAAGGTAAAATTTAAGGTGAGATGTTGATCAGCCTTCACTCTAGCTTTTACCTTGCTTAAATTTTGGGAGTGAAAAGCACTTATCAGTCACAGGAAAGACATTTCTGAAAATTCCCTGCTTACCTTTTCCAGTTAAAAAATGGCAAAGTGCTCCCTGCTAGCCTTAGGGAGTAGCCCCTTCACATCTCAGGGCTCTGCTATCACAGAAGTAATTTTTGAGGCAGTGAGACTTCTTCAGCAAGTAATGACGATGCATTTGCACAATCCTTTCTGAGATAAGATGTTTATATATATATAAAAGAGTCTAGAGCACAAGTCTTATGAGGAACAGCTGAGGGAACTGGGGTTGTTTAGCCTGGAGAAAAGGAGGCTGAGGGGAGACCTTATTGCTCTCTACAACTACCTGAGAGGAGGTTGTAGTGAGGTGGGTGTTGGTCTCTTCTCCAAGTAAAAAGCGATTTGACAAGAGGAAATGACCTCAGGTTGCACCAGGGGAGGTTTAGATTGGATATTATGAAAAAATTCTTCACCGAAAGAGTTGTCAAGCATTGGAACAGGCTGCCCAGGGAAGTGGTGGAGTCCCCATCCCCGGAGGTATTTAAAAGATGTGTAGATGTGGTGCTTAGGGACATGGTTTGGTGGTGGACTTGGCAGTGCTAGGTTAATGGTTGGACTTGATGATCTTAAAGGTCTTTTACAACCTAAATGATTCTATGATTCTATGATTCTATGATTCTATATATTTGTCTAGCAGCATTAGTACAATCCAAGGAGTGATCTACAATATCCTGAAGTGAATTAAGTAAATATAGTATTTCTGCTCTTGTAGCATGACCTAGATACCACTAAAATTGCTGACAGGCTCTGAAATGATAATGACAGGCCTTGAATCAGATTCTTACTAAAGAGCTTCATAAGTTTTTGTGTGCCTAGTGCTCCCCTCTCCAACCAGAAATCCCAGTTATAGATTTCAGGTTACTATTATGTTTTTAAAGCTGTAAGATTCTAAACAGAAAGGGAATAAGATTTTACCTTGATTTATGCATGTTTCCTATGCATGCATTGTGTATACTTCCTATATTGCGCAGATATTTTTCTCAACATTCAAGCTTTGAAACAGGTTGCGGTTTTTTTTCAATTAATATGAGAAACATTAGTATAGGACCACTTTTCTGATTGGTTTTTTTTTTCCATAATTCACTGAAAAAAGTAGGGTTTTTTTTTGTCTTATTATGGACAAATTGAGACCCTAACCAACTGGGATTTTTCCATTTGCTCATATAGAACATGATAAATTTTGAACACAAGATCCAATCAGATCCGCAGTTTAAGGTTACAAAAATTGGAATTCTACAGGTTTTGGTTAAACACAGCAAAAAGCACCACTTAAACAACGGACCAGTGTTTTCTCAGCTGGAAACTGTCTAGGGGGTGTGGGATAGATGTTCAGCCAGCAGGAGAAAGCAGGGGGTAAGAAGAATGAAACACACTTCATTCCTTCTCTTCAAGCATGCTTCCTCCCCAAGGCCAGCCTCGGCTGGGGGCCAGGGAAAAAAGCTGGGTGGTAATGGGGGTGTAGCTGGGAAAACCATCTCTCTGTACCTTCCACTAGGCGAGAGGGAAAATAAAGATATTTTGGAGTGGGCCAAAAGAAAGGAGAGATGCACAGTGTCTCAGACATGGGATGGATGGGTGACTATTTTCAGAGTAGGCAATACAGAGATATTTGAAGGAAGAAAGTTGATAGGAGAGAAAGAGGAAACTAAGGAGGACCTGTGCTTTAACCAAGTCTGCTACTGACAGCAGCCCTTCCAGCATAACATCATGGTCCTTGCTGCCTACCTAATTTTTCTGTTGGGATGTTTTCACAACAGCATCCAAATCTCCTTGAGTTTTCTTTTCTCACCAGATTTCTTTGTAACTAATTGTAACTAAGGTGTCCTGACAAAAGCCTGTTGTTTCTGTGGGACTTGTGGCTTGGCCAGCTGTCCCCTATTTCGTGCCAGAGGAGAACTGTTCTCTTCAAATCCTTCCAGACCTCATTTCCAAAGCTGTAGCTGCAGTGTCTGAAGAGGAACTAGAATGAGGTTTGGTGCCCCTGGATATCTTTTCAGATGATACGTAAACCTGAAAAGCCATTTTCTATCAAATACTGGCATAAAGCAGATCCCACAATCTGCATGCCTACCAAACCCTTCAGCATTATCTTTCTGAACACTTATTTATTGCAGGAACAGTAGGGAGCTCTAGCTCAATGCAAGATTTCATAGCACTTGAAAGGACACTTAATCAGTGACTCATTTGTAATTTAATTTTATTATACTTAAAGATACTATAAATACAAATTTAGGGACTGAGGCTGCAAGTCTTTATTCATGCAAATAGCCCCATTGCACTCAGAAGGACTATTTCTGTGATTACAGAATGAGCTCTTAAGTTATTGGGAAGCTACACAGCTGTTAATCAGACAATATAATTTTCATAATAGTTACTCAGAAAAGGATCTATAGCTGTGTCAAGAGGAAAAGAAAAAAAATTCAAACAGTAGGTGTGTATGAGAAAAATTAAAATCATATAATAAAAACATTTATTTTATTACAATATACAAATAAACTTTGGTGTATCTCAATTGCCCTTCGCATGCAAAGCTGTCGTACAATTTATTTTTATTTTTCAAGTAAAAGTCCCTATACAGATTCAAACAGCCTACTTCTGTTTAATCATCTATAAGAGTAATTTAATTTTGCCTGGGAATATAGAGCTTTATTTTTAGTGCTTGCCTGTTAGTAAAGCCAGGTCTATGTTAAAGAGTTACTGTAGTACCAGTGCCAGTCTTGGTATCTGGCATGATTACAGTGCCAGTCTTGGTAACTGGCACGATTACAGTGGCAGAGGCTCTTCTGGTGTAGACAGTACTCAGATATGTAGCTTTTGGCTAAATGCTTTCTAAGTGATGTCTTTAGCACAGTGGGTGAACTGATTAGTGAGGTTTCAATAATTCTTTTTCTTACATGCCAAAAAAAATGTTACCTTTATCATAGTTCACTCTTTTAATACAGAATATATTCAACACTAAAATGTATATTCATTAGATTCATTTTTAGATGTGTAGAAGTTAGATACTTACATGTACTTAGGTTACACCTATACTGGTAAACCACAGAAGACGAGGATGTGGGTCTTACCACTGGCATGCAATCGTCCATAGCATCCAGCTGTAAGCACAGATCCTGGCACAGTTTTTTCCCAGGCCAGCTGTTGCTTCCCCAGACAACATCCAGGTGCTGCTGGGGGACAGCCTAGGCCAGGTACCATTCCAATAGCACTTTGGGTGCAGCCCCCCTGTTTTGGCAGGCAAGAGCTTGTGTGTAATTGAATGGAGGACGCAAAACTGTGCCATACCAGTTGAATACAATTCATGCCCTGGTTTTTTTACTGATATACATGTAGTCTTAGCATCCTCATCCAGTCTCTCTCTCACCTCAATATAGGCATTGCCAGTAGGTGGTTCAAGCTGACTTAATATCACTGTCTTAATTAGAAAGATTACATGACCCACTGACTTTAAAAGGATCCTTATTGATTGTTAGAGTAGATGTTACTTTAGTCAAAGTTTGGTGAACTAAATCTTAGGCTGAGTCCCTGGTGGAGGCAGACCATGAAGGAAGAGTGTTTTCCAGCTAAAATCTTAGTAGCGGCACGCTAGGAGCTGCAGAATGAAGACGAAGAAAGTGCCAAAGGAGACATGCATGCTGCAATGTGCTAGAGAGAGACTGCAAGGTTTCGTGGGAAGCTGTGAGACATTTGAAATCTGAGAGGTAATTAATAGGCTTGGAGGAAATCAAAATAAGTGACTACATATGTCTAGATAATTGTGTATTATTAGGGCTCCCATCTATAGAGTAAGCAGGCATATTTAAAATACTACTTGGACATACTTTCATGAGTTTTTAACTGCAACTCGCTTGCACTGTCCTTAGACATGAATAAGATTATGTACTAGGTGAGGTATGGCTTTTGAAAAAGTAAAATGTAACACGTTATTTTAGCCTCTTGTCATTTTGCAGTGTTAGAATTGGACTCTCTTGTGGTTGTAAAAGGTGAAAATGTTCATTTTTCCAATGGGATATTGAACTTGCTTCTTACTTTTAAAAGCCCAAAATATCAGACTACTGAGGCACTGAATCCGATACATCACATTTCACCTGCATTACTTTATCTCTAACATGAGCATGCATGTATCCACGCCACAAGCCCTCATGCAGAGGACTCACAGCATGTGAGATTCATGTTGTTTGTACACTCTCTCTAGCTTATTCCCTTCTGTATTCATATTTCACGTCAGACTTAAAGGACAGACTTCTCAAATCACCTGACAACAGTGAATGACTGGTAAGTAAGCATATAGCTTGTAATTCATGCAAAAGTGTTTTTATGGTGACAGCAAATCTTTACGCGTCCTTTCTGAAGGAGCGTGTTTGACATGGAACCATCGAGATTTGTGGATGACTTTGTGTGCAGTGATTGACAAAGTGCTTGTGCTGCTATTAGTAAATGTAGCTCCTCAATGGCTGCACAGGTATTATCAGAAATACATTAATATTATGACATATTGCTGTCCACTCTTAAAGCTATGATGTGCCTGGCAGTTGCAGGATAGCAACCAAGTTGTTTCCTCCCTAAGTAATATAGTTAAGAGTTGTTTCTTATAGCTGTCACTCAACCCCAGGCTAGGGGTAGTAACAGGGGCATCTTTTACAATGTGGAAAGTGGTCATAATGGCTTGGATTCACCTTAGAACTTGCACACATTGGATAGGAGGGCAAAGATATGCAGTGCTTGCTATGCGTGTATTTAACTGAGCAATGGAGCCTCCAACATAGTGTGAAAACTGTGAACCCACAGTGCACACTATTAATCCAGACGGCAACTTTTTCTGTAATATGCTTTTCTGAAGCACTTTGTAGCAGTCACAATTCTGTAGCTGGAAAGAATCTGGAGTCTCTTAAAAATGTTTTATAGTAAGAGCAATTAATGACATAAATGTAAGAGTTCTACACAAGCTACCCATGTACTCAGCAAAAATGAAGATGGCACATACTCCGTTGGAACACCTGAATTAACTCCTTTGAGATATAAGAACATGCTCATAGCTGATTGCTACATTTAACATAATTAGAAATCACTAGGGTTTTTTGCCTATGGTTGGAAGTTTAAACTACCTACATTTACACTAGAAACAAGACAAAGTTTTTTAACAGTGACAGCAGCAGAATGATCAGTGGAGTAACTGACTAGTGCACTAACTTTCTCAATGTTATGGTAGATGCTGCATGACTGAATTTTCAAAGCAAGGCTTATTTTTAAACTGCAGTTCAGAAGTTACTGAGCTTTTTTAGCCAAGTGACAGGTTTCTTGTCTATTGCAGAATGTTACTATATATAAATTTATTTTCCTGCAAATACTATATATGGTCTGAGAATCATCTTTAAAAGGCCTGATTTAGACTTTGACCATTAGGGCTTTTCAGACTACAATTACTACCTGCTGTCCTAGTTCAAAAATTAATTCTGGCCTATCTTAAGGCCAGACTGGATAATCTCAATGGTTCTTTATGATACCATAATCTGTGAATATCAGTGTTGAGGACAGAAAGGCTAGGATAAAGTTCAGAGCATAATTAGGGGGCAGTTGTCAAGTAGCCTTCTTTCCAAAAAACCTCTGTCCTAATTAATGGTCCCTTTGTGTAAAAGTTAACAAAATTTCCTACCCCTTATCTAATGGATTCGATCCACTTGAAAGATAGATGAACAGCTATGAAAAGGATGTCTGAACATACAGAATATAAAAGGTTCTCTAGAGACTTGGAAAATGGATCAGTTGGAAAGCAAATTAATTTGGACAAGCAAACAAAGGGTCCTGATAGTTACCATGTACTGAAAAGTAGATGGACACTCTTTAGAGTGAAGTAGCTACTTTCATCCTTGAAGAATCCCCATACAGAATCAGTGCAAAGTAGGAACCATGCTATAAACAGCAATAAAAGTTATCTGCTTTCTTTCAGTCTGCAACTTGAAAGTTTACACAGTTTACTTCTTAAGGAGTATTTTAATGATAATTAATTTTTGTTTTTCTTGGAAATTTATTTTTTTTTAAAGAATGCTGTTGCAGAAATAATTTCATGTAAACATTTTCAAAAAAATACAGAGGCATACAAATCCTAAGGAGAAATAATGAAATTTAAAAATGTTGTTACTTTCATATTATTCTTGGCTTTAGGGCAGGGCTATAAGTGAACGTGTGAATTACATCGTTGACAGGTGAGAACCTAAAAGACAAATGTGGGTGGTTAGAAGACCAAGCTCATGATGGTAAAAATAGTTTCATGACTAGTATCTTGAGTGCCTGTACAATAGTGGGTGGACAGACACATACCATTTCAGATCCACCATTGCAGCATGCGGATCAGTTAACTGTGTTTTCCGTTTGTTTGGGTTTGATATCTAAGCATTTCTTTCTGAAATATGAAGCCTCCTTCTAAAAATCTGTACATGTGTTTATCAGCTTCAAGCTGAAGAGTCTAAATTCTGCCATCATTTGATGTTCTGAACACCCACTATAGTTTACATTTTTAAAATTTTATTATATTTGATTATATCTGTGTTTTTCTATATATTTTGTGCCAGGACTGTAAGAAAATATTCCCACACATAAAATTCAAGAAAATTCACTGAGATAATAACACATAGTGAAATGCATATGAGTCTTTGTTTAAATGATAGTATCTCAAAGCACTTTGCAAACACCAATTGAGCCTTGTAGAACATATTAGAAACTTAGAAGTTTTATCATCTCATTTTACAGAGATGGAAATGGAAAGTTTTGACTCATGAGTTCTAGTGCATTTAGCTGCAGCAGTTCAGGATATTCACCAGTGACGTGTGCTAATACACAAGTGAATACACACAGAATGCCAGTGGCCATTGGATGTGTCTGCTTCTGCCTCGTGCCTGCATGAAATTGCAGCAACAAAAACCATGGTACATGGGCAAAACAGGAGGGGGGGAAGCTATAGTAAGCTCCAGTCAGTCCCCTTGTATGGATAATTGAAAGACTAGGACTGTTCCGTACACCATGGAAGATACCTATCCCACATTAACAATATGAAGAATTCTATCCCTTTCTCCTAGCTGAGGATGAAGTCCAGAGATTATATCAAGACCATTTTCCTCTTCCTTAATCTCACCATCTTCCTGAAGACAATACAAATTTCAGTGGATTTGACCTGAATTTGGACTGATCTGAGTTGCCATTCGTAATGCCTCAAGCCTCTGTTTTTCTAAGACATCCTACAGCCAGAATTGTGCTCTCAACAATATCAGATGCTTACTCTACCTCACCACCAGCTGTCCTTGGACTCAGGTAGCTGGAGGAGAAGAACGGATTCGAAGGTGTCTCGAGTACATAGCCAGAGGCCTCTTCTGTGAAATATTTTAAATACGTCCTTGTATAGGTTATAGAATATATATGTACATGTCTTTCTATTGTAAATATCTGGTTCCTAAGCATGAACCCTTCCAAAGCATCATTAATCAGCAGAACAGACAAAAGTAGCATATTTCAATAAAACCTTGTCTTAGATAAGAGAACTATGTCACAAACAACTAGGTCCTCATATCAGGAGTTTCATTATAATGCTCAGCAGCAAATACATTGTGCTGCACTTGGGAACCATTGATATTGTACTCTGACACACTTTATAGTGTACCTGTTTAGGAAATTATGTGTCATGGATCTTTACTAGTGAACATTCAGAAATGGTGGGAACAGACATATAGTCTTCTTTTTTTCTGCTTCTTTGTTTCTGAAAAGCAAAATGCAACATCTGAAATGTGAAGGTTCCTTAAAGGTCATCCAGGCATGGCAAAAATTTATACTGGTGGTATAGTACGCACATCTTCCCATTTCTGCATGAACCAAGAAGACAGGTTCACCAAAGCAGTTAATTTCTAACTACTTTATTAGTGACATGGAGTGAGTAACTATGAAAATACAGGCGTTTAAACAAAAATGCTTTTTAAAAATGATACCTAGTGCTTGTATAGTGCTAGAACTGCCTAGCTGAAGAAACAGCAGAAAAACAAAATCCCAGAAGTAGTTTTGCATTAGAAATCACAAATTACATTCTTCAGAACAGAGTAGTTAAGGTTTAAATCATAATTACACTTTATTTCAGGCCTTTCTCATTTTATTTCAGGTCATTTTCTGACCACCTCACCTAATTCTGTATTCTGATTACATATTGAGTTAGATGCAAAATATTTATTGTCCTAAAGTGCTGAGTAGCATTGTTTTGTGATGGAGAACAGATGGGTTCTTCAGTCTTTATTTTCTTCTTTCACAGAGATATTGTGACCTAAGTTAACTAATATTTGTAAGGCAGTTTAAGATAATTTCATGAGAGTTACACAGCTAGCACAGAAATAAAACACTGGATCTGGATCCCTTTTATTTTCTGAAGTTCAGAACCATGTTGTGGGTGTGATGAGCACAGTTCGTGACTAGCAACAGCAATGAGCATTTCCAACGGACAATTTATCCTCCCTATCTCAGAGACCAAATTTAGGACGGGATGTGTCATAAGATTATCTCCTCTTCTCAATCTACTTCTCATCATTTGTTGTAGGAAGAACATATAGAACTATCCTCGAGTAGCCTGACTTTCTCAATAGCTAATGTTAGGTGAGATTAATATGATATTATGGATGAAATCTGCATCCTTTCACAGATTTTGATGGAGCAACACAGAACTGTGGAATCCAAAGTTTTTATCCAGGAGGAGGAAAAGCTGAAATAAAAAATGGAAATGCACTTGGAAATTGCAAGCTACAGCTTACCAGAATTTTAAAGGAAGATAAAAATGCTTTGAGTCAGTACATCAGCAGCAAGAGCAATTGGTCAATGAGTCAGCAGGTTGGAAAGCTAGTAAGAAAAAACCACTGAAAACACCAGAAGTGCCATTGTCTTTTGTAATTTTTTCTCTCTTATAAAGTTTAACTGTGGCATATGACTAACAATTAGCACCAATCGTATAAAGGTGAAAATTCAAGTTATAATAGGAAAAATTATAAGTTAAAGTTTTCTTAGATAAACTAGAGTTTGAATCGACTTTGCTTTTAGGGAATTGGCTGAAATCATTTCAGACTAGTTAATAGTCATCTTAGGGAAACGAAGAAGGACAGAGAACTGGAACATCAGAGAACTGGAAAAAGATATGGTGCCTAACCTCAGGTGGTAAGATGAAATGTGTATACTGAATTTCAGGCTATGGAATAAAAATCAAACAATCTATTTGTAAGCATTTAGAAGATAATAAGGCAGTAAGTAACAGCCAGCA
The DNA here is from genome assembly GCF_035582795.1 of Mycteria americana. Lineage (NCBI taxonomy): Eukaryota > Metazoa > Chordata > Aves > Ciconiiformes > Ciconiidae > Mycteria > Mycteria americana. The sequence continues at coordinate 44,089,421 of NC_134367.1, forward strand.
TAGATTTGTTAAGAACAGTCATGCTAAATCAATACAATTTCCAACTATTCCTTGTGCAAGAGAGAAAAGTGAAATATGTAGATTTTCTTGTTGCTTTAAGGTTCCTAATACAGTTTTAGTTGACATCATAATCAAAGTAGGTTAAATATGGTATAGATGAAACTATTGTAAAGTGGGTGGACAGAGCACCAGAAAAGAAAGTAAGGTTGTGTGCTGTTCGCTATTAAAGACTTTATGAAGCTGGGTTGTGCAGATGTCTGTTCTGGGTCTGATACCATTTCTTTTTTTAACAATAATTGGGAGTACATTTATGTAAAGTTAGCAAGCTGGAAAAGTTACACGTACTTTGGAGGGCAGGAATATAATTCAAAATGATCATGACAAGCTGTAAAAATGCTTGAAAAATAGGAAAAAATTAGTAAGAAACAGGGCAAGGTACTACATTTAACAAGAATAATCTGCACCTACAAGATGTGGAATCATTGTCTAGATAGTTCTGCAGAACGTAATCTGGGAGATACTTTAATTCTTAAACTTGTCATCAGTCAACAATGTCACATGGCTGCAAAAGCCAAAATTTTTTTGTGATGCATAAATAGCAGAGTTATAAGTAAGAAATAAAATAATCCATCCAGTGCCCACAAATGGTCTTAATTAGGCACAATCCAGAGGACTGTAAGAATGATCAGAAGTTTAGAAAAGACAAGGTACAGGAAGAAAACCTGAAAGGAGTGAAACATTAAGTCTTGATATGAGAGGAGGAATGACAACAGACAAATATGTAATAAAATTGCTTAGGGAAATAGCCTGTTCTCTGTGTCCACAGGGATTAAAAGGTGAAGAATTGGTTTGAACAGTAGCAAGAGGAATTTAGCTTATATATCTCCAAGTACGGGGACTCCAAAACCTCGTCTCTGAGCAGCCTGTTCCAGTGTTTGACCACCCTCACAATAATTTTTTTTTTCTTTTCTTTTAAGTGCAATTTCCTGTATTTCAGTTTGTGCATTTTGATTTTCCCCTAGATATTTAAGTCCTTTCACTGGATATTTAAGTCTATATTTTGCTCCCTAAAATATAACTTGTTTGGAGGAAATGCAAAATCTCTAGCTTCCGGAACATTGCAGGAGAGCAACCAAGGACAGAACACCAACAGAACTTTATGACTTCATAATAAAATATCTATCAGAAATCCTATTCCACAAAGTAAATTGAAAAGTATTATGTGATATTTTAGTCCAGTCTTTCCATTTAAAGTCATTGAGAGCCCAATACTTAATACAGTTTTCACCGGCTTGCAAATTTATACTTTAATATTCCTTTGATTTGTGAGTATAAAAACTTTATGCTACCTCAAATTTAAATTATAATAAGGGAGGGTATTCTTTTGTACATGATGAAATAACCTTTATCTTATTTTCAAATAAGATATTAAGCTATAAAGACTCTTGAAATGTGCATTATTTTCCCCTTGATAATAAAGTTTGTATTTTCTTCTTAAACAATGTTCAACCAACAAGTCCAATGAGAAGAAAGAGCTGCTTTTTAGATGAAGTAAAAGGTGACCATATGCACAAATGCTCATTCCTATTTGCATTCTCATTCTTCCTAAAAAATGAAGCAAAACTTAAAAAGCATAAAACCTAAAATGTACAGTAATTTTATCTGATTAAAACCCACATAAATATTGAAACTTATTTGTAATGAATTAATGGTCTTTAGAATTTATACATTTTAGAGTATATTGACACCTTAATTTTTTTACCCCTGAAATGTTTGTGATGTAGTTTTTCTATGGAGGCAGTAGAATAAAAAAGTATTCAATTTATTGTCAAGGAGTATCTGATTTGAATCAATGTGAAACAGCAATATTAAATATTTGAATTCATAAGATGTTCCCAAGCTAAGAGAAAAATTAATGTAACTGAAATTTTAGGCCAAGACCACTTGATTATCTCCCTTGTAAACTGCAAACAATTCAGAGGTTCTTTTTACATCTCTTTTATTAGCTGTTCCTCAACACGAACACTTCAGATGTCCCTCTTTTTGTTAAAATCTAGATTTTTGCCTTTTTCTTTTTAAAAACTTGTTTTATAAACAAAAGGCTTTGATTCTTAGAGGGAACATGACAATAAATTCCTTGTTAGGTTGCTTACAGTTTGCTTTACTGATTAAACCTCTTTGAAGAGACTGCAAGCATACTCTTAACACGGGCTCTTAATTCAGAATGCAAATCATTTCTATTTCCACGTTCATTATCCTTCCCTCATACTTCTACCTCCTTCAGAAAAACTTCCATTCATTTCTTCCTGTACGTTGTCTTTTTACAATGATTAGGCTGAATGATGGTCTCTCTCCTGGACAGAACTAGTTGTTGTAACAGTTCAAACCTTGCCTGTTTGAACTCAATTTATTTCATCTGAAGAGGGGGCAGTCAGGCAACATTTGGTGCCTCAGTCCTTTGCTGGATCTAAGCCGTATTAATGCTAATGATTAATAAAATAATATACTTTCTTGCATACAGATGGCCTACAGAACGCTTAAGCAGTCAAAGATTTAGACAAGTTTAAATGTTTTACCAACTGTTTTTTTAATGAGTCCTTTGGCTCGGTTGGGTATACACCCATGTACTTTATACTGTGATGTTTAAGGTGTGAGTCATAGATTTACTCTTATCTTTCAAGTATGGAGTTATTAGACTGTGAGCTTCTCAAAAGGGGGAAAAGAATAAAATTTATAGAACACTTGTACCTGAAATTAGATCTGTTCATCTAATGCATCCTTGAATAATTTATTTTGCAGAAAATGGTGAAATTCATCAGATAATCTGATCTGCAATGAATAACTCAGTTACCCTGACATGACATAGTATTACATGAGGTTCCAGTTGCTATAGTAAGGCTACAGAGAGAAAAAAATGTGTGACTACCCACCTGCCAGTTCTGCAGCGAAGGAATGAATTTTGAAGTTTGCCTTCAGGAAAGGTGGTTACATGTCTGGAATGATTGCTCTGTGCATCAGAGTAAAAAAGTTTTCAGATGACTTCATCGCATTTGACTTCTGCATACTGCTGTGGTAAGGACAACTTCTCTGATGAGAAACCTGACACCTCTTATCACTAGTGGGCGTCTAACTCAGCAGCAGAAACAGATGGAGTCAGGGAAATCGCAGCATCTGTCACATAGGCAGCTATGAAATGCATAAACATTTTTGTGAAGGTGAAAATTGGCAGATTAGTCTTCTGGTTGTAATACAAAACCATGAGATCTGGGCTACAAAACTAGCTTCTGGATGAATCGTTCTCACAGGTAAGAGTCACCAGTTTCCCCACCTACGCATACATTCATCCTCTTCTAGATTGGGGCTGAGTACAAGACAGTCAATTAACTGTGGCTGGAGGTGAGTGGATAATGCTAGTAAGTCTAAAGAACAGCAGAGTGAGATGGTCTGGTGTGCTGGAAGATGGAGACTGTCCAGAAAGTGCTTTTTTTGATATTACCAACACTGAGGGCTTCTGATTGTGCTAGTGTTAATGTAATCTCTAGGAATTTCCAGAGGCAAGAGATGTTGGGTAGGGAACAGAGACTGTAGACTTCGTATCACAGTGGACCACATGGCTGGGAAAAACAATGCCTACATCTGGCTTGAAGTGCATAAACATTCTGCCAAGATCTGGCAAACAAGATATGGGAGTTTGTTTGTAAAATTCTGCTCCTGATATGTACTATTTTGGGAGCTGACTCAACTCATGATTTTCAGTGTTTTGATGCACTGGGATGTAATGCTTTCTAATGGACATGGGCAGGTAATAGTGGAAAAAAAGTAATTCAAAGAAGACAGAGTCAATGTAACTGCCCAAATTATGTAAGATAAATTCTCAGATGGGAAAGAAAAAAGAAAAGAAAACAAAACAAAAAATTGAAATATATTAGAAGGATGTTTGAAAACAGAACCACTTGGGGGCCTTGTCTGCAAATAAGTCAAGCAATGTAGGAAAAAGTCACTTAACTTGGCTGAGGTGAGTGAATTTACTGCCAGGAGTCCACACTAGTAAGCCAGATACAAAAATTGGAGAATGGTAGGGATTCAGCTGATAATCATTTTACTGAGGTAATGAGTAACCTATTTTCTTTAGAAGTCAAATAGAACTGGGAACTTGATGATTAACAAAATGTTAATTGTCAAATGCTGTATGTAATTGAAAATGTAAAAATTGCTTTATAATTTTAGACATTTGCACATCATTCACTGTCACTGAAAAATAGTGTCCTTCTCATAGAGAGCTGGCGTACTGAAACCAGTATGTTTTTTGTCATGACAGAACACACAATGTCCATTTTACAGCCAACTGTCATGTTGTGAGGTGATCAGTGTGATATCATGAAAAACATAATTATTTAATTGTCCTTCATCACTCCATCTCACAATTCAAAAATGGTTTTCAGCTGTGTGTACGGCAGCATAAAGCTGGGGCTCAGTCAGTTTTCTAGCTTTTTGGTACACTGCAAAAAAAAAATGAAAATAAGGTACTTCAAAAGGAAAAATCATGAGGAGCTTGGTGAGTTTTCTGTTCTCTCCTTTAAACCGTTGGAATGATTGGAACTGTAATGTTTAACTAAAATTCAGGGTAATAATGTAAGGAAATCAGATGTCTGGCAGTCACTACCAAACACTCCAGTTACTCTTCATGGAATTATCTGAGGCATTAGCTCCAAGTAAAAAGGGAAATTTGAAGTACTGGACTTCTCCTAAGACTTATGTAATGTCAAATCTGTGGAATAATTGAGATTGCTTTACAGCCTGTTGGCATCCAGTCTTACACTCTATCAACTGCTATCAAGTCTCCTACATTAAGTAATATTTCTTATATTGTTATTTCTGTAAATTGAGACTGAGGGTAGGAATACACCAGTGAAGTAACCCAAAATAGGGAATCTCAAGACAAAAGACTGGAGATAAATGCCTCAGGGCAACAGTGTGCAAATGAAGGACTATTCTGGGAAGAGATTACCTTGCCTCAGGATTAAATTCCCTTGGACTGGAAATGAAGTAAAGTTTCTTGGTTTAAGGCAGATTTACCTCAGCTCAGTAGTCTTCATTATGTAGCCGGAAATGTTTCTTTAAATTAGCTAGGATTTCTCTATACTATCCTATTTATATGCTTATGCCCTTACTTTGCAAATTATATTTCTCACTTTCCAAATATATCCTGTTATTTAATTAGTAATTTTGTATCCACCTCTAAAATGTCAGTCTGAAGTTACATAAAAGTTAATTCTCTGTACTTAGTATTTAACTGTTTCTTAAACAAAATGTTATCAATATGCATTGTGAATGTTATTGTGAATGTTATTTCTGCATTAAAGACAGTGTGAATATTGTGTCTTTTTGCTTTTAGCAAATTAGCTTTTTATTCAAAATACATATTTTCTAATAATTCATTCTTCAATCTCAAATGTAATGGGATACAAAGATGAAGTCTACATTATATGAAATCATGATTATGTTTTGTTTAGATGGCCTTTCTAAAATGAAAAATCATTAAATGTAAGTAGTGCTTGTTGTCCTTTATTTTGATAATTAACAGTTGACTGAAAAATCGTGCAAAATCTGAACCCTCTGAAAATATTGACTGCTGAAAGAGCTGGTACAGTTTTCTTGGAACAAGTATCCTCTGTATGTAAGTCTGCCAGAACCTGAAATAATTAAGTAGAAATGTAGTGCCTTCACTAAAAGATGAACTATAATTTAATAAAGATCAGTTAGTAGATGCTGCAAATATTGATATAGCTTTACATTTAAACTTGACAATTCTTTCCCTGATATCTGAAAATTATGAAATCTGTGTAAGACTGCTAAGAGCACTTGCCACATTTAAGAAGAGTTTCTGAGCATTGCAGTCGTCGTTCAGTAACCCTTACCCAATGGAGTTTGCTTTTTACTTTTGAGAATCAGTTAGTGTACCTTGCAATACGCTAGGTGGGAATATGGCAGGTTAAATCCAGCAGAAGGGTAATTAAGTGTGGGCTTTTTCTGTTACTGGACTGTATGACCTTTTTTCTGATCCAGCATGCCTTTTCTTACCTTCTGATTTGACACTTGGGTGCTAGAGTGCACTTAAAGCACTGTCATTATCTAAAGACTCTGGTGTTTTCACATTCATCTTTAGAACTTCTGTATTGATTGTTAGGTCTATTTCTCTTTCTGTAACATCATAGCATATTCAAGAGTGTGGCAGAACATGGAAAAGATCTCCAAGCTAGGAAAGCAAAGGATATGTAGCCAGATGTCTGACGTAGAATTTAACTCTACAAGTTATTTGACACATTGAAAACAACTTGAACTTCTAAAAAAACCCAAAGTGCATAATCGTTACCCATAGTCCCTTCCTCAGAATCTCAGAATGGTTGAGGTTGGAAGGGACATTTAGAGGTTCCTGGAGGTCATCTCCTTTCCTGGGCCAAGGAATCCTTTTCTAATCCATTCAATTAGCTACCTAAACTCATGGTGCCTCCCCATTTGATCTGAAATTTCTGTGACATCTGTTTTTTTGAACAGACTGGATGCTTCATTCCTGTAGATGTGTACTTATCATTGCCTATGCCTCACTGGCACCAGCGACTAAAAAGAGTGGTGAAGATGTCCTATCAGAGCATATTTGACAAGACCAGGCCCTTTGGAACAATATTTTTTCTGGAAATGATTGAAAACTTTTGTATAATATGCTGGAAATAGAACTGGAACATTTAAGATATATGCTCTTTTTTTTTTTTTTTCACTGCCAAATTTACAGTAGTTAAAATATTTAAATTAACAGAAACAAAATAAAAATTATTGGCAAGCTTCTCATGTTTTCATCTGCTTGGTGAGACTTTATATTTATGTTAGAAATATCACTTCTCCCTATTTCCCTGCTCTATACCAATTTGAGATTTTCTCCAAGTTGAAGGCCCTAGCTGGGCTGCATACATTTTCCCATTTGAATGACAGGAAGCAGAGCACAGTGAATAACACTTTTCCATTTCATTGTCAATATGTCTGTTTGTGTCAGAATGATTTGAAAATGAAACAGAGTTTCAAAAGATGAAAATTTCCACCTTTATTGCGGGAGAGCAAATGTAAAACTTCTCTAATTAGTTAATTCTATGTTCTGAAAACATGCTCCATTAAAAAAAACCAAGGGAAATCTTTTCTTCTTATTGTTTTTAATTAAAACTTCTAGTTTTGTAATTGAACAAACAAAAGAGACTATAATTGTCTCTAGATGGAATCTAAAATGTTATACCAGGAAATGGCCACTCTCAGGCTGGCTAATTCTCATGCTCTTTCCCAGAACACCGATTACTGGACATTACTTGAGACAGCTTTTTGAGTTATATATCCTTTTCGCCTGACAAGCTTAATAATTATTGCATTCCTATTTATTTTCTCCTAAGAATATGACATTTTGCACATGCATATAATGCAATGCAGCCTTCAGACTATTTGTTGAAGGAAATTATACTTTTTGCGAATGTATTTAAGCTGATGATAAAAGTATTTTAAGGTGGTGATACTTTGCACTGCTAACAGATCAGAAATTAACAGAGAGAAGTCACTTTGTAAACCTCACCCTCATGCAAGTGAGCCATTACTTGCATGAATGATCACTGAGTTTTCACTCTCGCTGCATCAGAGAATTGCTTGTGAAAACTCATTATTTGGTAATCAGAAGACAGGGACACAGGGTAAACTTATGCTATAAGCATACCCTCAATGTGAGATTTGTCATATGCCAATATATGGAAGTACTCTATTCATACAGTCTTACCTCAGTTCATATTTATTTTCATATGGTGTTTAGCCACAATGAACATAGCTTGTTTGATGTACTTGAGGTATTAAGGATCACATTCTAATTCCAGCTGAGTATTTCTGTGAATCTCTAAACATATGGCTTTCTGGTTGTGTTGGAAATTTTCAAGAAACGTGGAGGTGTGTGTTTCAAGTTGGAATCTGACCCATAACACCGTGTAGTACAGTGAAAGGGTTCTATTTTTTTTCTGTAATGGTGCATGCAGATGAACAGTTTTATCTTTTTTCACTGGTTAACTGATTAGAAAATGTAATTCAGAATAATGATCTCAGCCAGATATCTGTTAACTCCTTCTTCCTTTAGATACTCTCTTAATGCCATTCACAAGGATATTTGTGGAATGCGGTGGCACACATATTTCAGTTTTCTGGGGGGAAATTCAGCCTATTGCAACAAATGTATTTTTTCTCCTCTAAATACTACTCAAGCAGTGTTATCTTACATGGCTCTGAAAGAGACATTTTGTGATGGGGTGAAGGTCAAGAGAAGAATGCAAGTGAGCTGGGGGAAATAAAGAGGGAGAGGATATTTATGGATAAACCGAGGGAGCAGTGCCTGCTAAGCATAAAAGATCTATGGGAAATCAAGTTCTGATTGTAGAATATCTGTGCGAGGATTAGTTCCCATCCTTCCTTTACTCCTGGCAGCACAAACTCAAGAGCTTTGCTGCTAATGGCTTCTCTGGCATTTAACTTAAGTGACTGTCCCTAGGCTCACTCCTTCTTCAAGCTGACAGCCTCTCAACCTGCTTAATACCAGCCATGCTGCGTTCATGAGGAGGCACTCCTGGGGCCTTGTAACCTGCTATGTAAGCTCTGTTCCTATTCCTGCTGTTCTCAGGGCCTCAGTGCTTCCCTCTGTGTTCCTACATTTCCCTCCAAGCAATGCAGCAGAAAGAGCTTTTGACTAATTCCATTAAAGCTATTGAAATAACATACAGAAATGCAAATAAATGTAGGCGAATCACAGTAAAAGTGGTTCTCTTTCCCTTAAAGGGATTATGCTATTTTTATTAGTAGACTTACAATATTTTTTTCTAGAAAAATTATGATATTCAATTAGAAAAAGAATAGTTTTACCTAGATGCACAGAAAAGAACATACATTTAATAATAAGCGACAACCTGTTGGGTGCTTTAAATAAGCGGTTAGTCCAGTCCAAGAGGAGGTCATCTTACAGTCACAAGATAGCTATGTTAGTCTCTGTTTTGTCCTGAAAACAGCTTAGTACCGGTCATTATTGCTTCATTATGCCAGCTCTTCTTTTCTCCCTGTATGCTAAAAAAGGACTTTTTTACTTCATGAATCATTCACATTACAGACTAATAATTCATGTAATTCAGTTCATAATCTTATGTGCTTACGCTAATTTAGAAAGGTATGTTTAATTTTTCCTGAGACCTCTTCAGTTCTGCTCTTGCAGAGTTCAGTCTTACGGCACTTCCTGCTCATTTAGACCTTCTTGCCGTTTCTTGGTCTTTAACATTCAAATAGTTTTCCCCTAAGCTTTCCCCTTTTAGGTTTATCCCTGAATCTTAGGAATGCCCTGCCTTTCAGTTCTAAGCTCACGTAACATGCTGATTATAGCTGTTGTCTCAAATTTCTTTTTGCCAAGTTGATCTGGACCACTTCCAAACCAGTTCCTGTCATTTTCATGCACTGAAGCTGCTCTCTGAAATACCTTTAACAGCGTCTTGCAAACCATACTCCTTCTTTCTCCTTGTCCTCCCTGCTGGTTTTCAATATTCTTGCTCAATCTTTCCTTAAACTGGATATCCTTTTGATATTTTAAACTCATTTGTCTTTTAGCTGACTGTCTCTAAGCATTTCTTTATTATTTGTTTCTGTGGACTACTGTCTTCATTATGCATTAGAATTTCCAAGCATCCTACATATTTCCAGCTTGTTTCCTTATCTCCTTTTTTTTTGGGCGGGGGGCAGGGTGATCTCAGGTAATGATAATGTTAAGAAAAGACCTCCCATTTTAATCCCAAAGATATGCAGTTCATATTTTAGGCTTCTTGTGTCTCATCCATTGTTCAAGACTGCATGGATTTAATCGTATGGGTTTAATTTCTAAATCTGTGTTCTTCTTTAGCAGTTTCCTGTTCTTATTGACATCAACACTATCACTCTGCAGCTGGTACCTACAACAGAAGGACTGTTTGGTCTCCCATCTCTCTCTTAACCATGATCCATGCTTGTAAGTTTTGCAAGCTGAATTATCTTAATTAAAATATGTGGAAAAAGTTGCACACCTCACTATGGTCTAGACCTTCATAAAATAAGGCAAATATAATCACAAAAAAAAATTTTGCCCAAGTAATGCATCTTATTCAGGAAATGACTATTTTTGAAGAAAAGTATGATTTTTTTTGGAAGAAAAGTTCTTCAAAAGCACTCCAGTGTTGGCTGGGAGTGCTTGCCAGAATAGCTCTAGTGTTTTATGTTTACCAGCAAATTCAGTACTGTCGTGCATTTTGTGTTAATATTTCTAAATCTGATATTTTGCTTTATGTTCACCTGGTCCAAAAATTCTTGTTCAGGCTATCATGTCTCCATGGTGGCTCTTATTTCAATTTTGTTGTTCAAATTTTGCTTCTGTTGAACCAAATTCAGTAATGTCACAGAAAGTATTTATTTCATGGATCAGTGTCACTGAAAGCTGTGATTGATAACATAGTCAATTCAACTCAAACCAGCAACCCGATGCAGCATTCCTGTTCCTCCATCCCCCCATGCTTTGTGTGATCTCTGTATCTCTCAAGACTTGTTTTCCTTGCCAACTGCCATGTATAAAATTTGTCTGAGATAAAATACAAACTCAGAATCACACCAAGACAAAATGAAAGCACATGGCAAGACAGAAGAATCACAAACAAAAAATTAATAGGACAAACGCTGTGGAGAAGATCAAGCTGGCTTTACAAGTGCATCAACCAACCTCAAGTCAAAGGTCACTGCTTCTGTGACCATCATCACAGGGGTATTGGTCATCAAAGAAACACTATACTAAGATCACCTTAGCGTAAATATCAGCGGGCAATGTGAGGAAGAACAGTCAATCTGTTCAGTAAGTGGCACGTTCTTTCAAAGAGAAATTTGCTTAAAGAGTTGTCTTAAAAGGTGCTAGAAGATGTGCTTCACAATCTGATATTTGGGATTTTTCTTCATAATTTCTTCTACAATTGAACTAACACTGAACTGAATAAAAATCAAGCTTGATAGTAATTATTGGGAACCAGATTTACTACAAGTTCAGAACAAAAGCTGGCATAAAGCTGCACTGTGTTGCATTTTTATTTGTTAGTTAGTTTCTTTTACCAGGAGTAATACAAAGCATTCTCTCCACCACAAAAAGAAACAAAAACAAAAAAAAGCAAAAAAACGCCTTGTGGCTTCTTTTGATTTGTGAGAATAGAATGCATATGTCACATAAGAAATTCCCAGTGAAAAACTTCCACTGAAAATAAAATTTCATCTACTACATTATGCCCAACATAAAAGCCAAGTTCAGAGAAACTTTCTCAAGCTGGGGAAACACCTAAATTCAGGTAATATTTCTATACCTGCAAATTCTAGTTACAGACCAGAACTCTGATCTATGAACTAGGTATTTATTTGACTTTATAGGATTAGTTTTGAGGTAAGGTAACCTAATGCCTAATGCTTTGCACTGGGACGCAAGGGTTATGACTATACCAATAAATTAACAAACCCAGGCACTTCCATGCTACCCTGTGATCATTAGTTCTGCTTAAAATCATGCCATGCTCCTCAGCTCAGTTTCTGCTACATGCCAGCAGGCACTGGTAATGCTTGAGCACTGTCCAGGAAATAGCATGGTCCATGGATCTTTCCTAAGAGGTCATATAGACTGGCTGATAAGACAGCTTAGCTGTGAAGATGTGCTCTGTTCCATGCCAGTTGCACTTAGGGACAGGTAATGGACCTTGGACATTTTATTAGCTAACATAGTTGCAACTAAAATTCCGACTTTGATATTCCAGTTTGGCCTCTTAGGTGACTTTGCACAGAACAGTTCACTTGTTAACCCCCTTTTTGTTCCCTAAGACTGGTAAGTAATACTGGCACATTGAGATGTCCTGATTTTAGTCACAGAGAAAACAAGTAGAGGGTGGATTCATTTTAACTCATAAGTTACAAGACTAGGAAAATTTTTACTTCATAACACCAAAGGAAAATTTGTCTTCTCTACTTACTTTCACTTTAAAATTTTATTTTAAATTGTATTGAAATTTGTATCCTCTCCAATTACTATTTTGTTTGTTTTAATGGGTGAGAGATGACAACTGTGGGGTTTGGTTTGAAATGGGGGAGAGGAGTATTTGATAACTAACAGTGAAGGCAGGAGATCAGCTTCTGGTTTCTATTATCCATTTTTTTATTTTTGATGTTTTTGTTGTCAATATTTCCGTGACTAAAGAAAAGCATTTCATAATAGTGAAAAAAATTGTGAAAATGCTTCCACTGTGATTTACGTTTTAAAAGATTTACAGCTTCATCTGATGGTGATATTTGTGAGAAGAACCTTTCTCCCAAATAAATGGCAAAACACTTGGCTTCTGGAGTGAGATCATCTCCTTAAGATCTACATAGCCACTGGGAATTCAAAGGAGCAGCAGATGTAGCATTTAGGTGATGTAACAGTTCCCTAATTAGAGAAACAAAAGTTAGATGCACCCAACAGCCTTCCCTTTACTCTCTTCTGGAGAAGACATGTAAAAGAAAATGCCTAATCTCTACTAACTCATGTGAATCCGTCCATGGAAAAATTGCAAACCCATGCTAAACGTCATTGGATGACTGAGACACCAGACTACAGAGGGAAGAATAATATCTTCTTAATCAGTGCAAAGAATTGCATGAAAAACAATGTGGTATGTACAAATATCCTTCACTGAAAAGGTTCATTAAACGTGATATACACAAAAGCTGATGCATTCTATACTCATCCTTTAAATAAATATAAGTTATTGCAATCTAATTTTCTGACTGTCTGAATTTCACGCTATTAACTATTTATGTCACAAGAATAATGTAGGTGGGACATAAGAATTTCTTAAACTGAAAACTTGAGAGCCCAGTTATGTTTTTAACTGGCTTTTCCAATGGAAGGACGCTTCAGGAACATGCTCCATTGTGCATACATTTGTGTCTCTTTCCAGCAACTTTTTACTGAAAAGTCTAGCTGACAGTTGGCTATTGTAATACCAATTGCAATGTCAACTGAATTTGACAGAGGACTAGAGATCTCAGAAACATTAAATTTACAGCCAAAAGTAAGAAGCAGAAAGGAGAAAAACTATGTTGCAGATGAAGCAAAAGGGGGAAGAATTTAGGTTTTGAGGAAAAAGAAAAAAACTTTGTCTGATTTTATTTGGACTGCTGGAGTAGCGGCTGACAACCAGAATTCTGCAACTTTCCAGCTTTCAGTATCTGAGGTTTAAATGTACATAATCATACATTTAGAAATGTAATATCCTTGTACCTTGTTTTCACTCCCTCTTTTGTAGTGCACATAGTCTATTAATAAATTGTTAACTTACTTAACTTTATAATTTCTATCGAGGCATATTTTAAGGGTCAAACCTTAGCTTTAGATTCTATGAACCTACTTCTATTTTTTACAGAGATGTTCTTTTATGTCTGAGCTTTATTAATTTTTCTATTCCAAAAAAGTTTTGTAATATTTTTAATGGAAAGACATGCAAGACACTCTAAAAATATGTATTTTGTTGATTTTGTTTTGTTAATTCTCAGAAAACAGCAAACCATTCATTTTTCATACCTGAAAATGTTTAATTCTAGTAAGTGATTAATATTGCTACAGACAAAAGTTCCCTAGGAACAACCATACATCTGGTAGCAATAGAAAAATAGAGGGCACATCTAACTCCAGTTGTAAGAAGATTTCTATGCTCAACAGAAATGGGGGCCTCAAGAAACTCTATTCCATTTCCTTCCCAAGACTTAAATGATGCTATATCAATCCTGGCATACGTTTGCCCTACCTTTTTTTAAAGATGGCCAGTAATGGAGACTTAATAATATCACCAGACAGTCTATTTTGTTATTAATGACATGAGAATTTTTTTACTAATGTATCACTTGATTTTTTTCGTGCTACATGACTTTTGGTCCTTTTGACTGTGGAGGCAGAAAACTGATTTTTGCCTTTCTCTTTGCAGTAGCCTGTATCTGCACAACACATACACAAGTATGCTCATACATAAATATACATAACTGTATATAAATACACATATATGCTTCCCTCCTCCCTTCTTCCTTTACTTCCTAAGCCTTACTCGTGGCTTAAGGTAGGCCAGGTCATTCAATATTTCCTTTCAAAGTAGTCGTGATTTTTAGATTTATGATTGTTTTTGTTTGTGTCCTCTGGCCAACATTTTGCTTGAAATGAATGCCCAATACTCTGCTCAGTATTCCAGCTGGAGTCTTGCCAACTCCAAACAGGACTGTTTTGTACTTTTACTTGCTTGTCATATTCACATACGATGTCTGCATTTTTTGCAACAGACTGATGCTTTTGGCACATGTTCAGGCTACAACCCCCTATAGCTTCCCTTTTTTTTTTCTGATTAACTGTTATCTAATGTTATCTCCTTAAGTTTGTTTTATTCTGTATTTGTGCAGCTGATTACTGCTGCCCTACTTGCTGTCTATTGCACCTGTCCATACACCTCCTCTCTAACTGCTCCTTATTTTTTCCTATATTTATAATGAACATTTTGAATTCTTATCTTGCCCTCCAAAGCACTCTCATGTTTGTGTCACCTGAAAATATAATCAAATCTTAAGGAAACCATTGATCAGCATTAGGCTGAGGACAAAACCTGCACAACCTCATTCAATATATTCTTCTGTTTCAAAGTGAATTGATAGCTGCTCTTTGAGGGTAACCTGGAAAATTTGGTACAAATTTTAATTTAATTCCATACAGTGCATGCACCCCTAGTTTGCTAATAAGACTACAACATGGAGAGTGTAAAATCAAAATGTCTACTGCTTCTCTCTTGCTGTGGAGGAACTCCTGGCAGCTCTTCAATTTCTTCCAGTGACCTGCGCCAGTGATCTCACACACTTGCAGATGTCACCCTTGTCTCGGCGGTCTCTAATCTTCCCTTCCTGTATCCTAGGACATGATCCTACCTCCCAGCTACTCAAATTAACTGTCCCAGCTGCCAGCTGATTGTTGACCTTTTCTCATTAAGCACCTCAGCCTATTGAGAGTTGTCTTGACCACTGTCAGGATATGGGGGGGGCTTGGGGCAGGAATTGCCCAAAGTCATGGAACAACAGTGAATTGTAAGTGGCAAGGCTGAAAATGCTTAATTCCTCCTTATTCACCTAAGGAAAAGATTGAAAGATCTTAAAAATACGTGTTGCACAGACTAGATAACACATTCATGTGGCCCAAGCAATGTAAGCAAATTATCAAGAATACGATGATCCATTTAGAAAGCATTTTTAAACAGCAGTGGATGCAGTAATATTTGCCTGAGTGTGCATGCATCCTGAAAAAATTAATCAGAGAAGTGAACTCCCCTATTTCTACTTAGCTGATTAGAATATCAACTTTGAAGCTCAGTGATGGAATGTTGCTGTTGACATATACTATTTAGTCACCGTTCATGGAATGAGGGCAAAAGATGGGATTTAAACCCCTTTGGCTTGGAAACTACGGATTCAAAGTGTGGAAAAGTGCAGAGGAGATTATAAGAAGAGGTTAGAGAAAAAAAACAAGCAAAGAATAAAAACAGAAGTGGGCGAAGGAGGGGCAGATTTTTTCAGAGTGACAAATGTGACAAGAAAACATTTGGACAATTAAATAAAAGCCTGTCTGGGAGTTCTATGCCAACTTTCTACTGACGTCAGTGGGTGTTGTGGCCCCTGCACTGCAGACAGTATATAGTCCTGAATTTATACCTCCTGCTACAAATAATTATATTTTGATATTGCCAAATCCAATAAGCATGTGAAACTTGTGAGCCAGTTAGGTAACAGAACAAGTGAAACTGACTTTTAAGTGAAGATGTTTGAAAACAAATGGCCATTCTCCTTACTTGCAGCTTTTAGAGCCTGTGGGGTCAACCTGGGTCGTGTTCTCAGGCTGGGCTCTGCACCCGTGGGGACCTGAGTGTTTTTGGCTGAAGCTGAAATTCCCGCATGGATACTTGGCTCCAGAAGGGGGAGCTTCAGCAGGCACAATCACAGTAAAGTCAATTTGCAATGAAATATTTAAATAGTTGCTCTCTTACAAACAGGTTTGATATTTTTGGTCAAAGTGGAGGCAGAATTTGATCTGATCAGAACATAGGTAATGCTCTAACTCTTTTCTGTCACCAAGCATTATCACTAATAATTATTTTTTTTGTTTGGTTTTGGTTTTTTTTTGTTTTGTTTAATAAAAAACAATGACAACTAAATATAATCTTAAATCTTCTTGAAAACAAATATATTTAAACTTAGGCACATGTTTAAGTAAATTAGGCCTAAAACTGTAACTTCTTACATTGTTTTAATAGCTTTCAGTATGAGTGTCTGAAAATAAAGAGCAAACTGGCTGCTTTCCATTCAGGCTAGGTAAGGAAAAAATATATGCCTTTTCGTTTATTGATAGCTTAAATAATGAATAGGGACTACAAGTTTAGATAGCTGCTAGGGCATTTTATTAATTTGAGTTTCTTGGGAGGCCAGTATAAATGCACAGTTGTTAGGAACAAACTAAC
The DNA here is from genome assembly GCF_035582795.1 of Mycteria americana. Taxonomy (NCBI): domain Eukaryota; kingdom Metazoa; phylum Chordata; class Aves; order Ciconiiformes; family Ciconiidae; genus Mycteria; species Mycteria americana. The sequence goes on from NC_134367.1 coordinate 44,106,043, forward strand.
CTGCAGGTGTATTTATGTGTTTTTATGTGCACAAGTGTGTTAAATCTGAAAGAAAACAGAAAAGAGCTTGAAGACACAAGAGGGCAAAGATATAATTAAGCCCTTGGTGAAATCCAGTAATAGGTTTTTGGGTGCAGAGTGCTGATTAAGAATACAGGAGTCAAGAAAACAAATAGTGAATCACTTATGCCAAAACCAAAACATTTTGATTTCCTACATCTCCGCCTTAGGGTAGAGATTGTCCTATAGCTTTCAGAGTAAAAAGACAACTGAAACATACAGAGCCCTGCTCTTAGATGCTTTGCATAAATCCTCTAACCTCCTTGGAGAGCTTGAAAAACTGGCAATCGGTACCTGCAGAACTATCTCACTCTCAAGCGACGACAGCAATGCAGTATGTTCTGGACGTGTCCCTCTCAGTTTGGATGTTGCAGTCACTTAAATATTTACTACTTAAGTCCAGAGAATTTTGAAAACTGTATCCTAGAGACATTTAGAAGACAAAAAGTCCAGACATTGATTTACCCCAAATTTTATCCTTCCTGGCTGCCAGTTCATTACAGTTTAATACCTAGTATTTTAGTTATCAAATATAGTTGAGCATTTTTAAGGGCTGACCAGCAAGGCTTCCAGCTCTTTTTTTTCCCCAGCTAAATAGAGGCAAAAGAATATTAAAATCATCTACAAAGTATATTTAGAAGAAGGTCATGGTGTTAGACACACTGTGACCTGGTTCAAGGATTTCAGTCTTTTAAAATTGTGATGGACTGTAATACCCAGAAAGTATTCACTTACAGACTCGGGCACTGATATAATTTATGATATATGCAGTGGTTTAATTTACAACTCTTTCAAGCAATTCCATTTTTATAGGTATTGAAAATTGGCAATAAGTCAAAGAGTAGCACTTTCCAAGGTATTACTTCAAATCACATCAGATCAGTTTGGATATATTATGAAACATTAGAAAATTAAAAACTAAGTAAAGTAGAATTAAACAAAGAAATCATGGCTTAAGTGACTGAAAAAGTCTTTTATAAACTACATAGGGTACAGTCACTTCCTCTGGAAAAGATAATTCTAGTCAAAGGCAAACATAAAATTGTTCTCTTTTTAGGTCTCTTTCTACCCTCATTGTATCTACTCATTATGTGTCCAATGTAAAGCCCATTAAAGTTGGTGTTATTCTTTCTCTTGGTTTGAATGGACTTTAGAGCACAGTCTTCCTTCCACTTCCAATGTGTAACTACATCTGCATTTTATTTGCTGTTATGATATAAAACATATCCTTAGCTTTCTGCTTCAGTTTCCAGATTCTTGATACTTTTTGCATAATAAATTTAGGCCTCTGGGCAATAAACTTCTTTTTCTTAGTTATTTTTTCATGGACTGCTTAGATATATTCATTGTCCCTTAGGGTTCACAGTTTTCACGTTTTATATTCACCTGCATATTGAAAGGCCATTAATATTATCTATTTGCTCCAAGTAAAACCCGTAGCTTATGTTTGGCTTTCAGAAAGGCATCCATTCAAAGACATCAGAGAATGCAGAAGCTATGACTTCCCCTGCTAGTTTGTTCTCTTAGTGCAACATAGGCACTGTTAAAATATGCCTACCTTCCATGACTCTTACTATAAGTCTGTAAAGTCACTAAACAGATAATCTGCAGCTTTTAGAAAAAAAAAAAAAAATTAAGAATAGAGGATTGGGAATTGCATGAGTAATCCAGAGATCAACCTAAGAAGCATGGCTCAGGCATGTGTCACAATTTCAGAGTTCTTCAGATTCTATGTAGTATATCCCCAGGTTTCATTCACTAACTCTACCAGTGCTTAAAGCAATGTACCCGTACAAGAACTTTCTCAATGATTCCCTATAAAATACATAAATTATGATACAGTAGTGCCAATTTTTAAATGCGTGATAATTCTGAAAATCCAAATTAAGCATTTTGTTTGTCTGAGCAAGTTTATGGAAATATAGATTCAAAGGGGGAAAAAGGATCACACTGATCTAAGCAGTTAAAATCCACCAAGTTCAGTGTGATTTGGAACCCAAACTTGCATACAAGTGTGTGCTGTTTTCCTAGTACTAATATTATCATGAAATGTATTTACATTTATTGGCAATGTGAAGCAAATCTGCATATTTTTAGGATTATTAATTGATTAATCATCTATGAAAATGGTGAAAAGTATAAACGTCCACTTCCAATGCCACTGTATTTTCCAGTCACTAATGAATTCCATCAACCATTACAAGTCATCAAACTGAAAATAAAGTTGAAAAGAAAGGGTGGCATTTGGAAGGACGAAAGCAGAAATTTTTATTAGGCTTAGAATCTAAATTTGACTAGCCATTATTTCAAAGAGTACAAAATTATTCTATAACTTACATATCAGAAATATGTGACAAAGATATATATATATCTTAAAATCATACAAAAAATTATTAAGCATCAAATGTTCTTCCAAATTCATTTTCCAAAATCAAAATGCTGATAATGTGAGCATGTCTCACATATGCGCTCTCTCTCCCCCCTCCAATGATATTACTGTCATTTTTATTCCATAAAAGGTTTTAGGTAACTGTTGTAGTAGCTACTGATGAAAAGCAAGGAAATAAAGAAAAGATCTATTTTGACTCCAATAATTTTTTTTTTCTAAATAACTTTTCACCTACTTTATTTTTTGCACAGTGGTGAAGTTAAATTAGGTATTTCAGAAACATGCACGGAATACACCTTTTCCCAGAATCCATATGCCTGGGAACCTAATATAACGTACAAACTTCTTGCCCCTTTCTCACTTTGTCCACACTCTGGCCTGTGAAACGCTCACAGCTTATGGTGGTAAGACCCTGTTCAGCACCTGAGCAACTTAAACTATAGGATTCTTATACTCCATCAGCTCATGTGAGCATGGAGACCTATGAATGATTCTGTGTCCAGTTTGTTTGCCTGACTTTGGTCATATGACATCGCCAGGTGGAAACAAGATTTTTAATGTAGGCAATTGTCCCATCTGTACTACTAGGAATAATAAGTTTTGGCCTGCACTAAGGGATAGCTTGTACTCAAAGGCCATGTAGATTGAGCATATATCCAAAAAGCATGGACATGATGCCAGTTTTGTCCAAGGAAAAGGACTGATCCCTCCCACAAATACAGGGGGACTTGATGAAACAGTAAATAAAGGGAAGCCTGGATGATTTAAGGTTTTTGATGTTGATCAACAGGCAAGGAATGAATGTCTGTGTGTGAGATCCTGCCCCCCATAATTCATCTGAAATAACTATCTAAAAATCACCCTAATATCCTGAAAAGCATAGTAGTCCTGTGTCATGGGTGTTTAGACAAGGACTTTATAAAAGGTCTTAAAAAATCTGCTGAATGCCTGCAGAGCAACTCACTATTACAAGTTTGCTAATGAACAGCTCCCAGTATTTAATATCTAGTCCTTTGTATGAAGTCTACTCAAGATAATTTAGGTAACCCTCATTCAAAGCTTCTTGGACAACCTGTTTTACAGAAAATATGTTGAAATAAATGCAATATAAAATTTTCAAAATATGACATAGTTTTCCCTTCCACCATATTCTGTATCTCAAAACCCTGCATCAATTGCCTTAAATTGAACAAAAATATCTCTGCTGCCTGAAAAGTGCTCATAAAGTCTTTGAAACGGAAATTATGTTTTCTGGAAGGACAGTTTAGGTTAAAAGGCACAAAACTGGGTAATAAATAACAGAAAGCAGAAAGCTGGATAAAGGTGGAACACTGAGGGTCTTAGACTTATGTGAAGACAGTGGAAAGTGGACATAAAAGCCTATCACATGAAAATGTCAGCCTTTTACAGCCACTTTACATTTTCTTTGCACTGTTGCAAATAACTGATTTAGTACAGGACAACAGTGAGTTGAACCTATATTATATAACCATCTGGAAAATAGCCCTGAAAATTGGTTGGACCTGATTCACCATTCCTGATTCACCATTCCTAATTCTAACTTTTTTATATTTGCCTAAACAGTTAAAAGTCCTTTAGAGAAGGACTTCACTTTCAGTAGTTTAGAAACATTTCAGTACAGACAATATACACTTTAATATTTCTGGAGGGGAACACTTTGATCTTTGTTTTGAGAAAACTTTTTTTAAGCTTATATGATGTAAAAAACCCCACATTGCAACTAAAGGCTGATTTTATGAAAATGAAACTTTCAAGGAATCTGAAACTAATTCAAATAATATTATAAAAGCATGTTAAACATTAATTGGTAATGCAGATTAACTAGCTGAACAAAATACAGCAATTTTCTTATAATGTTATTTTGCACTATAAGATTTGGCCCGATCAGACACTTTACATGTAAACAAACATGCGCACATGCACACACAGTTGGATTCACTATTTCTTTGATTCTTACTTCTTAAATTTGGTAAGGACAGTGTATGGTGCATGATTGATAAGTGTGCAATTGCACTCTCAAAAAAGTTATATTGGTGATCATGAATGTAGAGGGTGATGAAGAAAGAAAGAAAAGGAAGGAAGGAAGGAAGAAAGGAAGGAAGGAGAGAAGAGAAGAGAAGAGAGAGAGAGAAGAGAAGAGAAGAGAAGAGAAGAGAAGAGAAGAGAAGAGAAGAGAAGAGAGGGAGGAAGAGAGGAGCGAGGAGAGGAGAGGAGAGAGAGGGAGAGGAGAGGAGAAGGAGAGAAGAGAAGAGAAGAGAAGAGAAGAGAAGAGAAGAGAAGAGAAGAGAAGAGAAGAGAAGAGAAGAGAAGAGAAGAGAAGAGAAAGAGAGAAGAGAAGAGAAGAGAAGAGAAGAGAAGAGAAGAGAAGAGAAGAGAAGGGAGAGAAGGGGAGAGAAGGGGAGAGAAGGGGAGAGAGAGGGGAGAGGAGAGAAGAGAAGAGGAGAGGAGAGGAGAGGAGAGGAGAGGAGAGGAGAGGAGAGGAGAGAAGAGAAGAGAAGAGAAGAGAAGAGAAGAGAAGAGAAGAGAAGAGAAGAGAAGAGAAGAGAAGAGAAGAGAAGGAGAAGAGAAGGGGAGAGAAGAGAAGAGAAGAGAGAAGAGAGAGAGAGAAGAGAAGAGAAGAGAAGAGAAGAGAAGAGAAGAGAAGAGAAGAGAAGAGAAGAGAAGAGAAGGGGAGAGGAGAGGAGAGAAGAGAAGAGAAGAGAAGAGAAGAGAAGAGAAGAGAAGAGAAGGAAGAGAAGAGAAGAGAAGAGAGAGAAGAGAAGAGAAGAGAAGAGAAGAGAAGAGGAGAAAGAAAGGAAAAACATCTTAGTTCTGCTGGATGACAGGAAATTCTCTGAACACCCTTGCTTGTTATTGCTGAGCTCACTGGAGGTACAAACAGTTACAGCAATATTACTCAATCCCACAAGAGCCAAGTGGATCATTTACTGTTTCCACAGCTGCAGGGTATTAAATGCTGACTGCACCCAATTCTGTGATCATCGCACTGTGTTTAGACTTACACCAAGTCAAGTGTCAGTTCTACTACTGGCAAAGGACCTCTTTTTCCTCTAGCCCGTTGGACGATTATGAGCACACATCTCTTGCTTTCCTATTTGCCCATCAACCATAAGTGCCTCTTATTGACCATTACTAACCTCTTTTAGACTTCTCCCTCTCATACACACGTAAACACAGTCACACGCGTGAAAGGTAATTTCCTGTTTGGAAGCATTGCTAAGTTCCCTTTTGTTTTTTTTTCTAAAGGTTGTTTCCTCTGAAACCTTCCAAATTTCATCAGCAGTGAGGGAAAGGAAAACGCTTAGGCAGAAATGCTGTGCTCCAAATAGGCATTAATGGATAACAGAGCAAGGGATTGATACACATTCTTAACCATTCTGTCTGACTGAGAAATTGCTGAAGAGTTATGCTGAGTTTTAGGTGTCTTTTTCCTTTATTATAAACTGCTAGAAAGGCCAAAAGCCATCATTTCAGTTATTAGCAACAATTCAGGTTGTTCATTTGATACTCAATTACATTGGCACTCGGGAAACCCTATTCATTCTGGGCAGTTGTGTGAAAAGCTGGCAAGGAATGTAACAAAAAGTGGGGACAGTCGTTATCCAGCTGTGTTCTAGGCTTTATAACACAATGTGAAAATACCTGCAGCACTGAGGTCAGCTCACTTTTTTCAGTTAAATGTTTGCCTTACATGATTTCACCAATTCCCATGATCCTTCCCTTAAAGAATTTCCGGGGAACAGCATGGAGGATAGTGGGGCACTTTCATGGCTTACTGCTAGCATGCCACCAGACTAGTGGAACTACAGAGTAAATTGCATATATTGAAATCATTACACAAAACTCACTTGGTACGCGATTTCATTTACTCTTTAAAAACTCGAGACTGTGGTCAGAGCACATTTGTTTTCCACTTAATTTTCTAATTCGTTATCAACCATGCATTTTAACCTGTAAAAAATAAAAAGGCAATCTTTAGAACAAAAACAGAGCAAGAGTTACCCACAAAGGGAACTCCTGTGACTTTTTATTTACGTGTTCTTGTTTTATGGTCCTCACAGAAGGTATTTGTCTAAATGAAGAAATATGTTCTAGTACAAGAAAGGAATTGAAATGAGGGACATCTGTATTTGTCAGTTTGGGGAATCTACATAAAGTTCATAAGTTCTTGGGGGAGTATTCATATCACAAAATCATCAGTGCATATAGAAGCTGCTGCAACTGTCAGTATTGTAGCACCTGTATCACAGATCAAGGATGATAAAGAGCAGTTAATCACAGCCATCATCCGACTGCATGAACAATATTTGCACTAAGAAAGATGACCATTTTGAACAAACCTGTTGGCAGAAAAAAAATTTTCTCGGGGAAAGATGGGCATAGGAGTGTGTAGCTAAGTGAAAAGATGGCAAGTTTTTTTCAGAAATGAAGATGGTAAGGCCATACTGTGCTATTGAAAGAACAGTCTGACGGCAAGATAAGCCAAGATAAAACACATCTGTCCTGTAAAGCTGCATAACAGCTTTAATGTCACGTAATGTTGTGAAGAGGAGTCAACATCTGGAGAAGTAGAAATAATAAGTTATGTCTACCTGACACTTTACACTAAACTGAGCAGCCCAGAACTTTGAGGAAAGAGTCGGGGAAATTTATGTGGAAATTAGTATTTTACCTATGCATTATTTTTTGGTTTAGGTAAAAATACATTGGTTTAGACTTTTGTGTGATACATGTGTATGAAGAATTTTGGCTGTCGTATGCCCTTGGGTATTCAGATGAAATAGTCATAAAGGTGCAGTTCTGGGAAAGGTTTGTTTAGCTTATTTAGAGGCCTGGGGAAAGGAGAATACACTGTGCTAGGCAGTGCTGTCTCGGGCGGTAAGATCACAGCTCCATTTCTACAGAAGGCTCAGAGACAAGCTGTTCACAGAATGGGTGTTGCAGGGAACAGGAGGAGAACCTGCACAGACCTAGGGAAACACAGGAGCACCCAAGACACAGCAAAGGGGGAGCCATACATACAACATTAACGAATACAGATTTTGTCCTGGCTGTGTATGGAAGAGTGTATCTTACTACTAGTTCTCTAGGAAAAAAAAGCACAGAAATTGGATTGGGAAAAATAGACAAGTAAAGATTTTGATGGTACTTGAGGGGGCTAGTGTGATAAGATATGGAGTCAGATATAGGTATTTCAGTGGCATGGAGGCTTTAGAAAAATTCCCTTTTTAATGCACAGAATGCCTATTGGGGGCTTTTTGGAGGTGCTTTCCTCTGGATCTCTGGATACGGCATAACAGACTCGATGGACTGGTGTCCTACATAACAAATTTTATGTTCCAGTATTCCCAGCTTTGTCAGTTAGGACTTCATAAATTGGTTGACAAGTCAGGGCAACAAGATTTCCCTCAGGCAGTATTTAAGAAACAATGTCTCATAGTGCCCTTTGAATACCTGGAAATTATGTACTCCATTCCTGAATGAGGAAGATCTCATGGGGAGACTGCAACTTTGTAGGAGCCTCTATTAAGTGAGTTGGATTCAGCTGCCTGTGGGAGTGGATTTCCACCCATTCAAAACCCATTGCAGGGCCAGGGTCCATTCTCAACAGTGTTGGCTCAGATTTCCCTAGGAAAAGAAGGGAAGAAGGGACCACTTGAATCAATGGCTACATCTGCATACTTGCTAATGGAACAGCCATTTATTACTTAGTGCCAGGAAGCCATCCCCACCGCTCAATTTCGATCCCTTACAGAGCTGGATAGCCACAATTGCCCCCAGCAGCCCTTTGGCCCATGTCAGGTATCACTCTTCCAGGCAATGCTTGGGCACAGTATGGGAGTTAGGACAGCCCACTAACTACTCCCAGCTACAGTATTTTGGAGGGCAAGAGAATTTAACAGTATGGACACAGGTCATTTCATGTCAGCTAACATCAGTGCTAAAGAGTGTTCCTGGCCATGTCTCACTTACACACATAAACACAACAACTCAGGACCTTTCTTCTGTTATAAAGAGACCCCATGTCAGGTAATTTCTTCTATAAATGAATTTTAAATTTCCGCCATCTAAAAATTAAGTGATTATTTGACTCCTCCACTGCCTTGAAAAGCTGTTCTAGGATCCAGATGGGTTCCAGCAAGCAGGGCTCATCTCTCACTTCCAGCTTACTTCATGTTGTTGGTTACTTTATACCAGCATGTTTTTGCCAAAAGTTATTTTCCATGTAATTAATTGGCACGTTTGCCTTCATTGTCTTTATCTCTTTACACGTCTGGCATATGTATGCAGCAATCATACCTGCGCTGTGACCTGCACTATGGATGCAGATAAATACTTAAGATGTTAGAACATAGCTGCCTCTGGAAATTTGGCCTCTGTAACTGCCAGTTCTCAGTGATACAAAAAATAGAATATTGTCATGGTTTGTAAAAATAAACTCACTTGTCCTTTCATAGGATTGGATCATATTCTTAGTCTGTGCTTATATATGCACTTTTTAAAGGTAGAATCCTGATTTTTGTATTTTTTGAAACTTCTGAAAGTTCATGACTGATATCCATCTGCTGTACATAGGAAAATAAAACTCACAGCATATTATTATCAATGTCTATTTTATTTATATATTTCAGATAAAAATAAATAGAGCATGGACAATAGCTTTGCCTTTGTGAAAATAAATTTATAAATGAAATCACACTTTTAGCTCACTGATAAATTCTGAAAAAGCCTAATTCTACAACTTTTTTTTTTAAAATGCCATTTAAAAGGTATTAGAGATCAACATATTGGGATTCAATGGACATTATTTTGAAAATCATGCACTATTTTTTAATGAATTAAATCCTTTGTTTTGATTACTATAGCATATTGCATAGAATTTTTGTGCAATATGTATACACATAACCTACATACACAGCTCTTGAGAATTTAATAGAAATGTATTATTTCTGATATGGAATTCTATTAAACAGCTGCAGTATAGAAAGTTTCATAGTCCCTTTTCAATTCTGTAGGAATATTTCATAGGGATTGATTGTGTGAATACTCTATGTGTATAAATGAATTAAAACTATTTATAAGTAGAAGTTTTAGCTAGAATGTGTTTCTTGGTTTGATATCAGTGTAACTGAGAGCAGAATTTATCCCATTAATAAACAGAAATTGATAAAAGCATGACAGCATTTCATTTTAAAATGAGAGTTCAGCATACTTCTCCTATCTTGTAATCATCACAGAAGATTAGGAATAGTATGTTCTCTGCATGAGCTACATTTGCATATTGTATTGTACATAATTTTTCCCCTGTTACATATTCCTCTAAATTCACTTTTTTTTTTTTTTTTTTTAATAATAAAAGCCCCCAACAAAACACTACCAACCAATGAAACAAAGCCTGATTGACTGCTGCGGGATTTTTCAAATTAGCATTGTCTAGCGACTTTTGCTTCAGCTGTCTTTTCACAGCTCTCCCAAGAGGGAAAGAAAATAAGACTGGCCTTTGCCACACTTGTAAAATTGTTATTCTGTAGGGAGGGAGGATCAGAACAGAGCTGATCAAACCAGCTCTTCTGGTTTCTCTCAGAATGTAACTGCAGTGACGCTTATTTTAAAAATGGGCTTCTCATCCATTCCCTCTTACAAAATTTAGAGTATTTGAGCCCTGTAATGAAATGGGTTTTACATTAGATACACCATCTAAACAATTCCTGGAGCAGAGAGAGATCTCAGCACTTCCAGTCCTAATTAACCTGTGGGTTTCCTCTTGTGGTATGACTCTGGCCTATTAAATCTTGTATTTCTTGCTGCAAAGTGGCACAAGTTCAATGGGAGACATGGAAAGTGTCTTTCTCTTCCAGAAAATTGTATCCCAGCAGCTAGGGAAAGCTTCTGGGAGGTGGATGCAGTAGATTTGAATTGCCTCCAGCTGAGGCAAGGACTGAATCCAGTTCATTCTCCAAGCTGTGAAAGAAAAAGGGTTTGTAGCACAACAACCTCCTTTGGTGATCTTTTAGAAAAATGTGGATTTTTAGAAACCTCTATCTTGCTAATGTCCATGAAGATGACTTTCATAGAGAAATTCCTCATTTCTGGATTCCAGTGGGATGGGGGCAGAAGAGATGGGTACTATTTCACATGCCTACAGCGTGAACTTTCAGAGATTTAACAATTTTAATATCAAACTTGGACATATGACAAATTTAGATGCTACTAGTTACAGGGATGTTTAGGAAGAAGGGGATGGGGCGAAGAGGAAAACATTTGTGAAATGAGCTTGAAGTTAGATAACCTAAAATCCACTTGTGCCCCGTTATTAAAAGCCTATTATTTATGCTAGTAGATTCATGTCAGAGAACATGCCCAGACAGTGAAAAAAGGATCATCCATATTGTTAAAATGCTCGTACACTCTCTGGCACAATATCACTCTGTTCTAACTAGTGTGCTTGAAAATAATTCTCAGGCATGCATTGGAAATTAGCACAGAGTGGGAATCATTCCCAATAGGCAGTTTGAATGTTGTTAGCTTGTTTTTGATGGCAAGAGAGCTTAATAGTAAGGATGTGCCATTTGGCTTCAGTGTCAAAGAAAGCCCTAGGCTCTGTTTAGTTTGCTAGTGTAGATATAGTCCTATTGGTTCTAACATCTAAATCTAACCTAAATCTGATTGTATTTTTCAGAGAAGGTGGAGGCTGTTTTGGGATTCTGCCCCTTGTGATTTGGAATTGATCTGGCAAACTCCTATTCATATAAATTATTGTAACTCAAACAGTTCCATTGATGTTAACAAGCTGCCTATAAAATCAGGACAAACATTTGTGAGTGAGGTTTTGCAGAATCAGCATGTGGTGGGACAGGTGCAAAATAGAAACTTAGAATCTGATTCCTGTGCGGCAGTGCATTAGGCTTCCAGGGAAAATGAAATCGTAAACACAAAAGCAATCTGTCTCACCTTTGGGTTGTTTGTCCATGCATGAGTTGATTCCATGGCCTTTCCCCAAATCAGTTGTCATATGCACTTCACTTTATTCATATCCCCTTATATAAGCAGATGTTGAAAAACTAGTTCCCTAAAAATGCTGCCTTTGTAAGAATAAGTACATTATTCCTCACTGTGCAGTAGTTATACGATCGGCATGGTTTCTTCTTTTCATCTTTTCATCCTCAGTGACTTTCTCACATTGTTGTCTATTTCCTTATCAAGGAGTTTCTTCCTTGAAGAAAAAGGAACATTATGTGCTATCTGTACTTGTCTTAAATATTAAAAACTAAGAAACAAGGTGTTATTAATTATTTAGAAAAGGAGATTACTGGCTATTATTATTATTGTGCTAAATGCCAGTTATGGTGATTATGTTAACGTCAAGAAGCCCCACTGAGGAAACGGAAGATCAAGTTCCCTATGTAGTTTGAGCTGCACAAATATAAAGGGAAAAGATAGACCTGAACCTCAGTTTGGAAAGAAACAAGCAATAACAGCCAAGTTTAAGAATCAAAGGACCAAGAAATAAAATCAATTGGACAGCTCCCTCTCATCTGCCACCCATGCCCAGTGATATCTACTACAACTGTTCATGCATCCCATGCTTTCCACACCCTCCATCACCTCTACCCCTTACATAGCAGTATGACCTGTTTTACATTTCTCTCCTTTTCACCTTCTTTTGTTATTTCTGGAACATCCTAAGAGAGATTGCAGCCATCTTCACACCTCATTTTCTACAAAGAGCTCTCACAGAGTCCTGAAGTTACCTCTGCCATCCATCCCTTGCATTCCCTTCTCGTCAGACTAAAGTACAGGAGACTTCATTTCTTCCATTCTTGGAAATGTTCAGTCATAGAAGTCTTGGCTGGAAGGATTCTCTGGAGGTTGTCCATCCCAGACGTCCCACTTGAAGTGGGACTATACCACCGCTGGGTCAGGTGGCTTTTTTTGCCAAGTCCTGGAAAAATCCAAGGACAGAAAGTTCACCCTTATGCCTTGCTGGGTAACATGTCCCAGTGCTGCACTACCTTTCTGGAGAAGTTTTCCTCCTCTCTAATCTGAATGTCCCTAGCCACAGTTTGTGGCTTTGTTATGTCTTCTGCCACTACCACAAAGACTTTGGCTCTGTCACCTTCATAACTGACTTTCAAGCTGTTGTAGGCTGCTATTGGATTGCCCCTAGTCTGTCTCTTCACCAGACTAATGAAGCATAGGTCCCTTGGCCCTCCCAAACTGATGTTTTCAACTCCTCCATCCTCTCCCTTTACTGTCTTTCTCTTCCTTTACATCTGCCTATTTTTTATGCTTTGTTACTCATTTTTACAGTGGACCCCATGAGATTTTCTTACTTTGTCTCCTTTCCTTTACACATAATTCCTAATGCTGTTCCCTATAATTCCTAATGCCGTTCCCTTCATTCTCATTAATAACAATAATTCATATTTCTTGTTAATGATATTTGTAATTCCACAGTTCTCTTCTCTGACATCTACCTTGCTTGCAAGTTTGGTTTTGCACTTCATATGCAGAAAAGGACATCAGTTTGGTGTTCATTTGGGACATCTGTAATTCTTTTGTTGTTGATATCCTCTTATATGACCATCATCTGGTTTTCACTGCCAGGATCTATTGCGGTGCTCTGTAGCTGGACTTTTTAATGACTTTCAGTTGATGGGTGATTTCTTCTTGTTTGTTGTAAGGGTTGATTAATTCTTCTCCTCCCAGGCTCTCTTGCCTCAGTGAAGTTGTTTCATCTGTCACTTCCATCCATACCAGCTCTTTGCCTTTCTTTCCCACTCTTCAGTGTAATGCATGGCGTTATGCATTACACTGATTCGTTTGCTCACAGAATCTGTGTAGCATACTGTTTTTTGTTAAAAACTTGTGACTGGGCAAAAAGGTCTATTGTTTTCCTTGCCCTGGCTACTGCAGTCTGGGTCAGGTGAAACTGAATCCAGTGGAGAGGGAGGCGATTCCCTCCTTGAGAAGAGCCTGTGGTCAGCTCAGGGAAGTTCTAGAGTGTAAAGTGGAAGAAAAAAAAGTTATTAAAAACTTAGCAAATAGAGAAAATACTGCATGAGAAAGGACCAACTGACTTCTAAGATAACCAAAGAAAAAAGAAAAACCCAAACAAAAAACCCAACCATACAACCTTCCTTTGGATATTCACAGCCCATTAGATGGTTTTGGTGTATTCACTTGTAAAGAATATGCAGCCAGATGGACTCAAAATCCTGGATGACCCAGCGTCCTGCCCAAATGCCTTACTGAACTACTCACCCTGCAAAACCATCAGCACCCAGTTCCTCCACTGTTATTCTCAGAGTGAAAGTTGCTGGAGGAAATTCTTGGAGGAGGCTTACTTCCTTACAAATTTGTTACATTATTCAGTCAGTACTAACATTTTTCTTGCTAAAATAAATCAACTTCTGCAAATTAATTGATTTCCATATCTAAAATCACAGCTTCTATTTTCTTCAACTCATTCGTCACAACCTCCTTCTGCCCTCATTTTTCTCTCCTCAGAGGACCTTGCCAATTTCTTTTGAGAGAAAGGAGATAGATAAAATGTGTGTCTGTTCTCTTTCTTTGATCATTTTTTTCCCTTCTTACCCTCTCATGTTTCTCCAGTGTTGAGGATGAGGAAGCTTTTCATTCTGTTCTCCTCTAACTCCACAAAGTGGTCTAGAGAGTCTTACCCCATCTCCTCACCTCACATTGTGACACTTATGACCTCTTTGACGTCTTTTTTTTGTCTCACATTACAAACATGCTCTATGTTTTTCCAGTCTTAGGAAAACAAAACAAAACAAAACAGAAACAAAAATGCTCAAACACACTTTTGCATTTGCTTCAGTCTTCTTTTCTACTTCCCTTTTTTTTTTTAATGCAAAGCCAGTTTAATTTCTCATTTCCATCAAAAACCTGTTCAGGTGTAGCTGCTGTGTGCTGCAGTCTATAAAAGCCCATACCAGAACCAACGTTCCAATCTCATTCCCTCCTCTGACTGCCATCAGCAGTCATCCATCTTCAACATTGCCATGTGTTTTTTCTTGAAACAATGTCCTCTTTTGCTATGGTGACTCTGTCCTCTTCTAAGTCTCTGTTGCCATGTCCTATAGAGACTCCTCTTCATCCCTTCTCCTCTCTGTGGATGTTCCATGTATCTTTGCCCATGGTCCTTTCTTCTTCCTCTTCTAAACATGGGTAATCTTATCCATACTAATTCAACCACAATTCAACAATCTGCCACTTCACAGTAGAGCAATCCCTTTCTGTCTAAAGCAAGATTTTGAACTGTTTCTCCAATATTTTCCTCATTACTATCTAGTCACCTCACCTAGCACAACACAGCTAAACAAATATTTTGAGGAAGATTGAAAGTGCTTTTGATCTTCCTTCCTAAATCTCCATGCAGGAGGAAGTACCTATGTCTTGCCTTTCAACGCACCTGACTCAGATATCCTTTCTAGGTCCTCAGGTATAGGTTACATTTAAATAGTGTGTCTTCCTTTTGTACAATATCTTTAAGACATAGCTTTTCCATTCATCCCTAGTCCCCATAGCATTCTCTTCTTGGATGTTATTTGTCTGATTTCAAGCACCTATATGCAGTATAGACATCTGCATCTGTGTTCTTTTTTTGGATTCCTTCTTAGTCAGTGTAGAAAAATAGTTACTTATAGAGTAGATTTTTTACTAAAATAGACATCCAATCAAACAATGTTTTTTAATTTTTTTCCCCCAAAAGTTCCTATATGTCTTGAAGGACTAGCTCATATGTAAATATTCATGCTGCAGGTGTCTAAAATTAGTTGAAATCAATCTTGTCTCCTTTTCCCTTTCTCTCTTTAGCATTGTAATTTCTTTCCTTTTGATCCTACTAAAGGCAAACTATCCCCATTTAGAGTCCACTTCAAAATAATGATCCAGGTTCATTTTCTCAGGCTGTAACTTTGAATATAGCATTCATACTTATACATCCCTTCACTAGCTATACCTTTCATCTGAAATCAAGTTTATGCTACTTATCTTGCTCACAGCATTTCATCTCTCATTTACTGTTCAGACTGACAGCCACATACAGTTACCCATGGCTGTAACTCCATACTGTTCACTTAAGACATTTTTGAACAAACGTATGTATAGTTCCTCCCAGACTGTCCTGCATATTTAAGGGAATATTCCCAGAAACATCTGCAATGTTGTAGAAATTAGCTTTTTACAAAACCCCACCAAATATCTTCTTTCCTGTAATGCTTACAAGCAGCTTGTCAAGTGCTTTGCTTCCGGCACACTGGGGCCCCTGATTTGGATGTTCAACCATAATTCTCTTTCTTTTCTTTTCTTCCTCAGTTTGTCTCACTCTGCCATAAAAATTAATATTTTTGAGCAAGGACTGTTTTCAATCTGTGTTTGCACACTACTTAGCACAAAGACATCTTAGACTATGACTAGGTCTTCTAAATGGAGGAAAATTTAGGAAAATTTAGGAAAGTTTAAAGAAATAATAATTCTAGGAAATAATAATTCTAGGAAAATTTAAAGAAATAATAATAACAATATGAGATATTTTTGTAACTAAAACATTTGATGCTTTAATTATCTCTAAATCTCAAATGAACAAAATCTACCCTTTCTTTGGTACTTTGGAAATTCACTATGAATATTATTTTTATGGTGCTTCAGTGGGAGAAAAAACTATTACTGTTCAGTAAGTATAGCCATATATGTTACTCAACTCTTGTAGGGTAAGAAGGACAAGCCTGCATTTTAGACAGAATTTTGCACCTGTCTCTGTTGGGAATGGCAAGCTATTTACAGTAATTCAGGAGCATTCCTCCAGATAACTCAGGAGTGACAGGACTGGATTATGTGTTATATTTCAGGTCACAAGGAGACAAAAAACCCACAAAAAAAATATTTTCCCTAGTCAGCTCTATTGTTCCCAGTTCATATACTTTGACTGTCATATATTTGTTTTGTTTATGTAAGCTTTTAATTTTTATAAAGGTAGATAGCAGTATTGCTTTGGATTTGTTTCATATTTGCTTAGGCTCTGCATTGAATTAATTAAGTATAGCTAAAGCTGAATTTAAAAAAAAATCAGATGAGTGGTACTGTGTAATATCAGATTAACTAAGGAAGATATTATACTGCTGTTGATATTTTTAGTGCATTTAACATTTTTAAAGATCTATTTTGTTTTGTTCTTTAATCTGTATCGTGGATAATTCCATTCCTGATAGATACTACTGAATAAAAAGGTATGCATGTAGTGTTATTGTCTTTATCATCAACAGACAGGAGGATATTTATCTTAACCTAGTATTTTCCCTTTCACTTTATTTATATAATCTCCAGACATATACATAAACAAAGAAACTTTCCTGTCAAGTTTATATAACCTAGGATGCAGAAAACTGTCACTTTATTTCATTAAGTTCAGATCCACCTCATAGAGCTGAGACATGAATTTGCAGTGACTGAGTGCGGCAGAAAGAACATCACACACTAGCCTAGAGAGTCGGTGCACATTTTTAGTATATATTTATTTCCATAAATGTAAGTTCTGAGCAGCTGATTTCATCAAAATTATGACATATTACATTTAGAATCTCTATTTGCATATTTTCTGAAAGCTGAAGTATTAGTTTTTGAAGTGCCATTTTAGGCAATTTTTGCAGAGTGACAGATACAGATTTTCATTCAGATCACAGCAAGCTGTTGCCTAAGATTTGAACTCTAGAGAACAAGCCCCACTAGAAAGACATAAAAATATGTTAAATTACTATCAGGATTGTGAAGGCATGAACTCCACAAGAAGAAAAAAATTAGTATAGATATTCAAGGTTATGACCCCATGAGGTATAGTTTTTTGAGAAAATAAAAAAAAAGGATAAAGTTTCCAAAAAAATTCCAAAGTTGACAAATAATTAGATTACATGGGAAAAAAGATCAGGAAACATTTTGTCTTGCTTTGATCTGATTGCATGTTTATAGAAAAAAAAATCATCTTAGTAGGATGAAAAAAAAATAAAAATCACCTGAAATACTAGTGAGATTATGCTATACTCTACTTTCTAAACTTGTAAAACCCTGTTTTTCACTCAATGGTATGACTTTTTATTCCTGGCCACATTCATACATTCTCATTAGTCTCATGATCCAGGTTCATAGTTCTGTCTCATGGGAGACCTCCACTCATGTTTTCTCTGCCCTCTGTTTTCAAATGGGGAAATGAGCATAATTGATAGCTGTGCTTAGTTCCCTTTGAAGCTCTTGAGTACAGAACCTAGTGGAAAAAAAAGACCAAAAAAAAAGTGGTTTGTATGTTTATGGGGGAAAGGAGACTGCAGAAGGACAAAGGAGGAAGGAAAGCTAGAAGATGAAGGAAATATGGAAGAAAATAATGAGGGAACTGCAGCTGAAGATAAAATGCAATATAGTATCAGATTGCAAGAACAGACGGACAGAAGTATGAGTGAATTCCAAAAAGTCACTTCCTCCAGAGATCTTGTGTTACAGATGCTGCTGCTGCTGAAGAATAGGATTTAAACATCCATCAAAAGCCTGCTGTTGTCCTGGTGGGAAAATAAATAGTTCAGCATATAGCTCATCTAAACCAAAGTTACCCTGTAAAGGCTTAGAAGGTTGGGAAACCTGGGACCCATGAAGACTTCTCTCCATTCTCTCACTCACTCAGTTATCTGCCTCTCTCCTTCTTTTCCTCTCTCTCTCTCTTTTTATATCTATAAATGTAGAAAATAAGTATAATTATAAACAATATATATACACTACATATACTGTGTATATATGTATGTATGAATAGGTATAGGTAGGTATAAGAGTGTGTGTGTGTATGTGTGTGTGTATATATATACATATGCATCTATGTATGTATGTATAAAATGTATGTGTATTCTTCTTAAGCCTGACTGAAGTCAATAAAAATCTTATTTAGGAGCTGGCTGAATTCCAAAGTGAGATTGCATGAAATAACTTCATGCATGTGTGCACACATAAACACATTGTACATTCACAGTTTTAATGTTCAAATGAAAAGTATAGATCAATGTTATAATTTATTGAAGATGTTTATTATTTATTCTTTTCCAGAAGGAAAAAAGTAAATCAAGTAACCTTGAAAGGTTTGGAATTCAAGTTGGATCCATACCCAATGTAATTATCCAGTATAGCTATTCAGCATAATTTTTTAAATGGGCTTGGATGTGAAATCAGGTTTTTTCCTCTTTTCTTTTTCTAGTGGGAAACAAAAGGATTAGACAGGCTTTGGACAGAATTGCTTGAAAACACAACAGATCTAAGGTTCTTTCATCTTCATCCCAGGAAATCTCTAGCTTGGACATGACTGAGAAGTGTAAGGTTCTTCCTGCTTGTAAAATAGTCCTTGTAAATTAATCTGCTGAGCATGGCATGAAAAAACAAGAGTCAAAGCCCAGTTCCCACTTTAACATTACTGCTGTTGGATTCTGTTGATATAAATTAAGATCATTAGATTTAAGGCCAAGCCTTTATGTCTATGTTGACTGGTACTTGGAAGAGATGATTCTAAACTGGACACAGCTCATACAGAAAAAACTTTCTCTCTTATAGTGTTTAGTTGTGAAATCAAAGTCACAAATTTTCTTAGCTTAGTTTCTGGATTTGTATAGCTGCTAAAACAGTAGATATTCACCTCATTCTTCTTTTCTTTTTTATAACACCATAAAATTATTATATGAGTTATTAATAAGGATCTAGACTTTTGACCTTTGGTACTTGGCTGAGGACAAATTTATCAAAGTGGAGCTGTGGTAGAGCCAGTTGGAGTCTGTTGAGGTGTAAGAATCTATATTCAGTGTCATTAAGTAAAAGTAATAAAAAGTACTGCTGTTTGCGACTCTGCTCTTAAAATGTGTTAAAAAATTGTCCGTGCGTGCCTGACAAAAGCTGCTGGAGCTGCCGTCATTGCTCCAGCCTAGTTCAAAGAAGGTTCTGTAACATAACACAGAAAGGCACAGAGGAGACACTGCTTCACTCTTTATAATATTCTTTCAATTTTCCCACAAAACCTGCAAGGGGTGCTTAGCCTAGACCCATAATTTTCTACAGACCCATAAACTAAGTTCTATTTTATAAGAAGTGCTGACAAGAACCTCATGAAGTTCAACAAGGGGAAGTGCAATGTCCTGCCACTGGGGAGGAATGCAGCGCTACGTGCTGGGGAATGACTGGCTGCAAAACAACTTTGCAGAAAAAGACCTGGGGTCCAGGTGGTCAGCAAGTTGAACATGAGCTGTAACAATGTGTCATTGTAGCCAAGCGGGCTAACGGCATCCTGGGATGCATGAGAGGGAGCAGGTCAAGCAAGGTGATCGTTCCCTACTAACTTGGCACTGGTGAGAGACAGCTGGAGTGCTGGGTCCAGTTCTGGGCTCCACAGTACAAGAGACACAGGCATATTGGTGCAAGTACAGCGAAGGACCACAGGGACGGTTATGAGGAAACATACAAGGAGAGGCTGAGAGATGTGGGACTGTTTGGCCTGGAGAAGAGGAGGCTCGGGAAGATCTTAGCAATATGTGTAAATACCTGGTTGGGGGGAAGTAAAGAAAATGGACACAGTCTTGGGTAACGTGCTCTGGCTGATCCTGCTCTGAGAAGAGGGTTTGGGCTAGACAATCTCCAAAGGTCCCTTCCCATCTCAACTTCCCATCTGTGGTCTTGTGATACTATGAAATAGATGTTCATCTGTCCAGGAAATCCTGCTGGAAGCCCTCCCTGCGCCCCTTCTGTGGCATGACAGTGCCATTACTGTAGGTACTGAACCCTTCCCTCCTTTTTCTTCCCCTCCCAGCTGCAGACAGGGCACTGCAGTGAATGGTGTGTTTACCAGTGATTTCCAGAGGCTAATGAAAAGCTTAGCAGCATAGCAAGATGTCAGTATCTTATCACAGCCTTTTATTTATGCCTCAGTAGTATCAGAGGCCAGCTGGCTGGAGGGGGAAACCAGCCATGCTCAGAATACAATCACTCCCACAAAGTTAGGGGTAACCCTCCCACCAGGCAGGTGTGGTGACCCACATTGGTCCTCAGACAATGCAAGCCTCATAATTTTCTATATTGCTAGGTGAATAGATGCATAGACACAGCGTTATAGAGGTACCGATCTATTCCTCTACAGATAGGCAAAAGTGAATATTACATTGTACAGTAATTTATATCTTTATAATTTTAAATCCTTTTCCATCATTGATTAAGGCAGAGTAATTTTAACAGACTGTCACGACAGTTTGAGATGAGGTGCTTTCTAACACTCCACTAGTATAGTTTTGTGAAGAAACTATCCAAGACTTTGGAACTGGGATACCTAGAAGTGACTTTTCTCTTGTCCTTATTAGGTAGCTGGAAGGAGATTACAGTATATAGTGTAAATTTAATGTCACCCTGGCAGGAGGTGGCAGGTTAGGAATCCTGTCAGTCACTGATTTACTGCTTAACAGTAGGGAAAGGCTTTAGAACAAACCCCGCAGGAGCATTATAAGCACTTTTTTATTGTCGAGATGTCAGAACACAACACAGGGTAGCCACTAAGCTTAAAAGTGATTTATGAAAAAAACACCACCTGGAGATTATCTTATTTTTATCATTTTAAAAGGACACAAAAAGAGCATTTTTGTCATCTCTTTTTCATGGTCAGTACACAAATCCACAGAGGAGCAATTTAGTCATAAAAAGGCCATTGATGTTATGAAATTGTTCTAATATCTAATGTTGCATGTCATTTATTGCTGTTACTTGGAATGACCTGTGGTACATTTTGCTAAGTTATTGTCTCTCCTCTCTCACCAAATTTTTAATTTCCACATTCAAAAAGCTGAATTTTCCCCAAGCTGCAGGAAGTATTCAGAATCTGCTAAATATTTTAATGTTGAGAGATGGAGACCTGTAAAGGAGAGTATTGTTAAAGACTGTGGCATTTTATACTAATTTTCCATCAGTGGTTATGGTTCCAGAAAACTATAATTTAAGACATTCTAAAATCCTAATACCAATCATATGAAATAATAGCACTTGCTATATAGAACCAACAATAAAAATAACCTCTGTAAAGAATAAAAGCTAGTAGTAGAAGTTATAAATTGAAAACTTCAGTGTGACTGCATTAATAAAAAAAAATTCCTCAGGATCCCAGCAAGCTATGTTTAATGTCGAGGTCAGGACTCAAGCATAAAAGCAACGTAAAACAAAGCAGGGTATTATTTTTAGGAATAATAGTACCTTGTCCAGAGTTGCACTTAGAGGTGGTGTAAATACAGTACAGATTGCTTACCTGTTTTCCCTCTTACAGTGGTTTGGAGGGGGTTTTTTTGTGTATTATTAACTGGAAAGTGCAGCTTGGTTTTGCAGCTGCATTGTGTAGCAATTCTCCTATTAGATGGAACTGGTTCAGACTGAGAAAACATTCTGAAAATCTGTACCATGGACATTCCAACAGAAACTCTTTTCAGAATCTAAAATATTCAGGCTGAACCAAACACCATTTAAGTTTATGATTTCCATGGAAAAATGTCCTTGGGTTGCATATGGTATAAAGCAAGGCCTGGCTCACGCTTCTCAGCAATACAGACAAAACAGTTTTCCAAAGCCAGGGAAGAGGTTGGAGGGGAGAGAGCCAGCTCAGAGGCTGTTACCAGTTGGGGAACAGAATGTCAGGGTGGGAGCTGGGTCCCCAAGTTCTGGGTAGGAAGGACTCTGCAGAACAAGGCTTGCTTTCATTCTGCATCTGAGAGGCTGGAAGAGATGAAGATCCATCTGCTGCTTCTCAAATGGGACAGCATTCTCCCTACTCCCCAAGCGGTACTGATGCTACCTTGACAGTCACAGAAGTTGAATTTTCTAGAGCTGAAGCACAGACAAAGCAAGTAACGCTCCTGACAGTCAGCTGCTGCTTTGAGAGTGGAAAAAAAGCAATTTTCTGTTAATTGAGGAAATACGCCCACCTTTACTTTAAGGGTTGGGCAGAATGATTACTATCTTGGCTTTTGTACTTCCAGAATAAATGTTTTTCTTCTGATGTTAGATGGAAGGATTAGGCCATTCGTCTCCAATGCATGTGAATAAACCCCCTTCAAAATACCAGAAATCAGGGGATGGTTTGTTGTCAGGGCACTTTCTTCTCCGAAATGTGTTTATCCCATCTCCAATTTAGCCCATCTTGCTGCCTGCTTTGATTGTGGTTTTTGATGAAATCCCTGAAGTT
This sequence comes from Mycteria americana, assembly GCF_035582795.1. Classification (NCBI taxonomy): domain Eukaryota; kingdom Metazoa; phylum Chordata; class Aves; order Ciconiiformes; family Ciconiidae; genus Mycteria; species Mycteria americana. The sequence continues at coordinate 44,128,764 of NC_134367.1, forward strand.
CTAAAACATCTGGGCCTGGTAATGTAAAATGAAGGCATTTATCCTATTTCAGAGAGTAATATAAGCCGATTCCTCACATGACCATTTTATTTATGGCATGCAATAACTTATTTTCAGTTTTGGTTTTTTTTTTAAGTTTTCCCTTGGTATTATGTAACCTCCTCATTGTTACCTGATAATCAACTAGTTATTTTTAACTAGCCAGTAATAACTTTTAATGTGTTACCTGATTTGTTAATTGATTTGTTTTGGTTTTGAGTGATAAGTTAACTATTCTATAAAGAGGCACATTAGAAACAAGTACTCAAATAAATCCTAACAATCTTAATCAAATTCTTCTGTAGTTTCACACCATGGGACAATAGCAAAGAGAAAAAACATTATTTTCCTTAATTTTAAAGCACTTCTGCAAACAGTAAATAGAACTGATGTGTCATCTTGCATGATTTCTCCTTGGAATTGAGTGAAGACCAACTACATTCTTAAATCCTCTAAGAAAGAAGGCCTATTTACGTACTTAGACAGGTTATGAAAACAAACTTGAATAGTTATAATTTTGTGGCATGTTAGATCACTTAACATTCACCTATTGTATGACTCTATACACAGAATTTCGTCTAGCTTTCAGATGTTTTCTAGTGAGTTCAACAGTATAAGCTTGCATAAAGATGGTTTTTCATTACAGTATGCAGATTTGATCTCTATGACTTTTGATATCTAGTCTTTTCTTACCATCCAGCTACTTATTAATTATGATCAAATTATCTCCTTATCATTTTTTAACTTATTTGTTTGTGAGCAAAAAGATGGAACTATTTCAGTGTTTCACAGTAGACCATTTTACAGTCCTCAAATAATTTTTATTGATTTTATACATAACGTGTGGGTTTTCAGTAAGAATGCTTTGTAGAACTAATGTAAATGTCTTGTAGAAGCATATATGCAATTATTCCATAAACTATGACTTTTTTCTTAGTGATACCAGTCATTATATACTGTCTGACTAAACCTAACACATGAAAATATATGACTCCCACATCATGATGACATTTTTATCCTTCTAGTGAAGACTGAATTTTTTTATTCATTTTATTACTTTTTTGTGTCTCATTTCAGAACAAGAAGTAAGAAAGTATTTTTAAGAAACTGTAATTAAGAAAGTATAAAGAGCTTATGTGTAAAGAATTTGTTGCACATAAGTTCTCTAAATATACCTTCTTAATATTTTGTAAGATATTCATAAAGCATTGATAACACATTACTTATTTTGCTGAGCATAAATATATCCTCTTCTATGTCAAATAATTCTCTTTGTAATATAGTTCTGTTGTAAGAGCAATTTACTGGCTCTTAAGATAACTATAAAACATCATAACAAGTATGAAATTAAAATAGAACATTAAAGACATCAGCTGTCTTATTTTTCTCTGAGAAAAGTCAGAAAGTCACCAGCATAACTACAAACTAATCTGTTCAACCACTCATATTTATCATTAGGTTTATTACTCAAATGATAGATGTATTTATGAACACTGCTTTCAAATTTTTAATAAAGGAAATGAGTGAGGTCAAAGACGTAGGAGAAAAACAGAGAGGAAAATGGGGCATAAAGCACCTAAAGTAGTAAAAGGAGGAAATAGCTCTCTGTCACACCTGATGCAGAGGTTCCAACGTGGTACTGGAGACTGCAGAAGGCTTGTTCAGGCTTGTTGTATCCTCGGGACTTATCTTGTCATATAGCTATCTGGAAGTTAAAGCAGCTCTGTTATCTATATATTTCCTTATGCTATTCATATCAGAATATGTTTTATTCCATAGGATAAAATAGCATTTCCTTAGATTTCTTTCAATTTTCGATCAGACCCAATACATATAAAAGAAGAGGAATCAATGGATATGAGTCACAGTCTATGTAGAAAGAGGATGGAATCAGACACACAGAGAGATCAGGGATTAAAAACCTCAAATTCAAAACTACCCACCTCACTATGCCTCTTTCTGTAAGTTCTCTCAAATCAAAGTGTTCTGTGGTTGTCCCCTCTCCTCTGTCTACTGGCAGCTGACCCAGCATAGCTTCGACAACCTTATCATTAAAGCTTTTTATAGCACTGAGTTTTCTCTCTACGTTTTCTGTTCTTTAACGTGCAACAAGTGTTCATGTTAAAATATGCAATAAGCATGAGCCTGCCTTGAACAGGCATAATACACACTTGCATATGGAATTTGTCCAATCTATTTAAATTGGTTGAGAAAGGACTGTGTGATTTTTGTACTATAGCTCTACAGCTAACGAACTGGCAATCAAGAGCCCCCTCCCCCCCCCCCCCCCCCCCTTTTTTTTTTCAGAGCCAGAAGCATGTATCCAGGAGAGGAAAGAATAGACGGTCAGCAATATATCAAATGCTGTTCCTGTTCCTTGAAGCGTGCTTCAGTTCTTTGCATCTGCTGTTGATACTTGCTGAGAGTTTTCATGTTACAGTGAAAGAGCAAAGAGAAGGGACACAAGGCAGCTCTAGGGAAGGCAGAGGAGGCTTTGGAACAGGGAAGGGGAGAAGGACTGACAGTGAGAACAAGACTGAGGATTTCATTTGACTTGCCATAACAAACAACTTGTGATGGTTAGCTATGAGATGAGGCAGTTCCTCCCTCTTCCTTCTCTCAGCTACAGAAAATCAGCCTAACCTGTGCAGACCACTATGTGCATGAGCTTACCAGGGACATATTTCTTATTCCAGATAGGTTTCTCATTATTCCTCAATAAGACTATAGCACCCACTAAGCTTCAGGATCGTCTTGTAGATATTTAGACAAAGAAAAGAGGAAAAAGTAGTTTTCTTGCAGGGACACTTAAGTATATAGCTGATTGCAGCCACTCACAAGCTTCCAGATGCATTTACCAGAGTTATTTATTTATTTAAATAAAGGCATAATTGTAGAATAGTGTCCTGGCCGGTCCAGACACATTTCACTTTGGCAACTAAATCATTCCAGGTGTGTCTCATTTTTTAGATAGAAGCCATTTGAAACGACAGGTTAGCAAATGCCAAGAAGTATTTATTTTATCTATGGGGAAGCGGGACACTGGGAAAAAAAGGTTCTGCCTAAAATACATCTGTAGCACAGCTAAGCTTTAAGCCATTCCCAGAGTAGTGCTTTATTAACACAGAGGCAACTTCTATTTTACCTGATCTGAAAATCTGATTTATAAGTTTCTTGTTGTATTGCAGTTACATCCCCAAGTTAGGATCCCTTGGAATGATCAAAGCCTATTATGGCAGACTGTGGTTAAAAAAAAAAAAAAAAAAGAAGGTGGTGTTCTAGATTTGTGACAACAGACAAGTGCCAAAGAGAAGGACAGCTGTGTTCGTTGGGGGCATGAGGAGCATAAGGAAATTGTAAAATAAAAATGTGCTGGGTGGTAATCGGTAATCTCAGCTAACTACTTTTGTGGCTATTCTGGGGGTTGTAATCCTTTAGGCAATTACTATATTACATATTTCAACATGTACTATTGAATTTTAGGGAAAATAGCTCACAATATTTTGCCTTGCCAACATCTTTTCTTGAAGATGTTTAGCTGGGAGAGAAAGTTCATTTAAAAACATGTTGTTCTGGGATCATTAAATCTTTTAAAGCCAGACAGAGAGAAAACAAAACCTCAGAGACTATTAATGCTTTGGGGCTTACTTAACAGCATGTTCCATAATGAAATGCTAAATCAGTATCATTTTGTTTAATCTGCCTTGCTTTGTGGGCCTTTTTCCCCCTCTTGATTTTTCTCTATCATGTGAATAAACTGGTTATTTTTAAGGAAAACTAACACAGAGGAACAGACTGGTTAAGTGCAGAGCCCAACTAAGAGTGCTGAATGATTTGGGAGGCAAATCTTATTTATAGATATGCTTTATCCAAGTGCTTCAAATTCAGAATAAAGCAACACTTTAAATATTTGAGCTGGGGCTTGAGAGGTATGTAAGAAATATGAACACCCACTTGTACAAAAAGGAATTGCTGGTGATTACACTAGTAGCATGCAAATCCTTTATGCAGATCTGAAAATACCATTTTGACACTCTGCAACATCATAATCATATCTTTTCATTCTTCTGATCTTTTTAAAACTGCAAAACTACATATAATTTTAGAAAACAAAGTTGAAACAATATCATGGCTATTACATGCAGCATTCCAATGGTTCTTCAGAGTACCTGAAGGTCCCTTTTGGGTGTTACCTTTCTGCTTTCACTTTGTTGTTTCTAATGAACATTATCTGTTCATGAACAGGTAGAGTGAGTGAAATGTTGGTGAGGGAATATGACGGCTATTAAAGGGGAGTCAAATGAAATGTTTAAAAAAATGTTAGTGATCTGCGACCTCGTAAATCAGCAATGCTCTTTCAGAACTTTCTAGAAAGTTTTTCTGTTATAGGAAGCTGGTGTGATCCAGATATTCATACTCTATTTTCCAAATTTTTTGTTCCTCTCTATCACAGTAATTCTTAGAAATATTCTCTCCCACCTACTCTTTCCTTCACCTGCTTCCTGATTTTGGTGGTGCCTGTGGCCATGCATTTTCTGCCTCTGTTTTTGTTCCTGAGCATGCCCTTCAGGCTGCTGCAGGCTCTGTCACCATGCCTGCACACTCCTGCCCCTTTTCCCTACCCCACAGATATGTGACGTGGTGTTGTGGTTCCCACTTGACAGACTCCCAGCTTTAGTGCAAGGCAGAGGTTAACGGGTCTTGCTAAGTTCAGGATTCAGAGAAACAGCTCGTTATTGCAAGAGGTAGTTGCTGCCAGTTGCTGCTGAGCTCAGGGGAGGGGAGGCTATGCCATTCAGCCTCTCAGGGAGGAGAACTGTTGCTTCCCTCAATAGCAATTTCTGGCAGCATTGACTGATTTCAGATCTCAGTGGGAGCTGTAAGGCAGGAGTGCCTGCATTTCAGTGTGCTGAAGTACTTCTCTGACTGGCCTCTGATAAAGCCTTCTAGGTGGATTTTCCCCCCTTGCCTTTATTTACTGCAGCCAAGTAAAGATATGGCCATCTTTAGGGGGAAAAAAAGTCAGGGGCATAGGTAGCATGCTGGTATCTAGTGCTGAGAACTGAGCAGTGGTCAGACCTCAAGACATGGCATATAGGCAGCGACCTGCAAGATAAGGTAAGGTTATACATGAATACAGATAATGTCAGGGAAGAAAGCTGCAACACCCATGCTACCATCCCGACTGCTAAATAAAAGATGTAGCAGTAGTAATAAGAATCATTAAACAGTGAATATACGATGACCACCAAGATTAAACCAAGGTGTATGTTGGATTCCTTCAGCTATGTCTCAAATGTATTTTGTTTTATAGGTAAGATATATTTAGAATGAAAAAAATCTCAGTGTCCTATGGTGGGCTGGAGATGAAGTTTCCCTTACGAAAAAAGAAGTTCTTGTCTACAAAAAAATTGTGTGGGTGATGACCGAACATCAGTATGTCTTGATTCAGCAATTGCAATAAGAGGGGCTTCCACCAGGAAGAATAAATTGTAGTGTCGGTCTGTCCTTTGTGAATCCTCTGTGATTGTGGTTCTGCTGTGAACAGTCACCCATGGACATTGCTATCAGCCTTGAGCCTCAGAGAAATAAGTAAATGAGTTAGAAATATGCCCTACTTAGAAAGGTAAATTCAAAGTAGCCAGGATACTTTCAGTGTAGTAAATAGAATCTTTCAATGGAGTTATAAAAACAGAAAATGTCTCAAAAACCAGGAGATTAAAACCAGCTTTGGCAAGTGCAAATGGAATGGAGATTCACAGCACTTTGTAGGTAAGACTAAACCTGGAAAGACTCCTTAGTCTAGCTATTAGATTTATCAAGCTCTCTGATAAATTTCTGATTTCTCTGATTTCTTTGTCTAAATCAAGCTCTCTGAAGCTCTCTTCTTCTCTCTGGTACAAGAGAAGCCTGATTGTGAAGAACCTGTTAACAGCATTCCCTTAGCTGAAGGTGGCTGGATAAGCATTCCTGTTTATCCTAAAAAATGCATTTTGTACCTATTGTTTCAGGTTGAAATGAGCCAGAGAACATTTGTGACTACACTCTGTAAAGCAGCACTGGAAAACAGACAAGTCTCAAAACACCATGCTATTCTTCCATACGATGAATCTTCATAGTGTGAGGAATACTATTTCTTCTTAGGACTTGCAATATCAAATGTATTATGTTGGTATATGTCTCAATTATCCCATTAAGGGTATTATCTAAACTAGAAATTGCTACTGTAGCATTTGAATGGCTAAATTTCTTTTTCTCATCCCTCTTAATTTTCACATGTAGTTTTCATCACCAATCATTTTTGAGCACAGTAACTAGCAATCTGTTTCACTCATACCTACACCTCAAGAGGATAACAACGAGGTTGAACGCAGCATTTCTCTAAGCCTTGTAATGTTCAGATTCTCTAACTTCTAATATTCACGTATCCCTGGACAACTGGTTGCAGGGGGGGCAATTTTTGTTCCTTTAATGAGGCACATCATCTCATAATGGAAGCAGTAGCCAAAATATTTGGTTATGCACAAGCATATGCACAGAGAAATGGAAACAGAGGTCAGGGAAAGAAGGAATCTGCCTCAAGGAGTGTTTTCACTGCTTACAACCAATGACTGAGATTTCCCACTTGCTTTGTCGCTGAACATGCTTCTGGGTGCAGGAAGACAGACCCTGTTCTGGAGGCCTGCTCTGGCATACAGGAAGATGCTGGCTGTGCCTCCTGCCATGCACGCAGCAGCTGAGCAGCATAGTGTGATCCTTTAGATTGCCCGTCCTCAGTGGCTTCTTACCACTGCAGTCACCTTGTCTTAGATGGGATTTCAGAAACATTGGACTTACTTTGTGTGAACTGCAGAAGTATGTGCAAAATGGAAAATGTGGTTGTTGTACACGACTAAATACTGGACAAATATACAAACAAATTTCCAAAATTTCCAGGCAGAAAATGTTGGGATATACTGGAGATAGCAGTATTTTTCCTAGTCTCAGCTGGTTCAGCTGGTACACACCATCTGCCAGGCCTTGCATGCACTCATACCTGACGCGGTGGCTTTATAAGATGGAGGCTTTGGCAACTGTACCACCTTCAGGTGTTCTCATTGCCCACTGATGTTTAGCTGATGCTATGACAGCATCTCCACTTGTGCAGATGGGCTACGAACTGGGTCAGGGAAAGAATCCAGGTCAGACCATTTATTCATTTATTTTATAGCATTTTTCAAACTAGATGATACCCTGATCCCTTTCATAATGTCACCACACAGTTATGCTGGCACGAATGTCAGTGATGACATGCTGCAGCAAAAACAGGTATAAAGCATGGAGAAGATGAGTGGAAGGAAAAATCTCAAGCCAATATTGTTGTTGAAGTCTTGTTCTCATGAAGCCATAGAATCATAGAATCATAGAATCATAGAATCACAGAATCATAGAGTCATAGAATCATAGTTTGGGTTGGAAGGGACCTTTAAAGGTCATCTAGTCCAACACCCCTGCAATGAGCTGGGACATCTTCTACTAGATCAGGTTGCTCAGAGCCCCGACCAACCTGACCTTGAATGTTTCCAGGGATGGGGCATCTGCCAGCTCTCTGGGCAACCTGTTCCAGTGTTTCACCACCCTCATCATAAAAAATTTCTTCCTTATATCTAGTCTGAATCTACCCTCCTTTACTTTAAAACCATTAGTCCTTGTCCTATCACTACAGGCCCTGCCAAAAAGTTTGTCCCCATCTTTCTTATAAGCCCCCCTTTAAGGCCGCAATAAGGTCTCTCCAGAGCCTTTTCTTCTCCAGGCTGAGCAATCCCAAATCTCTCAGCCTTTCCTCATAGGAGAGGTGTTCCACCCCTGTAATCATCTTCATGGCCCTCCTCTGGACCTGCTCCAACAGGCTCATTTCTTTCCTCAACTGACGGCTCCAGAGCTGGCAATCAAGGGCATTTGATAGGACCACCAGCTAAGCAGAGACAAAAGTAAACACTTTGGCCAGTATAAATACTTTCTGTTATAGAGACTGAAGCATGGTGCCTAATCTTTTGTGCTCTTGAACCCATTCGTCGTAGATGCTGAGTGCCCTCAAGGTAGCTTCAAGCAGAGATCAGAAATAGCATTGCTTTAGATTGCCCCAAATTATTTAGGTGTGGGATAAAGGAAATTTTCTTTCACATACTTATTTCCTTTCCCTATGGTAATTGCTCTAGCTAGCTGTAGCATTTATTTTGTTACTGATCACTAATGATTATTTTCCAAGCTAGAAATTTATATTCTTATGTCTAATCCTTGCCAGTCAAGCCTCTGTTGAATCTGAAACTTCTTTGTTTCTGTCAGCGTGTTTGTTATTTGCAGTCATTTGCTGGAAGTAGAGCACTGAAAGCTTGGGAGAAGCCACCTGACAAACATAATTTGCTAAGCTTCTATGCCTAAAGATAGCTTAATTGGGCAGAATACTGCATTTGAAAGAAGGGAAAATTAGGGCAGTAAAATGAACAATAATTAAAAAAAAAAGTCTTTTAAATGATTGCTTTAGCAATTTGAAACCAATTCTGTTGATTAAAGAAAGAAAAAGAAATTTCTCAGAGAAAAGAAAAATAAAGGGTTTTTTCCTACATTTGAAAAAAAAATCATCAGGATCATCAAGTTCTTTTTTTTTAATCTCTGCCTGGTGTGGGTCTTAATTAATAAAATTAATAAGCATAATTCTGAAGCAAGCCTTTGTAAAATGTAATTGTGTGATCTAGATCATGAAATAAACTTCATTTGTGTCAAACTGGAAAGCATTATCAGAAAATGCTGTTACAACATCTGGCTGTTTCCTGTGCATGTGTGCATACTGTATATGAAACAACTTACCATTATGAGTTGTTACTCATTACTGAAATTGGATTTCTCCATTACAAAGTACAGGATATGAGATATTTGCTCCTTCCCTGGTCCCTTTATTCTGCATAAATGGGCCAGCACTACCTAAAAGCCTGTTGTCTGTGTGAGGGAGAGTTGACCTAATGAAAGTGTGGTGGGGACCAGTTTAGGGCTGCATTCAATGGACCTTTTAGTGAAGGCAGAGAAACTTAGTAAAATGACGAGATGAGAGATGTAAGGATGGATGTATATCTAAATCAGCCAGGCTTTCAGGGGTGACTAAAATGGACACTTATCAATCTCCTGGAGCAGTCTGAAAAATGGAGTTACCAAAATAGTGTCCTTCACTCTCCTCCAAGGAGGTGCACATGATCTTTCAGGATCTTTGATCTGAACATTTAAGAGAATGATACCTTTTGTGTCTTAGGTAGCAGCTATCTTGTAGGTAGTGATAATCTCCTTCCCCTGATCTTTTGTTTTGTTTTGGTTTGGTTTTAATTTGGACAAGCTGGAAATGGCAGGCCTGTGTATCTAGTCGGACTGACTGAACTCATGTTTATGGATAGAGGGATTAGATGATTATCATTAAAATGTGTACGTGTGTTATATCTACCTTTGATTATGTATGTTGTGATTCTCAAGCATACATTGCATACATAGATGCATATGTAATGTAAACATACATACAAATACAATCTTCAACACATACATCATAGTTTAATTACATTGACATAGAAAAGAACTGTATGTGAACATTTCTCAGAAAACCAGACATATTTATCATCCCTTTTAGGGCTTTTCTGCAGAGAGGAAACAGCTTTATGCTGGATTCCTAAATTGCAATCCAACCACTAAAAATATAGAGTGACTGTTAAAATAAATGCACTGTATATGTTTGATACATGTATGTACATATTCAGCCTCTCACATGCATGTTTCTGTGTGAATAAATATACTTACCTATATATCTATATATCTATATATTTCTATATCCATATGTCTAAAGCAGAATAGTGTAAAGATGATATGTCAACTAATACTCTTAAAATTTTCAGTGATGTATAAATATATATGTATATTTTTATATATATGTATTTTATATGTATACATATAAACATACATATATACATATATGTGTATATATGTAATATTTTTTATCTGTCCCTATATGACTGTTTTGAAAGACATTGCTCAAAAAACCAAAACAAACTTCATTTTTAATTTCATTTTTTCTGTGCTTTTTTTTTCTCCCTCCCTTCCACTCCCTTTTTTTTTTCCAAAAGAGGAAAGATTGTTGCATACCTTTTCTTTTTATATAAGAAACAATTTATATAAGAATATATTTATATATTCTTCAAAAAATTTATATATTCTTCAAAAAATTTATATAAGAATATAAGAAACAAGAGGAGTTTTATTTTGTTTTGTTTTAATTTGTTTGGGGTTTTTTTAGCACTAAATGGACACAGAATACTTGTATAGCTAAAAAATGTACTTTAAAGTACTTTTGTAAAGCTCAGTTTTCTCTTTTCTTATCTTTTTTTAATTTTTCTTCTTTTGTCAACCTATCTCATGTTTAAACCTCAGATCACATTTATCAAAATGGTCCTAAAATAACTGTATTCAAAATGAGATCATCATGAAGAAATTATTCTGAAAAATTACCTTGCACTTTCAGCTGTTCCAATTGCACCTGCATTTCAAAAATTGAAAAAGTTTTTTTGCAGGTCAGATGATGCAACTGAGAGTTCATACTTTCAATCCAGTTTTACTCTATATAAGTCAATTAAATACTTTATAGTGAAATATATTATTCTGTATATTTTTTTCATAAAATCTCTGCAAATGTGTGCAGTCAAATGGTTCCAAACATCAGTAGAATGCCAAAGTAGAATGGACTTCAGTTTTGCTTAGGGCAGTTTTTCAGAGCCTGCTTTTTCTGAAGCTTTTCATATTGTATTCTCTGTATTCATTCACATGTTTCAGTGATCCTTGATATAATATAAGCCATATAAGTTTGTGGTTGTTTGTTGCTCTTCTGTGAGAAGCTATTTAAGGTTGGAAGCATTTCTAGTTAATTTCTTTCTATCCATTGAGTTTAGCAAGAAAGCGAGTTTGTGACAGTTTTTACAATAGCTCCTTATCCAGAGACTGTGTGCAATGTAAAACAGTCAAACTCTGTTGCAAAGCGTTTGGATAAAGATATTTTCAGATTTGTAAGCATTAGACAAAATTCATGTTATTCATTTATGTCTTTTCTGTAAATAGTAGTTCCTATAGTTACATTTAATTGTCTGCTTATAAAGATATTTTTATTTTGTTTCAGTAGCTAGTAAGGGAGCTGGAGATCCCATAGCAACCAAGTTTATTTTAAATTGTGTTCCTGTGTTGTAACAACTTAGGGCCAAAGATTCAAAATTGTGCAACCTGGGCTATATTCCTGCTTCGCAGGGATGTTGTTCTGACATAACATAAATTTGTATGGTAATATTTGTGTTGCATTTTTCCCAGCTCTTCTACAACAAGAGAAGAATTTAAAACTCACTGAAACATTTTGCCCCTTACACAGAAAACACAAACTGAGCTCGGTATATGTGAGGGCCAAAGGCAACTGCTATACATATAACTGTGCAGGTGGGGCTTTGCCTGTTCTTTACATGTTCACACCATACTTCAAGATACTACCCCTAAGCTGAGCAAACCTAAGATACTGCAAATGTAGATGTCACTTTTTGAGAAGTGGCAGTAAAATGACTTGGTTAATTGTCAGTATTTTTTCATCTTCAGAATTTGCTCTCCTGAAAGAAAACATGATTACAGGTATATGCTATGTGCAATCCTTACTGAGTACTTCCTCATTAAAGTAGTCATACTAAAGCCAACGGGAATATTTGCATGAGAGAAGTTAATCATATACATGAGTCTTTTGAAGGCTGCACTGTCAGAGTGACTTGAACTAGCTTTGCCTTTTGCTTTTGTCAGATAATAAATAGAGAAAAAAAAAAAGGCATGGGAAACTACTTTAGGTTATTAACATTTAAAAGAGTTTCAGCAAGACAAAATAAAGGCTAGTTTATGAAACAGCATATCTAAAAATAAAATATAATTCAAATTAAAAAAAAATCATAGGAATTTCAAAGCTTGCAAGATGTTGAATAATGTGTTCTCTTCTTGGTTTAGACCACTGGGAGATAGAGTTTGAAGACTACATATCTGGAATTTTTAAATTTGTTAATCTTTCAGACAGATCTTCAGATTTTGATACAAAGTCTATTGGGAATAGCCTGCAATCAACAAGGAAGTAGTCTGTAGCACCGAAATATCCAGCCTAATATTATCTTAACTTTCCAGCTATTTCTGAATTAAGGCACGTTGTTAACAATAAATGGTCACAGGCCCTGGTTCTCATGGGGAACTTCTGCCACTCCAATATTGACTGCAAGGGCAACCATGCAGGCCACAATCAATCCAGGAAGTTTCTGGAGTGTATTGATGACAACTTCCTGGCACAGGTGATAGAGGAGGTGACAAAGGGGAGATGTTTTACCAAACTTCATAATTGCAGACAGGCAAGGGCTGGTCACAGACGTGAAAGCTGGGGTAAAGCTTGAAAGCTTGGCTGCAGTAACCACGAGGTGGTGGAGTTCAGGTTCCTGAGAAGAATAAGACAAATATCAGAATTGCAACCATGCATTTCAGGACAGAAGTCTTTGGCCTCTTCAGGAGCCTGCTTGGAAGAATCCCAAGGGAGATGGTCCTCGAGAGAAGAGGTGTCCAGGAAAGCTGGTTGATTTTCAAGGATTGCCTGCTCCAAGCCAATGAAAAATCCTTCCCAATGTGCACAAGTCAAGAAAAGGTAGCAGGAGGACTGCACAGAAGAACAAGAAAAAAAGAAGCAAACAAGAGGTGGAAGCAGGGGCAAGTGATCCAGGAAAGGTCTAGAAATGCAGTCTGAGTATGTAGGGATGGAGTTAGGAAAGCCAAAGCCCATCTGGAGTTGAATCTGGCAGGGGACTTAAAGGGCAGCAAGAAGGGCTTCTGCAAGTATTTCAGCAGTAAAAGGAAGACTAGAGTAAACATGGACCCACTGCTAAATGGGACAGGAGACCTGGTGACAAAGAACATGGAAAACCAAGGTACTCAATGCCTTCTTTGGCTTGGTCTTTACTGGTAAACCTTCCTTCCTCAATCCCAAATTCTGGAGAGCAGTGGGAAAACCTGGAGCAAAGAAGACTTACCATTGGTGGAGGAGAATCAGGTTAGGGAGTACTTAAAACTGGAATTGCAAAGGTACATTGGACCTGATGGGATGTGCTCAGCAATGCTGGAGGAGCTGGCTGATGTTATTGTGAGGCCACTCTTGATTATCTTTTAAAGGCTATGGAGACTGGGAGAGGTTTCTGAAGACTGGAAGAAAGAAAACACCATTTGTATTACCAAGAAAGGCAAGGAAGAACTTGGGAACTACAGACTGATCAGCCTCACCTTTATCCCTGGGAAGGAGATGGAGCAAATTATCCTGGAAACCATTTCCAAACATATGAATGACAAGAAGGTAATCAGGAGAAGCCAGCATGGATTTATGAAGGACAAATCATGCTTGACCAACCTCATAGCCTGCTACAATGAGGTGACTGATCTGGTGGATCATAGGAGAGCAATGGAAGTTGTTTATCTTGACTTTCAACTAAGGCTTTCAACACTGTCTCCCATAACATCCTTATAGACACACTGATGAAGTATTGATTTAGACAGATAAAACAACAATGAGGTGGACTGGAAACTGGCTGAACTGCTGGGCTCAAAGAGTTGTGATCAACAGCATGAAGTCCAGCTGGGGGCCAGGGTCAGTACTGTTCAACATCTTCATTAATGATCAGGATGATGGGACACGGTGCACCCTCAACCAGTTTGCAGATGATACAAGACTGGAAGGAGTGGCTGATATGCCAGATGGTTGTGCTGCCGTTCAGAGGGACCTTGACAGGCTGGAGAAATGGGCTGACAGGAACCTCAGGAAGTTCAACAAAGGGAAATGGGAAGTCCTGCAGCTGGGAAGGAATAACCCAGTGCACCACTACATGATGAGGACTGAACAGCTGGAAAGCAGCTTTGCAGAAAAAGACCCCAGGGTCCTGATGGACAAGTTGAGCATGAGACATGACAATGTGCCATTATGGCAAAGAAGACCAACGATGTTCTGGGCTGCATTTGGAAGAGCAATGCCAGCAGGTCAAGAGAGCTGATCCTTCCTGCTAACTCAGTGTTGATGTGGTAACATCTGGAGTGTTAGGTCCAGTTCTCGGCTCTCCACAAGAAAGATATGGACTGACTAGAGTGAATCCAGTGAATGTCCATGTAGATAATTAAGGGACTTAAGCATCATTCACATGAGGAGAGGCTGAGAGAGCTGGAACTCTTAATCCTGGTGAAGAGAAGGCTCAGAATGATCTTATTGATGTGTACAAATAAGTGATTGCAGGGGGAGAGATAAAGAAAATGGAGACAGACTCTTCTCAGTTGTGCCCACGGACAGGTCAAAAATGCAGTGGACCCAAATTAAAAAAAAATATTGGAATTCTAGCTGAACACAAGAGAACACTTTTCTCATGTGAAGGTGGTCAGACACTGGAACAGGTTGCCTGGAGAAGTGGTGGAGTCTCCATCTGTGGAGGTATTCAAAACATGACTGAACAAGGTCCGGGGCAGCCTGCCCTACCCTGCTTGAGCAGAAGGGTTGGACTAGATGATTACCAGAGGTCCCTTCACACCTCAACCATTCTGTGATTCTATAATGATGCATATAACTCAAGGTGGGGATCCAAATATAAGATTACCTATACACAGAGTGTTGCTCAAGTAAAATAAAATTATTCTGGGAAGGAACTAGAGGTTGAGATATGCCTTAAATTCTAGTTGAAAGAAAAGAATAAATGATTGTCCAGTTGAAAATATTTGTCACCGACTTGAAAAGGGGGTTTTCAGGAATTTTTCAAACAAGTTCTGTAACATGTAGAGAAATAGATTATTTCCAAAGTATCTTGCAATGGTTAAATTTCTTGCTGATAATTTAAGCCAAACTGAAGTACTGAATCAAAACGAATGTCAGAAAATATGGCTGGTCTGAAAGATGCATTTTTATTTTTTCTTAGTGTGATGAAGAAGAAAAGAATAAATCACACATAAAATTCTCAAAAGGTGTTATTTCACACTGCTGGTGTAATCAGCAAAACCTTAAAAGCATGACTCTGATTTGAGACAAAAGTTTGCCTGTTTGTGTAGCAAAGTGTCTTCTTAAGACCTGGTATGTAAAGGTTTTCATATTTTTTATTGAGACGGGAAGGTACAGATCTGCACATGATTTACGACATAACGTTTTTTTTTACATAAATTTGCTCACTCTATGTTCACAAGGAATTCAGGAAGGAATAATTTGCTATATGTCAAAGTTACAGAAAATCTTTGGCATTTCTTGGATCGCTGACCATGCAAAGAACTCTGTGGCAGTTCATTTTTCATGATTCCCTTATCCTCTGGTTGAAGACAATGGATTGCTACTGACGATGATCCCAACTATGCCTTTTCTGTCCAAGAAAGGGATCCAGCAAAGCCTGGCCTTAGAAAAAAGATCATAGGAGTAACAATGTGTAATATAAAGATCTGTGTCAGCCTGAAGGGCTAATAATCACAATTAATGGTCTACAATGGGGGAATAAATTTATTTGGCAGGCTGTCACGGTCACTGACAGCTTTGTGGGATGGGGGAATCAGCTCTCCTCTGATGGGCTTTATATATATTCCAATATTCTATGACATTTGAGGAGTCCTTGTGGCCTTAAGGCTTCTGTGATATCCATGTTGTGGCTCCAGGATGGCTGGAAGATTGAGGAAGGATAATGGAAGAATCCATATTCAGATGCATCATGAACTATTGTTATCGCTAAGTCCTACTAGGGAGCTGAGCTCTCTTTCTGAGCACTGATAACCCAGAAGTATCTTTGGTGTAAACTCCTTGTTCCCCTCTTGTTCCCCTGTTTAAGCTGAGATATGTTCAACACCTCTGCTTCTTCCTCAGGTCTCCTGTTGCTTTCCAGAGCTCTGCTGTCACAGATTGCATGCTTGGGAAATGTTAATAAGTGTTTTCTGTGCGAAAGTACAGTCCATGCTACTGGTGCATAAGTGCACAAGTGACACAGTCCTGAATGATCTGATCACAAACCATTCTTTCCAGATGACCCCCTCTGATTTAGTGGGCAGGATGGGCAACAGCTGCTTATTGATGAGCTTATCAAAATTTGGCTTTCTTTTCAGTACTAGTACATACTTCCTGCACTTTTTTCAAACACTGTTGTGGAAACAGCGTTACTAGCATTTATGTTTGCTTTTTCTATGCCATTGAACGTAAGTACTTGATTTTTTATAAACATTAAATAACTTTTTACCTAGCAGTCTCATTTTAAAGATATTTACCCTATTTTCAAAATAAAAAAAAGACACTGAAGAGATTTTGAAAAAATACAAACAAAAACCTGTTTGAAAATTAGAGACAATTCAGACTAGATTTTTCAAAGCACGTTGCTATATGCACTATTTGTATGATAAAATTAACTCTGGCTTCTGTATTAGTAGCATTTACCAGTTCTGAGAATCAGGCCTCACATTGTGAAACAACCTAGAAAATGTGGAAAACAGTATCAATAAGTAACTGTGAAAGGTATTTGAGTGGCTTGTATGGAAATGGGTCACCATGGAAAAAATAAGGATCGAGTCAAATTCAGAGATAGAAATCAAATTAATTCTGTTCTTCTCCTCATGAGACCACCTTTTCTTTGCCTGCAATTACTCTTAGTATTCTATAAAATATTTTCTACAGTAAGTGGAGAAAAACTCCTACAAACATATAAAGTTCAGTTAAAAAATGGATCACTAAATTTTCTAATTCATATGTCACAGGTCCCTAAAGTTCATCCAGCTGCAACTAAATTGAATCCTAGAAGTTCTATCTGACTACAGCATAACCTATCATTTTAAGTCATGAATTCCTGAACGGCATTTCTTATTAGGCCGCTTTACTTATTCTGTATGAACACTGGCATCAGTTTCTCTAATATTAAAACGTTTATTAAAATGTCATTTGTCATTCATCTCAACATATTTTTTTAAGGCACTTGGATGTTTTCTCTAGTGCATCGGATTTAAAGATGTTTATTCCAAAGAGCCATCAGCATAAGTCTTGGTTACTAATGGGCTGGAAACTCTACTTCATCATCTCATGTTTTACAAGAATATCAGCCAGCTTCTCTTTAAGTACATGTTAGAAACATTTATTAGAATCTTCCTGTCTCTGCATAATTTTAAAGTTGAGGGTTTTTTAATTATTTAATTTTATAGCTCTTTTTTCTATTGATAAGATGTGGGGTCTTTTATTCTTACTAGTCTTTAAAAATCTGTGTTTTTACTGGCAGTTGTAACAATTACGAGGAGTTTTTTAGTTTTAACTTCATATATCAAGTTCCTATATTTCATCATGTTTAAATACTTTCAAAGTAAAATAAATTGACTAATAACTATTTTAGTGGAAAAAAATCTTCTTTCTACGTGAATCATAAGAGTTTTAACCAACATTGCGTCTTTACTTAATTATGTAACTGTATTTTTTTAACTTTCTACCTAGCCCTTTGTAAAGATTTCCTTGTTTTCAGTCAAACTTTTTAGTCTCTTCTTTATTTTTGTTTATCCAACCCTAAAAATTTCTTCCCAATAACTCTTTTCAGCACTGGGAAATTATTCTCTTTGAAACATCACAAATATTATTGGTTGGAGCTTTCCTCTCTTTGCCTGCATATACTTCACAAAATATCAGTTTTGAATACAATGATTCAATTAATCTTTATTAAACAAAATGAAATCCAAAGTACACTTACTAACTTTTGGGTACAAGGTGTACAACAACTTTTATTTTAAAAAATCATCATTTATAATTTTTATCTACTCCAGTGATGTATTACTAGCCTGTGTTGAACTTTCAGAATATCTGTTAGATAATTCCCCCATAACACCTTATTTTTTTTCCTGCATCCAAGACTGCTGCTCCAGATATAACCTTTGCTATTCTCTCATTTGATCTATTGATTTATAGCAAGCATTGACCAAAGCTCCTCCTGAATCTTGTGGTCCTTTTGCCCCTTTCATCATTATGTTGTTCTTAAAAATGCCATAGAAGATTTCAATCTTCTAACCATATAAAATGTTCCACCAGTTTTCAGTTATGGCAGTTACAGTGATTTTCTCATTAACTGGAGTTTCTGCTGCTTACACCTTTCTTTGACTCTAAGCAAAAATGAAAATTTCATCTAGGATTAATTTTGTAACCTCTGTCTTCTCCCTGTCTCATTTATTATTGCAGCTAACCTCCAACTATGAATATTGGACTTTGTAACTCAAGCTATCTCCTTAGTGTGGTCCTCTCCTGTTCTGGAACATAGACCCATTTGCAACAAAACCAAAATCTTCAGCTTCTCAGCATTAATACAACAGGATGAAAGGACAGACAGGCCCTTTACAGTGCAATTTGTGCCATCATAAATGTGATATATAAGACAAGGAGACAAATTTTAGAAATGCCCTTATTTCTATTCACTGCTAAGATATTGCAAGCCAAGAAGCATACATTTGATATCTTCCTTCTAAGTGATTAAATTTAGACATCTTGAATCTCATCTTTGAAGACGAACTTTGCTTCTTTCTTTCATTTTACTCCTGTGCATTTTGCCTGAACAGCAGAGGTATCAAACGTTATGAACCCCTGGGACTTTGCAGGTCGGGATTTAGGTCTTTAGAACCTAACCAATTTTCAATTTGTGTTTTCAAGGATGATTTTTGTTTGTTTGAAATGGACATAAATTCCCAGGAAAACAGACTATCTTTCCTCAGCAGAGCTTAATTTTAATTGAGCAAAATAATTAGATGATCTGATCTTTATCATATTTAATAACAGTATTCTTTAAAGCCAACAATATTAATAATACAACAACAGTTATGATGGAAATCTAGTTCCTTCTTCTGTAATTCTTAGAACAAGTATTTGCTTTAGTTATATGTTGCAAATACAGTTCTAATTTAGGTAAGAGAGGGAATACAGGAAACTTTGGAATTATGTTATTTAAACTTGTTTGATAGCTTTCTGAAGAATAGGAATGAAAAGTTAAGTTTAGAGGTAGAAGACATACCCCCTGGAAATTACATCCCAGCAGGAGCTTATTTTTAACAGCCTATCCCTACAATTTTCATTTTTCAACATGGGATATGGATGTGCTCTTACAATCAGAACATCATGCTCTCATACGAAGTGGCATGTTTGGTTTTAGATTACTAGTTGTATAATTAAATATATATACTAAATTATATAATTTATAATATTACATTTTAACCCTATTGATTACTGACAGCTTTGCTCGAGTTATTATGCTCAGTATGAGCTTGTATAATTGAAAACTGTATCAAGAACAAAATATACGTCGAGATTAATTTGTCTTTTATTTTTGGATAGGAAAAGGTTAAAAGTGTAGTGTCAAATCCAAGGCAGTTATTAGGAAATTCTGCTGGGAATTTGACACAAAGTGTTACCGAATCTAGCAGTGTCACAGCATTTTGCACTTAAGGGTTGGGGATATTATATTTCTATGCCATCCATATATTCTTTCAAGTATCATCTAACCTGGCTTCACAATGGCACTTTTATATATACGACACCATTTGATATGCATATTTTCAGTCAGTAGTGCTAGGTTAAGCAGTACCCAAAACTCCAGCCTCTGTTCCTGTTCATTATTCATGCCTTCAGCCACTCCTTATATTTACCTGCAGAGCAATTTGTGTAGGTGTGCACTAGGACTGGGAACTGATCCTGCTGGAAAAAATTGGTTCTTCTTTTGCTGGGTTCCTTTTTAAATACATCAGTTACCCCTTTTGGTTCACCATATGACCTCATAAATACTGAAGGCTAGTACAGAGACAGAAATGAGTGTTAGTGTGGGATAGGAAATGGGTCGTGAATTGCTGAAATTGGCTTCAGCAGTGTTAATATGGCCAGAGTGGATTATCATGCCTATCCAAAAGCAAACAGGATATTGTGATATATAGATTTCAGAGCAAAAAAGATGCTGGAAGAATGAATGGGGAAAGAAAAGGAAGAGAAAACAAATGCATGCAAATGGTTCAATCTTAAATGAAATTAAAACACCAATCACAAGCCTGCATCTAACTTTTTAAGTGTCTCACTTTTTGATTTTAAAAGGCCCTTTGTGTGTAGAGGTGGCAGAGATGTAGGGCTGGGGGACAGCAGTGTCCTGACAGCTGCCTTCAGGGACAGACAATGGTCACAGAACATGCCCCAAGACATATTTCTGAATTTTCTCCATGCTGTTCAATGTAAACCACAAAAATGCACCTCTGGGGCAGACCCTAGCAATCTTTTTCACCCACTATGCCCCTTCCCCTCCACCTTGCCTCCCCAGCCGTGGGGAGGGGTCAGACACAATCTTTCTGAAAAAGGTAAGAATTAGGGACCAAGGCAACAAAGGGAACCTTGTGTTTGGTGTCTACTACAGGCCATACGATCAAGGGGAGCCTATTGACAAAGCCTTCTTACTCCAGCTACAGGAGGCATTGTGCTCGCAGGCTCTCGTCCTGCTGGGGGACTTCAACCACCCCAACATCTGCTGGAAAAGTAGCACAGTGAGCTGTAGGCAATCCAGGAGACTCCTGGAGTGCATCGAGGATAACTTCTTAAGCCAGCTGATAGACAGCCCTACCAGAGGGGGTGCGATACTGGTCACCAGCACAAGTGAGCTAATTGGTGATGTCAAGATTGGAGGCAGTCTGGGCTGCAGTGATCATGCACTGGTGGAGTTCGCAGTCCTGAGGATATGGGTCAGGAGAAGAGTAAAGTCAGGACCCTGAATTTTAGGAAAGCAAACTTCCATCTCTTCAGGGAGTTAGTCAATAGGACCCCCTGGGAAACTGCCCTCAGGGACAAGGGAGCAGAACAGAGCTGGCAGATCTTTAAGGATGCTGTCCATAGATCACAAGAGCTCTCGATCCCCAGGTGTAAGAAATCAGGAAAGGAAGGCAAGAGACTGGCATGGCTGAGTTGAGACCTGCTGGTCAAACTAAAGGGCAGAAGGAAATGCAGAGGCAGTGGAGGAAGCAGGGACAGGTATCCTGGGAAGAGTATAAGGACTCTGCTCAGTTGTGAGGTCAGGAAGGCCAAGGCACAGCTGGAGCTGAACTTGGCAAGGGATGCAAAGAATAATAAGAAGGGCTCCTACAGGTATGTTAGCCAGAAAAGGAAGGTCAAAGAAAGCATACCCCTCCTGATGAGCAAGACTGGCAAACTGATAACAATGGACAAAGAGAAGGCTGAGGTACTCAACAACTTCTTTGTCTCAGTCTTCACTAACAGCCTCTCTTCTCACACCTCTCGAGTGGATGGACCTGAAGGCAGGGACTGGGGGAGCAAAGTGCCTCCCAGTGTAAGAGAAGATCACGTTCGTGACCACCTGAGGAACCTGAACATAGGTAAGTCTATGGGACCTGACAAGATGCATCCCAGACTCCTGAGGGAACTGGCTGATGTAGTTGCCAAGCCACTCTCCATGATATTGGAAAAGTCATGGCAGTCAGGTGAAGTCCCTGGTGACTGGAAAAAGGGAAACATTGCAGCCATTTTTAAAACGGGTAGAAAGGAGGACCCAGGGAACTACCAACCTGTCAGCCTCACCTCTGTGCCTGGGAAGATCATGGAACAGATCCTCCTAGAAGCTATGCTAAGGTGCATGGAGGGCAGGGAGGTGATTTGAGACAGCCAGCATGGCTTCACTGAGGGCAAGTCCTGCCTCACAAACCTAATGGCCTTCTATGATGGAGTGACTACATCAGTGAACAAGGGAAGACCTACGGATGTCGTCTATCTGGATTTCTGTAAGGCCTTTGACATGGTCCTTCACAACATCCTTCTCTCTGAATTGGAGAGATAGGGATTTGATGGGTGGACTGTTCAGTGGATGAGGAATTGGTTGGATGGTCGCATCCAGAGGGTAGTGGTTCAATGTCCAGATGGAGATCAGTGACAAGTGGTGTCCCTCAGGGGTCCTTATTGGGAGCAGTACTGTTTAATATCTTCATCAATGACATAGCGGGATTGAGTGCACCCTCAGCAAATTTGCAGATGACATGCCTGAGGGACGGGATGCCATCCAGAAGGACCTGGACAAACTGGAGAAGTGGGCCCATGTGAAGCTCATGAGGTTTGACAAGGCCAAGTGCAAGGTCCTGTACATGGGTCGGGGCAACCCCTGGTTTCAATACAGGCTGGGGGATGAAGGGGCTGAGAGCAGCCCTGTGGAGAAGGACTTGGGGGTACTGGTGGATGAAAAGCTGGACATGAGCCAGCAATGTGCACTTACAGCCCAGAAGGCCAACCATATCCTGGGCTGCATGAAAAGAAGCATGGCCAGCAGGTAAAGGGAGGTGATTCTGCCCCTCTACTCTGCTCTGGTGAGACCCCACCTGGAGTACTGCATCCAGCTCTGGAGCCCTCAGCACAGGAAAGACATGGACCTATTGGAGAGAATCCAGAGGAGGGCCATGAAAATGATCAGAGGGATGGAACACCTCTTCTATGAAGAAAGGATAAGAGATTTGGAGTTGTTCAGCCTGGAGAAGAGAAGGCTCCAGGGACACCTTATTGCAGGCTTCCAGTACTTAAAGAAGGCTTATAAGAAAGATGGGGACAAACTTTTTAGCAGGGCCTGTAGCAATAGGACAAGGGGTAAATCTGCCTAAAGGAGGGTAGAGTTAGGCTGGATAGAAGGAAGAAATTTTTTACAGTGAGGGTGGTGAAACACTGGAACAGGTTGTCCAGAGAGGTGGTAGATGCCCCATTCCTGGAAATATTCAAGGTTGGACAGGGCTCTGAGCAACCTGATCTAGTAGAAGATGTCCCAGCTTATTGCAGGAGCGTTGGACTAGATGACCTTTAAAGGTCCCTTCCAACCCAAACTATGATTTTAGGATTCTAGGATTCTTGGGTTCTTGGATTCTTAGATTCTAGGATTCTAGGATTCTGACTCAGTGACACCTAAATGTTGTTTTGCACAGCTGAAATACTTCTGCACTATATCCTCCCCTCCTTCCTGTTCTCAAAATTTGCGCATAGAGAAATCATGAAGATATGTGTCTGAAGTCCCCAGGATAAAAGCTATCTGGTGCCTACATTCCTGTGTGCAAACTCAATCTATTAGGCAGTATACAGGTGAGGAGTGGTAGCACTGTCCCCTGCTTCCCTGACCAGACTTTAAAATAAAATAAAATTTAAAAAAAATAAATCTTTTTTCGTTTGCATCGTTACAAGATGTATGATCTGTGAAGTCAGAAAGAACTTCTACCAAAACAAATTGTAAAGAAAAAAAGAAAAAAAATCATAATGATTTTGAAGGCAGAAATATTTGAAGCCTGCTGCATTGCTAAAGTGTTTGTTTTGAACAATACCATATGCATGTGTGTGTAAGAGATTAATATTTGCCTGTGTGTTAGCAGGTAAAGTGTTGCTAAGGCTTTGTGTGCTTCATAACTCAGTGGTCAGAGTATACAATTTATACATGAGACACTCATTTCATCCTTCCTCCTTGCATTTCATTTCCTGAGGCTTCAATGAATGTAAAACCAAGAAAACTACTGAACTGCCAGGGGCTGTAATCGTGTCAGTTTTTATAACAAAGTAAGGTTGGGGCTGTTTGGTGCTGGCTGGAAGAACTTCAAGGAGAAAATGGGGCAGTGGAGCATATTCATATATTGTACCTAAAGCTGCCAGTACTATTTCATTTTGTAGATATCTCTGCCATATCTCACATTCATTACTTTAGAATTATATTTTTTATAAAATTAAAGAGAAGCGATAGCCAGGCAAGATTAATTCATAGGATTTACTCATGTAAAATCCATGGTAAGATAAACATTACTTTCTTTCTTTCATATGAGTCATGTAATACTTTTCCTTAATGATTAAATAATATATGAAGCAATATTAAATGTATGTGTCATTATGTAAATGTATATGTCTTAAATTCTTAGTGCAAGTTTCAGCTCTATATTAATTTATGTACAGCTGCAATTTGTAACCTTTCTATTGACTTTCTCTGGTAGGATTTATTATTCCTTTTACATAAAGGGAAATGAAATTTGAGAGAAGTGACTTAAAATGGTCATTTTGCTAGTGGTAGAAGGGGTAGAAGGTAGGAGTGAAATGCCCTGGAAACCCTTTTCTGGATAAAAAGAAGTGTAATCGTCCAGCCCCATGCCCTTTCAGATGCATGTATGGCAGAGGCTTGTGGAGGCAAGTGCCTGGGACACTGCTTGCGAAGTGATGTGTGCATTTGCATGCTCATGGACACAGACTCACTAGTATGTCCTAGACACTGCTCAAGATATCCAAGGGAGTGCAAAATCCCACAGAAGGCTGCTTTTTTTTTTCAGACTGGGCACCACAGTAGATTAAATAATAACAGTATTACAGCGCTAATTAGGACTGGGAAGCCATGAATGACGCTTAATACCTGTCTATCTGGTTACCAGCTCTCTTTGGTACCTATCAGGGACAGACTTTTTAGGCGGGCCTGTTGCGATAGGACAAGGGACAATGGTTTTAAACTAAAAGATAGTAGAGTCAGACTAGATATAGGGAAGAAATTTTTTATGATGAGGGTGGTGAAACACTGGAACAGGTTGCCCAGAGAGCTGGCAGATGCCCCATCCCTGGAAACATTCAAGGTCAGGTTGGGCAGGGCTCTGAGCAACCTGATCTAGCAGAAGATGTGCCAGCTCATTGCAGGAGTGTTGGACTAGATGACCTTTAAAGGTCCCTTCCAACCCAAACTATGATTCTATGACTCTATGACTCTATGATTCTATGATTGATTGAGTCCATCAGGAAGCTAAATGAGCTCTTACTCCAAGTGTGCCAGGACTGTTTTCTTTACTCAGACACCTGGATCCACTGGACAGCACATGCCTCCAGCCTTTCTGAGGTAAGCATGCTTGAATTCGTTGGAAGAGGTATGTAGTGCACAACACAGTGTACAGAATACACGATGGTACTGGATTCATAAAGCAATGTAATCCTTTGGCATTGTGTGCCCTTGTTTTACTTGCTAAATAGAGCTGCATGTTAGACAGCTTTGTGTGATGTTGTAATGACAGACTCTTTGATTGTGAACTCATGCAAAACAGCAAGCTATGGCTTAGCTCCACATAGTTTAAATTTCACAATTCAAATGTAAGTTACTTTCATACATTTTGTATTTGTACATTCAATTGGTAAAGTGCATTGTGACAATATGACACCTTTAAACTACCATATTGGGAGTTATCATTCAATCTCATGTTAATGATTAATTTCACTTAAAGAAGATGAATTGAGTCCTGCTGTTTTAAAGTGTCTCCTACTGGAGTTACATGATATGTTGATTAACATAGAAGCTTTGAGGAAAACAGGATAATTTGGTGGAAAAATAATTTAAAAAATTAGCTGAAATAATAAAGTAGCAAAGCAACTGCCCAGCTGGACTAATCTGAAACTGTGCCAAAACATTAAAGAGGAAATGGTAAATTTCATGTAAACTACAGTTCACTGAAGTGATACTAATGCTAATATTTAATGCTAATGTAAATCACTCACAGGGTGCATTTTAAGCCAGTGGCAAAGCTGGCCATGGGTACCTCAGTCCCTCTTTGAAGCCCATCTTTGCTCAATGTTTGGGTGAATGATTGGGTATCTATCTGTCTGTCTGATGTGAAACACTTGCAAGAAACACTTGCAGGTCAGTACTCTGGGCAGACTTGGCAGAACCTCAACCTAACAAGCTTGGTGACCTTTCTGAGCCAGAACATATTGAAATACATACTCAAATGCCTCCAGAAGGTCATACCTGCCATGGTGTGAATCAAACCTCCTGTCAAAAATGTCCCACTATACATGGGCACTAAGAGAACAAGCAGGAGCCTGAGTCTGTAGCCTAGAGGATAGATCACTCAACTGAAAATGTCCCGGTTCCTTTCTAGATCTTGCTTCAGAGTCCTACTGGTTCTGGGTTTGGCATCTGATGCGGAACTACTTACATCACATTTTGGTTTTGATCTTTTTAGCTAGTAAACTGGTCGAATATCGTTGAATATCTTTTAACATAAAAGGCAAAACTGAATTCTTCAAGATTTTGAAAGATATTTGGAAGATACCATTTCATAGCATACAGAGGAAAACCTCTTGACTTGTTTGGGTTTTTTGGGGGCTTGGGGGTTGGTTTTTTTTGCTTTTTGGGTATTGTTTTGGGTATTTTTTTTGTCCTTCAGAATTGTGAGAGCAGTTTTAAATTTTCTGTTTGGTTTTGTTTGCCAGTTCTTGTGCTACTCATCTGCTCAGAGCAAATAGTACAACGGTTTACTGAAAAATAAAATCTGCAGACAGTGAGTGCCACATTCCATTGCCCTAGTCCTTTAATATGCTATCCGATTAAACTTCCTCTATGGAGACTGACCAAAGAAGCAAGAATCAGCAACTGGTATAACTACAGCATCTCTCAGATTGCATGGGAACTCCTCTTATTTTTTGTGGGGCAAGATACATTTGGCTAAGTGGAGAGGATATGTGAAATGCAATCCAGTTAGCATCAGAAACGTCTCTGCCTGCCACAACTTAACAATTTACAGACAAAGGAGCTCCTTTACACTTCAATATGAGACAGAAATCTTTGTTTCAGCTTTCAGAAGTTATTGATCTTTGTTTGAATATGTAAAAAGAGATCACAGCCTGAAAGATAGCCCCAAGGAAAAAGCAACAAGGAAGACTTTTAATAGGAAGAGTCTTCATTGATTGTTAAATACAGTATGCTAAATTTTAGTTTTGATATAATTCCATTAACTTCAGCGGAGCTGAATATACCATGGCCTGAGTCTCCAATTATCATGGTTACTGTTGAAGTCTTCATTCACTTAGTTTTTACATACATTTTTTTTATTGAAAGGAAATTAAAATTTTATACTAGCATCAAGAAATCATTGTTTCAGCTGGAAACACAGTATAGAAATTAGGTAATTAACTTTCACAATATCTTTATCAGGTAGGCAGATAAGCACCACTACTTCTGTTTGGTAGGTGGAAAAATATGGGCTGAGATACTAACACCAGATCACACAACAGTTTGGTGCAATCTGGATACAAACTCTGAATCTCAAACCCAAACTTGTGCTCATAAATCCCAGATAACATTTGTGGTCTGATTTTTGGTTTTGGGGGATTTTTTTTGTTTGTTTGTTTGGTTTTTTTAATGCTCCCACATTTCAAGGGTCTGTAAACTGCATGACTTGAACATATGTAAAATATAGTTTTGAATGTGTAATTCAAACCTACACATTAGTTAGCACATGTTGGTGACTGAAAACTGAGTGATTTATACTGCTACTGCTTCCAGAATACTGTGATAACACTTTGGCATGTACTGTTGGACTTAGGTGAAATTAAAGCCCACGTCCATACTAATAAATCAAATAGTGCCCAGGAATTTTCACAGGCATCAGGACAAGATTGTCTATATTAAAAAACTGTTGCTAATCCTTTGCACATGCCATTTAGCAATCTCTCGGATGATTCCCAGTCACAGTCAAGATGTAAAATATTCTAGGGATTGTTCCTGCTGTGCGGTTTGCAAGCAACCATCCTGCTTTGGAGATCTGGGGAATGTACTACCTTGATCTAGAACAGACTGTCCGTGTTAGCCAAAGAGCTTAGTAATGTTCATGGGCACCTTTTAATCTCTTCTATAGACACAACTAGTTGTCTAAATCCAAAATTGTGATCCAGAATATGCACACCACTTATACTCTAGAGGTTCCTTCCTTTGCGATGTGAAATTTTTTCTGTCACTGAAGACATCTCAGGTTTCAGGACATCTTCTTGTAGTTAGAAATTGCTTTATTCATAGTGTGAAGATGACTCATTCAGTTCTGAGGAGAGAAATACTTTTCAGTTCTTTTTTTATCTTTTTTTTCTTTTGTCTCAAATAACTTCAAAAGTTGAGATAATGGATAATGAGATTTTTTTTCCTTTTTCTCTTCCATAAATGCAACTATTTCTTTTGTTTTATCTTATTTTTAAGTGAAAAGAGTGTCTTGAATGCTTCCTAAAAGCCAAATTTGGAAATCAAATTATTGAGTACTTACTTGCATAAGCACTGCCATGACAGGTCAAAGAAATCAGACTAAGTTAGTTAGTCAGGTGCTGCATGTTAAGTGACTACAAGGAGACTTAAGCATATGATTAAATGGTACGTGAGAAGCCTAATTTTGCTAAGGGAATAAAAGCAATATCTTAATGTTTGAAAGAGTGAGATCTAGTAGCTAATCTACCAGACGAAATAAAAAATGAGTCAGCATTTACCTTTCCTCTGTAAAGAAAGTATACTAGAAATTATGTTTTCTGTAACAGCTGTTAAAATCATATATTGGGGAAGGGAGTAGGGGCTGGCTTTAAGTACAATTCTAATCAAAATGTCACCATGTTTATTGTTTTCAGGTATTTTTTAATGGCAAATGAAGTGCTAACCTTCTTGGTAATCATCAGGAATAAACGTGTTACGTGGCAGTTAAAATACTCATGTACTTCTTCGATCCTTTTGTTTTTAGAGAAAGCACAAGAGAAGGCAGAATTTTTGCCTGTTGAAGAAATCTGACAATTTATATGTAGGCGAAATGAGAACTGACTTTAATTTCTGACACAAGGAAGTTATCTGATAGTGCAGAGGAATCAGATTTGTCAAGCAAAAAGAGACACCTTATTGCATAGTAACTTGTCAGGTTATTTAGGGCTATACTGAAAACAAATTGACTGATGCAACATTTAAAAGCGTACAGGTGATTTCCAGCAATCTTGTCTGAAGTTTGCAGGGTATTTGTTGATATATTTTGCTCTTAAAATCTCAGTGCTTATGTTGGCACACAGGTTATGGAGATTATGGAGTATCCATCATTAGAGATTTGTTTTTTTGCTAAGGTAAAGGAACATCTGTTAAGGATGTACTAAAGACATTTGATCCTGCTTCCACACAGGGAGAAGCACTACATGACTTCTTCAAGTCCCTTAAAATATTACATTTCCTTTAACTCTATATTCCAGTGAACTAAACATTGTAAGTTTATCTTGGTATTACCATGGGTTCTGTTTAGTAGATTGACAGTTCTAAAAGGTACCACATAAGTGTGCATCAATATCAATAAACAGTAACAAAAAGCAATCAGACAAACTGAAGGGGAGTAAAGGTCTTAAGATTGATTCAGCATTACAGAAACTAAATTTGAAAGTGATGGTTCGCCTTTTCCTCCTAACTATTATGCACTAATCTGTCAGTTTTGCTCAGCAGAGTCCTGACATGGCACTGTGCAAAAATACATATTTCTCATTTTTTGTGCCACCAGCATTGAAGTAAATTTAGCTGTTATTGTTTTGCATGTACAACTCTTCACCAAGCACCATGGGGACCTAGGTAGTCATAACCAGAAATGATTCATGATGCTGCAGGAAAATAAGAAAAACAGTAGAGTTAATAAACAAAACTGTCTAAAGTTGACTGCTTCATAGAATAGAATCATAGAATCGTTTAGGTTGGAAAAGACCTTTAAGATCATTAAGTCCAATGGTTAACCTAGCACTGCCAAGTCCACCACTAACCCATGTCCCTAAGCACCACATCTACATGTCTTTTAAATACCTCCAGGGATGGCGACTCAACCACTTCTGTGGACAGCCTGTTCCAATGCTTGATAACCCTTTCAGTTTCACATGCTTGTCCCTTCTAGTGGCTACCCAGTGATTTTTTAATGATATATTCACTAGGTATCCATCCTAAGCTTTGACTAGAGACAGGCAGGCTGGTTAAGAAAACATTTTGGTACTTGCAACCACTGCTGTATAAGGGTTTACAGTATGTATTTGTCTGAAGTAAAGGAATGTTTGTAAATTCTGAAAAAAACCCCGTTGTATGCAGAAAGACAGGTTTTGTTTAGCTTAAATAAAAAAGCCTACTGATATCTTCTTTTTCTTGTCTGTATTCTTTTTTCCTTGCCTTCAAAACAATATACCTTAGCAGATGAAACAACATTTCATAATATTTTGGCTGGAAAAAGGAACTAAAACCAATGCCTTTAACAGATCAAGGCCAGCACTCATTTTCCAGGTCTTGGAAAGCTAATTAGGCTCTGCACTGGGCCTGTTTTTCTCTAGCAGTGAGATTTCAACTCAGATCATCTCAAATAACTGAAGTTTTATTTTCCAACATTACTGTTCTTTTCTTTGTTTGGTTTCATCTTGGTTTGTCCTGAGGATGCAGGCTCAGACTTCAATAGCAACTACAACATCAGCAACTGTCCATCTCAGCTTCTTTCTCCTAAAAGAACAGTGAAATCCTCAGTGTTAAATACCGTTTTAAAACTGTTAACAGATAATGTCCTTAGAAGCAAGGACACAAGGCCAAGAAACTACAGCAAAACGTCCTAATATTTTCCATTTCAAGAGCTTAAATTGCTTTATTTTTTAAGTTTCTTTCTTTTTTTCCCTGTTTTTTTTTTAGGAGAACCAGAAGGCTTTTTGATTATAACTGTTTGTCATGGGATTGAAGGATGACATCATAGGTCTAGACTTGAAATGTCACCCCCCTTCCACTATCTGGTGTAGCACAATGACAAAATCATGTCAACAGCTCTAACTGAACTCCATCAAAATGGCTACCCTTCATCTATACATCTTTCAGGTTTATGCTCTTTTAAACTTTTTTTTAAAAAATCTCTTTTCTAAATATTGGAAAAGCCGTAAGTATCATAAACTAAACCTGAAGGGTTTATGGCATGCCCTTGAGGTCACTCTCCTTGTCTTTGCCCACACAAACATACATTTCGATGTATACATCTATATGTATAGCTGAAAAAATGTGTAATACTTTCTACTAGGGCTTGAGATTTAAGCAGGAGTGGCAGCTATGCCTTCCTCTGGAGCTTAACCTACAGCAGGAGACACAGAATCCCTAATACTGTGTAATAACAGTTATATTCCCCTAGCTCAAGCTGCTGAGGCGAGTGCTCTTGGATAACAGGGTCATGCCATCTGTCCTCAATGGTATCAGTAGCGGTTTAGAGAAATAAGTTTGTGTATGTTAGAAATGGCCATAAAGTGTTATAAACGGTTGGTGGTGTATTTTGACTCCTACACAATCCCTAGTGGCATGATGCTGGTAATATACAGCATTGTATTCTCAAGGACTGAATAGTAACTGCAGAAATAGAAGAGAAAAATTCAGCCAGGAAAGCCCTAATGAAAATTGATTGGAGAGGCTGGAGGACAGAGATATAGTATATCCGTTCAACAGAAAACCTAGCTGCAGTAATTTTTTTTTCCTTTCATCTAACTTATAGGCTAGAAACAAAGATAAACCCAGATCTCTCGATCCAGAGGAAAACTAATACTGTATTTAGTGTGCCAAATTTTCTGCTGGTATATCTTGATACAGCTCAATTGACTTTAATGGAGCTTAGCCATTTTTCACCAGCCAGGAATTTGGTCTATTGTAGTAGGAAATGTTCTCACTGAACTTGCTGGATGCTTTCAGTTATATTCTTTTCTATTATTGCAATTGACTTATACCTTTATGAAAGTTTAGGGAAAGTTTTGAGGTAAGGGGCTGAAAATTCTCTGATTAGTCTCATGAAAGAGAGAAATTCGCTTTAAAATAAAATTGTTTGGATATTTTAAAATCATGTTAAATTAAAATTACATGTTGGCCAGTATTTTTTAAAGTGTTTTAAGTGATGTAGCTCTGAATGCACTTAAATTATGCTCTTTCATTTGAAATCAATGACAAAGTTTATTTACCTGTCTCAGATGGAAGTCTGACAATATCTTTGATGTCTAGATACATTGCTTGTGATTGTCTAGGTGATGTGGAATGACGCTGCACATAATTCTTCTGTAATAAAGCTACATAACAGTAAACCCCAGACCAGATAAAAGGCAAAGAACTACAGAATACACTGTGCCACTGTAAGGTTACTGAACCAGCCTTTAGAAAAAGACTCCTTAATGTGTCTGAAGGTCCTGTGTAAATGTGTAAAAGCTGTCAAGGGGGTTGAATGGATTAAAATTATTATAAAGTTATGCTTTTTTGGATACTTACAGGAAATAATCTACATTTTTTACTTTTGTAAGTTTTAAAGAGAAGAAACACTTGAACGTGTTTTTAGGTAGAAGAACATATTCCCAAGTAGGCGGACAGTACATGTATAAGAGAGACCTCTAGCTGTGGAATGTTGATAAGGAGCTAAATATACTCCTGTAGGTGGGGTGGGCTGAATCAATAGGTTTGAACAAGAGAAGTCAATTGGAGTGAGTGCATCCAGAGTTTTGAAAATACCAAAAAAGCAATTTTATGTTGCATTTTCAAATGGAGAAAAAATAAGGATGGTTATGTGCCTAGCCACTAAATTTTGTGTATTTGTTTGTGGAGAATACATTGTGTCTGGTTCTTGATTTAGCTGACAAGATACTCAATAGATGAACATCTTTTTTTGTTCTATATGCGGCACTGAGTTTTCACATAAGGTAGGAGTAGTTACAAAGTTGCTGACTCTTGTCAAGTCTGGAGTGGGTTTTGTGCTTAAGCATGATGTGAAGCATCCAAAGATTTGTAAAGTAAACAAACAGTTGAATGAAAAAAACAGCTCATTAGTGTATCTACACAGTTAGGCAATTCTCAGATAGTCAGCAGCTGAAAGTGAGGTTTCAGGATTGTAGTTTTTGACATAAATGCTCTTCAATTATTATTTGTTTAATTTCACTAAAGGAAGGTCTTTTCCAGGTTTTTGGCAGGGAATAGTGGAGAACTGTTGCCTAACTAGAAATGAAGGCCTTCTTGGCTGACTAGCTTTCCTCAATTGTTAAAAGATCTGCCTCAGATGTTAAAAAAAGAAAATGTACTTTAATCTCATTTGTAATTGGACATCCAAAAAGCTTAATCTTAAAGTATGAATGTCTTTAAAACTTAAAACAAAAAGTCAAAGCACATAAATAGCTCTCAAAGCTTGCCACTTTGAGCAAAAGGAGGTAAAAGTTATAGAAATTGGAGGGAACAGGAGTACAGATATTTTGTTATTCCGAAACTAGAGAAGGGTGATTACATTGTGCTGCTATATGGGAAAGTCAAGTTCATTGTGGAGGACAATAAAGAAAGTAGAAAAGGCTTTGAGGAAGTGTAAGACAGAAGACTATAAGGAGAATTTGTGCTGACAGATGTGATCAAGGCTAAAATAATGACACCTCTGTAGCATGAAATTCTGTGGTGGAAAAGAAGAAAAGTATCAGTGATTGAACGTTAAATTTTGTCTTACCAGAAAAAAATTACTAATGTGAAGGGAGAGATTAGAGATTGTTTACTCTCAGATTGTCTGGCATTTTTTCATGTAATACAGAGTCAACTTTAGCATCTGAATCAAACGACAAAAGAACTTATTTTGAAGAGTTAAATTTATTGAGGATATTCTCTAAACTCAGGGATGTTTTAGAAAGGTATACAAGCTAAGTATGGTTTCCTGTAGAGATGCTGTAATACCTAATGATAGCTAAACATTATGGTGACTGGCATATCAGGAAAGTTGGAGATACATGGATTGTTGCAGGGATGAACAAACTATTAGTTAAGCACAAGAGTACTGACAGCGCATCTACATTAATGCTCAAGCAGGAACACGCTTTTTAAGAGATCTTTCTTGTATCCCCTTTTCCTCAAGGTCTAGCATCTAGTGTCCCCTCTTCCTTCTCCCTGGTTCATACTGTGGAAAGGTCTCAGAGATCATGAACTAGATTTCTCTTGGAGGGACTTAAATCAGAAGATGTACTCCAGGACCACATGTAATATTATCCAATGGCTAATTGAGTGCCCACCCCCTGGATCAGACTAAAGCTATGCCAGAGTAACTCCCCCTCATCATCAGCTGTTTCACTCCACAGATTCACTCCTGTTTGGCTGTACTACCCGTTAATGTAGACACACTCAACCATCAGCTTTGTAATATGCCATATGCTCCTCTTTCACCACGCAGAAATGGATGCAACATCATTTATACAGATCAAAGGAAGAAGAAGAGTGTAAATCAGGATGAAGTAATACAGTTATAAATATTTCTTGCTAACAAAAATATTTACACTGAGTGAATACTTGTGGTAATATCAAAACAAATTTAAACACAGTCTTGTATCTAAAGACGTTTTCTTCACGCAGCAGAAGCAGATATTTTATACATCCTAGCAAACATCTATAGGTATACACACACATAAGTTTATATAAACACAAGAAAATATTCAAGGTTCTGTAATATGGTACAAATGCCAAATTATAACAAAATTTAAAATTAATTAGATAGTTAGCAAAGTGCATTGAAGATTTTTTTTCTTTTCAGTGCAGCAGAAATACCGGCTGTGCAGTGCTGTGTATGATTTATTTATAGGCTGCTAATGAAGACATATCTAATCATCATAATTAATTGGTATTTTTGTGCTTTGGGGCCTAATCACAGAAACTTTCATATGTTGGCTCAAACTGATCTTAGCTGTGAGGCAAAAATTCACAAGAAAGCTTGATTTTTCTTTGTTCAAGTTTGCTTCTCCATTGAGCTTAACTACTGTGTGGTGACTATAACTTAACCCTCAAAACACAGCATATGTTGAAGTGCTGTGAAAATAAGCTAGGAGAGAATGATTTGCAGGAATAACATTACGTGCCAACCGTTTCATATTTGCTGTGGGAATTTGCTTAAATCAGGCCTAATTTTAACCCTGTTTAATCAGCATCACATCAGCAAAATAATGCAGTAATTTTTGTAACAATCCACACAATTTCCTGATATTTCTTATTGATTTGTATTCTAAACTCATGTATATGAAAAAATATAAATTGTTGTACAGCTCTGTAAATGTGCTGTTCACTTGTGGTTATATTTTCATGTAATTGTCTACATCCCCCATCACTCTACTAGTAGTCAATAGATATATATTATGAATTAAAAGTCTGGTTTCATTTTAATTGCTGAAACTAAAGTGCCTTTAATTTTATATGAGGACAATTCTCCACAGGTTTTATACAATTAAATTCTGTTCTCTGTTTTAAATAAATATGTACATATAAATATATATAGTGCAATATGGAAATATATATATATTCTTTGGCTGCACAGATATAACTCCTTCTTGTCCAGTCTTTAAAATATGGCTGATGCATATACCATTTCATACCCATGAAATGAATACTCCCACCTTCCTGTGTCATAAATGATTTGGGTATGATAGGCCTTCATTACAGCAGCAACAGCACTTTCATTTTTGGCTAATATAGCCGTTCCAAAAAGTAGCTACAATAATCATCTTCCATCTTGCCAGGTATTGGCTACTGGGCAAGGGGAACTGTATAATCTTTGTGAATGTACATTATAATAAAGAAAGTAATAGATTGCATTAATTTTTTTGGTTGAATCTAAATTCCTGTATCTTCTATTAAATATACTAACCTGTACTGGTGCTACAAGTGATATGTAACAAAATAATTCTACTAGATATTTTGTCTGATGTTTACCCCTCAACCTTTGTCAGTTTTTATTTTATCTACATTCCAGAAATAGCAGTTTTATTTAACAGTTTCTCAAGATATATATCACATATCTATTACGTTTCATGGATCTGTTTTCAAGGTTTTTCATTGTCATGGGACTGTAAATGATATTTTCCCAAGTATTTGTGATTGGCATGAGTTGTCTGTCTCCAAATGCTTGGGAACAATTTTGATAGTTGTAAAAGACACTTCATCTTGTTTTGAATGTTCATGAATATATTATCTAAGCAGCATGCTGTGTAAGGAATCTGCCAGAAATTCCTGTGTAAGGAATCCTGGAAATTGAACTGAAGACCCTTGCATCCCAAAGCATTAACTTTATCAATGGAATGAAAGAAGAATCTCCATTAGTTGTTAGTTCTGGTAGCAGCAATTCTTATGAACCATTTCTAGGCCTCCAGACGAGGCAAAGGCCATTAAATACTTCCCTTACTTCCAGTAAAGTGCTTGAACTCAAATGAACCAATACAAAGATGTTCCAGTGCAGTGCTTAAATGGCATGCATACCATTCCAGCCAGTGCACTTTAAGGGTATCATATGAAGCTAATTGGTTGCCCCTATGAGTAATCTATCTTTGCTCGGACTTAAACAACTGGTTTCCTGTTAGAAAAGAAATAACTTTATTTCTCCTGTTCAAGGAGAAACACTTTTAGCTATTTTTAAGTGTCCCATCTGAGTTCCAAAAGAAAATTATTTGAATCATTAAGTAACAGCGTTACTCCATTCTTCAAAAGGAGAAAGGGGAAAAGACTGCATGACTTAGCTGAACCTACTAGGAGATAAAAAAAAGAAACAAAAAAAAAACCCCAACACAACAACAGGGACACAGTTAAAAGTAGCAACACTTATATCATCCTTTCAGTTTCCAGACATGAGCTGGTAAGGCCATTAATACTACAGTTTATAACAGATGGCCGTTCTTGCTTGGACATACACATACATCATCAAATTTCCCTTTGAGTTTCACCCTCTTTAATTCCCAGTGAAGTCAATAGGAGTTTCATCTGTGTAAAGGAGAGCACAAATGGACCTACAGGGATATTTTTCCTTTGTCTTAAGTGACATATTGTTAAATGTAGGGAATAACACAGAAAGGAAACTATCATGGGGACCAACTCACAAAGAATTTTGTTTTAATCCTTGTGAAATAGAAGACTATTAATATTTAACTTTCTGAAGACTAAAAACGAAAAGTTCTTTAATGAAACCAAGAGTGAGAAAATTGTCCAGAGCTGTTCTATATCCACATTCCTTTGTCTGATGTCATACTCCTTGAGGATCCACAAACAACCAGGGTCCATTTTCTATTCTGCTGTTCTTCAGCATGCAAGGACAGTCAAATAGGGTATATCTGATCAGGAACCTGAGGAAATTATAAATTTTGAGACTATGTTATTAAGTCTTCTGTTCTTCTTCTTTGTTGTTTATTGTCATGTTAAAAAACAAAACCAAAACACAACAAAAAACACAAACAAAAAAAACCCCACCAAAAACTATGGAAGATCCACAAGTCTCTTATAATCTGAGTAATGATCTATACTTTAAGAAGACATAACTTCAGCTTTAGATGACACTATAGAATGCTTTTGATTTTTATCTAGCGTAGAGATCCAGGAAGAAATCCATTATTTCATGCGTAGTTTACTTACCCACGTCATAAAGGCAGAAATATTCCCCTGTGGAATTTGATATACAATGATCAGGGCTGTAAACCTATTCTGTCTAATCATGTTTATTCTGATTGATTGAGCTAATTGAAAAACAACACAGATATTCCCTGTAGGTGCATTTTTCTCCTATTATATTTGTATGATAATAAAAAAGGGATGTTTTCAATTCTCAAAAAATAATTATCTTGGCTTTTCTTAGCCTGCCAGAACAGATTGCTTGTCTGACTGATATTAGTCTAACAGGTAAGCAATCTGTTTTCAGAGCTTGACCATACTAAATTTAACCATTAAAGTTCTAAATATATTTTTGAAAAATATTTTACATTGTTCTTAATGCCAATATATGATTTTTTTTCCCTGAGTGATGCTGTCTATATCTGCTTTGACACTGTTGCATGACCACAAAAATAGTTCTCAGCCTTCTCATTGGGACCACTCACCTCATACATTTAGTGATCTTACCTACTATATTTCCTTGGCTCTCGGACTATGGTGAAAAGCCTGATAAAACATTATACTTCACTTATCTTTGTTATAGCGAACTTTGTGCTTAGTGGCAGCTATGTATCTATGCCAGATAAATGAGGAAAAAGCTTGAAATAACCTTTCATGAAGAATCAAAAAAGTCCAGGCTGAAATATTATGCTTAACTCCCTAACTTGTGCAATGACTTCCTCAGAAACCGCACAGCCTTGCTTTCTTATTTATGAGATACTACTGTGCTGAGATCTATTCTTTTACAGAAAAAAAAAAAGAAAAATATAGTGCAGATTAGCTTTTCCTGGGTTACCTTAGGTGTCTAATACAGAGGTGAATTAAATTCCAAGTTTCAAAGGCTGAGAGAAAATGAGCATCAGTACTTTTGGATGATTATCCAGCATATATCTGATTGCAGTTTAGATTTCATGTTGGAGATATTTTATAATTAGTTTGCCTCATGGAATCTCTAGTACTATTTCTTCTTATTTTGAGAAAATGTAGGGTATAGAAAGATGTTTAAAATATAAAAAAAAATCTATTCAATGTGTTAAATCTAACATTCAGAAAATACAGTAACTTTAAAGGAAGATAACTGCCTGACTCGTGTCACCTAAGCTAGTAAACTAGTTAATGGAAAGTCAACCTTTTTCTCCAAAGAGAAATGAAGATAAGGAATATTTATTGTAAAACTTCTATATAATAATTTGAAGGGAGGAGCCTATATCTCTACATTGATAGAATTTCGATGACAATATAACTGAAAGTGCCTTAAAGCTGTGTCATACTCAGTGTCTTAGTTTATAAAGATACCAGCTAGAGCCAAAAGAACAACCAAAATACAGGAAAGGTATTTCTGAGATCAGCAGTTACTTTATAGCCTTGCAGAATTCTTTATTCAGCAACTCTTTTTTTTAATTTTAGTTCAGCTGAGCCCTGGAATTTCCTTTTAAATTTTGAATTGGTTCCAGTCAAGTATATTAAAAGTGAAACCCTAGATTGGAGCTTTCATTTAGCTCTGAATTTTTTTCATATAATTGGCCATAACATATATTCTTAAGAAATGTAAGAACAGATGTGGATGTTTGTACTAATGGAGGAGGACAAACATATACCACACAAACATTGTCCTGAATTTTAATTAAAGTTAAAACAATTATTTTCTAAGTTATATCCTAGATTAGAATGTTACATCTGAAGCTTTGCAAGATTTCCTTGCAAAAGGTTCCCATAAATCTGTATGTGTGCAAGAACTCACATCAGGCATGTTCATGCAGCTATCTTGAAAGTTCTTGGGAAGTTTTGGAATCATTCAGACATGGACCAGGAAAAATTTTGTGTCCCATAAGTGATCATAAAAAGAGCATTAAGTACAGCAAATAGCTGAGCTTTCGTTAATAGGTCACAAGCTGTCCCATTTCACAAAAACAAAGAAATAGAATTCATAGAATTATCAGTATGAAAAGCTATTCCAGCCAAAGCTTTGGTACTGTTCAGCATCAAAAAATACCATGATTGACAGAACCCTACTGTTTTGCAATCCCTAGAAATGTTTTTCTTTATCTATATGTATCACAAGGAGATTTGAACCAAATAGTGGGATATGTTGAACACTAAAGAGAAAACAATTTCTATTGTTTGATGGAAAGTGCAATTTTACAAGGATACCCAGTGACTCATCCTATCACTTCACTGCATGCACATCTAAAACACGATTGATTCCGACACATCCGTTACCAACTAGTTATTGGTGAAAGAATCCTATGAATAAAAATCAGAAGCTATTTCTTGGTATGCACATCACAATACTTTTCAAAGAAGTATGGTTTTGGTCCATGAAATACTTTATTGACTTATTTCCTGATGATTATGAGATAATGAGCAAATGTTGCCTCATCATAAGCCATATTATTTTGTACTGCTTGTTAAACAAAAACTGTATTTGATCATGACCACCATTAGCTGGCATGTCTTATTAGTTATAATGAGGAGCTGTATTAAAGTATGTTGTACAGTTCTAGAGAATTATGTTCTGATGGGAAGGATACATAGTGCAACAAAAGGTGGGTTTTTTTTTTCTTTTTATCTGTTGATGTGCTGTTGGTGATTTGGTTTAAAATGTGTAGACTGCATTGTTTTTCTCATCTATAATGTAGTTATAAGGACAAAGCTAGTCACATCAGAGGATTTATCTGTCTTCCACCATTCTTTATGTATTTTCTGCATCTTCTCTTATGTGCAGTCTTTCCAAAGATTAAAGAGCTGGCTAAGCCAGCTCCATCTATTTTCTCTACATTACCACAGTATCACTGTGTTGTTTTTCTCATGAAAGAAAACATCTCTGGGGAAGATATTTTATATTATTTGACCAAACTACAGAAAGTGTATAAAAGGGTAAGGAAAATACGTATCTGTGTAACAAAATATCTCACTATCAACACAGACTAATGGATGTTCAATTTTGGGCCCCTCACTACAAGAAAGGCATTGAAGTGCTGGAGCACATCGAAAGACCAATGAAGCTGGTGAAGGATCTGGAGAACAAGTCTTACGAGGAGTGGCTGAGGGAACTGGGGTTGTTTAGCCTAGAGAAAAGGAAGCTCAGGGGAGACCCTATTGCTCTCTACAACTACCTGAAAGGAGGTTGTAGCAAGGTGGGTGTTGGTCTCTTCTCCCAAGTAACAAGTGATAGGACAAGAGGAAATGGCCTCAAGTTGCACCAGGGGAGGTTTAGACAGGATATTAGGAAAAATTTCTTCACCAAAAGGGTTATCAAGCATTGGAACAGGCTGCCCAGGGAAGTGGTTGAGTCACCATCCCTGGAGGTATTTAAAGGATGTTTGGATGAGGTGCTTAGAGACATGGTGTAGTGGTGGTTTTGGCAGTGCTAGGTTAACTGTTGGACTTGATGATCTTAAGAGTCTTGTGCAACCTAAATGATTGTATGATTATATGATAATGTACAGCATTTCCAGAGAGAAATAACAATGGTAGAATCAGTTGGTTGTGCAAATTCTTAGCTTGTCTGACACTTCCATGTCTATATTTAGTTAGCGGCTCAAATTCAACTTGGCTAAAATATAAATGTCCTTCCTTTTCTTCCTCGAAGTGTTCTTCATTGCACCATTTCTTGATCATGATGGACAAAGCCATCTTTCTCCTGCAACCTCAGTTTAAATTCAACTCACATGCCACTACAGGTCTTCCTATTCAAGTTCTGTTTAATTGTTATAAGAATTACAATTCTCTATCCATCTGTAAAATAAAGTAATTTCTCTTGGTCTATAAAATTAAATTTCTTGTCCAGGTTTCTTCTCCTCACATCTCAATTACTTCAACATCTGCTACATTAAAAACAACATTATCCAACACCTGCTACTTCAGAATGCTGCTAAAAGGACCCCATCACTTTGTTACGTATTTCTTTGTATCCACTTAATGGATCCATCTATTAACTTTGGTCAAGCATGATGCCTCTCTACTTTTCAGGACATTCTTGATCTCTTCCTAGCCTACTGAAATGTCAGTTCTAGATTCAAGTTTGATTCAAAGTTTTATCTCTGAATTTTAAATCATTGCTTCATTTTTAAACAGTATGATCCACAATTCCTTCTGCCATGTCCTGCATGCTTGAGAGAATCCTTCCATGTATAACTGCCAAACAACAGCATTGTCTTCCTTCTGCTGCCTGAATGATCTCACAATAGCTTGATTGCTTCTATCATGTTTTTTGTTTCCTTGTAACTCCCTCATTTATCTGACTGCATCTACTTCCTCTTGTCCTACACCCTGGGTGGCAACTACTTGGAATAAAAAACTCATTTTTGTTCTCTCAGTATGTTCTCACAATACCTAATACAATAGGGCCTAGTCCTTAGATTAGGCTTGAAACTCTGCTGGACAGTGAGCAAAATTAACAAGATGATGACTGAGTGGTGAAACTGTATCACTTGCACTTGCCATCAGAAAACTACTGAAGGATTAGTGACCTAAACACTCCATGGTTTGCATCACTGAAATCAGGCAGTAGTACACTACGAAGCTAGGGGAAGCTCACCAGAGAGCTAATGTGCACGGTACATCAACAGAAGCATTTTCTTTTGGCAAAGGATATAAAGCTCTGATAATATGGACTGTCATTTTAACCGAAGTGATTTTTTTTTTTCTCCTCCATAGGACTTTTTAGCAAATCCATGTGATTATGACAAAGCTAAAGATTCAGATATCCTTTCTGTGACCTTCAAAGAGGGCATCTATCTATCTGCTTGCACATGATCCACTGAGATCAATTTTAAAAATACTCTGAATGTTAAAAATATTTCAGGTTCTTTTTCCAGGAAAAGAGGCTGTGACAGAAGGTAAAAAAGAGCACCCTAGGAAGGTAATTCAGTTATGTGCAAAGAACCACTTTATCTTTCTGAAAAGCAGATAAGGTTCCTAGCAGGAGAGGACCACATACTCAACCAGCCTTATGGGCATATGCAAGATCTCATGCCACCAGAAAACGTCTTGATGAAGTGCAATGTGCTGTTCTGTTAATTAAACCAACATTTTAATTAAAATACATTCCTTCAAATATAAACCAGTTTATGTGAATCCCCCCTAGAATGTGTCTTTTTTGCAATCTATTTAGTTTCTAGTATTTTGAATTGAAAGTATAGGTAATTATAGGTGGAAGTTAAAAATGCAGGTCTTGTGAGTTGATTCTGATCACATCGGCCTCACAGAGAATCCTGTAGGATCCTCCTTCAGAAGTTCACGAGCTTTTCCAAAGCATGAAGTCTGAGAAATTCTCTTTTCTTTATATGAAAATCTCTAGAGCACAGAACTCTTGTGTCACCTCTTTTACTCTGGTAAGTTTTTTGTCTGAATTTTTTTTCACAGAGTCACACTGCCTGCCAATCCATCAACAACTTCGTGAGATACATCTCTTCTGCCTCCCTAAGTTTAGTTTATACATATCTTACCTTGTACACACAACTAAGATATCCAGGCTGTCAGAGAAGAACTTTGCAAACAACACAGTAATTCTTTTATGGGAAACTTCTAAAGACAAGCAAGTATATTTCCATACCTTGGAAGTTTATAGGGCTGATTCAATGTAATGTTGTTATGTTGGCATGAATCATTTTTTTCTAAGTTTGTTAATGCTTTAGGGAAAAGTAATGGAGGTTTTTTGAAGAGGCCAGTATGCACATCCAAGGCATTGAAAAAATGGCTTTTGTCTAGACTGTACAAACCAAAGTAGATAAATAATGTTTAAAAGTACATATTCAAATTCTTTAGGAGGAACAATAGTATAGAAATCACTTCTCCCTAATGTATTAATACCCTTTCATGTTTCATTGATATTGTTAGTGCACGTTTATGACCGTGGGAATGAATGTATTCTGTATTCTCCCCTGCACCCTTTTCTTCCTTCCTACATACAAGAGCAAAAGAAACAAACACAAAAAAAGAAAAAAACCTTGTTGTTCCATGATCATTTCCATGACTTCCAGTGTCTTCCTTTCCAATTTAAGTCCTCCCAAGTCAAACAAGGAGTAATTAACTTTTCTATGGAAAAAAACTTTTCTCTTCTAAACAGTCACCTATTTTCACAAAGCCTGTGGAATGTTGCTGTCTTTGAGATATCTACCTCTCAGAATCAGTTGACACTGTCCAATAATTTCAAAAGTTGCTGTTGAAAAATAGTCCTATGTATACTTGCACATGAACATGCACATGAATACAGACTCAATATTTGGTTATAGTAAGTAGATCTATTCAGGAAAACAGACAAAACCAGTATCCTAAAATAAAAATTAATAATTATTAGTAATAATTATTTCTAATTAATTGTTATATTTTATAAGATAAATATTTTACCATATTTTATATTATATATAATCATATCATATAAATATATAAATATATTTATATGATATAAATATAGATCATATAAATAAATGATATATATTCATATCATATTAAAACATACATACAAATATATCTTATTTTATAACATTTTTACATGAGCTATATTTGGTCACCAGAAAATTTGTCATATAAGCAAGTAGAGAGGATAACACAGAAGGGTGAGTAAAACAGCTATCAATCCACGGATTAATTAAAAAAAAAGAAACAAAAATAGATTCTGTTAAACACCACAGTGACAATACAATGGTTACCTCATATGCAAAAGCAAAATTAAGTATAGAGGCAAAATCTCGTTCCATAAATAACTATCTATAATCATACACAATTGGCATGTCATTATTCATATTACACAAAGAACAAATGAGAACAGAAAGCAATATTAGTCTTATAGAACTGAGCTCCTAATTAAGTCCTCATCCAAATAACTAAGCCATGCAATCTCTTCTTCCTCTCTCATTTCTCAAGTATGGCCATTAAAACTATCTGACAACATCATATGCAAAACATTTGTCTTCTGTCTGTTCTCCGTAAGAACAGCGTGAAGCTTAGGAAGGAATAGAATGGCTACAGCACATCAGCTCCTAGTTCAGAAAATCATCTGAATAGCATGAGAAGTATCAAGCAAAATAATGCAATCTTCTCTTCTTAGAAAGAATTGTCCATTTTTTCTACATCAGAAGTAAATCAATCCTTGTTTTTAATTGAACTGAAAGATGTGAATCTGAGAGTGACAACATGAGCATTTACAAACAGTGGACTGATCTGGAATATTCTTGATGGATGTAATAATAAAAGGAAACAAAAAGTGTCCCTGTCTTGTTAAAGAATGATGATATTTTCCTCCAAAATTACTGGAGAAATTGGGAGATTTTATCACTGATGCTTTTTATTTGATTATTTAATATTTTTTTTTAACCTTCTTTAAGGTACAAAGGTACACTACATACCACACTCATTTCCAACGTCATTTGAGTTCATGTTTAAATGCCTAAACCTGCTTAAAATAGC
The DNA here is from genome assembly GCF_035582795.1 of Mycteria americana. Lineage (NCBI taxonomy): Eukaryota > Metazoa > Chordata > Aves > Ciconiiformes > Ciconiidae > Mycteria > Mycteria americana. The sequence continues at coordinate 44,173,487 of NC_134367.1, forward strand.
TAGATTAGAGACAGATAACAACATATCACTTGCAAATGCAGAGATAGGGATGGATGTGAAATCTTTCAGGATGAATATTAGCTTGAAAAGCACCCCAAGTCAGAGCTATACATTGTTGCAGTATATTTCATTAGTTTACATAGGTGCCTATAAAATCATATACTGAGGATGCAGTATAGCCATCAGTGTTTGTTTTTTGTGACTTGATCTACTTTTAGCTTGGAAGCTGGATTATGGGGTCTTTTATCTCTGTGTTTTGAGATTGAGTTCAGATCAGGTTTTTTCTTGACCCACTCTGTGCAGATGATGCCACCATCTCAAAATGTTTTATTTCTCTCACTTAACACGAGTACACACTACTACCCAAAATCTTGGGGCAGACATTAAGACATAGTACATGGTAACAGCATACTCTCTAAGCCCTCCAAGCCCTGATATAAACTCTTTGGATAAGGGTTAAAGCAAATTGACAGGGCTGGATTAGGGATACCGAATTGTCTCCTGCATGTTTGGACATAGGATGTTCTTCTGCATGTTTGGACATAGGACTTGAGTTTCCAGCACTGTCAGTCCTTGCTTCTCATGTATTTGATGGCTGATGAAAGCTGAGATGAGTAATGCCTTTTCTATTTTAAAACACAAAAGGGGTTTAGAACTATGGCCTCTAGCAAATGAGGGTGTATTATGGAGAAATAGAAAAGGAGCTTGGTGCCTGGGGAGAGAGCAGTGACCAGTAAATGATGCATCATCGTCATCTACTTTAACCTGGGACATTAGAAGCAACCATCGAGGGGGCTTAACAGACTATTAGGGAACCATAATACTCTGTGAGACGCTGCCTTTTTCCTCACATTTCTGCTTTATGAAAGGGTGAATTTGACTCATTGGAATTACATCCCTAATGGACTAAAGTAACCCAGTGGTAAATTGGGCCACCTATACACAATTATATGAACACTGAGCCAAATTCACCACTGCAGTCCACCTGCTTTGCAAAACATCAGTAATGCAAAGCAGGCCAGTGTCTGGCCTCCCCAGTCAAGTAACAGAGTTTTACAGTGTATTTCAACTAACAGAATAATTCACAGGAAACAGAACGTATCAGTGAATCCAGTGTATTGCACACTGAGCCAATGCAATATAATGTGGAAATAATTTATAAAAATTGTTTCAAGGAAACTAGAAAAGAAAACAAAATAACCCCTAATGTTAATTAGTATGCATGTTTTAAATAATTAAATACAATTACTTGTTATGAACTAAAAAATACAATTGTTTATTATCAACTAAACAAGAATTTACTACCTGTTCAGTCTGTTAGTCATTTTTTCCAACTCTGTAATTTCCCTAGCTATCTATAGAACATATAACAGTTTCTTACAGCTTGCTTATAGGCATGTTCTTTCTATTCTTTAAATCAAAGGAATAACAAAATGAGATTGTATATTCTGGGCATGTATTAATATGTATACTTTTTTTTTTAAGATGAATGAGAGAGGTATCACCCTTTCCCTTCATTTACTTAAAATATTCCAAAACTAAATAAAAGTGGTTTGTTTGATGTTTGGTTTTTGGGTTTTGTTTTGTTTTGTTTTGTTTTCTATTTCTGGAAGTAGTTTACTGTAAACAAAACAAGAATGTATTTATTTTCACATCTCCTCATGCCAAGGGACATGATGACGCATTGCTTTAGAGATGCATCTGTCATACTGAGCTACATAAAGTGACATGATACAATGTGACATGTTGATGAACAGTGTGACACAAGGTACATATTTCAATATATCATTCAAGGCAGAATTATAACAAGGGAAGTCCCAGATTTAAAAGGAATAGAGATCTCTAGATTCTAGTTTTATTTTTTCTTTCTAGAAACTCTAGATAGTGCCTGAAACATATGTCCCTTAATAGTAGTACTCTATTTGCTAATGTCTTGTTAATCACACAGGAAACATAATTGTTTTCTTAGTATGGATTTTTAGTCTGGCTACAAAAATACCCACCATACCATGTAGGTAGGAAAGGTGTTTTTAAAGGTTATTGAATTTTGTTCTGGTTCCATGTGATATCCAGTTGTGAATAATGTAGGCAGAAAGAAAAGGTAAATTTATTTCAAGAGAAAATTACGAAGAATTTTAGCTGACAGCTGTTGCTTATGAGAATGCATTTTTGTGCAGCAGTTATTGTACTGTGCTATTACTGGACTGTGTTACACTTATGATATATGTAGAAGTTTGTATGCAGAAGGAGCACAATATTGGTTACTTAAACAGAAAGGTCTATTCACTTCTAAATTACTTAAACTGTGCTCATGTGCTGTAAGCAAGGCCATAGGTGAATGTATACTAGGAGTGTATAATGCAACTTTAAGAAGCAAAATCTTTCTCATGTTTATTTATTTATTTATTAAGTTTCATAGTTAAACAATACAGTTGCAGGACAGAAGTTACAAAACATCCTAAGAGGTTGCTAAACGGAATTCAGAAAGAATATGAAAAAAAATAGAAATAGTCAAAAAATAAAGGAATTCTGTCTTGAAAAGTTGCAGGACTTGCAAAAGAAAATGCTCTTGTCTCAGTGCTGATAGAATTTTAAGAGAAGAAAAAGAGCAGGGGACAAATTAGGATGTCTCCGTGTGCTCGTGTTGTATGTTTGGCCCCACATCCGAACCCACAAGTCATTTCTTCATTCACGTGTAACTCCCCAGCGTTCAAAAAAGAGCCAACTTTCCTGATAATTTTCAGGCTTCTCCCAAATATACTATGTGATAATGAGGGATGAAGAAAATCAGGTCACTGATGGCTCAGAGATGCTGAAATTTGCCTGTCGGTGAGTACTCCTTATACTAAGGCCAAATCCAAGTTTTGATGTAGTCCCAGAGGAACCTCACCATTTACTTTCAATGGTTTCAAATTGAATTGTCTTCCATAACTGGTTCAGATTAGTAATGCAGACTTTCTAGAAAATTAATGAGCCCACACAGAAAGCTTTAAGATCCTTTTTAATGAGCACAAGTACACAATCATATCAAGCCTCCATGATACACTGATGAAGATATGGAGACATTGTAAATCACTAGCGTACAGTGATTACAAACAACAAAAGGAAAAGAAATAACTTACAGCTTTGTTTTATTTTCTCCCTTCTCCATCATCTCTAAATATCAGTTCTGTAGCCTCTGGTGCAAGCAGGATGCTCTGGACTGTATTCTCAAAGCCAACAACTTAAAAAAAAAAAAAGGCAAAAAACCCACTATCCTCCTATTCAAATTCAGTCCATGGGAGTGAAATCCCAGCCCTGTGGAAGTTATTGGCAAAACTTTTACTGACTATACTGAGGCCAAGATTTAATTTGTTGTTTAAAAAAATGTTAGGGGTTGCTTCAGACTACTGCACTGATTTAATTTCTTTTCACAGCCCCAAATAGTCACTCCATTTACTAACAGTACATTCTGCTCTGTCCCTTTGCATAACCTTATTAAACAAGGTAACATTGTAAACTCTTAGGTCAATTTAAATGCAGTTGCAGGTGATACAAGTCAGGACAGAATTTGATTCATTCTATAAATGGGATTGAAATTAGTGAACAACATGTGAAATGGTGCTAGCTTTGAAGAATAGATTATTATCAATAATTATGGTGTCTGTGATGGTACTTCGACTTTTATAGTTCCCTGTAATTTACATGATTTAGATGTATAGAAGGGAGAGAAATGAAACAAAAGCTTCAGCCTATTTGGGGAAATAAAAATAGAGTAGAACCAAACCTCCATTTCTCGAAAGAGCAACTGGATAGACTGCATTTTAGAGCCATCAACACTATCAGCATTTTAAAGATGACGAGAGGATGAGAATAAAAATAATGTGATAAAACAATTCACAACTAATATCAGGAAAAATGAAATTTCAACATTGCTGTCACTCTGCTGACTGAGTTGACGAGCTGAGCTGATACAGGGCTTTTTTTAAGCTGTGATTGGCCTGCCAGCATGGATTTGTGTTGTCATGCTGAGGGCCCCTCTAATAGTCCAGAGGTAGCAGGTGGCTGCTGACTTACAGAGGCTTGCATCTATTTTATTATTTGTTGGCTCTTTTATCCCTGACAGATTCAAACACAAATAAATTCAATCAAGAACCTCTACCTTTCTATGATTCCATTTGGTACCTGTAGCTAGCTGCAGCGCATTTCTGAAATAGCATGACAACAGCCCCAGTGACGTGGCTAGAAGTAAACAAGATGTTTTATGTCCTGAGTGGTGATGGCTGCGCACCTGAACGAAGGAAGAAAAGAAATGCAAGTTTCTTGTGGAGCTCACTATGGGGAAAAATAGTACACTTTAAGACACAGGCCTTAGCTAAATTTTCCTCAGATGTCAAAAGATGAAAAATAAACCAAAGTATTGTTTTGAGTAAGAGTTGAGCCAAGGTGTTTTGAAAACCCAGAATCATTAAGTGCAGTGGACAAGAATGTAACGACTTGGTACAAAGTGGTCACACTTTAAGCGTGCTCCTGAGTTCCCATGTTCTTCACAATGTGCAGGTGACTTTGAATCACTCTAACATTACTAAGAGATCATCAGCCCTATCAGTGGTGAAAAGCTGATATCCATAAGTATACTGTACTATGTGATCCAAAGGAGTTGAAAAGTGTTACCATTTGCTAAGTCTGAGTCAGTCTCTGAGTGTCCGTGCCTCAGGTCTTTTAGTGAGTGCTGCATATCTCTGAGGCCCAGGTTACCCTGTCACAGGCTGTCTCAAAAACCAAGGACTGCTGGAAACTAATGCTCCTTTAAAAGTTGGGTGTGGAGGCTGTCTGCTTTCACACTACTTTGATTAACACCAGCAGCTCGTTGTCATGAAGTACCTCCAGAATCGATTGAATGTGAGGGTCAGATTTTCCCAACATCTGTATCACTTTTGCTCTGTAGAGGTAAATGCCCCTAAATAGGAAGAAAATATCGACTAGTAAATATAGCTACTGTGCATTTGTAAATTTTCTTTTACTTGTCCTCTTCACAGAGATTTTTGAGAAGCCTGACAGTAGCTGTTGAATCAAGGTAAAGTTATCCCTCATCCCATTTACGTTTAACTTGAATTATAGGGTAATATATACATAAAGCAAAAGCGCATCTTTCAAGAAGTGTCTACTCAGTCTAAGTGAGGCAATCACTCTTCCACCATGTGTCTGGGCTGAGAGGCTTTTCAGGCATTTTCATGTTCTGGGAAGAGGCATTTCTGATTAAATGGTCTTGCTAACTTTTATCCAGGAAGTGGTATTCCAAATTCTCATTCAGTTTTTTGATCATATTGCTGAATTGCTCATCTCTTCCTTCAACTGAAAGGAATAAATAGATGGTACAAGCCTAGGAGTTGAACCTGGGCACCCCTGGCCCCACCTCACCTGACCCTGCCCCAGTCTTCCCTTTTCTCCCGTCATTCCTCTGCAAAAGAGCAGGAGTGATGTTAGGACATTCAGATCATTTCTGTACACTCTCCTACTGCTGTAAATCTTCATGTTCCTCTCAAAGTCAAGCTCAGCAGATCAGGAGAGATGGAAGCAGAGCAAACTACCAGAAGTAAAAGCATGTGTCAAAAGGCAAAAACATTGAGTTTTCTAGGTGAGCCAAAACACAAAACCTGGAAGTGAAAAATTTCCTGTGCAGTGATTCAGCCACTGGGATTCAATTGCAAAACTCCCAAAAGTTGTTTTTCTCTCTTTCTCAGGAGTCTCCTGATAGAAATGCCTATAGTATCTTAACATTTAGCTGAAAGTTTTTTCTACTTCTTAGCTATTTAAAGCATTCATCATGGGTTATGTGAGTTTGTTGTAGTCAACACATCTTTAAGACTTGGTACCTTGAATCTTCTGCCATATTGTTTTTCTATAAATATTTTCCTTAATTTATGATGAAGGCTGCCAAGTTTTGTCCGCCTACAGAGATTCACACTGTGATGTCCTGCCATTCAGCTCATGAGTCAGCATTTCTCCATGCTATCAAACCTTCCTGCATCAAAAATAAAGTTTCATATAATTCTGAATTAAACAGTAGAAACTCCTGGACAAATATTTTAGGCCCTGCAAATTACAAATTTGAGTACCTTTTTTGTTTTCTTTGTTAGTGGTCTCACCTATCAGGTACAGTCAGTGAAAGGCTCCATGAGAAGACTCACCTGTAGTCTATATTGAGTGCTAATTTATATTCACAAGTAAATGCAAGCATACAGTAACACAAATACTTAAGTTCAGCCAATTTAAACTCAATTTAGGATCCAGGGACAGATTATAGAGTAGAGGCTAAGCAGATTTATGTTTTTCTTTTTCACAGATAATTTCACCACTGACAAAGGCCTAGGAATAGTAAGGGTCCGCTGCCTATACTTTGTGCACTTCTTTAAATCTAAATAGGTCCCTGAGCAGGGAGGAACAGCAATGGGTCGTGAAAAAGAAAATAACTGGATTTTGTGCCACTTCTTCTAGATATGGAAGTTCCTTTTCCTATTTAGCCTTCTTTGACTTGTTTCTCAAAAAAACCCCAAACAACAAAACCAAAACCAAACAACAAACAAACAAATAAAATCCCCCCAAAACAACCAAAATCACCAAAATTGACAAATAAATTTGGTGATTCAGTGCAGCTAGACAGGCATACATGAACAAAAATGACCAACTGAGAAATATAGGGGGTATCAGGATTTCAGTGGTTAAAAAAGGGAAGGCTCAGAATGGACATCATAAAGCCTGCTTTGAAGAAACAGCCTGTTCTACTTGTCCATAATGAGGAAAACAAGAATCAAATATATATATATAAAAATCAGAAAGAAAGATTTAATTTGGACAACAGTAGGAAAAAAAAAGAAGAAATAAAAAGAGAGATTGTTGATACAGAATACCTTAAAAAGACTTAGAGAACTTCAGGAAAAAATCAGACCAAATGTGTCATTCTAGAAAAGGATAAACTAATTTGTAGCAGTCTTTGTAATCACAGTTGTGCTATAATTTCCATAGTTCTATTTAGTCTTCTAACAATTAGGTATTTCATATCTACACATTTAGCTGTATAGTGCTGCTGAAGAAGAAAGGGGAGAAGAGGTTGTTATTGCCAGCATATATCTGATTCAAGTGACTTGGATTCAAGGTCCCAGACTTGGATAACTTTGGCTCATTGACTTTGGGCTTCAGACTTGCTTCAGCAAAAAGGAGGTGGTAAATCCGTATCTCACAGAAGTGGAATGTACATTAAATCTCCCCAGCATTTCGCAAGTCTGCTAGATGCTAGTACAATAAATGTCTTGGAAGGCCTAGAAATAAAGTGTTTAACGAATGAGTCACATCCTTGACTTCCGTAGTACTCTCTCTGTTTATCCCAAGTAAGAAATCTAACCCAATTAATTTGTTTAATGTTTCCAAACACATCTTGGAAAATTATATTTGCTTTCTGCTATAAAATGAATGCAGTTTGCATATCAGTCACTTCCAATAGGATAAATTCAGACAGATGGCCTCCATATATATCAGTAGAAAACTGTACTTGATGCCCGTGTGATTCTAAACCCTCACCTTGTAACAAATTCAAATGCAGTGTTCTTTTTTGTTTGTTTCTTTTTGTAAATAAATGCTTAGGGTTCCAATGGCAAGTATTTACACTACAATGAGCAGGAGAGATGAAGTTTATAGGTAGACTGTATGAGAAATACTTTTAAGTATAATCATGTCTTCACAGAAACTTTTTCTCTAGTTCCTTTGTAATGGAAAAAGTAATCACGCCAATGTTGTATCAGGACCTTTGTCTATAAAGTACATTTTATTAGATGTAATAGCGTAAATTGCATCACTGGAGGGAATTTCCACCTTCCTGAGGAAAGGTTTGCTCGTGACATGCTGCACGTCTTCCAGGCAGACACGTCCCTCAAACCAAATTCAATGCTGCAGGTCCATTTCTAATGTAAAAGATTGTGTAGTATATAGATCCTCCATATGTTAACATACATATGCTACAACTTTTTCTATACTCTTATATCTACAAAGAAGCTTTCTTAAAGGTGAAGCTTTCTGTGCATGTGCAGAAGATGAAACACCACTGTTTGCACCTGCAAGGACTCCATTTAGGCTGTTTGCATACAACCTTTAGTGCTTGTCTAATCAAATAGTATTTGTGGGAGTCCAGTGGCTCTCTGCCTTTTGAACTTCCCAAACAAGTTTGCCACATCTGATATTATTAAATATTTAGAGTTAAAAGGGAAATTACACTTAAAAAATCACTACTTGAGTTGAAAATACAGGTTTCAAGTTGTTCAGTAGAAAAGCCAGACGCTATGAGTCAGGCAGTGTGCAATGCTTTAATTTCTCTAACAAGACAGCATAATGGCCCATTATTGTTTTTACATGCCACCTTACTGTGCTCTTTGAACAAATTTTCTGTCAAATTTTCTTTTAGCCTCCATATATTACATTTGTATTGACCCTGGGCCCTTTCAAAACATTATGTTAGAGAAATGCTGAAGTGTTTCTCTAAAAGTGTTCAAAGCCATTTACAGCCTTCCAGTAAACATGTAGTTATTCTTCTCTCCATTAGAAGTATTATACGGTAGTTTATGACTATGGATATGAATATTTATACCTATATATATGTATGTGTCTATAGCTGTATTTTTATATGTATATATGAACATATATACACACTAACAGAGGAACTGTAGAAATCTAAATACTTGTTATTAGAAACATTATTATATATATACAAAAGCACACTAAGAATTCACAGAAAAGTAGATGGATCAATTAGACCAAAAGTAACCTCTGCAGCTGATAGTCCTTATGCATTCTAGAGTTTGCTTCTTGTTTAGAGGAGTCTTCTGATCCATTTTCATTAATGCGTGCAACAAAGACCACATTCAGCTTGAGCATCCATAAAAATTGGGTACATATGAATGTACTATTAGTTATGTACCCTGAGGACTTACAGAAGACCCTAAGTTAACACCGAAACAACTTCTGTCCATTTATTGCATAGGGATGTGGGATGTGGCACTTCTAACATGGGGGGTGGTCTGAACTTACAGGATTGCTGGGAACCTTCAGGGTTGTGTTGTTTAAACATGGCTACCATGAGCAAATGTGTAACAAAAGCCCTTTTATTAGCTCCATCTTAGAACTTCTGAGATCTGCTCCACTTCTCTCCTGTCGGTCTCCAAGGCCTTTTATTCTTCTGAGGTTAAGATGTGCTTCCTAATTTTAATGCAAAATTTATGCATGAACACTTTGTGCTTGTTTATTCTTATGCACATATTAGCTTTTAGCTCAAATAGCTCTTCAGCTTTCCCTGTCTGCTTTTACCCTGATGTGTTTATTGACTGAAGTCATAGTCCCTCCCAGTCTTTGTTTTGCTAGTTTAAGAAAACCATAAGTTTGCAGTCCCTTCTAAAGATATATCTTACCTTCCTCTAATAAATAGCTCTTTTCCAAATTGACTTCACTTTGAATTCAGTTTGAATGTGCTTCCCTCCAGAATGTATGACCAGGATTGTGTATAGTATTTGAAGGGTCTCATGATATCTCCTACATTGATACAGAAATTTCTCTATTTCTTTACTGGTAGTTATCTCTTTGAATAATTTCCTAGTGTAAGGATTCCTTACTGGTCTTTTCAAACACTAATAAGGAATCATTTTTTACTTTGTGTGTTCAAAATATGTAGCTTCAGATACAAAATGAGCTCAAACGCTTTAAATAGTTATTAGTGATCTTGGTGATGGGAAAGAAGGAGAAGCTGTTGTGTGTTTCCTACTGTATATGTTAAATGATTTAAAAAATGTTTTGAGACATTCACGACACAGTGAAACAAAGGTGCGACATGAACTGCTAATTGTAAGTATGAACAATAAAGGTATAGACTGATGACTGGTGGAAAAGTGTAACTAATTGCAGTGTGTACAGAGCTAGTAATGGAATGCAGCAGAGAGCTATGACAAGATCATGCAGTTATATAAAGTAACAGTTACACAATTAGGAGCTTTTAGAGCCTTTCAAATCATCAGGAATGCAAATACAAATACAAATACAAATAAATACAAATACAAATACAAATACAAATACAAATACGAGGCAGGCCAGCATTTTCTGTTTGAAAGTTTTTAATCACAAAGGAAAAAAGTGCCGTTAAAGATATTTTAGAGGAAACTTTGTTTCTTAATTTTCTGTTTTGCAACAAAAAATGAAAACTAGGCAGGAGGGAAGTTCTGCTGGTTTTAGTTTCTGTTCTTCACATTTTCCCTGTTGGTACCTTCATGTCTCTTCCCACCTTTTTTAGAAGACACAAAGTAGGAAAAAAGGAGAAAAAATTAAAGTGGGAAATATTTTGACATTTTTCTCCAGCATTTTTTTTAATTAGAAAATGAGCTTGTATTTTAATGAGTGTCCGTTTTGGCTGGGATAAAGTTAATTTTCCTCCTAGTAGGTGGTATAGTGCTGTGTTTTGGATTTAGGATGAGAATAATGTGACGACACACTGATGGTTTAGTTGTTGCTAAGCAGTGCTTACACTGGTCAAGGACTTTTCAGCTTCCCCTGCTCTGCCAGGTGCACAAGAAGCTGGGAGGGGGCACAGCCAGGACAGCTGACCCCAACTGGCCAAAGGGCTATTCCATACCATATGGCATCATGCTCAGCATATAAACTGGGGGGAGTTGGCTGGGGAGCAGCAATCGCTGCTGGGGTATGGGCTGGGCATTGGTCAGCAGGTGGTGAGCAATTGCATTGTGCATCACTTGTTTTGTACTTATTATTATTATTATTATTTCTCTTCCTCTGCTGTCCTATTAAACTGTCTTTATGTCAACCCATGGGTTTTACTTTTTTTTTCTGATTTTCTTTGCCATCCCACTGAGGGTGGGGGGAGGGTGAGCAAACGGCTGTGTGGTGCTTAGTTGCCAACTGGGGTTAAACCACAACTGAGAAATTTTAATCTCTGTTCATCTAAAAAAAACCCTATATAATTAAGTAATTTTTTTCCTTTTATTTTCTTGAACATCCATCTGCTCAGTTTTCCACACCTATACATCTCTTAATTCCACGGAGTGCAAAGTCTGGTACCATTTCCCATTTCTCTAAAAAACAAAGCAAGCAAGCAAACAAACAAACAAACGGAAAACATAAAATGTTTCTGCACTTGGAATGAGAGTTTTGACCTTCAGGTTAATCTTTGATTTGTGTTACTGATGAGCTACTCAGCGTGCCAGGTCCCATTTGTGCTATGAATTGTATAAACACAAACACAAACCAAGAGTTCCTGTTTGAGTAAATCAACTGTCTAACTGTAAGAAAAAATGAAAACTAGGTACCTGCAGGCTGGGATAGAGGAGGAGGGGAGGTGTACTGGAAGCAAATAAAAAGTGAGACAATTCTGGTCAGTGTGAAAGGAGAACGGGGGTTCACTGCTGAGAAGACTTTTTATAGGCAGCAAAAGGAATTAGTAAGGACGAAACTGCAGAAGCACAATCAAGTGATTTTTTAGGAAGCTCTAAGCAGCAAAGATTATCACAGAACAGCGTACAAACGTATTTTCCAGAATATGTAGGAATGCCAAGCAGAGATGGGATCTGACATTTCAGTAGTAAACAAGAAAGACTGAGCAGATGCACACTCCAAAGAACCTTGGGTGTAAAAATAAGTAATCTCCATTTGGTGTGATAGAAGCAGAATTAATAGAAAGATGCATATAGAGCACTGTCATTATCAAAGCAATGAACTATGAAAATGATATTTTGCTGAAGTACTTTGAATATGATGAGAGCCTGAATGAAAGCTTTATTAGTGTATGGTACAGGAAAAGATACACCTTGTGATGGAAAGCAGATGTACTGAAAGTTTGCTGTAGCTTGAATCTGACAACATAAAAAGATGATGGAGTCAATTACATCATTCAGGTTTGAGTCTCACATGATTAGGGCTTTCAGTGATGAGGGATAGGGTGATGATGTTCAGAGAAAAACTGAAAAGAGGAAAAGGAAAGAAGTGGTTGGGGAAAAAAAATTAAACTTCATTTTTACCACCTTGAGCTTGTATTTTAAAAAATCAGCCCACTAATCAGGGAGACAGGCCAAGATTTTGTTCAAGCAAGAGGGGACAAATCTTTAGAGCAGAGCTAGATCTACAAATGGTGATCTGCCTAAAGGTGAAAGGTGAAATAGTGTTTGTGGACTGTTCTGTCCAGTGGTCTGGTATAGATCAAAAGAAGAAAATCAAGTTGTGATGTCTGGAGGACGCACTGAAGAAAGAGCAGAGGAGAAATAAAAATATATGTATATGAAAATCTGGATTAGTTTCTCTGAAAGTTAACATAAAATCCCTCTGGATAAAATCTGTAGGTGCACAGATACCAGAATGATGGCAAAAGGATAATCCTAAAATATCTGGATCATGCAGTCAAACAAGCACATATATCTGGGCTTGTATAAATGTATTCATAAGACAAATGCCATTGCAGGAAAAGGAATGTACTCACACATGGAAAATGATATATTGGAAAGCAGTGCTCTGAAAATATATTTTTCAAGGCACAATGGAAAATTAAATGCATGCAAGGTCTTTGAGTGGAGTTGTGGCAAAAAGGACTAATGATATTTTGTAATCTGCTAGGCACGCAGCACTGATAAGACCTATATTACAGTTTTTGTGCAGTTTTGGTATCTACATTTTTTAAAAATGTTGATAGAATGAAATTGATACAATATATTCCTCCTGACTCCTCTCCAAAAAGAGGACAGGAAATGACATTCCACAATGCTTTTCCTTCTTAAAAAAATAAATAAAATTAAAATATATTTGATTTGATATTGATTTTGTCCCTTCTTTGAGTTGAGGGTTGGATTAGATGACCTCCTGCTTTCTTTCCAACCTAACTCACTCTAAGACCCTATGATAATGGCATTTTCATAAAATAATATGAGCAAAGGGCATAACAGCAGCTGACACATTCAAAAAAGAAATGACATGTTTTTTACATAAAGAGAACTAGTTATCAGAAAAAAAGATTGAAAATGCTTGAAAGAGAAGTATTGGATTCTCCTTCTCTTGATGCTTTGATTTCAAAGTTGCATGTCTTCTGGATGATGTGCTTTAGCTAAGCACAAGTTTTGCTTCGGTCATACACAAGTGACTGGTCTCCATACAAGATTAAGTAGATGAAATGCAACATCCTGTGGTTTGGAGCAGGTCAAAGTAGGTGAAGCAGTTGTCGCTTCTGGCCTTTCACTCTATGAATCTATGAATCATATTAATCTTGTTCAGCGTCTATGTTTTGGTAAGTTGTCCCTCCTCATAACAGTTTTGTTTTCGCCATCCTGATCTAAAAAAATTCTCTATGAAGTGACAGGTTTCCCAAGGGAAATATCACAGCCTCATGATTTTATTTGATGACACTAACTTGGCCTTTAATTTTGGGGCCACAAATAAGTTTAGAAGTGAATGTGACACAGCCAATGGTATGTGAAAAAACATCTTTCTGATGTCAGATATCTTTAAAATTATTGCATAATACATGCTGGAGTCACACACTAGCTAATTATTTCTTTCCACAGACAATTGAAGATGCAAAGAAAAGACTATAGACATGATTTTTTTTTCATTTTGTTTTCCTTTACATTTTTTAAGAGCAAAAAGAATATTAAAAATAAAATATTGATGTGTCAGATGGTTAATGTTAAATATTCAGGTTTAGGGTTTCAAAGATGCCTATGGGATTTGAACTCCTGTTTCCTATTAATTTTAAAGCAAATAGTCAGCTAAGGTTCAGTTTTTAAGGAATGTTGTATCTTAATCAGTGCATCAAAATATCACCTCTCCTGAATAACTTTGTCAAATATAACCACTGTCTTTCCTGCTTATTCTTTTTTTTTTTTTTTGTCACATAGTGGCCTGCTAATGTGCTAAATACCTTCAGCATTGCCTTAGCCTACTTGAGTCTAGATAATAATTAACTGACTAATAATACTTTCTGATCAGTGTTTAAGTAATTTTTAAATGGTGACACTTAAAGGAATATCTTTTTGTACAAGATAACCAAAACCAGCTCTAGGTGTTAGCAAGCTGCTCTTTAGAACCAGAATATTAGTGAATTCTAAATGTAAAACTATTAACTGGATGATCCTTGATCCCTGACATGAGCTGCCATCCACAGCCCAGTTGTTGCCTACTCATCTCCCTGCGGGAACCACAGTCTTAAGAAGATTACACTACACAAATAACAATCAGCTTGGATAGAGGATGAACCAGGAGAGAGTCCATTAAACCTTTCACATCATTACAAGCCTCATTGTTTTGCAGATGAGCAACATAAAGTAGAACATATGCATGAGGCCTCTTACTGACTCTCTGGATACCAGGGATTTCAACTATCTGAACCTAGTTGATTGCTGGTAAATGAATAAGTAACCTTAACATAATCCTTCATTTTTGCCAGAAAGGTGCCCTGCTTAAATACCAGGTAACGAAAAAATGTCCAGATTTCCTTTATCATATTTTTGGTTCTCTGTTTTCTGTGTATTATCTTGTAATTGCTATGGTCACTGCTTTTTGCCAACTGCTCACATCAGAAGGTGAAACTAGCATTTTGGAGGGAATCTTATTAAACTAGGCAGGGGGAGGGAATAAAACAAATTGTAAGTAGTCTTCACACAGTATCTGATTTAAGGCACAGGCCACCTCTGGAAAAAATATTTTTCATGGGGACCTGGAGTTCTGAAGTTATCAATTTCCGTGGCTGTATGTCACAACAAGTGGATAAAAGGTGATTTATTCAAAATTTAACTGGCTGGTTTATCTTTGTAATGTGCTCCTACAAAAATGATTTTTCATTTTCTGTGCTGGGTGACTGTTTATCATATTTCATTTATGCATATTTAATATGCATTTTCATGTGATTTTTTTTCCCAATATTATTTTCCTCAAATGTCAAAATGCTGGCTTGTTTATTCGATTTTTGAGCTATTGCAATAATAGCAGAGAGCTCTAATTTTAGATCAGAACACCAGTATGCTGGCCTTTTAGGTGTCTCATTTAATGATAAGGTGCATACATGCAACTAATAGCTTGCTTAGCCAATTCTAGCTTAGTACTAGAATTCCTTCTTAAAGAGAAAGGCAGAATGACAGAATAATAAATATTAATCTATTTAGACCTCCAAGAATAACCTTTAAGCTCAGATTCAAATCTATGTTGATATTTTAGCAAAGGATTATATAATATTTTTCCACTCTAGGGTGAAGTAAGCAATGAAGATCAGTCAGGAATCAACAGATTCTTGATGTGCTACAATGTGGAAGACATTGATGTCTATTACTTTTCATTTATCTGATCACATAGACTTGTTCATTTACTAGACTTTTTTTACACTGTATGTGTTAATCTGTTACACTAGTAATGATCCTAATTACTAATTTTATTCATATCTTGCATTTATATGTCCCTCTTCCCTGAAGGATCCCAAAATGTTGGGTGGTTTGAATGAAGATACTCCTGATTTGAATTTGATGCTAACCAGTTTAGGTTCTTTTAATGCAGCTATCTGAGTTTAAAAGGACTACAAATAGCCTCTAAGAGCTCTACTGGTGACTCCCTATTCAGGATCGTGCACTTCCTATGAACTAAATGAGATGTGAACGAACCTCATTTTTTGTGTATGTTTAACCAAAGGGGAAAGAAAAAGTCTCACACCGAGTATGTGTATAAAATTCTTCACAGGTGGGGGAATTTTACATACCTACTGATTATTGTACCTTACTTATTTAGCCTAAATGCCAAGAGGTAGTGGTGGGTGAAACTGGAAAGGTTGACTGGTTCAGTTAACATTTGCTAAGAATACAGTGATGCTTAACCAAAGCAAACAGTGTCGTGGTTTCTCCCCAGTTGGCAATTAAGCACCACACAGCCGCTCACTCCCCCTCCCCCACTGGTGGGATGGGGGAGAGAATCAGAAGAGCAAAAGTAAGAAAACTTGTGGGTTGAGATAAGAACAGTTTAATAACTGGAACATAATAATAATAACAATAATAATAATAACTTGTAATGAGAAGGAAAACAACAAGAGAGCGAGAGAGGAACAAACCCCAGGAAAAAAACAAGTGATACAACTGCTCGCCACCCGCCAACTGACGCCCAGCCAGTCCCTGAGCAGTGATCGCTACCCCCCGCTAATTCCCCCCAGTTTCTATACCGAGCATGCCATCATATGGTATGGAATAGCCCTTTGGTCAGTTTGGATCAACTATCCTGGCTGTGCCCCCTCCCAGTTTCTTGTGCGCCTGGCAGAGCATGGGAAGCTGAAAAGTCCTTGACCAGTGTGAACACCACTTAGCAACAGCCAAAACATCAGCGTGTTATCAACATTATTCTCATGCTAAACTCCAAAACACAACACTATATTAGCTACTGGGAAGAATATTAACTCTACCCCAGCTGAAACGAGGACAGTATCCACCCCTCATTCTATACCACCTACGTCATGCCCAGGTTTTACCCTTTCTAATACATTCCAATTAATCACCACCACTTTTCCTGTCTTTTGATATATACACACAGATATCATTCCCTGGGTCATCCATCTAAAATGTCCGTTGAGTTTATTTAGTCCATGACTTTGGGCTCCATCTGTCATAACAGTCTTTCAGGGCAGGAGAGGTGGTGTGTGCTGTTGGATTGTTGCATGCTGAATTCAGTTCTGGTTCCATCACTGCTGTGCTTTGCTTGGTTTCATCAAAGTTCATTCTTCATCAGTCTGGGTGATTCTTATGGTAATACCATTGATATGGCATATAACAACCATAAAAGTGGTGACATACAGTTATTATGTAGCAATTAACAGCATACAATTCAGTTCATTGGTTATTTTCACCCAAAATCAAATCCTCTTGAGGTACACAACAGAATTCCCCATCCTTTCACATTACCCACCAAGTGCACCCAAGTCCTCGAGCAAAAGTAATCCCACAAATGGGCTTGCCTTTGCCCAAGGCAGGAGTAACCCAAACTATCTTCCCCAGCATGTTTTTTATGTGTGCTACAAAGACTTTATCCCCTTCTACAGTACATAAAAGTTTTGATTGGGCAGGTCCAGCTCAATTGACAGATCCCCTAGTGTTGGCTAAGCAGGTGGCCTTTGCTAAATGTGTATCCCAATGTTTGAATATCCCACCACCCATTGCTCGCAGTATACTCTTTAACGGTCCATTGTATCGTTCTATTGTCCCAGAGGGTGGTGCATGATAGGGAATGTGATATACCCACTCAATGCCATGCTCTTTGGCCCAAGTGTCTATGAGGTTGTTTTGGAAATGAGTCCCATTGTCCGACTCAATTCTTTCTGGGGTGCCATGTCGCCATAGGACTTGCTTTTTGAGGCCCAGGATAGTGTTGCGGGAGGTGGCATGGGGCACAGGATATGTTTCCAGCCATCTGGTGGTTGCTTCCACCATTGTAAGCACATAGCGCTTGCCTTGGCAGGTTTGTGGGAGTGTGATACAATCAATCTGCCAGGCCTCCCCATATTTCTATTTCAGCCATCATCCTCCATACCAGAGAGATTTTAACTGCTTGGCTTGTTTGATCACAGCACATGTTTCACATTCATGGATAACCTGTGCAATAGTGTCCATGGTCAAGCCCACCCTCTATCACGAGCCCATCTATATGTTGCATCTCTTCCTTGATGGCCTGAGGTGTCATGGGCCCACCAAGCTATAAATAATTCACCCTTATGTTGCCAGTCCAGATCCAGCTGAGCCACTTCAATCTCAGCAGCCTGATCCACCTGCTGTTTGTTTTGATGTTCTTCAGTGGCCTGACTCTTGGGCACATGAGCATCTACGTGATGTAGTTTCACAACCAGGTTCTCTACCCAGGCAGTAATATTTTGCCACAGTGCTGCAGCCCAGATGGGTTTGCCTCTGCGCTGCCAATTGTTCTGCTTCCATTGCTGTAACCACCCCCACAAGGCATTTGCCACCATCCATGAGTCAGTATAGAGACAGGGCACTGGCCACTTTCCTCGTTCAGCAATGTCTAAAGCCAGCTGGATGGCTTTCACCTCTGCAAATTGGCTCGATTCACCTTCTCCTCAGCAGTTTCTACCACTTGTCGTATAGGACTCCATACAGCAGGTTTCTATCTCCGATGTTTTTTGTAAAATACGACAGGACCCATCAGTGAACAGGGCATATTGCTTCACATTTTCTGGTAGTTTATTGTACA
Source organism: Mycteria americana (assembly GCF_035582795.1). Lineage (NCBI taxonomy): Eukaryota > Metazoa > Chordata > Aves > Ciconiiformes > Ciconiidae > Mycteria > Mycteria americana. The sequence continues at coordinate 44,191,727 of NC_134367.1, forward strand.
GTGGGGCCTCCTCAGCATGTGTCACCTCCTCCTTTGGTGATATTCTGAAATCTTTGCCTTCTGGTCAGTCCATAATTACATCTAAGATCCCTGGGTGACTGGGGTTTCCTATCCAAGCCTGTTGTGTGATCAGTGCAACCCACTTACTCCATGTAACATCAGTTGCATGATGTGTAGAGGGGATCCTCCCTTTGAACATCCAGCCCAGCACCGGCAGCTGGGGTGCCAGGAGGAGCTGTGCTTCAGCACCAACCACTTCCGAAGCAGCTCAAACCCCTCCATATGCTGCCAATATCTCTTTTTCAGTTGGAGTATAGCAGGCCTTGGATCCTTTGTATCCCCAATTCTAAAACCCCAGGGGTCGACCTCGAGTCTCCCCTGGTGCTTTCTGCCAGAGGCTCCAGGTAGGGCCATTCTCCCTGGCTGTGGTGTAGAGCACATTTTTTACATCTTGTCCTGCCCAGACTGGCCCAAGGGCTACTGCATGAACTATCTCCCGTTTAATTTGTTCAAAGGCTTGTTGTTGCTCAGGGCCCCACTTGAAATCATTCTTCTTCTGGGTCACTTGATAGAGAGGACTTACAATTAGACTGTCATTAGGAATATGCATTCTCCAAAACCCCACAACACCTAAGAAAGCTTGTGTTTCCTTTTGGCTAGTTTTTGCTAGTTGTTAATCACATTCATTGAGATCTGATGACGTCCATCTTGCCATTTTATTCCTAAAACCTGGATCTCCTGTGCAGGTCCCTTGACCTTACTTTGTTTTATGGCAAAACCGGCATTCAGGAGGATCTGGACTATTTTCTTCCCTTTCTCAAAAACTTCTTCTGCTGTATTGCCCCACACGATAATGTCATCAATATATTGCAGATGTTCTGGAGCTTCACGCTGTTCCAGTGCCATCTGGAGCAGTCCATGGCAAATGGTAGGGCTGTGTTTCCACCCCTGGGGCAGTCGATTCCAGGTGTACTGAACGCCCCTCCAAGTGAAAGCAAACTGTGGCCTGCACTCTGCTGCCAAAGGGATTGAGAAAAACGCATTAGCGATATCAATCATAGCAATCCATTTGGCTGCTTTTGACTCCAGTTCGTATTGAAGTTCCAGCATGTCTGGCACAGCAGCACTCAGTGGTGGCGTGACTTCATTCAGACCATGATGGTCCACTGTTAGTCTCCACTCTCCATTAGACTTTTGCACGGGCCATATAGGACTGTTAAAGGGTGAACGAGTCTTACTGATTACTCCTTGGCTCTCCAGTCAATGAATCAGCTTATGGATGGGAATCAGGGAGTCTCTGTTGCTACGATATTGCCTCTGGTGCACCGTTGTGGTAGCGATTGGCATCTGTTGTTCTTCAGCCCTCAGCAACCCCACAACAGAAGGGTCCTCTGAGAGACCAGGCAAGGTAGACAGCTGTTTAATTTCCTCCGTCCCCAAGGCAGCTATACCAAAAGCCCACCAGGACCCTTTTGGGTCCTTAAAATACTCTCTCCTGAGGCAGTCTATGCCAAGGATGCCCGGAGCCTCTGGGCCAGTCACAATGGGGTGCTTTTGCCACTGATTCCCAGTTAGGTTCACTTCAGCTTCCAACACAGTCAGCTGTTGGGATCCCCCTGTCACCCCAGAAATACAGATGGGTTCTGCCCCTTTATGGCTTGATGGCATTAGGGTACGCTGTGCACACTAGAGCCTTATACTCCTGTGGGTGTGATGTGCCAGGCCATCGACTCCACACAGTCCTGTAAACCCAGTTGTCCCTTTCCTCCACCTGGCTGGAGGTAGGGCCCCTCTAGTCCTGGTCATAGTATTCATTACCCATTTCCTGTACATATGAGTCAGGAGCTCCTTCGTTAAAATCTGGAGTAAGATTAGCCCTTCTGCTCTCTCTGAGGAACTGTGCACTGGAAACCAGAGCAGCAATTTCCCTGGAAGAACCCCCTTTTGTGATTGTTTTTCCTTGCAACTCATGTACCCATGCCTCTAGGGTTGAGGTAGGTTTTCCATCCCACTTCCTCATGTCCTCTCCGTGGTCACGCAGGTAAAACCATAGGGTGCCCCGTGGTGTGTACCCTCTATATCCTCTCTCTTGAGCAGAGGAACGCTGACTCCTAAGAGCTGAGATACTGGTCTGTACAGGTGGAAAGTAGGACCTGTCCTCTTTGAGTTGCTTGACCTCCCAGGACAGTTTCTCCACAGCTGAGACAAGGGAGGAAGAGACACTTTCTTCGTATTCCTGGAGCTGGCTAGCCGCTTCATCCACTGTTGGACCCTCTCCATCTTTCCAGGTCAGTATTGCCAATGAGTTGGCACACGACGATAGTGCGTTCCGTACCAACTTCTGCCACATGGGTCATGTGCACTTGACTTCATCTGAATCTTTGGGTAACTGCTCGTCGTCCAGGTCACCATAAATCACCTCCAGCATGACTAATTCTCTCAGGTACTGGATACCTTTCTCCATGGTGGTCCATTTACCTGGGTGACATACAACATCTTCCTTGAAGGGATATCTTTCCTTCACGCCTGACAGGAGTTGCCTCCAGAGGCTGAGGGCTTGTGCACCTTTTCCAATTGCTTTGTCAGTGACCCCTTCCCTAGAAAGGGATCCCAGCTGCTTGGCTTCCTTACCCTCTAATTCCAGGCTACTGGCCCCGTTATCCCAGCATCGGAGCAGCCAGCAGACAATGTGCTCCCTGCACGACGGCTGAAATATTTTCGCATATCTCGCAGCTCACTCAGAGATAGGGATCGGGTAGTTTCCATCTCATCCACAAGTTCTTCCTCTTCCTCTCCTTGTGATGGCCCTGATCTTTCATCTTCCCTTTCTAAACAAGCTGACTTTCGCTTCCAGGATTTCTTCTTGTGTATAGGGGTGACTGATACTAACACAGGTTGGTTCCCTGGTTGAACCACACTATCTGTTGCAGGGGGGCTGGAGTGACCGCAGTGCCCGTTGCAGAGCGGTCCAGACTAGCCACAGTGCCTGTTGCTGGGGCTGGAGTAGCCGCAGTGCCTGTCACTTTGTCACCAGATCCCTGAGGGTTCTGAATAGTGTTGAACAGAGCTCAGTAGCAATGGGCCAGGCCCCAGCACATTGCAGTGATTTGTATCTCCTCAGAATTGTCAGGGTGACAACATACTTGTTCCAAATATTGTACTAATTTTTCAGGATTTTGCACTTGTTTAGGGGTGAAGTTCCAAAACACTGGAGGTGCCCACAGTCCTAGGCATTTGAGCATGCTATCCCACACACCCTGCCACTCATAACTATCCGGACTTGGGGCATATCTCTGGATGATATTCTTAAATTGCTTACTAATCTTAGACAAAACCAAAACAATATTCCCAAGCAATACCAATAGATGTATCTTAACTGCCCAAGGATGTTCAAGATACTGAAAAGTTATTGTAACAAAGGAGGAAACATTGTAGAAGAAAGTAGCAAAGGTGCCATTTTGTATTTCCTCCATAAAAAACCTCTCAGAAAAGAAGTACAATTGCTAACTGTCTCCGTAAGGTGGTACCCAACACACAGTAATGGTTTCAGTACAGCACTTAGATACCAAAATAAACCCAAGGTCACTGTTTTAATAACAAATCTCGCAGGCAAAACATCACCAGTCATAGCAGAGCACAGCAAACTGCAAAAACCAACACCAATCTTTAACATGTACAGCAAAAAAAAGAGCATGGTGCAGATCAGGTAAACCAATAACGAGAACATATGAATCAATATCGTGGCCTGCAACTACTAACAAATCTAAATTCCTTAATGCTCTGTGGTTAATCTGTTATTATCTCAAACCCTTCGAGCCCCACGTTGGACACCAAAAAGAACTCTTGTGGTTTAGCCCCAGTTGGCAATTGAGCACCACACAGCCACTCGCTCACCCCCCCTTCCCGGAGGGATGAGGGAGAGAATCGGAAGAGCAAAAGTAAGAAAACTCATGGGTTGAGATAAGAACAGTTTAATAACTGGAACAAAATAATAATAGTAATAGTAATAATAATAATAACTTGTAATGAGAAGGAAAACAACAAGAGAGCAAGAGAGGAACAAAACCCAGGAAAAAACAAGTGATACAACCGCTCACCACCGGCCAACTGATGCCCAGCCAGTCCCCGAGCAGCGATTGCTACCCCCTGCACCTGCAACTCCCCCCAGTTTCTATACTGAGCATGACGTCACATGGTATGGAACAGCCCTTTGGCCAGTTGGGGTCAGCTGTCCTGGCTGTGCCCCCTCCCAGTTTCTTGTGCACCTGGCAGAGCATGGGAAGCTGAAAAGTCCTTGACCAGTGTAAACACCACTTAGCAACAGCCAAAACATCAGTGTGTTATCAACATTATTCTCATACTAAAATCCACAACACAGCACTATACCAGCTACTAGGAAGAAAATTAACTCTATCCCTGCCAAAACCAGGACAACAATCAAACGCCAGTACCTACGGAGCTGATTTTCAAAAGAAAATAATAATTTTAAAAAAGATTTCTCATGTGACTTATCTTACTTTTCACTTCTGCCTGGACATAACTGTTGAAAGAAAAGTATCTTTTTGCAATGGTAATAAAATCAGATTATTATCACACATTTTCTTTTTTTTTTTTTTTGTACTATGTGAATCCAGACTAAGGAAAGTTAAGAATAACATAAGAAAAAAATAACAGAAGCTAAAAAATAATTTTATGTGAACTTAGTTGCCTTTCACAATGAATTCTAGGGTTGATTATTCGTCACAGGTCACATACGTACGACAGCGAGAGGTCTGTTTTTTCCCCTGAAGAATGGGGCCCTGTAAAGTAAAGAAATAATAGCACTTACAGCATGAACTCATGTGTAGCTTGGATGTGTCTAGAGGAAAATATCTTGGGTAGGCAGATAGATAGATAGATAGAAAGTAGTTGGCTCAATTTATTTCTCCTCCGACATTTCTCATAAATCCATTTAATTCCCTCCCTGTACTCTGAAAGGAAGGTAACATCCTTCTGTGGTTCTAATCACAAACCTTTCTCCTCATCTCATGGAACTATTCAATTATTTTCCATCAGTCCTTGTGGATCTATTCACTTTCTCCTGCTACTTTCCTCTTGCACAATTCAGTGTGAGTGGGCAAACTGCTTATAAAAAGCCTGGGATTAGAAATGGAGGACTGTTGCAGTTTATTGGTCAAAACCAAGCAGAATTACTCTCTGAGGAGTTGAAGGAAGCGTACTCGGAATCTGTATTTTACTTGGATCCTTTGGGTCCCATTAGTCCCTCACTTTCATTATCCTAAGCACCAATTCATTTCACTTACTCTCACCTTTCCCCATGGCCATATTACTTACAATACCATGTGCAATGATTTTATTGCTTTGTTTTTCTCTATAATACTTTATTGACATAATAAATAAAATACAATTTTCTGATGTATTTGCAACAATAACTATGCCCTTACACATACAGATATCAAATTCATGCCCATCATACAAATATTTTATATGAAGACAAGTCCTAGAAATAAAATAACCTGAGCATATCAGTAATGATTCCATAATAAATACCTCTCCCACTGTGCATCAGTCACATATTGGTTTACTTAGGAATAATTACTTTTACTAGTATAAGTATTCAGATCTCATTAAACAGTTGATACTCTTTCTATGTTAGACACAGTGGTTATCATGCTGAATACTTCAGACAGTGGTGTGCCTTTCCAATTGTGTTTTTAAGGCAATAGTTAAGCTCAGGTAAACTGATTTTCATTGTATACTATCTTAAGGTTTCTAAATATACTTGCATAATACCTCAGCATTACGTGCTGCCTGTACAAGGGGCTTCCACCTGGCCTCTCAAGTGCTTGTTTTACATTCCTTATTTTTCTTCAGTGAGGCACTGTATTTATTATCTAGATATCTCTTGTTACTCCCATATCAGTTAAGAAATGGTAATGCATGCACACATTACAAATGTAAGTTAACCAGAGTGTTTTGAGGGAATTGAAAGGGTTTAGAGGAGAAGAGAGGTTTCCTGGATGCTGACCAGTTAGGGAGAGATCAGAATGTCTCACTCTGCTCTCGGTGGGTGCATATTTGCAAGTCGCTTCTTTATGCACTTAATGTCTGGTGATTTTTGGCTCGTTCTGTGCATTTATTACAGGTGGACATTTTTATAAATGGCCTTTTACATTTGTTTTTTTTTTTTTTAGAGTTTTCTTACATGTCTAATATAATAAAAGCTGTAATCTCCATTCAGGGCCAGGTTAAAAGTTCCTACCTGGTTTGTCCACCAGGGAGACAGCAGCTACCCTGTTCACTAGACGGTCTCTGAATACCTTGACATGATTCAAAGCACACTCGTGGTTAACTTGGGTATTGTAGGTACAGTTTGGTCCTCTCAGAAGTGAATGATTGTATGTTTGTATGATGAATAATTTGTGAGAAAAAAAAAGAAGTTAAACACAAAATACCCAAACTTTATATTTTTACCTTCTCAAAAACTTGAGTCTACCTTACTGATTTTTGTTAATAGATTTAAGATCTTTGTGTCTTGTTTCTAATCTGAAAATGGGGATGAATATGGGGATATTTCTCTTCCCACAGAGGGTATTAATCTTCCCACACAGGGTTAAGTTCAAAACCTATAATCAAGTTTATGCTGACAAGTACCATCCAAAGACTTCATGCAAATCCAATTCACAGTAATTTTTGGACTTGAAAAACCTGATGAAGGAAATGAAAAATATGTGAAAATGGAAGAAGAAATACAGAGTTCATCATTGGTGGGAGTTCTCAGCCTACCTACACAGTAGCCAAAAACATCTCTCTTCCTTTTTTGTTACAATATATTCTACTGAATTCTCTGTGGTTTAGAAGTTAAAAATTCTTCAAGTGGCCTAAACTAGTAGTTGTCCAGGCAGTAAACTCATCTATAAACTATCACTGAAGTACAACCATGCATCATCAAAAATAGGTTGCCCTATGCTGAAACTGAAGAGGGAGACAGATGGCATGTAAAACTAGAGCTGTGTGAATTTTCTGTCCTGTGACAGATTTTGAAGGTGGGTTTTTTCTATATCAGTTTGGGATACAAAGTAAAAATCTAGGAATATATTAAAAAAAGGATAACATAGAGAAAAAATAAATGCAATAAAATTTTGATTTCTTAGTACTGAAACATTTGATTTCAAAGATTGTCTTTTATTTTTAAGGGTTTTATTATGAGTTAGCCAAAAAATTTCAAAATGAGAATCCATTTTGTATCAAAAGGCAAAGGTTTTTGTTTTTAAAATGTTGAAACAAATTCTTTGATGTTTGGAATCCTTTTTTCAGATCTGTTTTTTATTTTGGAGAATTGTTAAAACTGAATATTTACCTGATGCAGCTTTGGTTTTGTTAAATAAATACTTTGTATGAGAAAAATATATTTTTGAAAAAAACTTTTTGCAACCAACTTATCGACTATCTGAACAAAACATTTTTACAAAATCATCCACAATTGTATTCTATATCTGACCTTTTGATTTAACAACCATCTCAACTCACTTCCTCATGAAAGTTTAGAAGATGCAATTTTTAATGATCTCTCCAGGCATACATTTTCTTACAGGCCCAGAGAATGCTTTCAGCTGAACACTAAAACTTCACAACACCCATCTCATTAATGCTTATTTGTTGCTGTCACTCTCTGTAGTTTTGCCCATGTCTTTCTATAGCATAATGTAGCTTTAAAGACATAATCTTGTCTGATAAAAAGAGCTTACCTCCATAAATCTTGTTAAACCTAATGGAAATTTCCTTTGCCTAGAAGAAACACTGGACAAATCAGATAAACCAAGTATTTTGGTAAACCTAAACACTTAGTTTTGTTCCTATTATCTCTCAATGACTGGCTGTCAGTATTCTTTACCATGCTCTGTTCCTGGATAATGGCAAGATGCTAATAAGTACAAATTTTAACACCAGATCTAGGTATACCTGAAGTATATTCAGACATGATTTTGAATTATATACCAAAGACATTAAATCTTATTACCTTCTGAACTTCTGACTTTTTGAACTCATATGATGCCCTAAAATTGAACTTTATTTCATTAATACATCCTATGTTTGTGTGAGCATTGTAAAAATGCTAGAACAAGGAAGTACAATATTTAAAGTCCTCCTTCTCCTTCAAAGAAGTGACGAATTCATTTGTTAAAAACTTACCTTGAAATGCCATGCTGCCTTGCCTCTGTAAAGTAAGAAAGAATCAAACCTGAGTCCACTTTTCCATAATTCACATTCTTCCTTTAACCTGAAGTTTTAAAATATCCATTACAGTATCAGTATTATGATTTAGTACTTGCAGTATTATTGACTTTTCCAATAGCAACAAAAAACACAGCAAATCATCCTAATGACATTCTGGAGAAACCAATTAGGAAATTAGGAGAGAACGTTAATCTACTCTAACACTGAAGCAAGACACACTTATCAATCCTTATCAGCTTGGGTTCTAACAAGAGCAAATATTTATCTGGATCACACTGGGTAGTAATTCCAAATAGGCCATCAACATATCTAACTTGATGTTCTCACAATTGATTTATAGTAATCTGAGGTATAGGGTTTGGGGTTTTTTTTGACAATTTCAGTCTCTTGTTCTCTTTCTGATGACTATGAAGAAAGAGTGTACTAGAACTGACTATACTAAGCTACTTGAAAAAAACTGTCTTGAAGTAAAGACTCCACTTCTTCCCATAAAACCCCCAAAGGATAACATATGTGAAGTACCATGTATTGTGTTGATAACCAATACAGAAAAAACCTACAAACAAATATACTACTTCTGAGCTTGGGATGTGAACTAAGAAAATGAAGGCAAGGGGTGGTCAAAGAGAGCACAAATAAGCAAATCAATAACAGGATCCAATAATTTTAGTATTAGATTTATGAAATAAGGATCAGGTCTATTTATACTAAACATCAATTAATGAAGGCATATTCCTTCACCTTGTAAGAATTAGCTTAAGGGCTAGTGCCACTGTTTTTTCTTTTCTTTTCTTTTTTTTTTTTAAGTACAATAAATCCATTAGGATTTACTTAATTTATGTAGTATACAAAATGCTGGAGAGTAGAGGGAACTGGTATAAAAAGAAGCAAAATGAACTCTGCAAACAAGCAGGTTTTTGCTAAAATATCTCAGATTAAATAGATTATGCTTTTATATCCATTAATTTTCTACAGACTAAAATAAAAATGTACACATTTCATGGATTTCCAACAGTGTGTACAAAAAGTCTCCAAAAAAGTTAGAGCAGGAAGAAAATATGCTAGTATTCCTCTTATACATTTGTATGAACCACTTAATAGAGATTTATCGCTGCTTAACAGATGAGCATGGGAGGAATCGATGAAGCCTTGACCCAGCCATCTTCCCATATGCTCATATGGTGTAGGAGGGATGTAGGCTCCTAATGATCCAGGCTAGTAACAAATTTGTAGGGTTTTTTTAGCATGCAGGAATAGTGGCACTAATGACTTTTCACTGCAGTCATTATTTTCACCTATATTTATTCACCAAGAAATATGTAGTCTGAACTGGTCATCTAGTTTCCCTGTGTTGCTAGTGATGAGAGATGGACATCCCTTACTTAGATCAAAAGCAGTTCATGAATATCCAAACTGGTTTAAAAATTAACAGATGAGATACTAGCTGCAGTATAGGTGTGGTATCAGTTTGTGTATTGCCAGTTGCATATGAAAAATTATTCTGAAATCCCAAGTGTATGCTCTGGAGGTCAGAAATCCTTGCAGACATGGTCACGCTGCCTGAAGTGTCTGATCTGGCTAATTAAAAGCTAACGTGTCTTTTTCTCTATGATAACTGGTGACTCTAGTATTAGCCTCAGAAGAGAGCCTTAGAGGCACAACTCTTTCCAACAAATAATTGTGATTTTCTCCTGCCTAGATCTCCATCAAGTCACACATCAGCTTTTAAAGAAACAGTGGCTAAAACACAGAACAAACAGTTACTGTTGTAAGCTTCTTTTTCCCTCTTCTTTAGTGGGGAGGTCCAGGAAAGAGGGAAAAAGATTTGGTGGGTTTTTTCATTTGTTTGTCTGTTTCTGTGAATGATAAACCATTAGGATTAGAGCTGCTTGCCAATGATTGATTGAAACCCTTTCTCTTCATCCAACAGTTATCCAGTTACATCTTTTGCTGTCTAAGTAAGTTTTAAAATAAGCCTATGTTGTTTTAGATGGCTAAATGATTCACAGACATTTAGACCACTGGGGGGAGGGAAAGAAAAAGGAAAAAAAAAAAAAAAAGGAAGGACTTAGACAATGAAAAGTTCAAGAGTGAAATGGGTGACATTTAGTTGCCTTGCCTTAACAGAGCCAGAGGTCTAAGCAAGATGCCTGTGCTGGATGCACAGAGAACTCTAAGTATTTAATTACAGGATACATGAAAGCAAATGCTATGAACAAAGAACTAAACTAACTACTGGGAAATGTTAATCATCTAAGCCTATTTTAATGTCCACCCACTGAAGGTTATGTGTATTAGTATAGCATATTAACCAACATCAGTCTTGGTTCTACCTTTATATCTTGTTCAGTGAAAGCCACATGTCTGAATCAGAACAATTCTGAATCCAGTCAGGTGAAGTTTGCCACTACATGACTTCTCTGGGCTTCTGGACAGCCCAGAAGAACAGTGAAGGCACCTGACTCTGTATTCGATATGCCATGTAAATACTCACAAAGAGCACTAGATGACTGTGACTGGCTGCAGGGATGTATCTCCCCCCACTTATGATTCACAGTCATGAGCTATTCCTGATCTGTATCCTGTGGGTAGCTATCAAAAGGGAGACTAGGTTAACATTTTTTCTGGCTTTAACTCAGCTTAGACATCAACGTGTGTATTCACTGTACTTTAAAGTGGAGACTCAGCTGCTTCATCTGTGAATTCATGGGATGGGTCCATAGTTTTATACCATGTGGGACAACTGCAGTGGGAAAGGGACTAAGACATAGTTATCAAAGAGTACCTTGGGATACCCTTGGTCCTTATAGAAATTTCCTGGGAAGTGGGAGATCTGGGAAGCTCCAAAAGGAGGGTGGTTTACACCCATATTTCCTACACCTCTGGCCCCACAAGAGATGATCTGGCAACTTGCTGGTCAGAATGCCTATGGGTTATTGTCCACTGCGAAGCTAGCCAGAAGAAGGCCCACTTAGTGAATTCCAAGAAACATTGTGTATAAGGTGATAACCCAGGTACTTTCTACTGTCCAGAATTAGGTCTTCCTCCCGCTATATGCCATTGTTTAAGTGATTACATTTTTAAAATACTTTATGCTTTGGTAGCAGTTCTGCAAGAGATTTAAAATTTCAACCTGAGCACCCAAAACATCTCCTGAACCACAAAGATCAAATCAAAAGGGTTTTGCCATTTAGAGTCAAATACACCTCACTTAACTTTAGACTTTTATAACTGAGATGTTTATGTCTGATTTGCTTGTCTGAATCCCTTTATAATCAATGAGTGAAAATAGTTACTCTAAAGGTACAATTCACCTGGCCTGTTTTAGGTGTCTACTTTAGAAAGGGAGGAACTGTACCTTAGAATGGATGTGCTTAACATGGAATATTTTATCTTACAAATGCTCCACTTTATTTCTGCCTGGCATTGAAGATACCAAAATTCATTGGCTTCTGTGTATTATAGTTGTTTGTTTCTTTATAGTCTTTATATGGAAGTCCTCCAAAGGCCTAAAATTCTATCTGCATTCATGTTATACAGAACTTCAGCCTGGACAAGCCTAGATGGCACCAAACTTATAACAGACTTAATCATGAGGATTCAACAATGTGCCCTGTGGAGTTTTGAGGGTTGTGTATTCTCAGAGGCACACAGAGGTTTAAACTCCTTGAAAACTAAAACAATCAACTTTTTAAAGAAGTGGGGATGGAGTGAGAAGTGTTTTCAGGATCATATTTTTGGGGCTGGGCTTTTAAATTTTGTCTGAAACTTGCCTTGGGCACCACAGACCTTGTTGACCACAGACCTCTTAGATGATTGCATGGAGGAATGCTGAAAAGCTGACACAGAGTGTTTATATAATGCTTTTATTTATTTTCCTGTTAGTACAAATAAAATCTTACCAAGGTTTATAAGCATACTTTGCATTGATGATTTGTCTTAGCTATCAACTTGCTTTTTTTCATTGTGTGATGCAATGACACAGTGAATTCAGAGGGAAGATGTTTTTTCTGAGTTACAGATTTGAATACACTTTTTCTGGGGGAAAAAAAACCCCAAACAAAACACCAGAAAACCCAAGGAATTAACAGCATCTTCCACAACAAGCAATGGACATAGTTTGTATATCAAATTATTACTCTGAATGCTTGCAATCACAGTTAGGTTATTCCTGTGGAGTCATACATAAGTGATTTTAAATTCATTCCCAGTGTATTGAGGCATAGAGTTTGAAGACAATGTGAAAAAATAATACACAAATAATTTACGTAAGATAAAAAGGTTTTTGGCATACATGACTTCATTTTTGCACTGGAGACATCACTACTATGCAAGCATTCTATTTTAAATATAACCAGCTTTCCCTGTGCTCCTTGATTCAATAATCTGAATCAATGAGGAAAACCCGAATGAATGAAGAGGGAAAAGAAAGCCCAGAAGAGTAAGAAGCAAATTGCTGTACAAGAAAAACAGAAGCCTAAGCTAGACAAAAATGTTGAGGTATCTACATTATAGAAAGGCTGTCCATGAACATATAAATACAAACACACATTAATAATTACAACCAGGATCCAATATAGCCATTATTCTGCATTTTGGCCTACACTTAATTATCCTTTTGATTTCCAAACTAGTCAGAAGCCTGCCCTTCTTCAGCTCATCTACCATCTGACAAGCTCCATGTAGTCACTGGTCCCTATCTTCTCAGGAGATCACTTTTCACTAAAGAAGGCTCAGCCTTGATGAAGTGAATTTCCAAATCCCTGACATTTGTTTGTAGATTCTGAGAACAGGAACTAAATAACAACATAAAATAGTAACTGGGAGAAATAAAATAGACACTGAACTTTTGGAGACTTCAAAACAATTTGGTTTTAATTTAGTAGGAAGTTTTAAGCCAGCTTTTCTTTTATCTTGACTTGATTTGCCCGCAGCTCGTCCTTGCAAGGTGAAAACTAATTCAGCAAAATTTTATATCTCTTTTGTGATATAGGGACTATTGTCAAACCCAACATATCAAAGACTCTGTCACTCAGTTTGTATTATAATCTATGCTTTCTGCAAGTAGTGCCTAGAACCAAAACATGCTCAGACTGTGTATCTCTCCTTCCCCCAGATTTTTACTTCAATGAAATCTAGAGTTAAAGAAAAAAAATTAGGAAATATACATAACCCAAGTTTGCTGTAGAGCATAAACATTTTGGCCATAAACATTTGCTAACACTCAGCTTCAGATGTGTCAGATTTTCCTGTACCCATGAGGGGAGCTGACAAGCAGAAAGATTGTCCTCCTAGATCTCTGATGAAGATGCAGTCAGAAAGACAAAATGTGATACCAGCAAGTTCACAAGAAATGTCAAGTGCTTAGTGAAGAGAAATGGAAAATATCAAACAGCCCTCCTAAACTGAGTTCTGAAATATCTGAGATGATGACTCATCAAAAATGTAACATAAAACAATCTGTAGATAAAATAATATGTTAACATAAATGACTCAAAAATCCATGGAGCCATAATGTTTTTCCATGGTAATTATAACTTTGTACGGGATATATTTTAATTATCTGAAGATACAATGGGCTAAATATCTTTTCTAATTGTGGGCGATATAGTGTGCTTTACTATTAACTTCCTATAAGCCTTTTAATATACTAATATTAACTTCCTATATACTAATATTAACTTATATTTATAATATAAGGAATATTATACTAATATTCCTATATACTAATATTAACTTCCTATAAGCCTTTAAAGCCTTCCTATAAGCCTTTTTAATAGTGCACCTGACATTTGTTATGGGGACAGTAAGTGTTCTGAAGCTGAAAAGACTTTTACGCAGTCATGTCCACCCTGATGCTAAAAGGAACAGTGACAAGGAGGCTGGTGGTAGTAGATGGTAGAAAATAATTAACTGACTATTGTGAAAATCTCAGTCACAGAAATGAGTTTTAACTGTACTTGAGGAGGACTATGACTATAGAGTGAAATTCTGGGGAATTTTTGGTAGGGTTCAGTGCAGATGACAGGGAACTGATGTTGAGAATATTCTGGCAATAAATTTCTTATGAGCTCCTTCCTGAGATATTAGAATTCCTCTTGGCAAAGAAAAGCGGGAGAGGCGGTCACTAAAGCAGCCGACTTCCAACCAGATGCTGATTATTAAACATTTGAGACATTTTGGGCAGCCAGAAAACTAGGATAAAATATAAGCACTGTCATAAGGACACCTTATTCAGGAAAAAGGAAGACACATTTTGCCCTAGCTTGCACTGCTGGATAATATTTCAATGCAAGTCCTTTTTTAGTAATTGCAGAGGAATAGATTATATTGAGGTTTTAATTCCAAATTAAACAAGACTGCCCTTCAGAAACATTGGACTGCAAAAGCTGTTTTTGTTAGTGTGCTGAGATTTCTCTAAAATAGCTTTGCTATTCCTGATTTGCTCACTCTTTGAATAAAGAAACAAACCCATATTGTGTGACCATGTCCCTCATGTCCTCTTATAACAAAGATACCAGCAAAGTTCTGTCACTCAAATATGCTTGTTACATATAGTTGAATTTAAATTCTTGTGTCCAGAAATGAACTTGTGTGCTGTGTCACTGCCGCACTGAGCACCCTCCTTGGTTTTAATTTGGATCTTCAGGTTGCAGTCTTATGTACAGTACATTCCTCACTCTTAGAGAAGGATTCTTGGAGGGTTGTTTCATTTCCAGAATTTATTTAGGAGCGATCTACCTCCCACCATTCCACTAATAATCTCATCTGCTTTAAAAAGGCTAAATAATTTTCAAAGGTGTTAGGAGCTACATTTTTAGCGACAGCTTATGTCTTCTTGGCACATTCCTGGTACAGCAATGTTGGCAGACCTCGTGTTACAGAATCTCCTGGTCTGTCATGTATTAACACTGTTCTCTGGGTATCCAAGCACTTAAAATACTTGTGAGTGTCAGGCTCTCAAGTGGATGGATATTTCTTTGGTTTAGATTTAAATGCCAAGAGAAGCTGAAACATCAGGAAAGGCAGAGCTCTAAAAGGTACTCATCCAGTCAGACACATGCAGTACTTAAAGACATATATTGGACAAACTAAACAGCTTGCTGATTCTGATTTCAGGCAGTGGCAAATGTCTGAAAGGTATATTTAAATGAAAGTAATAAAACCTAAGATCCATTGACAGTTTTGATAACAATGATAAATGTGATGGTATTTAAACAGATAGCCAGCTGAATCATCAAAAGTGAAGGCTTATCTCACAATCACATTTAGCTAATAAAATTCCAACCATTTTTGATTTAAATGTTTTGGATTATGTGATAACCTTACGTGCATTGCTTAAATTGTTATAAAGAAGAATAATAACTGCTAGCAATAGGTCAGGTATAAGTCATTTAAAGCAACACACTTAGAAAAAGGAAAGATGGTCCAGTGATAAGAATGACAGCTTAGAGCTTGAAGACCTGAGATATCTTAGCATTGACAAAAGCTCCTTGTGCTGCAATGTTTCATGAAGATAAATACACTGGAGTTATTAAAGCATCTGGCCTCTAGAGTAATGAAGACTGTGCAGGTAACACAGACTAATAGGCATTGCACTTCATTGTTTGTTTTGTGGCATCCTAATGATTCTAACATGAAGGGAATAGACTCAAGGAGACCTGAGCTGAGACCTGCTGGCCTGGTAGGCAGCTTTGACAAAATCATTTAATTTCCCTCATTTCTCCCTATATAACCATGGTGAATAATCCCACTTTTCTTTGTAAACCATCTTGCAATTGTCTTATGAAATATATTATCTAAGGCTATTGTTGCTGATAATAACATCGTATTTAATTTATTTTTGAAAGAAAGGTTTATTGAAGATGTAAAAAAATCCTTGTTGTGAGCCTACACCTGCATTTAGAAGAAGGAAACACACTTAGCTTAAGCCATATATGCTGGATGTTTTTTTCCAAATCTTAATATGTTCTTATGGAATTAATGGAAAAATATGGGAGCCCTCCAGTGGTGAAAGTAATGTATCTGGATTTCATAATGTAGCTACTTTCCTGTGCATGTTGCCTGTTTGCAACATAGTTGCGATAGTTTTCTGACACATATGGATGCTGATCCCATTTTGATTAACAGGACCTGATATCATCCAACATTTGCCTGGACTTGCATATGAATGTATTCCCAGATTACATTTGTAAAAGCCAAGAAAGCCAAACTTATCTTACAGTTGCTTCCTTTTCTGTATAGGCAGGAAAACCTTTAGGGGCTCTTTGTTTGTTTGTTTGTTTTCTTCCCACTAGAAACCACATGGGTTAACCACGTTCTCCCTTTCCACAGGCTTCTCACCTTTAAGGGTGTGTGGTTGAAAAGGGATTTACAATTGCAGTAATAGAGATGTTTGGCCGGCCTGATCCTCCCATTCTTTAGCTTCCTGGATTATCATGTTAATCCAGTCACCATTTGCCTCCAGAACTGCACTGGCCCATGTAAAACTGTGGGACATCCTTCTGGAAAGGCTCTGGATACCTGGTCCACCACTGCCTTGAAACTGTGGCCTCGGAGCACAGTACTGCTTCAGCAAATGAACTCCCATTTTGGATTTCTATACTCAATTTGCCATAAACACATGGGGTTTTTATTTCCATGGAAAAGCCTTTCTGTTGCACTCCGAGAAGAAAGCGGAAATCATAATCTGCTTTCCAAGGAAATGTAACTTTAATTTGCTCCACTTATGCCCACGCAGTCCACTGGGACTACATTCCTTCCCTAAACATGCTAATCACTTAATAGTACAGATAAATCCTTAATATGGAGCTCCTGTGCCTTTAATTCAAGTTTGTAAGACTTTTAGATATTTTAAAGTTAAATATGCCAGCACAACTGTCAGATGGCTTCTCCTACTGAAGTTACGAATGTGGAGTTAAAAGCAGATTCCTTGTGAGTGAGGCACAGATAAAATACAAATGTCTGAAAAATAGCAGACTTTTAAAAGCGCCTTTCTGTAGCACTGGAAACAATAGGAAACGGACGAAAACCAAAGGATTAGATGTTTGTCTTCTTTTAATGAGGACAGCTTTTGCTGGAAACACATGTTGATAGAGTGCATGGAGTTACCAAGAATATTTATTTGAAGCCCTTGGCATCTGAAATTTTCATAAGCAACCCACAGCAAAAGCTATACGGCCAGAAGCACGCTGGAGTACCATTACCTGCAATACAATTGTCACAGGTAGATTCGGCAAAGGCATAGAAAAGCTCATCTCCCTGATACGGATGTGAGCGTGTGCACGCACACCCATTGGTTTGCATTATGTTTAGCCAGAGGAATATTCCTGAGTACAGACGGAGGAGGAGGAAGTGTGTTTCCTTCTGGTTTTGTTTGTTTTCTTTTCTGTTTTATTTCATTTCAAATTTAAAAACAGGCCACTGAAGTATACAGAACAACAGAAATAAGATTGTAAGAGGCTGAATCTACTTTACATCCTTTGCCTTTGGATTTCAGTGTTTTTTACTATATTTTATACAGCAGCTGCAGGGTCCAGGCCTCCTATTGTCGTGGAAAAATAAAGGCCTCATTTAACTGCTGGTGGAGCTGCAGCGTGTGATGTGTGTTTGTTAGTCTAAGACATCTGCTCTTTGTGTCAGCTACTAACTCCAGACACCGCTGAGTGTCCCCTGTCCCCTGCCAGGCTGTGTGTGGAGGCAGCGGGTCGGAGCTATACACCGCCATCCAACAAAAGAGAAAAGGGGCAAAGAAAATATTTGTGTGCAGCAGGGACTAAGCGACAGGAAAAGAGAGACTTTCAGCTGTGGCTGAGAGGTTATGTGATTAGCATGTGTCAGCTGCTGGCCCCTTAACCACTGTATGGATAAGGATGACTGACTGTCAGGGAGTCTCTGAACTATGTAATCTGACAAAAACAGTGCTGAGAGGATGCTGATTTTAGTTACCGGGCCCGCATTGCATGCAGTTCACTTATCATCAGGAGATATTCAAAATATGCAGTGGATCAAGCAGCAGTAACCTCGGGGTGTGCACGGCACTTCTCGTAACCATGGACCAGCTCCCCGGCCGGGTGAGGGCCACCTCCGCAGCCCCTCTGCACTGACACTTTCCCCCACTGGCACCCTGATTTCCCGCAGGGCCCAAATGCCCCATGCTACCGCCCTTCACCATCCCACAGACCCCTTGGAGCAGCAACAGCCTCCAGACTGCAGCTGGCTGAAACACAAACCAGCAACGAGGAGCGTCACGGCTGTGATCTAACTGTCTAATTTGCATTTTTTTTTGGGGGGGGGGGGGGATGTGGAGGACAAGAAAAAAAAATCAAAATTTATGGATGACAAGTAGATTTAAGACCTGACGTTCATTTGTCCATAATAGCTTAAAAAAAAAAAAAAAAGAAAAAAAAAAAGAAAAAAAGGTTCAGCTGTGTTTGTATGTTAATAAGGGAATTTTGCAGTTTTGACATGCAAAGAGATTTTGTTAAGCTTGTAGCTGTCAGTTGATCAAGATAGAAATAAAATGGACTGATTTTGATGAACGGTTACTTAAAATTTACAGATAGTTTCTTGCTTTTAGCAAGAAAGTAAAATTTTCTTTGTTTTGGCTGAGTGTTGGACTTGTCACACAACTCTGACTATCAAGAAGTTAGATTTCTCAGCTAGTTGTCTCATGAAAGTCAATGGAGGGATACAAGGAGTGAAACATCCTCAGGTAGTATGTCTTCAACATCCACACTTGTATCAAATAAAGTGCCATCACTGGAGTGTCTGTCCCTTTCCACTCATTGTTCGTGGAGCCCAGATGACTAGGTTAGACTTTGTCTAATGTTTAGATTGCAGAATTAGGTAAGATAATTCCTATCTGACTTTCAAGGTGATAAATTCCATATTTTCACTAGGATTTTTATTTCCATAGTTAATGCTAAGTAGAACTTTCCCTGGACATGCATTTCACAAAAAATGTGATGCCTGTCTCTTATTGCCATTGCATTTGCTTTTCAAATACTGATTTATTTTTGCCTGAAATCATTCAGTGGCTTCATAGCAGAATCATGTAACACCTTTAGACATTTAAACATGATGAACACTCTGGAAGGATTGATTGCTTTCATTCTACAGCTGTAATTTTACTGCCTTATATCTAAGGACCAAGATTACCAGCACCCTGTTCTGTAAGAAAAAATTGTCTAACAGTATTTTTACTGTTCTACTGAGTCTTAACTCTTTCCATGAGTTAAGCACACTGACTGAATTTGGTCTTCACTTACTTTTTATTTCAATGATATATATTGATTTTCCTTCCTCTATACATGAGCGTGCCTAAGTAGAGAATGTAGTTCAATACATTTTATGGCTTTGTAAGAAAACAAAGTCACATAGCAACCATAATGTCCTCAAACATGAGAGTATACTCTGTAAACAACCTTCTTCTCCAGTGGCTCAATCCCAACATTAAGATAAGATATTCCTCAGTGAACACACAGCAAATATATTTCCTTGAGACTCTGGAATAATAGGATTAACACAGATATAATGCATTTTTGCAAAGTAATGGGAAGTAAAGAGCAGAAAAAGAAAATGTATGGCATTGGCTCCATTTCTAAAACCTAAAAGTAAGAAAAAAAGATGAGAGAGGGAAAGTTTACTCTGGTCTATTGAAATTTTTTCAGAATCTGCTGAGATCAATGAGACCCCTGGACCCCAACTATTTTCTTGCTTTCATTTTCAGGAAAGAAAAAAAAAAACAGTTTTTGTCTATCTTTCTTTTTGTTCTATCTTTCATCCATAACCAGAAATATTTGTTAACTTCCGTGGGAGTTTTGGCATATTGCAAAATTTGTGTATGATATTTTAAAGATTGTTAGGGCTTTTTGACATACAAACAAAAAAATACCTGGTTCAGAGACAAATTCTAAACCTTAAAAACCCCTTATGACTACTCTCTGATTTGAATGATGTTTGTCTCAGACCAGACTCAGAGAATGGGCATAACACCTCGTTAGTTTTAACATGTTTCGCTGCAATGGACTTGCTTGCTTATATTTTCACTTTAAAGCAAAAGTCAATCTATATGCATTCCAATGTAACATACTTAGATGTTCAATATAATTGCACAATTTGCTAACAAGACATTTTAAAGAACTGTGATGAGAAATTTAAATGCAGGTAATCCGAGGGCTTTAGGTAATATGACTTCATTTTAGCTCTCTAGAATAAAGCTAATCTCTGTCCTCTAGTATTGAAAAGCAGTTTTTGATCCTTGAAAATGAGTAGTTCAATTTCATTGAAATGTCTATGTGGTGAATTATTTCTGCTTAGTTTTGGCTTACCATAAGAACTGAAAATAAATAAAAAGTCCATAGGAAGTCACTATAGAGTGGTTTATTGTGCAACATAGCATAACTGTAATTTAACATGGGCTAGTAAGTTTATTTGCATAATACAAATTTTAGCCTGATTTTATAATGAATTGGCTGTGTGAATGCATTGACCCACAATTGGCTGCAATACTAGAGTTCAGGAAAAGTGGTGACATACTACATTTCCTCGTAGCAGCTCAGTGGAATTGCAAATATAATAGCCAAGAGCATGTCTTTCTGAAAGCATCTGGGAACACCATCACTGGTGCAAATGATCCTTTAAGGACATTATTTTTTTGCTGATACTTTATTGCTGTCTATTTTAAATTTTTTTCTTCTATTTTCTATGTGGTTTTTTAGAGAACAAAACAAACAGGGCAAGTACATAAATATTATTTGAGGGTGATGAGGCACTGGTGCCAAGGCTAATAAAGTTATATTTCATACATATCAAGTATTAATACTCTTAATGCATATGTTAATAGGCAGATTATAGTTCTTCTTCACTATATATGAACAAGTGAATGTATGTTTGGACCTCTACAACATGACAGAAAACAAGATACAGCTATGGTAGCCTGTATGAAACAAGCCTTTAACTCTCTGACAACAGTTCCTGACATTTATAGCACAGGTCCTGAGGGCCTTAATGACCATCATGTCACACTGAATCTACTATTAATATACCTCACTAGTAAGGAGTAAGTATTATGGTTTTTATCCTGAGTGTGAAAGGTCCATATTTCATAAAGATTTTGAGTCTAGCTGAGTTATTAAAAGGTTTCCCATAAGGAAAGAAACAGTCATTCTTTTTTTTCTTTTTTTTCTTTATTCAACAGTTTCTGCCTGCTGAAACTTTCTTTTCTTAAAAAAAAGAAAAAAGGTGATCTGCATTTAAATTAAAATACGGAATCAGATACCAGTAGCAAAGACTGTCTGTTGTTTATAATGTTGTGTAGATGGCAAAGATTAGATCTGAGGGTCATCTTCATGTGGAACCTCCAATACATTTAGCAGGACTTCCATATTTTCATTATGATATTAGGTGAGATTTTTTTTTTTAATTCAAGACCCACTTCTAAAGAGATCAAGACACAGAACACCACTTATACAACAAGCAAGAGATGGAGAGAAAGGTTTCCAGAGAGACAAATAATTTTTGGAAATTGAGTTTGGTGGACCCAGACCTGGGACATTTCACAGAGCCATGGAGTACTTTTGGTTGGAAGTGCTCCTTGCACCTCGTCTGCTCCACCCCCCTGCTCAAAGCAGAGTCAACCAGCTTGCTCGGGACCTTGTCCTCTCAAGTTTTGGAAATCTGTTTTCAACAAGCTAGATCATCAGGCAATGAGCACTAAGCCTCCTTGACACTCGGTCCTGATCCAGATCTTCTGACCAATCACCCAAAATAGAAGCATCCCAAATTATTAGTTCCTTTTATCGGTCTTGTCCGGGATGGATTTCTTCTGTGCCTATATACAGGATAGGATTAATACGACCTACTATTGTGCCAGGCAACCTTTGCTATCTCTTTAATCCATGAATTGAAATTCAGCATTTCTTGGGTATGATTCATCTGAGTGTATAGTAGATTTCTAATACAGGCCAGATGAATAGTGCTCCAGGGTGTCTGCTGAATCCATTGCCAATAAAGGGATCCTGGGGAGATTAGCTCAGGTGTAGACATGTACACTGTACACATCTGAAATTAGGTGTGATAAATCCTATCTATGGACTTTTCTTGAAATGGGAGCAAAAGAATTACCCGTCAAATGCAGACTCACTGGGTTATGGTGGATGGGTTGTATGTTACAGGTTATAGGTGAATTCAATGTCCTTCAGAAAGGGTACTGTAGTTTTTCTGAATTGACATTATACTTTTTTTAAGAAATAAGTGCTTCTATTAGTTCATTTTTCTATAAGGAATAACTGAAGAGTCATATAGCATGTGACTGGAATTATTTTCACAATATTGCTTATATAATATCTCCGTAATTCATGGTCTGTCGATAGAACGAATTTAAACAAATGAATTTGCTTCTTGTATCTTTTCCTGTTTCCATTGCAGAGTGCATAAATGAGAACTGAAATAGACGAGAAAAGAATCTTTTGAGCAGTGCATGCTAGTGAGGAAATACAAGCATTTTGTGTACAGAATAATGAACATGATAGTGTTTTAAAAGCAGGAGACAAGCTGGTATTGGTAAGTCAATCTATATATTTTTTTTTTCCCCCTTGACAAAACCAGAGGTTTAGGTAAGTTAAGGTCTGAGTGAAGAATGGTGTACGCGCTCTCTTCAAATACATAAATACCCACAAATTTTGCCTAAACTAGAACACTGGAGTTAAAGCTCTTGTGTTTGGCTTTTAACAGTCAATGAAATAAAGGATATTATGAGAAACTCACTGAAAGGAAATGGAGAACCGGAGGAGACTGTTTACTTCAGAGGAACAGGAGATAATGAAATTTCTAGTGCACAGTGGCATCTGGCACTACCTGATGTAGCACATGTAGTGTCTCCGTGGCACTTCACGGAAAAGCTGTACAGTTTACATCATCATGGGGGTACTACAGTCCCTGAGAAACTCTTCTTCATTCCTTAAAAGCATTCCCCGCTTTATGACAGACTGCACCATTAGCTGTTTTGGCATGTATTCCAGGCCATAGACCGGGATCTGTGAAGTTTACTGGGCAGGACTTAATGTTTATCTGAAAAGCTGTATGAATCACAGGAGGCTTTTAACATTTTATTTCTATAGCTGTGTGATTGCCACAGAGATTACCATAGTGCCATTTACCCAGGAGGAAAAAATAATGTGTTTACAGTACATCTTCAGTTGTATAAATTGCCTTTTCTTCCAAGCTTAGATATTATGGAAGTTAAGGACTTACTTTTCCTATCAAATGCATTTAGAGTTGTGGCAAATCTGTCAATCAGCCTTCCTGATTTTAACTGATGGCTGCTCAAAAATTACTTCTGGTGATCTGGTGGACTATTAGAAACATACTCAAACACATCTTTAGATTGAATTAAATTGAGGTGTGTTTCTTCATTTTGTTTTGTTTTTAAGTACTTACTATGTCGTGCCACTCTTCTCAGAGAGCAACTAACAGAGCAACTCTTGTATCAACCTCAGAAAGCAGAACCTAACTTTAAGTAGTTTATGTTGTTGTTAGTATTTGGCAGTTCAGGTACTATAACATGTCAAAAACTGATTCATTCTGTTGGTACAGGAAGAACTGAAGCAAGTAGTGAATCTCTCAGGATCTTCACATCTCTATTTCCTTCATAGTTAAGGCCAATGATTGGTGACAGTTTTGTCAGCTCGTCACATAATGTCATTGGAGATTCCACATGGCTGTCTGACAGTAAATTTTCCCTTCCATTTGTTAGAAGGTACCAGCCAACAGAAGCCTGAAGAGAGATAATTTTCTTATGTAAGTTTGTAGTGAAAAATGTGTAAATGGAAACAGCCTTGTATGTTCTTTTATTTTATTTTCTCTATACCATAATACATTTTTAAACTGTTAACTACCTAGCAATATTGAAATGAATTTTTTTAACTAGAATCTGAATGTAGAAGTGCAACTATTCAGTGAACACAGAATTCCTATTGCAATGCTTTTAAAGCTTCACAGACAGAGCTGAAAATATTTGATTTTAACTGCCACAGTCTCACATGCTGTGATGTTTTCCTTGTTCCTCATGGGCAGGTCATTCTACATATTTCCCACAGAATTCCCGCAGAGGACCTTTGACACGTTCATGAAGTTACAAAAACATTTGGATGAGCCAGTCTACAAAAATGGATAAACATACTAAAACCTTACTGAGTAAAACAATATGAAAAAGTCACCAAAGGAAAGTTGATTAGCTTTGTAAGACCCTCTTTTCAATTTCCCCATTGTAGGTGTTTCTACAGTGCCCTGATGCTCACAAATGACACCTTTGAATAGCTCTTTCAAAAGTAAAAGTTGGTATGCATGTATTACACGAGAGCCAATAATAATATGTGAGATACTAGTGCATGTTTCTTCAAGGTGATTGGGTGGCTTAGAAACAATTTGAGAGACCTAGGCTCAACAGAAAGGTGAAGAAACACCTTTAATGTCTGAAAGAGTGTAAGTGACACAAGTGTGCCACGTTATTCAGCTTCAAGATATTCAAGAACAATCAAGTGTGCTCATAGAATGTACAGTCTTAGAGGTACAGTTTTGAAGGTGACAGGAATAAATGGTAACAGGAAAAGTTTAAGATCTTCAACACCAGGATGCAGAAAACTTTCAAAAGTGAGATTTAAACCCAAATGAGTATCTTAAGCAAAATAATAATGGCAGGATATTAAAATGCATACTTTGTGGAGCTAATGACCCTGTAAGATTTTAAAAGATGTTTCAGATGTGATATATATTTGATATTTATATCATATATATATATATGACATATTTCTACATTCTAGCATGGATCATAGCGTTGTCCTGGTGTAAATCTGTGAACTGTGTTCTCTTAACGCACTTACTGCTGCCTTAGACCAAGTATGCATCAAGCAACAAGTATGATCCATTACCTGAACTGAGGTACAACAATCCAATTTTTAACCTTTGACAAAAAAATGCTTAATGTTTGTTTTAATCAATATCTTTCTGTAGAGGATGTATTAGGATATAGTATTATTGGTTATATTTAGTGACCTCTCAAGCTTGTTATTTCTAATTTGGCTTCAGTAGATCATAATTTGTTAGGAGTCCTTGCTTTTTATTCCCCCTGTGTCTTTAGGTGAAAATATGTTCTTCCATGATTGCTAGCAGTTTTATATTTGGACACCCCAAATCTTTTGGGTCCAAATCTAGAAATCTTGAAAGCTCAAACTTTAGAAAGAAGGAAAGAAGGATTTCTTCTAAGATATTAGTGTCAGTATCTGCATTTTTTCTTCTTTTATTTCTTCAGTTTGTAAGTTCATCTCTTCTTCCAGGCACAGGAAAGAATGAAAGAACTGTTGGTGGATTTTTTTATATTCCATTTAATCAGGAAAGAAATAAACTTCAGTCAGAGAGCAATCTGCCTTTAAGAAGAGGAAGTCCTATCATTTCTTTCTGCTTTGTAGAAGAAAGATATATGCCTTTGCATAGCTTTTCATATCTATTACTAAAATCATGGTTTCTTGAAGCTGTGCACAGATAGGATGGTATTTGCTCTTATTCCAACAGGTTTACCTTATCTTAGTCAGAAGCTTTCATTTTTCGTGGTATCTGACACTCTAGTCAGTGCCTTGATTTGGAGGACCCTATACCATGATTTATTCTGAATCTTTGCCTGATTTGTGTAATATAAGAAATGTGATGGAATGAGATTACAAGAAGATGTTGCTGTCACAGTAGTTTGAACCATTATGATTTATCATAACAACACTGATTAGATAATCAGACTTTTGAAAAGAATATGTCACTAAAAAATTGCTGGAGACAAATATCTGTTAGAATATTTTTACTACCTTATTGCACTTAGATTGATTAAGAAAATTTCTGAATTTCTGCAGATATAAATAAGTTAGTAATGACATTTAGTATTGTATTATATCAATTTCCTGAGGTATATTGCAGGAAATATTTTATACTTAATATTTATAATAATACTTATATTTAATATCAATATACTTTATATTGAGCAGTATAAAGGAGGAAGATTTTATTTTTCAATATTTTTCTGTCAATAGAATTGTATTTTAAAATCTACCTACTGCTTTACCTGCCTGACAGGACATCTTTCTACATACTGTTTTGTTCCTTTGTGTAACCAAAATGGGTGCTGTTACCTCGTTTACAGTTCAGGAAATGAAACTCCTGTCTATTTGCTGCACACAGTCAAGTAAGAACTACATGTCTGCATCTTATTATACTAGTTAAACTAAGCATCATGATTTTAGAACAAGGTATTGACTCAGTGCTCTGACTAACTATGTTGTAAAACACAATTCACTTGAACACCCTATAAAAGGACTCTGTGATTTAAGCATCTGCCTTGAGGAACTTGGTGAACAAGATTGCAACTGCCTGTGGTAAAGACTTGCTATAAGCAAATAAATTATGTAGGATGACATCTGTGATGAAGAAATTACGCCTCATGGAAAAGCAATATTTTTACTATGACTGATAATCATAATAAAAATTACAGAGAGACACTATCTGTCTAAATTCTGCTTAGGCTGGGATTTGACTACCTAAAACTTGCCTAAATAGCAGCCAGTATGCCAGCCTGACTATGTGCTGCCTACTAATGTTATCAGTACAACAGGCATCCAATTAATTTGATGATTCCCTGTCCAGCCCCCAAGTTACATGAAACAAACTTACCCACTCATGCTCAGATGTGCCTGTTTCAAGAAGATAGGCACCTATGTCCTTCTTGATGCTCTGATGAGGTCTATGTTTTGATGGATGGGCATCTGAAATCAACCCAACTCAGATAAGAAAGGCATGATCAATAACAGCAGTACTGCAAAACTTCTGTATAATAGTGCAAGACCTTGAGGACTCACTCGGGAAGCTGGGAGCTCAGTATCCTAAATGCTGTTTAAGCTGAGGGGATCAACATTTCCCTCCTATCAATAAAGTTACCACATTTCTAATAGTTAGTGTTGCCAAGAGTGTCCTGGGAAAAAAAAGCATAGGAGACGTTACCAGGAAGCAAAAGTGTCCTGGTTTCGGCTGGGATAGAGTTAATATTCTTCCCAGTAGCTAATATAGTGTTGTGTTTTGGATTTAGTATAAGAATAATGTTGATAACACACTGATGTTTTTTTAGTTGTTGCTAAGTAGTGTATACACTAGGCAAGGACTTTTCAGCTTCCCATGCTCTGCCAGGCACACAAGAAGTTGGGAGGGGACACAGCCAAGATAGTTGATCCAAACTGACCAAAGGGCTATTCCATACCATATGACATCATGCTCAGTATAGAAACTGGGGGGGAGTTTGCCGGGGGGGTAGCAATCGCTGCTCAGGGACTGGGTCGGTGTTGGTCGGTGGGTAGTGAGCAGTTGTATCACTTGTTTTTTTCCTGGGTTTTGTTCCTCTCTTGCTCTCTTGTTGTTTTCCGTTTCAATACAATTTACTATAATTTTTATTATTATTTTTTCCCCCAATTATTAAACTGTTCTTGTCTGAACCCACAAGTTTTCTTACTTTTACTCTTTCGATTCTCTCCCCCATCCCACTGGGGTGGGAAGGTGAGTGAGCAGTTGTGCGGTGCTTAGTTGCCAACTGAAGCTAAACCACGGCAAAAAGGAAATCTGACACCAATATAGCAAGTGGAACATTCCCTTGGGTACATTCCCTTGGGTAGGGGTAAAACTGAGGTTGATATTCTAATGTCAGTTTCCTCTATGAGGTCTCCAGCAGAATACTTAGTTTGAAGAAGAGGGACAGATTACCTCACAAACATCTAGGTTTTGGGAAACTTTCCACTACTTTGAGGCTAAGGTTCATCTCCTCAAGCTGAGTAGCACCTAAAAAGCAGACTTTTCAGCTTGGTTAGCTATTTTAGCCAGTAGACTATAGGAAGTACATGTACCATACTCTATTAGAAATGGACGGACTAAATCCAGAGCTGAAAGGACTCAATTTCCTCTGTTTAGGAACCTCTGTTTAGTTTCCTAAATTCTCAGTAGAAGAGGTAGATATCAGGGTCTCCCTGAATAGCATGGATTGCCTTCTGGAGATACTTCAGAACTACTCCAAAATTATCAGAAAGTCTAGTATAAAAATGTTCAGTGTCTACTGTAAATTGCCTCAGCCCCATTTAGGAAATAATGCAAGTTCTTCCACAGGGTGATGCATCCCATCCTAAAAAATGCTGTCTAAGGCAAAAGGGATGAATAATAATTTCCTCTGGAAACACTTGTCTCTCTTCATTTATTATGAAGACCTTAAGTTAGGTGGAATGATTCTTGTGCCCTTAGGTCAAGCCCCTAAAATTTCAGTCAGATACTGTGAAATTAGGAACCTCGATAAGACGGTTTAGTGTCATCCTTAATTTCTGTGGTATGCTGACTCCTTAAATATTTCACCCAAAATACAGTGATTCTGAGATATGAAAATGTGTAAGTAACTAATGGTGAAGTGAGAATGTATACTTGCACTTGTACCATTTGCTCCTGTCACGGTGTGTTGACATTGTGTATTTCAGTACATCAGACTAACTCTCCTCTTTTTCAAAGGAAGACAAGGTGCTGTCTGTTTTTTGGGCCCATGATCAAGACACTTATTCCAGAATTTTAAAGACTTGATTTCTAGGTCACCTTCAGCCACTGGACAAGGGTCAGACCCATATTTTTCAGGCCCGTGAAAGTCTTACTAGACTTTCTGACTAGAGGCCTGACTAGAGACTCTGAGGGGGCCAGATATCACCTCTTTGGTCAATATTTGAATCGCATGCAAGAGTGGTGTGGCAATGAGAATGCCTACTCAGTTATAAAGTGAGGCAGACATTCTCCTGGCAAGGAATCCTTGTGGTGCTTATGCATTTTACATTAAGGAGAATAAAATACACAAGCACCCTTAAAGTTTCTGTTTAAATCTCAGCTGAGATGTGAAAACTTAACTATTTAGATGAAATTTACTCTTTAGGAATTATTTATTGCTATGTTTCATGGCAACTGGCCTCTGACGTGAAAGAGTTTTGCAATTTACCTTTTCAAATCACTCCCTATGCAGAGTAAATAGAATATTTCTGATGTAAAATAAGTTTAATTAATTTTGACTTAACTTTATAATCAGTTTGGCCTCGTTGTTTAGTATATGACTTCTTCATTCTGCTCTTTTAATAAATACACCTTTCAGGAGGGGAAAGGAGAGCTGGGCCTTGTTGGGTCATTCAGGCACAGAAGAGTGCCAGTTGTCTTTTTTTACTTTTGTTCAATGCTATGCAATTTTATGAATCATCATGTTTTGTTGTGCCACTTGGATATCTAGAGGAAGCTTGATCTTCAAAATACTGTGATAAACTCTTAAGCAAAATGCTGCTAAAATTAAAGAAACTAATGACACAGCATCTAAAGTAGTCAACAGTTTCTTAACATTGTTTAAGGACTGGTTCCCATTGTAAGTACAATTTTCTATCTTTGTTATGATTGTTTTTTGTGAAATGTTGTCTGCTATTTTTCCCTCATCCATCTCCAACATTATCCAGAGCATAAAGAAGCAGTTATAAGGCTAAAATAGACTGCTAACATTTTCCTGGCCACTGAATATATATGAATTCTGATTTATTATTCTGACATTTAAGCATACAAACATTCATCTATGCATACAAATACCAGAGCTTAATGAAAAAAAGTCCATGATTATTTTTGTAGGATTTAAAAATCTAGCTTTTAAATTTATTTAAAATGAAACATTTTGCTTGCCTTCTATGGCATTGGATAATAAGGACATTTGATGGATTTAAAAACTATTTCTAATAGTATTTTTTCTTTTTGTTTGAAAAATTTAGCTTTCTTCTTTATTGTTCTACCTTAGGCTCTGGTTTTCATCAATAAACTGGAAATCTTTGATCAAAGGAAATTGCTAAAAAGCTGTGGAAAATATTTTGATAAAAAATAAAATTGACCAGAGACTTCCAAAGAAATGCATATTCAAATTGTTCTTTTGCAAGAGGTATTACCTTATAGCTTCTTTTCCTATACTATGCATATTGATTAGAGAGCTATTGTGTTTCACCCTGATTAGTATTTCACTAATCTGGTGAAGCAGGCAATGAATAATAAGAATCTAATAAAATTATGGAAAGTCTGTTTATATAGAGCGTGCCAATTGACAGAAATTATCCTTTGCAATGCAGTGAATACCTCATTAGTAACTCTTCAGAAGATTATGGATCTCCTAATGCTTACTTTGCTCATATTTGGCTGCTGAGCCTTTTAATAGTCCAGAGACTCCATCACTAATTATTCCTTATCATCTATCACCTGGCATTCTAAGCACTGTCTTCCTTCATAGTGAACCCAGGAAAGCTTTTTAGGTAGATTTTCTGTCAGCGTATACTTAAGAACAGCCATTTACTTTTTCTATTGTCTTTTTAATAATTGACAGAAAAGCTTTGCCATTTTCTCTTTCTCTGTCTTCAAGTGTCAGAGCTAGGTTTGAATGGTCTTTCTCCTGGGATTTATTAAAATAAGTACATCTATCTACTTACCCTTTCCTGTGTCTTCTTTGATGGGTTTTTCTCCCTGTCTTCATTTTCTCTCATAATTCTTACTTCTCCACAATATATGTCTTGATATTTCCTCATGAGATTTCCCCCATGAGGACACCAAAAATGGCACATGGCAAGCTTTTCATACACCAGGAAGCCTCTAATATAACTAAAGTAAAACATGAATCCAGTGACGCTCCATGAAATTCAAAGGGTTTTTACCAATACATAGGTAACAAGTACACAAGAAAATTAGGCCATATGTGTAAAAAAATTGCCTGTTCATCAGAAAATAAGAGAAGAACAAAGAATACTAGAATATTTGTGGAATCTGAAGCAAGGAAGACTCACTCTTGATGGAGGAGGATCAAGTCATGGAACTTTAAACAAGCTAGACATATGTAAGTCCATGGGGTCTGATGGGATGCAACCACAACTGCTGAGGGAACTGGCTGATGCCATTGTTTATCTTTGAAAGGTCTTGGTAATCCAGAGAGGTTCCTGAAAACTTGAAGAGAGCAAATGTCACTCCTGTCTTCAGGAAGAGCAAGAAGGAAGATCTGAGGAATTACAGGCCAGTCAGCCTCATCTCAGTCCCTGGGTACATAATGGAGCAACTAATCCTGGAAAACATTTTCAAACACATGAAGTGCACGAAGTTGATTGGGAGTTGTCAGCGTGGATTTATAAAGAGGAAGTCATGCCTGACCAACCTGATAACCTTCTGTAATGAGGTGACTAATGAGGGGAGAGCAGTGAATGTTGCTTATCTTGACTTTAATAAGGTGTTTGACACTGTCTCCCACAACATCCTCATAGATAAATTGACAAATTATAGATCAGATAAGTGGGCAGCAAGGTGGGCTGAAAACTGGTTGAACAAGCAGGCCCAGAGCATTGTGATCAGCAGTACAAAATCCATTTAGAGGCAAGTCACAAATGGGCGAACACTGTTCAACATCTTTATTAATGGCCTGGATGATGGGATAAGAGTGCACCCTCAGCGGCTGAGGAGCGGCTGAGGGAGATGGGACTGTTTAGCCTGGAGAAAAGGAGGCTGAGGGGAGACCTTATTGCTCTCTACAACTACCTGAAAGGAGGTTGTAGAGAGGTGGGGGTCGGTCTCTTCTCCCAAGTAACAAGTGATAGGACAAGAGGAAATGGCCTCAAGTTGCGCCAGGGGAGGTTTAGACTGGATATTAGGAAATTTTTTTTCACTGAAAGGGTTATCAAGCATTGGAACAGGCTGCCCAGGGAAGTGGTTGAGTCGCCATCCCTGGAGGTATTTAAAGGACATTTGGATGAGGTGCTTAGGGACATGGTGTAGTGGTGGTCTTGACAGTGATAGGTTTATGGTTGGACTCGATGATCTTAAAGGTCTTTTCCAACCTATACGATTCTGTGATTCTGTGATTCTGTGATTCAGCAAGTTTGCAGATGGTACAAAGCTGGGGGGAGTGGTTGGTACACCAGGCAGGTGTGCTGCCATTCAGGGAGACCTGGACAGGCTGGAGAACTGGGCAAAGAGAAATCTCATGAAGTTCTGTGAAGGGATATGAAAAGTCCTGCCCTTGGTGAGAAATAACCCCATGCACCAGTAATCACGGTGGGGCCAAATGGCTAGAAAGCCACTTTGGAGAAAAGGACCTATGAGGTCCTGGTGAACAAAAACTTGAACATGAGCCAGCAGTGTGCCCTTAAGGCAAAAAAGACAAACAGCATTCTGGGCTGCATGAGGGGACCATTGCCTGCAGGTCAGGGGAGGTGATCCTTCCCCTCTGCTCAGCAATGGTGAGATACGTCTAGAGTGCCGAGTCCTGTCCTTCATGTAGAAACCAACATATTGCAACATATTTTCCTACTTTTAAAAAAAATCATCATTTCATAGGATTTTTACCACCACCAGATAGTATCTCACATCTTTTTGTTGTAGTCTTCCTATTTTTTCTATTTTTTCTATATATTTATTTATTTATTTATTTTTCATTCTTACTGCTTTAATCCATTAATTATATAAAATCCCATTTGCCCTTGAAATTTAGATGTCTAGATTTTCAACACATTGAATTTCTGTGGTTACTGAGTGAAGCTACATATTACTAAGGACCACTTTTTTTTTTTAATGGCCTCTATTTCATACCAGCAAATTGTTCGTTTACTAGAAGTGTTTAAATACCTAAGTGCCTGATTGTGCCCATATATCAGGTGTGTACAGAGTTAAATGCTTCAATTGCTTCATCAAATAAATTACAGGTGAAAACTCTACTTGCAGGATTATGTAGAGAAATAGCAAAGGTCTACTAAGCTATTGAACTCATAAAGTTATCCCATGCATCTGACAATATAGATAAAGAACCCCCAAAACCTTGAACTTTTTTAATGGGTCAAGTGATAAGTAACAGATGGTGCAAGAAAAATTGCACATTTGTTTCCCTAATTTCAAGTTTAAAGTATGTCAAGTGTGAATAAAGCATAGAATATCATGGACTGAACTATTTTCAGTGAAGATCTCAAAAGTGCAGACTTCTAATCATTATTCCTAGAGTTAAGCTATATTTGTTATATCTCTCTCTCTCTTTCTTCACTCACAAATAATCAAGTCAACTTTGGACTATGCTGGTGTAAAAGCAAAGCAAGAATAAAAGACATCTTTAATCATGAGTTATTGCCTTGAGAGACAGACTACCAGGAGGGACAGTGGGAGCTGAACTGCAAGTGCTACAGATAAGCCTCAGGATGGACCTGTGAACACTGGAGAAGCTACTGGACTTACATCTGGCTCTAAACATCTGTTACTGATTGCAGTTTGATACCTAGGCCTGTTTGTAGGCAGGTCGTTTAATCAGTTAAGTCAAAATATTGATTAACATCATGACATTGAGGGCCTGACAGTAGAGTGGGCCATCCCAACCTGCTTACTACGTGGTATCTTTGAAGGTTGTGCTCTGCAGAAGTTTGAAAAATACCTTGGAAACCAAACCAGGCAGGTTTAAATGTGAATATATGGCAAATACAAGTAAGGATTGTTCTCCATGAAGGGGCTGTCCACCCAATGTACCAGATAATCTTTAACCTTGCTGAATTCATAGAGCCCTGAATCCTGGCGCAAAATACCTTACTTTCCAAAAGTGACAATTTTTGTGCCCATCTCTTTTTTAGAAACAAGGAATGAAATCTCTGAAGCGGATGTTCTGTACTCTTCTTAGCCTTAAGGGGATGATATCTGTGTCAAGGACACTTTACTAGGCAGGAAACCACAAGGTACCCTGAACGGGTGTGATTTTCTGAAGCTGCGAAGTCAATAACAAGAGCTATTATTGACTCTGCAAAGTCAATAACAAGAGCTCTGAGTGCAGGAAAGAGTGCATGAGAAAGCATATCTTCAAAAGGGAGGGTATAGGAATGGGGATCTTGGGACTGCCTCATTTTCCAGGGCTCCCTCCCTTTTTTTGCCCCTCACTGCCTGAGGTGAGATGTGTTTGAGTTCCACAGGAAGAGGCTGAAAGCTGGAGACATCCCCTTCTCAGATGTATCCCAGTGGCTACAATCAGACACTGTTCCTCTGCTGCTTTCCCAGACTAATGAATTTTACATTCCCAGCTAGGCAGCAGCTCAGCCTCAGGAGAAGGAACAGTAAGTGCCTCATTCGGATTATTCATGACATGGTGGTTAGGTCACTCTCGTGGGTTGTAGTAGAGGTGGATTCAGCCCCCTGTAAGATGATCAGGGCTGGGAATGCAAACCTCTCATTTCCTTAGTGAGCGCGCAAACCACTAGACTATTAAGCATAAAACAGTGTCACCTTTACTAGATAGCTTTCTCAGAAGAGGGCTAAAACACTCTGGATCCTCAGCGGATGGGAGCACCTAACATTTTCTATTAATTTTCTACACTCTCAGTGGAAGGATAGACACTTAAAATGGGAGTGGATTGCCCTCTGCACATCTTCAGAGGCACTCTGTCTCTCCACTATGCCAGACAGACTAACTCGTCAGCCCCTTTCTAGGGCCAAACACATTTTTGTGCATCAATATCTAAATTAAGTACCTAAATGAAGTGCACAAGATTATATCCAGGGAAATTAAATCTCTTCAGACATGCCTACTATGTGAGAAGAGTGACATTTGAACTTATTTTTCCAGAAAAATCTTCGGGGAGTCCTGTGCTGAGACATGCAGGCACAACAGCACCACTTTTGACCCTGACCAATACTGAGGTGTTCACATTTATTTTGCTTGAGTCTTGCTAGCTCAGGCATTCCCGCACCACAACCCATTGCATGAGCAGCCTGAGAATAGCATTTGTCGACCTGATACCAGGAACTAAGCATCTAAATCCATACTTAGTGTACGCAAGAAGTAACGAGTTATTCGGAGGCAAAGAGCAGGCAGAGCCCCTGTCAACTTAATAAATATTTGGGGTGCAAATGACCTCTGAAAATCAGGCCATGTATTTTAGCACCTAAAAATAGATTCAGATGTTTAATTTTACATATTCAGGTTGGAAAATTTTGGCTAGAGAGTAAATTAATTGCCTAAGGTCACACAGCAAGTCAATGTATAATGAGAAAGTAATAATGAGTGAGGAAAAAAAGATATTTTTAATCTCTGTGGATTTATTGAATCCCCAAACTCTTTTCATAAAACTAAAAGTCTTCTTGAATATTTCTCTGTATTTTTTTTAATTGTGGCTTAACATTCTTATTTAAAATACCTTTTTTTAAAGTGAAAACAATATTTTTCTCCTTGTTTAACCCTGATTGGTGGTATATTCTTGTTGCTATGAAAACAAAAGTTTCAGTCAAATCTTCAACAGCAGATATTTTGTTGCATAGGTAGTTAATGAATGAGATATTTGATTACAAAGGGATAAGTAACCTCTCTGTAGCCTGCAATTAACATTTAACTTGATATGGCCAATAAGCCAAATGAAGGGAGACTAAACTGAATAAAAAGGATTTTTCTCTCATTAGGGGTTCATCACACACATATGCTAGCAAAGCACACTGTTGTGATTGGTGACTTTGTTTGCAAATTTTTACAAAACTAAGCTTTCACCTGGTCAAAAAGAAATACAAGAACACACTTGCTGTGGAGAAAAACAATATTTTAAACTATTCAGATATCACGTGTGTAAAGATAATTTATAACAGTCAAGTGCATTATTAAGCACTAATGATATCTCAGGAAGTTAGTCACTCAGTTCCTGTTAAAATCCTGTGAGACTGGAGTGCCTAATTCCCTCACATGCTTTCTAGTTTTAATGAGTTCTTGCTTACACACACACATAGACACAGCGAATGGTATCTGCTATATCCTTTTCATGCAAATATAAGATAAACCTTTAGCAACATACTCTGATTTAAAATATATAAAATATGTCTCTAAAGCAGTTACACAGCCCAAAGTCAACTGCACTATGCCTTTTTCCTAGTGCACAGAAATTCTCAAAGTTGTTTATCGTAAACATAAAAATAAAGTGAGAATGGTCCTCGTGTTAAGGTTTGAGGACTGGGAAATACAGGTTGAATTTCCTTCACGGCTGCCAGCTTCCTGCATTACCTTGGCTGTATCATTTATATCATGGCATTAAAGACCACACACTTTCCTTAGTTGAAAGAGAAATTTGAGTTTGCAAGATTAACTTTTCCTTGGTTTTAAGGTTGATTTTTCCTGCTGTGAACACAATTCTAAGAGAAAATGAAAACAAATGAAAGCCCAACTAACTACTAATTTCATGAAACCCTAGCTGACAGTATTAGGCAAATGAAGAATAATATCTGTCATAATTTTGTTATCTAGAATTCTGTAAATATATTTTCTATAATCTCCCTGATCCTTTCTTTTCTCTATATTTCTTTACCAACTCACTCTTTTCAAAATTTCTTCTTCTTTGTTTCAGGACTCCCCAGGGTGGACTCTAGTATTAGGACGTGTTTGGAATCACACTGTGGTAAGGGATCGGTTTCATATACTAGGCCTTCCATGCAAAGGATAGGCAAATAGTCAATACCAATCGTTGCCTAAGCATTTAAACACTGTATATACTGAAGAGAAAGTACAAGAACGGCCATTTCTGTTATCTTTCAGGTTCACCATAACTGGGATTTTTATCTGCCATGATTCTGCAGAAAGGATGCAATGCTTGGCTAAGCCTCTCAGTCTTAATCAGTGAACAATCATTGTCTAATAAGACAATCAGTGTTAATCAGTATTGACCACTGGCACCACTTCATTCTGGCATATGAACCATATATGGCCTTATGCTGGCTCTCTTTGCAGGAAGAGATCTCAGCAGAAAATGAGGGTTCTTTTGTTGATACACGATAGTTGCCTTGTTCATAAGCTGAATTTTCTCATTGTAACTGAATGTTCAACACAGTTTTTGCTGTGCTTTTCTCTGTGAAAGACATGTCTTGTCTCAGAGCTTGTGAAAATGAATATGTGCCCAAATTAAGTATCACCTCTCTGCTGTTCTTTGTTATGACCCATACTTGTCCTGGCTATCACTCCAAGACATAAATGTTTGTTTAAGCCACATCAGCCTGTTTGCTTAAATGAAACCAACAGTAATGTTTTCAGGGGGGTTAATGAAATGGATTTTTGCTATAGTTAATGGACATGGTTTAAAGTGAAAGTCCGCTGCCTTATGGTAGAGAAGTAAAGAAGGACAGGCACTGGGTAATAATGCTCAGTTTGTGGGGCTTCTGCGTGGTTTCTTTGGACCTGTTGAAGGTATGCTGCGGTTTCTGAATTGAAGAAATAATTTACTCCTAATGATTCAGCCAGAGTGAGTATGGGCTACAAACCACTACCATTATGGTTATGAACGTTATTGCTTACTCACAGCTTTAAATGTGAGTCATCATTTGTTGAAAGGAACACAGAAACCCTGTGCTTTTCTCTATTTCTATCTTCTGTTTCTTTTTATGCTTAAGCATTAAAATAATTTTAAGTCTCATCTTTTGAAACCCATCTTTAACTTTGTATTGTGTCTGTCAGTGGGGAAGTAAGCACAAGGTTGGACATAAACCTTTAAGAGAAAAGTATCTCCAGTTGTGGAACTTGCTGCTAATACTGTCCTCAGTCCTTTGTGGTATCCAAAAAAAGGATCTAACAGGTGACAAAAGGGCAGGCTCCTTTAGCCAACTCAATAGCTGCACCAAGTTGGTATATGTTGAAT
Organism: Mycteria americana; assembly: GCF_035582795.1. Taxonomy (NCBI): domain Eukaryota; kingdom Metazoa; phylum Chordata; class Aves; order Ciconiiformes; family Ciconiidae; genus Mycteria; species Mycteria americana. Next base: position 44,229,700 of record NC_134367.1, read on the forward strand.
TGTGTTTATGGCACAAACTTTTGTGTCCCATAGGGAGACACAGATGTCAAAATGGATTAATTTCACATAAAACTTAGAAAGAAAAATTCCACATGATTAATTTTTCTATATTCTTCAAACCAATATAATATCAGGAGGAAATAGATTTATAATTTATTTATAGTAGTAGTTAATGTTAAGAAAATGTGTGATTACAATATGTTACAATATAATTTTAATAATATATTTTGCTACTTAAATTTTAATAAAATATAAACAAGCATACACGGGAAACTGTATCAGAGTGCAAAGCATCTTTTATGTCATTGTCAGTGAGAGATTCTACCTTTATTCTTTGATTATTTTCATATAAATTTTGTGCTGTTTAGCAAACAAAAGAATAAAAAAAAGTGGGTTTTTCTTCTACTTGTCACCACTGAAAACTAAATCTGGAATATGAAAGTGAAGCTACAAAGCTTTTTTTTCTTGTTCATACCTCATCCCTGACAATAAATATTCTGAAGGGCAAAAGAAGTCTTAAATTACAGTATTGGCTTTCTTCTGTTTTATGAATTCTACTTTGGGTTTCTCGTGTAAGTCTATGCCTTCAATGGGGTTACACAGATGTATGCATCCAGGAGCATAATTTGTACACTCAGGCTGAAGAGTGAACCTGCTACAGGAATTTAATGCTGTGGATTGATGCGTTAAAAAAAAATAAAAATCCCTTTCTCAGAGCTCTCTGCCTCTGTAGGACTGTCACCGGTAAAACGTAAAAGCTAGTCTATGTCAGTAAATGGATATTATATTGAATACAGACAGGAAGAGTCAGTGTGCTGAATAAAACAGGGGCATTTTTAGCTGGAGACATTAAAGTTGCAGTTTAGGCTTTCAACTCTACATGGGTCAATAGCAATAATTAGTTCTATTCCATTACATTCTTATACTAGTTTGCTCACCATAATACCTGCGTGCATAATATAAGTACTGCATGGTGGAATGCAATAAACATTGTGCTGGTGTGGCTTATTTCCTTTTGCCATCATCTGCACAGCTTAAGAGTATGGCATGCAGTGAACATCCCATTGTTGCTTTTGTTTTTAACCATATGACTACTAAAGGAATATATAGACACATTGAGTCACAATGCAATTTCAATTAGACAAGACAGAGCGAAGAAGCATACTTTGTACTTGGTGAGGACATAGAGGAGACTTATAATTGCCCTCAGTTTCTGTGAGGGTTCACAGTTTCAAGCCAGCTTTCAAAAAAACTTTGTTTCCCCTTCAGATGAATTTCACCCTCCTTGGGTCTGTGACAGAAAGACACAGTTCTCAGCTATTGTCTCCGTACCAGAGCTTAGTTAATCTTCTAGCCAGACTGGTTCCAGGTCATTGAGTGCCTGAGAGAGATATGGTCTGTGACACTGACCGTGATTGAAACCAGAGGCAGCTTTAGGCAGTGAGGCAATCAGGGGTAAACACAAGCAAACGGAGTTTGCCTACATTCATTGTCAGCGATATAGACTTTACCCACTTCTTGCTGCCTTGCCTGAAAGAGAAAAAATCCTGGTGAGATTACCCCATTTCACCACAGGCTTTAGTCTTGTTCTACTGGGCAAAAGCCAGAGGCCTCAGTGGAAAACAAATGACAGCTTCACTGATAAAATTACAAATGAGAAAATTACCATTCTCTACACCCTGCAGCTCCTTTTTCCTCTTCTGTATCTTTCTTCTCTTTTCCTCTGCAATCAGCAGCAGCACCAAAGGCTAGCAACATACTGTGGTTTACAAAGATCACTGCAAGCTGGCTGCCTCTCCAGCAAAGTGGAGTATGCTGCAGGCACACCTGGCCAGCTGGTACGTGCTCCAGAATGTACCCAGTTCACATCATGGGGCGGCAATGGTTCTGCTGTGGTTGAGGTGAGGAGGGAACTGGACAGAGCTAAAACGTTTCCATTTACATAGGACTTTTTACTATTGGGTCCTGGCAACACATCAAAAACCTTAACTGTCATGTCACTTTGAAACTAATTTAATTGTTTACCCAAGACTTCAATATCTCAAAATGTTAAGTGTTTGCTCTTCATTTAGGGCATTGTCAGTATCCCCATCACTACATGCTGTACAATATCACCCTCACATTCATGAAAGGATTGTCTTTACTGTTTTAAGTAAGTGTCTATAGTTTCTTCCTTTATTGTTCCAGTATTACCTCCTAGAGCTTCTATATTCAACTGTATACAGAAACCAATGTTCTTCACTGCAATTGCAGACATCATGAAAATAATATGAAATCTGTACGAAATCATCACACTCACACTTGTAAATAGTGTAATTTTTATGTATGTACATAACCAGAGGTATCATTTATCTTTGTATTTTTGTGTCCAAAATTTGCTAACAAAACTTGCTTGCACAGGCTGATGCAGTATTGTGCCTTTTCCTTTTCTTTGTGTGTATGTGTATACCACTATAATCTTGCTGAGCTATAAAGTAATCTGACCATAAGGTTATTTCTTATTCAGTTCTTAAATAACAATGGTACATTTAAAATACACAAATAAAACAGTTGTAACCACAAGGAGCTCAAAATTTGTGAAATAAGTAATAAATAAGATAATCATTCCTTTAAAAATTAGATTTCACAGTGGCATGGCAAGGGCAAATACTTGCCATGATTTAAGGTTTGCCAACTGTACAAAAGAACTGAGTTGCCCATAGATATTTTAGAACATAGGACGTAAGAGCATAAGTACTAGTAAGTATTACATAAGTACAAAACAGGTCAGAAGGAAGAAGATATAAAGAACTTTGTAGGAGAGAAAACGTGGAGAGCCATGGCTGGAATGAAATGGAACTCAGGCTAATCTAAATTAGCCATCATACACTTGATGACTGCAAATTATGACATGGAAGAAGTTGATCACTAGTAGAGGTCATTGGAAAGAGAAATATGCCATTCCCCTGCTGTGTAATCTCATCTACTTTATTACGTATAACAACTATAAAAGCTTACGGATTATGTATGTATACTGTGTTACTGAAACATATACATCTAAACTAAACACTGAGAGGCTTAAAAAAAGAAAAAAAACAAAAAACAAACCCCACACCAAAAATAGAATTGGCACAGAGTTTAAAGGGCTTATGTTTTATCTGAGTACATTTTTCCTTTTTCTCTTAATTTACATAAACCCAATCCCATTCTTTTGTATCCCATTGCCACAAAGTTAGGAGGAAACAAGGAGGTGAAATTGGAGAATCCAGAGGCTCAGTCCCAACAATTCATGCCTTTTTTCAGGCAACTCAAGTCCATCTAGAGGTGTTCGGGACAATATTCATTTCTCTAGGACCTTTGCTATCAACTCATCAAAACCAAGATGGCTCAAGTACTGCAGTGCAAGGGCAGTTAGCAGTTGACTGAGAGCCTTGTGAGCCTCTAAGGGTCTATGATTCAAATATTTGTCCAGCTGGGTCTCATGTGGGAGTTATGTGACAACACACTCTCCTATGTGAGTGCTCATACTTTCTGGTTCAACCAACTTGGAAAACAAACACAAAAATAGCTGTTGGGATAGCTAACCCATTGGTTCCTCTCAATATATTTAGCCCTTGTCTTCATGCCCTCCTGGAGCTCATGCAAAAACTTTTAGCTCTGTTTAAATGTTTTGAGGAATGAAAGTATTACACATTTCTGAGAAAAGTAAAGATATATGCTCATCTTTCCTAGCACCAGTAAGCCTATTCAGATTTGCTGCCATGCAGTAACGAAGCATGCTGCTCTCATGGAATGCTAAAAGGTATTTGACAGGCTGCATGTCAGCTAAGCACATCATTTTAAAAACTTTCTATGTTCAATTTTAATATTGTATCTTTCTGTTATTGGAGGGTAAAAATCCTTTAGTATTAGCTTTTGTATCACATGAGCAAAGTAAATAAAGTAAAAACAATGAATCAGATACAGAGCAACATCTTCACACTAAAAGCATTAAAGGATGTACTATTTGATATTATTTAATATTTATACTATTTGATAACAGTTATTTCCTCCACAGGAAATACGAATAAAGAGCCCAATGATAACAGCCACTGCACTACAGGAGAAGGCTTTCAGTACAGTTTATAAATCATATTGTACTGTTTGGGGAGCCCTAAAGGTACTACATTGAAAGCCTATAATGTGCTAGAAGCCTTTCAGTTTTATGCATTTAATGTTTCTCCTTGGTCTGCTGTGATGTGGAAAATAGGAAGCACAAACTTACACATTTTGAGAGCTTCTAGGCTGTGATTGTATTGCTAAAGGTGCAATTTTATTGGTTTATTGGCAATACAGGACAAATATGTTCAGTGAAAGTCAGTAAAGTAACAAACAGCCATTCAGCCATTGTGTGTTTTGGTAGAAGCACGCCCAGCATTCAAGAAATGTGGTTCTGTCTTGTTGGTTAGCGATGTCACGTTTCTTGTTTCCTGGATCCTTGTATGTTTTACCCCAGCAAACGGGTAAGAAAATAAAAAGAAGGGATGAAAAAAAGCAAACTGAAGTGCCTCAGTATGGGGAAAAATAATACAGAAAACCAGAACTAACAAAGAAAGTTTGCTTCATACTGAATTTGTGCCATTTTAAGTTTTAGTTTTTTAACCCATAGTATTGGTCTCTTCAAAGGAGTGAAATACTTTATCTTCTTGACAGAGCAAATTGAGTGGAAAATTACATAAACCCCTCAGCAGATGTTCTTTCCCACATTGTTTGGGAATTTATCCCCATTACACAGTGCTTCTAAGGCCCATGCCAAGCTGAATGGGGACATTAGCAAACTTGGATATATGTTTAGGTGAGCAGTATGCAAATATTCTCCTACCACCTCCTTATTTTTCAGTGCCAGTCACCTTCACCATGGTCTTCTAATATGTTTCTATCAAGAATATCTCTGTGTAGGTGCTAGACATATTATATCTCCATTGCAAATCCAATAAATGAGAACCTGTTTTTTTTCACTGAAGCAAAAGCTGAAGTCCAGACCTCTATAAATTCAGTTTGCTATAATGAATGGGTCTTGGAGTCAAAGCTGTCAGGCAACAAACAACAGGAAAAAATAAACCAATTCCAGTTCCTACTGCCTGCAACATATCTATAGCTGCATAGCATACTAATCTCTGCAAATCAGATGGCATCTTCAAAATTATAATGCACACCAGCGAGTTAAGCATCTGTATAACAATAAGATTTGTCATCCATCATTCAGTGAACAGCATAAGGCAACTTACTGTCATCTAGTGCCAAGTGACATCTATCTAGATTGTCTGCCTGTCCATCTGACTCTAAACTCTGCTGCAATCTTTGATCCATTCCTTTTTTGTTAATTCTTATTTTTTAATGTTCTGGTAAAGCATCCATGAAGTTTGTGAATGAAAACAATGACACGTTATAACCAATGCACAATGAAAATCTATTCCATAAATATTCATTATCCCTGTTTATTCATTAGCATAGGTAGTGAATTTCACCAATGGAAGTCCCAGCACAGGAAGATTTACAGCCCAAGCCCAAGAAGATACATCTGCAGCTGAGAAGTGCATGAAGAGATGCACAGGAATCTGGGGATAAATCAACAATCCCATGCTCTGGGGCGCATCCACAAAGAAATTAGAGACTACCTGCAGAGAAAAATGCCTCAGCTGTTCTTCCTGTACTTCCTTGCCCCTAAAAATACATTGTGAATTGGGGCAGAGGAAAAAAGAGACTGAAGAATTGCAATAAGACATGAACGGTAGTGGAAGTTTTCTCCACTGGGATTAATTAGTCTTCCTTGGCCTAGGAAGAATGGCATAAAGCAGATTCATTGGATCTGAGAATTGGACAGAGCCTGATGTTTTTAAATAGAAGCAGTAATTTACACAGGAGAATAGTCAGGAGAAACGTGAATTCCTTCTACAACACATAAATGCTGTTTCTGATGTTTTCAGTAACAGACCTAAAGGACTTCATTTTGGAAATGAAGCATTACTGCACTGATTGGTGGCTACTCTGAAATGATTCCTGGAATACTTTCTTGCTGAGGTGAGACTACCAGGAACATTGGTGCAAAAACAATAACACCACTACATAAAAAGGACATTTTCAATAATATCAGTATCAATCCAGGGAATAAGAAATAAATTTATATTATTTAATTAATTGTAAGTAAGAATTGTTATCATGATCTTAATCTTATTAGAGAGAAACACAGAAGATCTATACTATGTTAAAAGGGAGAGCAAAAGCAAATATATAAATCTTTATGCTCAGACATTTCAGACCTCACTGTGGTTATTGGTCTAAGTTTTACCAGCATAACTGTATGGGTCATTATTCTCTAGCAGAGCCTAGTTAAAGTGAGCTGTGTTAATAAAGGTCTGTTATTCGCACAGTGGTTACAAAGAGTTAATCCATCAGTGGTGGATCTGATATAAGAGTTTTCCATTTTCCCTTCCCTTTCCCTCAGCTGCTCAACCCCTGAAGACCACAGGCCCCTCTGATGCTCTGACTCAACCAGGAAGCCACTTGCCTCCCTGGGAAACACCACTGGAAGCTGACGATGCAATCGCTTAACAGTCACATATCCAGTTAAAATGTGTCATGTGAATGCAGTGAAACAATTTTTAGCAGTCTTATACTCAAAGCAATATCCCACTCCCTGCCAGTCTGGAGGTCCCAGATTGTTCTCAAAACAGGTCTCTAGCTTAAGATGATGAGGGTCTAAAAGAATAAGGAGGAAATGGTAAGCTTTTGCTATAATCTTCCCTATCCATGAAGCTAAAGAAGCCAAAAACTTATGTTTGAAAAAATATGGTAGAGGTTTACTAACATCTCACATACAACTTAATTAACAGAATAGCAACTGTTGACAGATAAATTCAGATGACACAGCTCTCTTTTCGTTAACAGAAGTTGATTAATGTCTTCTTTTTATGGCCCTTGTATTGGGACAAATACAAGCCATAAAATTTTCAAAAACATCGAAATCCTGACTTCAAAAGTGACCCATGCTTAGATATACAAAAGCATTTATGATATTTCTTCACTTCATGTGGCAAAATCTATGTAACTTGATCGCTAAATCCTTTCCTATTTGTGCACTTAAGTTGGATCCACAAAAGCACTTGTGCTGAAGACTACTGCTCCTTTAGCATTCCTAATACAGCTGTTTGTCTTCCTCACTCCAAGCTGAACAACCAATTGAGTTTGACACTAGGGTCAGCATAAAACATATGGAAAGTCTTAGACTCTTGGGAGACACCGGAGAGTATGCCAAGAGATGCCTGCAGTAACAGATAGGAGATGTCGCAGGAACAGTATATCATACATCCTGGTACGCTAAGGCGTGCAGAAGGTAGCACAATTTTTTAGTCAGCTTTTATTGTTCTAAGACATTTCTGGAAGTTTTCCAACGACTGTTAAATATAAGAAGATATGCTTACTGATGATTCCCTGATCCCTAGACCAGTGACCTAGACACTAGGAAATATGGATGTGCTGCGACCTTTGTCTGGCCCACTGAGAACACTTTCTGAAAGAGTGGATTGTTTCTCCAATGTTAATTTAAAGGTTACTGTTTAAGAATTTCAGATACCAGTCTAGCAGTCTAAGTAGGGAATTAGGTTGAATTTCCACACTGGAATAATTTTATGGACTTAACTCAAAATACCTTACTGAATTGTTTGAAATACAAGACATAAATTCTGTAAGGAGAGTTTATATGTTTCTACCCTATGTTATAATGTTTTTCAGTTTGGCCATGGAAAGAATGAGATAAACTCCAAGAATCTTATGACAAAAAGAAAAGAAGTATTTGACTTTGGCCTGAAGCCTTCATCCCTGCTACAACACAGAATTTCTGTTGGCAAAGCTAAAAAAAAAAGAAAAAAGAATCTGAGCTCAGACTGCACTAAATAAAGTGTGTAGAGGTTAATTTTGACTAAACATTATACAGTTCCTGAAATAAAAATAATAAAAATAATAATTAGCTATATTCTATGTATTAGATACTCAAATGGTAGAACTTAGTTCTACTGTCTTCCAAAGAGATGCCAGTTTTCATCACCTGGATCTGAATGTTTTCTTTTTCTTTTTTCTTCCTTTCTCTCTTTCTTCCTTTCTTTCTTTCTTTCTTTCTTCCTTCCTTCCTTTCTTCCTTTCTTCCTTTCTTCCTTTCTTCCTTTCTTTTTCTTTCTTTCTTTCCCTCTTTCTCTCTCTCTTTCTCTCTTTTTTCTTTCTTTTTTAGCTAGATCTTAATCTAGCCAAAAGATAGAGGGAGCATTGACTGTAATGTGCAAATACTCATAGTAGGTAACATTTTCAAAACATGTATGTCTCATTTTAAATACATTTCGATCTCTACAGAGCCCAAATCTGGCAAAGCAAAAATTCTTTGAAAATGGGTTCCAGTTCATATAGATGTGTTTTGAGAATTTTACTTACTCTACTCAGTATATGTTCTCTACCTGTTCTGTAATAAGTAGTCATTTTTTTTGCCCGCTTTAATATTCAGCATCCCTAAGGCTAGAAGATTATATGCAAACAATGTTAATAGCATAATTTCTCTCCATATTTCCAACACAGCCTGTCAATAAACCAGGTTTAAATAAATCCCAGTCCTATAAGATAAAACAATGTTTGTGATGTCTTCAGTTGCATTTTGGATATTTATTATAAAATGTGTGTAGCTAGCAGCATTGGAAATAAGTTTTGGTAGATAAAAAGAAACAAAAATTCTATTCCCTATAACCTGGGACAAATTCATAGTTCAATAAACTTTAATATGGAGTTGACAGAGACTCAAACTCAGCAGTATAATTTTTTCAGATATAGTCCAGGTGATGCATATCCCTGGATGACTTTGGTTTTACCTACGGTGAATACTACATGAACTTGCTACCTTATCTGCTTCTGTACATTAACACCCTTAAAAACATCCCTTGACAGTTAATTGTTTGAACCCACTCTAGGCCTTTCTGTAATAAAAAGCAATAGCATCCTGTGGGACATTTGTTTTATCAGCAGCCCTTTAGCTAACACTCAGGATGAAATCCTCACTGACTCTCAGTTGCAATTGTGAGATTTTTTCCAGGCGCTGATAGAGGAATAGAAACATTTCTGGTCAGTACACTGGCTCGTTGTCTAGCAGTCCTACAGCTACTGCAACACATATAGTTTTGGAGCTCATGCTGAGGCCAGTGACAGCCACTTGGTTTAATCCCTCATCCGATAGCCACATCTTTAAGTATCATAGCCCTCTGTACCCAAACAGTAACCTTGGATTGTTTTTCTGAAACCTTCAAAGAGGAACCTGTTTCTGTAATCTGCATTCGGCTGTGGGAGCGGATACTCCAAAATTACAAGCCTGCACTCACCATTAATTTCGTTTATGGTCTTCAGTAAAGTATTTAACTTTCCTGTCTTAGACATCTGTCTCTTTGGGAGATATTTTTTAGCAACTGACCAGTTCGTTGCAGAAAGAGATATGTTTTATTATGTCAGTTGTCTTTGATGGCTGAGCTGCTGAAAGGATAACTGCAATCCAGTTGCTGTGTCCTGCACAGTAACATCTTTGACCACTACTGCTAGATTCAAAAATTTACATTACAGAACTGCTGCCCTACTAGCGTGGTGGTCAGACGTAGGATGTGCTGAATAGATATTGGTGGTGAATGTCTGAAATAACCAACCCATATAGTTGATAGCGCTGTATATTAGCTCTTTCAGGACACAGTTCATGATATCCTGAAGTAGGTGTCTGAAACAGGGAAGATAAATTACACCTCCGTTGAGTCTGCAGGGAGTCCAGGCTGATTAGTTTAAATGTTGATGTCTCTATTGTAACTTCATAGAGATAGCAGAGAGGAGTCACACTAAAGGAATGCCTGCACAGGAGTAATTATGCCATCTCTAATGTAATCCAAGCATGCAGAATAATCTTCTGTTTATACAATTTTATCTACATCATAGATGTTAGCAGAGCTATTTTACCTGAAAACTGCATTTTTACACCCCACTTGTTATAACTATCCTAACAAACATTGCTGTGATTTTTGGCCTGGTTTCCTTGTGAGATGCAATCAAAATGGATATTTTGAAAATAAAGAGCAGCACTTTTTATGGAGTTTCAAAATTAGCATATTCTTAGGGTCAGGGTAGATGAAAGTATATTAGCCTGCCAGAAAAAGGATGTGTTTCTTAGGTTTATAAAGTTACCAATTACTTTTTGAACTATGACTAAATATAATAACAAAAAAAACCCCCAAGAAAAATCTGAAGGCAGAAAATTAAATCAGTGAATAGCTATCTACCAGTCACGTCATTCTAGGATATAGTTAGTTGATACACAAGCACTCATATTGTCCATAAATAGTCAGGCATGCCACTTTGCCCAAAACTGTCAAAATATACTTTGGCTGTTACTAGCTCTTTCTACTTCCACCATTTTATAAGACTCTTTATCTCCTGTCTACAGGAGATAAACCCAAGCTAAGGATATGACATTTACATTCATATTTCATTAGTCGTAGTGGCCGGGTGGATTTATTTTATGTTTTGGGAGCATACAGAATTAGAAAAGATTCCTACTGACTTCAGGTTTGCCTACACCTGAATGTTTCAAAATCAGTTACTGAGGCCTGGCTTTCATACCAGGCTGAAAACCCAAGTAAAATAATTTCCTAGGAAAGCTATTCCATTTCCATTTTGCTAGTAAAGTCATGGGAACTGCTTTATTGAATCAGATCAGTTGTTCCTCTAATCCTGGAACGGCTCTAACTGTGAGTAATGCCAGTTTCTTCAAAGCAAAGTTTCAAGAAACACTGTAGTGAGCCCCTATTTAATTATCTGCCTGATGAATGGCTCCTTTTCCCTCCTCTTTAAATCTCTGTTTATGCCTAAAGCACAAAATATTTCAATGTTTTCCAAAAGAGTTGCTTTAGTTTTAACACTTTTCACTATAGAGCTATATGATTTTGTTGTCCATACACATATCTAAATCCTTTTAAGGATTCACCTGTGATAGTGAGTTTCACAGATAATTTTTTTTTCCAAAATACACATTTTGATCCATTCTGACTTTTCTTCCTTGCAGTCTCATTGATTACCATTCATTCTTGTTTACCATTCGTTCTTGTATTCTGAGGAAAGACAGATAGAATTTTACAAAATAGCTTTTAGAATGCCACAAAACTACACCAAAATCTTCTTTGTCCCAGTCCTATTTAAACTACATACTTTACTCATCTTATCTACACTTCCTATACACTCTCAATTTTACTAGATCCAGAAGGAGAACTCCCAGTAATTGTCATCAAGTTTGGCAGAGATTTCCATTAAGTTCATGGAAAAATAGAAGCAGTGAATTTGAAGGAAAACACAAGTTATCTTTTTTCAACTCTTGGATGTCTTAGGTAAGAAATAGGTAGAAATTTGAAGAGAAAAAAAGGGTTAATACAGGACAGCTAATACTAAAAGTGTACTGATGTGGTGAGCTCTATACTTTCTGCCCTAAATGTCAGATTCCGTCCTTCTCTTTTGAAGAAGGAGGTGTTGGGGAGAAGGGAACCCTTTTTTTTTGTTGTTTAATCCAGGAAGTCAGCAGGGGAACTCTCTTTTGGAGCAGCAATGGCAAGGGATGGGGTCCTCTGCCCTTGTATAGAAATTACAGAGACGGCAATATACTCTCCTTTACCTCTAGAACTATGTGTCTAGATGGATTGGCAGACTCCATCTTTTTCTTCTACCTCAAACAAAATATGTTGGCTTACATGTGTGGGAATAGTGAAATAAATGGACAATATAGTTTGAACTTAGGAGCACAAAAGTTTCCAGCCCTCCACAAATGTAGGCAAATACCACATACTAAACTTCACTAGAAACCTGTTGTGTCTTGTTTGGTGAGGACTGTTGACTTTGGAGTATATCCTTACAGCCCTTCACAAAGAGACATGTTCATGCTGCTGCACTGAGAGTCAGCACCGTACCCCTCACTGTGGTTAGTGTGATTGTGCTTGAGCTCAGTGAGAGGTAGGAAGTACTCGCCTGGGCTTGTCAAGATTGTGACAGTATTATTTTTGGACCCTGAGCACAAGCAGGCTGCACTTGTATTATTTCCAAAAGAGTTGTATATACATAATACATTAAAATGTATAATTTCAACATATTCAGCTTTCCTAAAAAAATCTTTCAAGGTAACCCAACAGGAAATTGGGTTTTCTCCAGGTTTTTGTGACACTGGGCTGTGGGAATTATCATCCTCAGGAGTATGTTCTGTAGTGCATGGGGCCTTAAAACTTGTGATAAAAATGTTGCACTTCACTGAAGTGGGCACCGTCTTCAAAGTAGTCCATAACAAAAGAGAGCACAGTGACTTAAGCTGCACTTTCTATAAGCCTTTACGCAAATAGGTCATTAATTAGAAATTAAACATTTTGAAGGAGTTGGAAATGGAATAGGAGACTATTGAATGTAATGAAATAACTTCATTTAGATTTTCACAAGAAGAAACATTTTTCTTTTTATTTTGCTTAACCCTTTCAGAAATGTAGGTATTTCAGAACTTACAATTTTCATCAAAAATCCTTTTCAGAGGAAGTGCTTCATCACGATTCTCTGGTTATATTTGATTCTACAGGATCTGTATATTTTCCTTTGCTTTAGGCTTCACTAAAATGATTCAACTTTCATAAAACTCTTCCGAGGAAAGGAATTTAATTTAAAAAATGTTCTTTTTTTCCAATTGACTCAAACCCCAGGACTATGAAAACAGTGATAATCCTGGCAGTGAATATTACTTCATCAGTGTGCTTCTAAAGCTATATGTCCATAATGCAGAACCCTGAGAGCACAGCTGTGTACTGCAGTCAGGGCAAAATCAAGGGCTGAAACAGCTGTGATAGCAGAAATCTCTACTGTTCCTAGAGCACTTATGCTTAGACCAGCAGCACAGCACATGGTATGGTTTTATTCTACTTATATAAGGGCAGATTTGGCTGATATGGATGCATCCACACAGAAACCCTTTGCCTGTGTAGCACTGAAGTAAAGCATTGCTACTGTAGACATAAGCTCAGATTGTATGAGCTGCATTCAGATGAAAAAAACCTTGGGGAAAAAGGACTGTACTACTAAATTACTTTCAAGCAGTGGTGAACGGTGATCATTGAGCCTGCAGGAATCAGGCTGATCTGTAGAGGAAGGTGCAAAAGACTGGGATCCAGAGAGAGCAGAGGAGAAGGAGAAGACACTGCCTCCTGAGCCAAGCACAGACTGTGTGTCTTACAGAGGTGGAGCTGCAGCAATGAGTGAAACCTGATAAACTGTTCTTTGGTAGATGGTTTGGGACCTCAGTGTGATTCCAGTAGCTGGTTTTAGCAAAATGGAGCCAGCTTCTTGAAACCCTGTATGAAAACCTAAGTTGCTTTGAAAAGCTATGGCTGCTTCAAAGCTTGCCAGGTCATGGTGCTTTCCCACCATATCAGAGGTTATTCCAGTGCAGGAGGACCAACACAAAAGGTCCTGTAAAATCCTCTGTCCTGAACTACCCTCACTCTGCATGGTCCTAGTTGGCAGAAGGGCCACTGAGGCAGAGGATGAATTACAGTCGGGCACAGGCTTATTAGGTGATCTGAGAAAACTTTATAATTTCTAATTGCAGTACCTAGTCCTGTGAATAACCCTGGGACTCCAGACAATACAAGCTAGAGGCAAGGGAGGTTTACTTTTGCACTCGCTATCATGTACACCATGCATTTGGCCACATGTGTAATGCCAGCTGATAGCAGTTAGAAAATTTTTTTCCCTTCAGAGCCATGGGAGCCATAATATCCCATCCTCTGCTATGGGATGCAGCTGTAACAGTATGTCCTCCTCTCCTCCCTGTTAGAAGTGGAACTGCATCTACCCTTGAGCTGACTGACTACAAATGTCTTAAAACTACCTCTGTTTCTCATACATACACTTTCTGGATGTGTGCTGAATGTCATCCAGACACGGAGCTCCTCATATTTCAAAAGGGTGCTGGAAGGCATACGTCTTTCACAAGGCTTGCTGAGAAATAATAACACAGGAATTGTTGCTACTACGTATAGCTGTCACATCTGTGAAACAGCTGGATCTTCTGGCATGCTGGTTCTCCTTTTCTGGACAGACAGACAGGGCACCAGAAGGTAAGGGGAACTGTCAGATGCAGGGAAGCAGGACTAATCACTAGCAACTAAGCATTAGACCCTACGTCCTTCATACAGGTACACAGAGCAGGCAAAGTGATGTTCTGTTCTGGGGGGATGGTGGCTTCTGTGAATGCTGCAGACATCAAAAATCTTTATCAAGAATATGTTTTCTCATGCAGAAATTAAAAAAGTATACCTTGATTTCTGGCCTTCCTGATTTTTACTCACTTGGTGGCAGTGAAAGAGCAAAAGGTACAGATGTTAACATCCTTGTTTTCTTTTACCAGGACTGATTAGGAGAGGAACTACCCATTTGTTTTTTAACTCCCATTGTTTTACTCAGGAGCAATATAAACACCTAAGTGGAATGTCATGACTGAAGGAGAATTAAGCATACTAATCTGCTCTCTATTCCAGCCATTAATATACTATATATCCTGTCTTCACTTCACTTTCATATTCATTACTTCTTTAATGAAAAAAAAAAGATATTTTAATGGTCAAAAAAATCTAAATGATTAATGGTACATCAGTTAATGACATTTTAAAAGTATTTCAGGCTGGAAATGTGACACTACAATCATTAAAAATCAGATTCAATTTCCAAAGGTCCTAATCTTAAACTTTATACTGCTGGCAGAAACATAAAATGATATCCCGTAAGCTCGGGTGCTCCTGTATGATGGAAAAGCTCAGGAGTTTTGTGAGAGCTGCCAGAAAATAATGTGTTCTCGGAAATTCTGGAAGTTGAGCAGGAAGATAACTGATGAGGATATGACAGAGCAAATGAACAAATTGTTCAGTATAGAGGAATTCTCAATCCAGAGAGATCTTTTTCTCTGAGAAATCATTTGGGGTCCAAGAGTAGCATAATGGCTCCAAATGGATAAAAACAACAGTAAATCCCTTTTTCATGCATTATGCATGAGCTCTCTCTATTGGAGTTTACACCACCATCTGGTGTTTAATTATTCCCACTTTACACCACACGGTGGTGTGAATCTAATGAAATGAATATGTACATTATAATAATCTGGTGCATAGATTCTGCTTTTCTAATTATTAGGTGCCAGGCATCCTTCTTCTAAAGCTGAGAGTTGAGATTCATTCTAAAAAATAACTGTTTCTGTAGACTCTCACTGGCAAATATAATGACAACTAATTGTTCCATTCTCTAAAGATCCATTATTCCTATATGGCTGGTTGATTTTCTCTAACATCTGTACAACATAAATTAATTATGCAGTAGTGTCAGAATTCCCATTCTCATATACTGTCACTATTCTTAGAAAGGACCTTTTCTATAACGTTTGTAGTTTAGAAAGAAAGGAAAAAAAGATATATACTTTGGTACTGAAGGACTCTCTTCTTGTCTGCCTTGTAGACACAGTGGCTGTCACAGTATGCACAAAGTTTTGTTATGTATCCAGTTTTTCATATTATCACCTGTAGGCCATTAGATTTCAATCTGTCGTCACTGTATCTGAAACCAATATCCTGTGTTATTAAATTAGTTAGAATGGTAGTTTCTACCTGGCAATAAGCCCTGCTGTGAAGAGTGAGACACTTCAGCAAGTTCAGTGTTCCCAATGCTCGCAGGAAGGATGCTGAAAACTGACTGTGTGTCCCATTAACAAATTATACTGCCCACATATTTTTCTGTGAGCAAAAGTTTTTATAAGTTAAGATACAATGTATGGACACCCAACAGGATTTTCTGTAATAATCACAAAGAAAACTTGGAAGCTGTTAAAGGATATTTAAGGAAACTAAGGAAGCTGTTAAAGGATATTCAGAGAACCACTGCATCCAGCAGTGTAATCCTCTCTTACAATTTACAAATTTTAGCTTACTTTTCTGTTTTGATATACTTGTGAGCTCAGTGGTTTGTGAACTTGTGAGCAAACTTGCAAGGTTGGTATAGCATGAAAAACATGTCTAAAAGCTGTAAATGTTTAAATCTGAAGAGATATTTGAGAAAATAAGACAAAGCAGGATAGCAAGAGACTGAGAGCCTAGAACAAAAGCATTTTGACATGGTGGTTTGGGTTTTTTCCCACCTTTTGGAATTTCCCTATTAGTTCTACCTATGGTTTTCCTTGAGCTGTGTTTTGATAATCTTAAAATATTAAGGAAGATAAAAAGAAGAATTAGGAACCATACTAGTCAGGTAGTTTTCAATGAAGACTAAAACCCCAGTTTCATATTACCTTGACAATTCAAACCAGCCAACCTTTCTTTCTTCCTTCCTTCTGTTCATGAAAACTTTGATAAAGCATATTAATTGGCAATCAATGCTTGTTAGAAAATGAAGAAAACATCACATTTCAGAAGAATGTTTTTCACTCTTCTTCAAGAAACAAAAAACGTTTGTTAAACTTTGCATTCATTGTTATGTGTGTTCTAATCAACAGACTTTTCAAATTGGTATGTAGGTTTGAGTGGCATGGAGGAACCAACAGTTTATAGCAGACATTGCAGAAAGACTATGTATTATAATAACAAAAACCTTCCTTTGAAATTAATAGACTTATCTATATAATGAAGGAAATTCTTTCACTAGAACAGCTTTCAAATTGTTGTAAATATAGTTGAAGTAAAGCTTCTAAATTCAGTGATGTCACCAAATCTGAATAATAACAAAAAATATGATTAGTTACAGTATTAAAAACTAAACAAGTATTCTATAATTTTTCATTTTGTTGAAAAAAATCATATGCCATTATATTTACTGTATTTCAAATATCTATCATTCGAATATTACAAAAGCTAAACAAATTGAGACAGGAAACAATTCTCTATAGCTCCAGTGGGTGACAAAAAATGATGTCCATAAAAAGAATTTTCTGATACAGACTTCCACTTTTCGTATGTAAACTGATAGAAAGCATTTGTATAGAACAGTGATTGTCTTGGAAATAAGTCTCACTTTTTTTTTTTAGAGAAAACTAAGTAAGAAATAATCAAAAAGTCTAACAATGTCCACCAGTTGCTTTTGATGCAGGGTATGTTGTTTTCCAGTTTCTGCTCATCAGGGAGCAGAATTATTCTGTATTCTGTGTCTTGGAGTAAGTGGGGATGTTGCCAGATTCATATCAGCTCCTTGGGCTTGCAGGGAACCTCAAAGAGTGAAGGTCATGTTTCTAATACTTGAAGAAATTAGGAAAAGGACTGGGTGGGGTTAAACTTAGTATTATCTCATCAGCATTCAGCACCACTGCTATGCCATGGAGAAAAAATAACAGAGAAACATGAGAAGAGGAATAGATAAAAGGCAAGCACTGAGAGGAAAAACATGTTGTTTCTTAATTGAGCTGGAAAGAAAGAAGAGGAGGAGGGGAAGACATTGCTTGCAGCTCTCTTTTGATGAGAAACCTTTTTGTGCCCATGACTATGTAGGTTAAAAATGTAGTGCTGCCTCTAACAGACATGTAGTGCTGTCTCTAACATTGCAATTCTAATGTGGTAAATCAATGGTGAAAATTCAGGAAGAAAGTAAGAGGAGGAAGGAAGGAAAAATTATAATTCAGCAATGTGAACATTTGTAAGATGTTGGGGCCCCCAACATAAGAAGGACAGGGACCTGTTGAAGTGAGTCCAGAGGAAGGCCACGAAGATGATCAGAGGGCTGGAGTGCCTCTCCCATTAAGACAGGGACAGTCGGGGTTGTTCAGCCTGGAGAAGAGAAGGTTCCTCGGAGACCTTATAGCAGCCTTCCAGTACCTGAAGGGGGCCTACAAGAAAGCTGGAGAGGGACTTTTTACAAGGGGATGTAGTGATAGGACAAGGGGTAACAGCTTTAAACGGAAAGAGGGTAGATTTAGATTAGATATATGGAAGAAATTCTTCACTATGAGGGTGGTGAAGCACTGGAACAGGTTGCCTGGAGAAGCTGTGAATGCCCCATCCCTGGAAGTGTTCAAGGTCAAGTTGGATGGGGCTTTGAGCAACCTGGCCTAGTGGAAGGTGCCCCTGCACATGGCAGGGGGGTTGGAACTAAGTGATCTTTAAGGTTCCTTCCAACCCAAACCGTTCTAGGATTTTATGATTCTATGTACAGGGTCAATTCATCTGAATTAAGGCATCATCTTAAGTCCTTTGAAGTCACTGAAGCGAAGCAAGTTTACATCAGCTGAGATTTTCACTCCTTTCTTCTTAATCCCCATGTCTCAGCTCCTTTCTCCCCACCATATCCCAAAGCGTCCCTGACGGTGTTTGTAGTTCTACACCGTATTGTAGCTTATACTGTACACAAAATGACAAAGGCGGGGGGGAACGCCTCCAACTTGTAAGGGTATTAGATTCAGCGTTAAGACACTATCGTATACCTGAATTTTTTTCTGAAGCATCTAAATTTCACATATTATTGATGTTTCAGGATTTAATTGATTTTTTTTTTCTGTTTACTTCTCAGACACCCATATCCCTACCCATTATCTGGGTTGGGCTAGAATTAATCTCACAAGAGTGAATTCTGAACTGGAATTTTCAATATATTCCATTTTCAGACCTGGAATAAACATGACAAGAACAGCCACTGTAATGGCATTTTGGCACTTCTGTTCACAGGTGGCAGGGGAAAGTACAGAAACTCAAAAAATAAACAAAAAAAACCCCCACAAACAAACAGGTAAACTAAATCTCCTTCAACTCGGGGTAAAGGTTGGGCTTGGGGCAGAGGTTTGACACTGTTCTTATTGCAGCTAATCCTAATGCAGTGTTTTCTAATTATACAATAAACATTCCCTCTCGGATGGAGCTGCCTGTCAGCCCACTCTACAGGAGAAATCGCCATATGGAGCACTCTGCAGACGGCTGGGCAGTGGCATGTGTACAGCTGTGCAGGACGAGCACCCAGGTGTTTTAGCCTGCCTGTGATAGGCAGCAAGCAGGCAGCTCTGCAAGGGTGGGGAAGATACTCAGCAAGGGTGAAAGAAACCAGCAAGATGGGATTTGACAGGAAATAGCAATAATAATAAATAACATTAAATAATAATAATAATAATAATAATAAAAAAACACTTTTCTGCCAGATCAGTATTTTACACTCCATCATGAGGAACAAAGTCTGGTCTCGCTTAGGTTTTGATGAGACTGTAAGTAAGAAATATGAATATAACAAACACAAGTGTAGGCACACATGAGGTAGCTGAAAATCATGTTAAAATAACAGTGAGGATGGAGTTGCTTTGGCTGCCACATGAACTAAATGAGCACACCTGAAGCAGACAGGTAGCACCAGTTTCTATCCCCAGATTTGCTCAGCTCTCATTCCTGGAGCACTGCTACCTGATTCCAGTGGCTCAGCTGACACCTTCCAGAGTTGCGGTTCTATGCTAAATATACTGCTTAGACTATAGGGAATGCAAAGTCACCTCGCTGGCTGCATCTGAGCTTCTTTTGACTTGTGCTGGTGAAAGTGCTATAGAAATCTGAGCTTCTTTCTGTCACAGCTGAATATGGAAAAGATACATTTTATGCTACCATCAGCTGAATCCCGTACACAGCTGCATCCGGATTCAGATATATCCATACACACAAATAACAGTGCTGTGATGCTGTGAACACAAAGGAAATATACATCGCAAAAGCTATTATGAAGTGTCAGAAAGTGTTTTGTGTTATCCAAGAAATACTTACTACTGAGTACTTACATTTCTTACAAAGCTTTAGAGATGCTTTAAAAGATGCTTTAAAATAATACATGCATAGGATGAAGGTTTTCTTTAAAATAAAGAAAATTTCATCTATATATTTTATACAAGGTGAAATGAGTGTCTGTTTCACCATTTCAGTGTCCATTTTGGTGTTAAAGGATTGATTTTTATCCAAACCCAGAACTTTTGTTTAACATTTCTTTGCAATTACAGAAATCACAAGTTCCTATAAATATTTTTTGATATTGGTAAATATATGTGGATTGTTATTTTGCTTTGGGCTGAAAAATTTAGGAGAAAATTTTGAGAAAAATTGCATTTTAAAAACACAGTGGAAATTAACATCATAGGAAACAGATAAGTAATTTTATTAAATGTAAAAGACATACATTAATGAAAACCAATGTCAACTTCTTTACCTTCCAATGTTCTGTTGTACTATATGTGCTATTGACCTTGTATATACATCGGAGGAAACAGGGAAAATTAAGAATGTCAGCCTAAGCATTTTTGAACTTTTGAACAGATGCAGATTCCCCTCCTCCTACAATTATCATCCTAAGCCTGGCAAACTTTTGAGTGATTTAGCACAATGGCCAGTGTGTTAGGAGTCTACACCAGTGAGAGTCTGGGCTGAGGAATGAAGTAGAAGTGTATTGCACACGCTTGAGTTTTGGTCATTACTCTTTAACAAATCAGAAAATTTTCATCCGGTTAATCTTGACAAGAATTGAGTGTCAAAGAAACTCAAATGTAGAACTCATCTCAGCTAAGGTTAATCATATAAAAATTAGACTTCTCCTTGGACTTCTCCTTGGACATCTCCTGCCCTTCCATGGAGACATAGAAATTAGAAAAATTGTCTTCTGGATACACCTATCTTTCTCCATTGATTACAAAAGTTGCCCAGACAGCTTGCTTAGGCTAAGCTAGCATTTACATAGCTGCACTGAGAGGCACGAATCCCATCTGCAGGGTGAGATTTTTCAAAAGTGCTTACATGTCTTAAGTATTCACTTTTCACAGGATTTCCAGAAATCTGTGTTTCTAAATTACTTATATTTGGAGTTTATTTTAATTCCTATCAAATGAATAGACAGGCACATTAGCAAAATCCAAGCAAGCTGATTATGTCCTTCAGTTCTCGGTGTGTTTTAAGCATACCTTACAATTTCTTTGCCTGTTTTTTGTTAACACATACTTGGAAAAGCAATGCAGAAGACGTATGCATCCTGATGGGGATACTGAGTTCAAAAAGATAACAGAAGAAGAAACATACAAGAACCTTCATTAAAATTGCTCAGGGGAAGAGAAAATAACCCCTAATGAAGTTGCATTGCTGCACAAAAAAAAATTTCCTTCTGTAACTAGTAAACAGTGATTGTTTTATAGTCTGAGCCATTAAAGTAGTTCTTGTATTTATGCTAGATAAAGAAGATTGCAAACTGCATTCAGAGTCATATTTGTCATCTCTATTTGATTATTAAATATAATTTGCCTAAAAAATAGGACGTAATACTGTGTTCTACTGATTATATTCCTGAGAGAAAAGGAAACTCTCCAGATGAAGCTGTGATGCACGATAGAAAGATTTCATACCTGACCGATAAAGCACACCTTTGTTCATGGCACCACCGGGTTTCACAACCTTCCACCTCATGACTAACTGTAGGAGACAAGGTTAAAGCCCTTGGGCACCTAAATTCCCATTAGTGAATTCCCTTAGACACTTAATCCTGGCATGAGCGACAGTTTAATTCTGTTACCATTAAACAGTGAGGTGCCAAGATCCTGCCTAAATCCCAGCTTGATTAATAAAATAGATATTTCCAGAACTATTTTACCTGAGTGGATTCACAGTGTAGCCAGTCTATAAGAAAGGCAAAGCTGCCACATCTTTAAAGGGGCAATTCAGTGGTTGGTGAGATGTGAGGGAGCTAAGCTTTGACTCCTCTTCTGGCTGAACCCACACCTTCCTGGGGGGTACCACTGATAAGGTGTTCCAGGATGGGAATTTCTCAGCCTCCTCTGTCTCACTTTCCAGGAAATAACCGAATATCTACAGGGCTAGAAGGTGAGCAGAACGATTCGGCAGCCTGCCAGTTAGAGCACTCAGCTGGAATATGGGATCACTGCCTTCTCAAGGGAACAGGTAGATAATCCAGAAAGTGTGGAACAGCTTCACCATGTAGAAATGGAAGTATTCCCCCCTCTTTAACCAGGTGGTTTCAATTTACGTAGTAGATGATGTTTTAAACCACTTTGGGAAAGAGGGAAAGGAGAGGGGGGAGTGGGAATTGAATATTCCTTGCTATATTGTGAGTGCTCTAAGTGGGATAAAGAAGGCAGAGCAGGGCGAACATCTATTTAAAAAAAAAAAAAAAAAAGAAAAAAGACACACTTAACTCCAAATTGATTTCTTTTAAAGGCACCAATCTTAATACTAATGCTTAATCTAAGACCTGTGAACTTCCAGTTAGGCACTTCTGAGTATTACAGATTTAAAAATTGAATTTCTGAAAACAGAACAGCCATTGGCTGTAGTGCTGTCTTTGGAGGAGTTTCTGGTGAAATAGAGCCCTTCAACAGATCCATGACGCTGCAAGCCCATAACTGGAAGCTGTTATCCTCCTTTTTCTTCCCCACAGCCAGACATTGCTGTGATTTCCTTTTGAAAGGCGCTGGCACTTGCTGGACACTTTCTTGAATGGCCTCAACTCAGTATATCTACAGAAAATTGGACAATAAAAGTGACTGTTCATTGCACTGAAGGACCTTAGTAAAGCCAATAGTGGAGCAATACCACGGCTGGGGCAAGGAGGGGACTCAAAATCCCACCCAATAGTGGAGGAAAAGGCAAGACCAGCAATTAGAGTAGCTCAGGCTGCCACAGAGATATAGCCAAATCATTTTGGCTTTGCATCCTCTCTTAGGTGCCCTGATTTCCCCAGGCATATGAAAGGTATACGTCTGTATCCACTGTAGAGAATTTGGAGTTATTAACCTTATTACGCAGCCATATACCTGAAGACTAGCATCCAAGTCGCTCCTATGAGTCTATCCCATTTTGCTTTTCTAAATCTTGTGAGACAGAATCCAAACTGCTATCAGGAAATATGTTCCTGAGGGGCCATTCACCAAGGCCTTTTGTGCAACTCAGTCTAAGCATCTTCGTAGCTTGGATATAAAGAGAAGCTTTTGATTTTTTTTAACAGTATAGCATACAAAATTACTTCTCTATCATATCTGCTTTTACTTTTGTTATTTCCAGATTGAGCCTCTGACCTTGCAAACATTTAATTTTGAGCATGTGAGTAGTGCCATGGAGTTCAAGAAGGGCAAAAGAAGTGACCGGAGACATCTGACCCCAATTTAAACCTTAATCCTGTGAACATTTTTGAATATGAAATCAATATGACTATTCACACAGTTAAAGATAGGAATGTGAACTCTTTACAGGGTTGGGACCTAGCTAGAATAGGCCCTTTTAATTTCATTTCGTGCAGGAATTCCATGTTTCTGACAATTTTGTTGCTCTTCTTATAACCTTGCATATTATTGTTTTGACGTTTGGGAAAGATGATTATCTCAGGGGTTTCAGCAGGACCAAATGTGTTTGGGTGAGCTTTCCAATATCTGCCAATAATATCTTGTAAGAAAACAGCATTTCCACAGTTCAGAAAACTATAACTATGTGCTAACACAATAATGCATTCAGTTGCACCATTGAATCGTCACAGAATTCAGGCTTCTAATGGAGAATAGTCCCCTGCTGGCTTGTGTTGTGAAGTATTATCTCCACATGTATCATTAATTTTCTTTTCATAATATTAGGCCTCATTAATCCATCCCTAGTTGCCTTGTATTTAAAAATAGAAGTTATTAAAGTGGATTGCTCTGAATTGCATAGTAAATAAATTATATAGGTTATTTGGCTCTTAAACTTGTGTCATAAAAGTGTATTATTATTCACATGTATATGCACACAAGTACAGACACACAATCTTATATTTGTCTTAACAAAACAGAAAATGAAGTTAAAGGAAAGCCAGTTCTTTCTACAGCTAATGCCTATTTACAGGGACTTTGCTAATATGCAAGAAACAGACAGCCTGTCAACTTACTTTTAAAATCCATTCTTAGTGTGCATCTTTGCAGTTATTTTGAAAATCCAAGTGTAGGAATTCAAGGTGACATACATTCTGCCTAAACCCCATCAAAGTCCCTAAAAGAAATCCAATACTTATGTACTTTTGGAAATAGTCTAATTCCTGAGGCATTTAAATTAGGTGTTTTCATTCTTAGATTAAAGCCCCCTGGGTGCTTAATTTTAATTGCCCAGGTATGGGAACTGCATTCACACCGGGCAGTGCAAATAGACACCTGAACTCTGTCAAAGTCTTTAGAGAAGCTTGAGAAACATGAACTATAGGACTATAATTAGCATCCTCTTGCATGCTGGCTGTTAATTGGGATTTAATATATTTTTCTATAGAGGGTTGTTCTAGATTAGTGCTAGAATCCTGTTCTAGGTCCTAGGCTACTCAGCAAGAGGGGACTGAACAGAGTGCTGGCAGAGTGCCCAAACCACCAGGCCTGTGGAGTTTTTCCACACTCAGCTTCTTTACCATCAAGCAGTTAAGAGTCACAGGGAAAGAGGAAAAAAAGATTGTTTTTTATCTGGTAAGAAAGGAACTAGATAGCTTAGTGGAATGAGAATGAAATTGTTGTCCCTACTCTGGGTCTGGTATCCTGCTTCGTCCCCCAAGGCTGCCCTAACTGCTAACTTTCAGTATAAAGGGTGGCCAGCGGTTTGGCAAGGGCAGCTGTGAGCAGGATGGATCCCAAATGATGAAGACAATTCATGTTTCCCCTTTGTTCCTGAATTCTCAAGAGAAGACATAAGAAGAGTTAAATCCTAATTTCAGGATGACATGATGGAAGGAGACACCTCTATTCTGTATACTGCCAATATATTGGCAGTGTGTAGAATACTGACAGTAACAGTTCTCTCCCCTGCAGCAGAATCTGAAGTGAAGCATACAGTACATCCCTCTCCAAGCCTCCAGGGACATCTTCTCACACTGCTGAGGGTTCAGGGAATGTAGGTATCTGTGTAGCCTCCGCTTGCAAGGACCAATCCCCTACATTTTTGGAGAGGAAGTTCTTAATTACCTCTATTAGGCAGTTGGATTCCTCTTCAGTTTATACTGAAGCATCAAGAGAGGAATAATGTCTTGCATTGCTTTGTTTTACCTTTTTGCTTTATCTTGCTTAATTTTATTGTCCAGTAAATAACATTTAATAGAGATCCTAGTGTTTTTACACATTCCACTTTTTCCTTAGAAAATTTTACTAAGTTCAGTTTATATTTTTCTATCCTCATGGTCTAACTACCTGTAGATACTTGGATACCTGAATGTTTTGTCGCACTATCCTCATGAACTGGCAAAGTCTAAAATCAGTTTTCTTCTGGTGAATGGACTGTTTAATCACCTCTGTGAGTGATAACCATGTCATGAGTTTAACTATGTCCTAATTTTGGAGCACTGTGATAAATAAAGTTAATGTAATGTTTTAGTTTCTCCTGCATTGTGTCATTTCTTCATGGATTATTTCTGTCATTCTCAAGCTCAGAGTCATTTCAAGCAATAACTGCCAGAGAATTGCTTCCTTCTTTCTCCCAAACTTCCTTTCCAAATGCATTCTGCCTTTAAATGTAAGACAGTCTGTAAGTTCAATATCTTGCAGCCCTGCAGGGTTAGAAACAGAAGCTTTATCCCATTAGAAACAGATGGTTCCTACCTTCCCAATGGGACATGCATAGCTCTAACTAGAGTCCCTGGAAAGTCCTGAAAGAGTATGTTGTGACAGACTCTTCACATCTGCAATCTTGTCAGTTACTAACCTACCCTATAAACCTACCTTTAAAAATTGGAACGTGAATGAAAAGTGCCGTAGCAAAACAGCACTGATTTCAGACAAAAAAAAGCCTTTGTTTTAGAGAAATGGTATAAAAGAAAAACTGGAAATGTACTAACATAACAAAGACTTCCAATTTCACTGCTAAATTGATGTGCTAAATATAACCCAATGAGAATTTGTATACAATGTGTACTACTGCTGTTGATTAAGGATTTCCTGTGGCAGAATGACAAAGGGCTGAAATCTGTAATTTTGATTTACATTAGCCAGTAATAAGTCCGTCTTACTGGTAAGTCAGCAAACACTTAGGAACATAGGACTAGGATGAAATTAATTTTTTAATGTAGTTCAGCTCCTGGTATTACAAGTATCTGTATCACATAATACTTTTAATAAATTAAACAAGTTCCACTTTAAAAATAGGTCAGATTTTTTTTTTTTTTGTCTTTGCTCTTCCTGTAGATTCTTCATTATTCTTAGGGCAGAAATCTTATTCTCCTTTCATGCCTACATTTATTCATGACCTGACCAGTGGTCTTTTTTTTTAAATCCTGTGTCAACATAATCGCTTAACTTAAACAGTTTTATTTTTTTTTCCTGGTGTTCACTCCTTGTATATAATTTCAGTCCTTCTTGGCCTTCTTTTTTATATCCAAACTACCAAAGAACATTTTGTTTGTTTTTGCAAGAAGGCTTTCTCCTGATCTTAGGTGCCTTTCTCCAACCTATTCCAGCTTGAATGCATTTTTTCTTGATTGTAGGTGATCAGAATTATATACAGTATTTCTGATGACATTTTACCTTGGCCTTGTACAATGTCATTGATTCCTTCCTGTCTCCTCTGAAAATGCTTCAAATGATGCTTTGTAGGATCACATTTGTTTTTTTCATGGTCATACTATCTCGAGGGTACATAATTGTCTATGATGTGTGTAGAGACAGATTCTCTTCCTCAGTCATTTCCAAATGATGAATTCTTGATTTACTGAAAAAAAATGTTGTTATTAATTCCTAAATGTATAACCATGTATTTTATACTATTGAATTTCATTCTATTCCTATTTTTCCAGTACTCAGGGTCATCCAATTCTTTCTCTGTGATATCCCAGTTTTCCTAACAAGTTACATATTTCATTTAACTCAGTATCATATTTCTTTCAAGGTTATTACAGAAAATATTAATGAAACCACTCAAGAGACCAATCACTGAGGAACTGCATTGGCAGCCTCCCTCTACCTAAGCTCCTTCCTGTTCTTTACTCTTATTGTTACCCCTCCTTTAGTCCCTTCCCCACTTTATAATTCCCAGATTAATCCCTTTTTTCTCCTCTTCTTAACTAACAATTCCTGTGTGGTATCAGATTGATTAGATCTGTTCTCTTTTCCTGTCTAGAAAATCAATTATTTTTCAATGAATTCTATCAGGTTAGACTGGCAATATCTTATTCTTTCTTTCAAAATGTCTTTCAGAAGAAGCCTTGCATAGTATTATTTATCAGACTAATGGGTTGTCACTCTGCCCTCCTTTTCACACTTTATCTCCTGTTCTCCACTAATATGAAATAACTCAGGAAATAAAAAAATATTACAAATTCTGGCTGTGAAGTCTGAAATTCTATGTTCCATTTTGCTCCAAGTTCTGGAATAAAAATGATTTGGTTCCTCTGATTTGAACTCCTTAAGGTCTTTATATTTTGCATCTACCTCAGTCGCAGTAATTTCCATTTCCGAACCTCTATTCATACAGTCATCACCTTACCTTTGTCTTCATGTTCAGCATCATCAGCTTCATAGAAAACTGAGGAAAATATTCATTTAAATAGATATCTTCCTATTCTTATTGCATATGACTCCTGGTTCTTCTCTCTTTAATCTTTTTTATCTATGTGATTGAAGCAACTTCTTACGGCTTGACTCACAAACAATATATAGGAAGTATAGAAGTATAAACCTTCCCAATTTCTCAGTTTTTTTTTTTACTTTGTCCCTATATATTTTTCCTTCTGTTTGTATTTGATCTCTTTTCATTCCAATATTTCCTTGAGTTGCTTATTTACCCAATTAGCTCTGGAGCAGTGAAAGATTCATTCTCCAGCTCCTTTGGGTTATATGATTCAGATGATTTTGACCCTTTGGTTTAAATAAAATCCAGATCCTCTTTCCATTCAAGTTCCTGAATGCTATAGCGTAGTTGGTTTCACTGCTTGCTTCTTGTAGTTTATCAGCAGTTTACATTTCAAAAGAGAGAACCTCAGTAACAGACTCTTCATTTATCTTTATTTATAATATGAATTGAACAACAGATAAACCACGGATAATCACTTTGTGTGTGTGTGTGTGTGCCATGACCAAACAGTCTATATTGTAATTACTTAGCAAAAATCATCTAAAGAATCAGTGCTTCATATTGATTTGGTGACTAGCTGGTGAAGTAGGCACTACTGTTTTCAAAAAGAAGAGAGGGAGACCAGTCCAACAAATAGAATAATGAGATTTTTTAACAGGAAAAATAGCTGGCGTTTGGTACAAGCAACAGACTACATCATTGACAAAATCTATACTAGGACTGTAAACGTAGTAAGGCCTTAATTTTAATTCCTCCTTAATAATTCATTTTCTGATGATGTTAAGAGGAAAGAGTATCCATATATAATGATTCATAGTATTTTGAAGAGCATCATGACATTTTCTTGAAAGTCTCTTCTCTAAATACGGAACAAACCCACCCCTGGTTAACTTGCGAGATTATCACCATGAAGGTGGTGTGGCTGCAGATGTGTAGTTGCTCTAGTCAATAGTAGGAACAGAAAATTGAGAACCAGTACATCTCTACCTGAATGTTGATTGTACAACATCTGTCTTCGTTCTTTCTGGAATTAGCTGGCGGTCTATTGCCCATTAGCAAACAGTTACCTGAGCAGAAGCTAATGTTACAGATGCTATAAAAAGAGCAGCAGCAAAGCAAACAGATTTAAATCAGCTCAAAAACTCTTTCATCTTGAAACAGTTTACCAAGGGTAAGTAAACAGAAGGAATATATTTTCTTTCACCTTCAACTGTCAGTAGTTGCTTTCACATTCCCTGTCTTCAGATATGAGGAGTGTTTTCACATCTTTCCTGGTAAAAGACTCTCTTAAGCTGTTAACATGATTATTTTTCTTTAGTTTACATAGTTCTTACTGTATTTACATGATATTCAGTTGTGAAACTTTTCTAAACCAGAGTTCCTCTCACAGACCAGAGCTATCAAAGCAGCTACAGCAGCAGTCAAGATCTTTTTTTCTATAAATTGTGCTAATCCTACAGAAATATAAATGCAACTTTAGCAACTGAGTCTAATTTTATTTCTATATCTATATCATCAGTCTAATTCTCTGCAATAAAGTTAGTCTTTATATATGTTCATACATAGACATAAAACCATTTACATACATAAACACCAGGGAATAAGAAAGTTCCAAAGAGTTCTTTTTTTAAAAGCATGTAGATTCTGTATGTTTCTTTCTTTTAAGTCACAGGCATATTGAAGAACTATCCTGATTGTCAAAGGGTACTAAATTTAAGTTCCTTTAGAAAATGCTAAAAATTTTGGCTGGCAAAAATGTTCTTCCAAAGTGAAACTTTTTTTTTTAAACTAGCATTAGCAGTCCTACTAGCTGCTCCTGCTGCTCAGAATATAGAATTAGGTTGAACAAAGAGAAGATTAATGCATGTTCTTACAAGTAGAAGGGCCCAAATCTGCTCCTCAGTGCCCACTAGTCAGAGGTCCTACCCTCTCAACTGTTCCAATGGTAAGAATTATGTGGGTGCTTCTTGTTTAAAATCTCCAGACCAACCCAGATGATTTCTGTTTGCAATAGATAAGGAAGTTCTCATGGCAGCTAGTCCATTCACTGGGCTTCAAGACTGTACCCTCCAGCTGAGGGAAAGTAACGTCTGGCGTTACAGCCCTCTTCAGTGTCTGTCCACAGCCCGAGAAAAAATGATGGAGAGAACTAATATGACTTAATTTACAGTGATCCTCATATTGTTCTTGTATTTAAAAGTTGCTTATTTTGATTCACCTGCCTGATTCTTCTGGTTCCAGCTGTTTAACAACAGAGATTGGTAGTAGGGAGGCCTTACAAATAGGTACAACCTAGATAGCATCCATTCCAGTTACGGTGATCCAAGAAGAGATGCTTGGCTGTCCAGGCACATTCTTCACAAAGTGCATTTAAACTTGTGTACTCAGGGAAATATATTCAGGACTGCAAAACAGCATATTCTGTTTTCATATGCTGTATTCTGTTAAATATCACCCTTAAGGAAAAATGCAAAGTACAGAGATGTCCTGTGGCTGCTATTGCAAAGTATACGGAGACAGACATTCCTCTCTCCAGTTTATGTTTTGTGACAATTTAGTAGCTCAGGCTGCTATTTCTGTTAGGGCTCCTGAAGTACTTTCAGTTCTTTTTCAGCTGCTGTATATCCCCTCTGCTACAAAGAAAACTGATTGGCATGCACCAAACATATCCATCTTTGTTCCATCCTCTCAGCCTTTCACATTTGACATGTTAGGGAATTGGCAATTATCAACAGATGGTGCAAATTAGAATGTGATGATGTTACTTTAAATTTTCTCCAATGGCAAGTTATCTTTCTAATAAATCCAGGGGTTAAGAAAACACAAAGATAATATTTCCCTTCCTTTGACTTATTCACCTTTAGTCTTGAAATAAGTCCAAGAACCAAAGCTAGTAAATCCACATATTTTGCTAACTCAGTGACTTCATTGCCCAGGTAACTGTTCCTTAATTTATCCCTTAATCCAAAAGTTTCTCCCTTAGTTTTATCCCTTAATCTGGAAGTTGAGAAGGATGAAATCTAATGTCTATTATCATACAGCAAAATGATTAGATATGAACCAGTCATCTAAAACCCCTGAATGAGAATGAGAAATAGTGAACTAAGGACTGAAAAGGCTAATGTACAATTGCATCAATGACTACTTACTGAAAATCTAAAGCAAAGGAATACTTAAGAGGAGGAAGGCTCTTAAAAATGGAAGCTTCAAATTATTTGCCAGTCAGTGATCAAAGGTTACCAAACACTAGGATTAAAAACTGGCCTAGTCTTGTTGAAGTATGCTGCAGAAACGAGGTGTAGATTCTTGTAAAATTCTTATTAAGCAAAGGCAATATTTCTTATTATTGAATTAGTTTGAGATAAATCTCATTTATTTGTTATTCCATTTGTTTCCTTGTTAGCATGTTGTTGGGAACTAATGAACTTGCTATCAGACTCAAAATAAATACAGGTTAAAAGCAGAAAAAATGTTAAGCATAAATTACTTTAATCTCATAATTCATAGGAAAAAAAGTTACTCTCTAGATTTAAAAAAAGTCCTGATTCTCTTTCTCACTTAAACTAGCAATTAGATTTATTAGAGTTAAACTTTTTTCAGAGAATAATTTAGTGCTCCCTGGTTAATCAGACATCCACATCTGTTTCAGTAACAACAGTTTGGAACAGAATGCTATTTCAGTGTTCACTTTTTGTCATTTACTGTCTGCTTAAGCTTATTTCCTGAGCGATTTATTTTTAACCTTGTATACTCAAGTCCATTGGGGATAACTTACAAGGAATCCACAAATGGTGATACGAAGTTCCCAAAGTTCATACAAATCTTATTTGAAACTTCAAAACTACCTTGTTAAAAGAATTTTTGAATATTAAGAATATATAAAGATTAAAAACAAACAAATAAACAAAAAACCCAAATAAAGTTCAAAATCTTGCTTTTTCACTCATTTATTAACCTGTATGAATTTTCTTTGCTTCATTTTTTTATTAACTGAGGATCTGACAGTGTCAGACTGTGCTAGTCATTAGTGGTTTTGAGCTTCCATATTTTTAAAGGCAAAGTTTAAGTAAACAAAAAAAAATATTATTAAAACAGGTCTACGGAGATGATATCTTGTAAGCTTCTTTTCTTTGCAGTGTTTCATTTGGTACTAATTTATTGAACAATGTCCTTTTAAATATCGATGATGCTCTATCTGTTCTGGAAACAAATGTAATTACAGGGTTTCAATCTTCACACACTTCTTCCGGGCTTATACTGGTATACTAACCTAATTATCTGTAATGGGATTACTCTTGATTTACACTGCTTTACCTGAGCTGCAAATCCAGCCTATGAAATACCTGACCTGACTCCTGCAAGCATATACACTGAAGTTTGCAGGCTTTTACATACAGTAAAGAAATGGGCAAATGCTATACAGGCATACAATTATTTCCATTTCTATATCGTAAAAAAACCAGATCAATATTTTCTTATTGTTTCCCATGAAGTTTTGCATAGACCTGTCTCAGGCTATATAGTTATACAATACATCCTTGAGCTGTACAAACCATCCTAGGCCAACTTCTACTGCCACCTGTTTTAAAAGCAGGATTTGTGTCCACTTCAGTGGGAGGAATCTGTTCCTTGGAAAACATCCTTTTTTTAAACTGCTAGAGGGAAACAAAGAAGCTGCTTTAAAACAAAGTCCATTCTACCAGCTTAATATTTGTTATTTTTTAGATTCCTTTTCAAAAAGAGTGAAAGAAGAGTGGGCAGTTGTGTAGATGAGAAGACCCTTTGCCATCAAGGCTTGAGCACAATGTCTTTGAAAGACTCTTTTTACAAATGCTAGCATTTGAAAAGGACAAACAGGGAAATAAACCTCAAAGGGGATGACAATAGGATATGGAGAGGAAGTGGGTGGGTTAATGCATCTGAGAAGCAAAGCTCCTTATAAAGGCATTGAAGAGGTTTAAGGTTCTATTTAGCGACAAAAGGAGTTATGGAACAGGGCATAATTTTCCCACAGGATTTTTGTCTTTTGATGTATTTGAAACACAAATTTTCAAAAAAAAGGGGATAGTTTGTAATTTGATAGGCTGAAAGGTAGGGTGACACCAGTATGCTGATGTATGTAATATCAATTGAACTCAACATTCATTGGGAAAACTATTAGAAAGTTTGGAAAATGTCAAGTACTGTTTGAAAGCATACTAAATTTCCTTCTCCACTTAGTATGTGTGAACTCCCTCTGTACATTACACAGACCTAGTCTTGACCCAGTTTTAGGACTACACCTGCCATTAGCATTGTCCTAGAGCTTTAAGATGGAAAAAGAAACTGGAAGTGAACTACAGCACTGCAAAGTTCCTATAATTCTAACCTTGGTAAGGTGAACCACACCTAGGCATCTGTACTCATAGTGGGTATTGACTGCAAAAATGAAATAGCCTAGGACTTAGTGGTCCTCTCAGAGGACATCTCCACTGTTAGAACTCTTCTGGAACCTATCGAGGTGTATTTTACCTGGTAAAAACCCCATAGAATGAATTATTACAGTGTTTGTGGGAGGCAAAGAAAGAAGTGAAGGAAAATTCTTCTTTGCTTTTAAATTAGAAGCAAAGTATGCTTAGTCTATGTGTCCTAAGTAGGCTGTTCATACTGAGAACCTCTTTTCTTGGATCAATGCTCTTTAACTAATTTTCCTGCTCCTCAGGAAAAAGAGGAGCGTCTATGACCTCTGGAAGAAGGGGCAGGCAACTCAGGAGGACTACAAAGGTGTAGCAAGTCTGTGCAGGGAGAAAATTAGAAGGGCCAAAACTGAGCTAGAGCTCAATCTGGCTACTGCTGTAAAAGACAACAAAAAACACTTCTTCAAATACATTAGCAGCAAAAGGAGAGCTAAGGAGAATCTCCAGCCCCTAGTAGACAGGGGAGGGAACACAGTGACCAAGGATGAGGAAAAAGCTGAGGTACTTAATGCCTTCTTTGCCTCAGTCTTTAATAGCAGGGCCAATTGTTCTCTGGGTACCCAGCCCCCGGAGTTGGAAGATAGGGACGGGGACCAGAATGGAGCCCCCATATTCCAGGGGGAAATGGTGAGTGACCTGCTGCACCACTTAGACACTCACAAGTCTATGGGGCCTGATGAGATCCACCCGAGAGTACTGAAGGAACTGGCAGATGTGCTCACCAAGCCCCTTTCCATCATTTACCAGCAGTCCTGGCTAACTGGGGAGGTCCCTGCTGACTGGAGATTAGCTAATGTGACGCCCATCTTCAAGAAGGGACGGAAGGAGGACCTGGGGAACTACAGGCTTGTCAGCCTGACCTCGGTGCCCGGGAAGCTGATGGAGCAGATCGTCCTGAGTGCTATCACACGGCATGTAGAGAATAACCAAGGGATCAAGGCCAGCCAGCATGGGTTCAGGAAAGGCAGGTCCTGCTTGACCAACCCGATCTCCTTCTACGACAAGGTGACCCGCCTAGTAGATGAGGGAAAGGCTGTGGATGCTGTCTATCTAGACTTCAGTAAAGCCTTTGACACTGTTTCCCACAGCATTCTCCTGGAGAAACTGGCTGCTCATGGCTTGGACGGGTGTACTCTTCGCTGGGTAAAGAACTGGCTGGATGGCCGGGCCCAAAGAGTGGTGGTGAATGGAGTTTACTCCAGTTGGCGGCCGATCACAAGCGGTGTTCCCCAGGGCTCTGTGTTGCGGCCAGTTCTGTTTAATATCTTTATCAATAATCTGGACGAAGGGATCGAGTGCACTCTCAGTAAGTTTGCAGATGACACCAAGTTGTGCGGGAGTGTTGATCTGCTTGAGGGTAGGAAGGCTCTGCAGAGGGACCTGGACAGGCTGGATCGATGGGTTGAGGTCAATTGTATGAGGTTTAACAAGGCCAAGTGCAAGGTCCTGCACTTGGGCCACAGCAGCCCCATGCAACACTACAGGCTTGGGGAAGAGCGGCTGGAAAGCTGCCAGGCAGAAAAGGACCTGGGGGTGTTGGTTGACAGCCGCCTGAATATGAGCCAGCAGTGTGTCCAGGTGGCCAAGAAAGCCAATAGCATCCTGGCTTGTATCAAAAATAGTGTGGCCAGCAGGACTAGGGAAGTGATCGTGCCCCTGTACTCGGCACTGGTGAGGCCGCACCTGGAATACTGTGTTCAGTTTTGGGCCCCTCACTACAAGAGAGACATTGAGGTGCTGGAGCGTGTCCAGAGAAGGGCAACGAAGCTGGTGAAGGGTCTGGAGCACAAGTCTTATGAAGAGCGGCTGAGGGAACTGGGATTGTTTAGCCTGGAGAAAAGGAGGCTGAGGGGAGACCTTATTGCTCTCTTCAGCTACCTGAAAGGAGGTTGTAGAGAGGTGGGGGTTGGTCTCTTCTCCCAGGTAACAAGTGATAGGACAAGAGGAAATGGCCTCAAATTGTGCCAGGGGAGGTTTAGACTGGATATTAGGAAATTTTACTTCACTGAAAGGGCTATCAAGCATTGGAACAGGCTGCCCAGGGAAGTGGTTGAGTCGCCATCGCAGGAGGTATTTAAAAGACGTTTGGATGAGGTGCTTAGGGACATGTTATAGTGGTGGTCTTGGTAGTGTTAGGTTTACAGTTGGACTTGATGATCTTAAAGGTCTTTTCCAACCTATACGATTCTGTGATTCTGTGATTCTGTAGTGCAGCAATACAAAACCTGTTTTATCCTCCTGAGATGTGAATTTCCCCTGATGGCTCAGGTAGACAGACCCATTTATAACAATGTGAAGCCACTGCTCACCAGTCTTCTCCATGTAGCTTATATCATGGCATACATTTCCATATGTATGCCTTCAAAAGCATGCAAATTTATCTTACTAGCTTGCTTCTAATTATCTAGACTGCCCTACTCTGCCTATTGCTCTATACGTCAGGGCAATGGAGGGACAGGGCATGTGGTCATAAATCCTAGCTTTAGAACATACTGAAAAGCAGCTGAAATTCAACATCTTTTTGTTGAGGACTTAGATGAGGACTTAGTCTTGTGCTCAGCT
Organism: Mycteria americana; assembly: GCF_035582795.1. NCBI lineage: Eukaryota > Metazoa > Chordata > Aves > Ciconiiformes > Ciconiidae > Mycteria > Mycteria americana. The sequence continues at coordinate 44,265,314 of NC_134367.1, forward strand.
TTCCAGTACGATTATGCTTATATTTTATACTACACCTTCAGTGGGAAAAAAGTGGTTTGAAAAAAGTTTACAGCTGGCCACCCAAAAATGTCATGACAATTAGACTTACGTTATTATTGCTTAGTGCCCGTTCTTTCAGTGGACATCAAGAGGTTAACCAGCATTTGGATCCTTTCAGGCTACGTCCCAATTGTCCCGTGTCAAGCTCTGTGGCTATGTTATTCTGTACTTTTGCTAACAAGGCCAGTGTCCTCTGGTAGAGCTACCTGTACCCACACTGTGGGATGGAGGTTGCTTAAGCCAATGGTTCTAGCAGCATCCCAAGCTGAGGGTTGTACCACTCCTGTCCTTTCTTACATTAAGCCTACTCATGTTATGGTTACATGCTCAAAACTGCAGGTACAAGACAGCTGAAAAGCCTTTCCTCAGATATAGGCATAATTCTACTGAGAATCAATAGCCACAGTTTGGTTTCAAAAGCATGCCAAAGTCCATGCTTGTAGTTCAGTACAGAAGCACTGTCATTGTTCCAGCCCTGAGGCTTACCTGGTAAATGGCTGGGGGTTGCAAACTCAAAACATACAAAAAGTTTTAAGTTCACTTGGAACAACATCATGTTACTTTCTTGATTTCTTGGAAATGTTTTTTTAATAGTGTTTAATTGTTGGTAAGAGTCAGGGAGAGGACAAAATAGGTTAAAAGAAGGAGAAGAAAAATGCTAATGGAGCAGAATGAGGGAGGCTGATGGAAAGACTCTGAGAGACAAGTATTGGAGGTGTTTGGAGCAAATACTGATCACAACATAGCAGAAAAAAATGCAGCTTATTCTGGAGGAAATATTGTCAGGATCTGCTGATAACACTGCTCAGGTTTCTCTGCTAGCTTCACTCTGGGGGATTTGTTAAAAAAAAACAATAAAGAGGAAAACTCTAAATGTCATCCTGAGTTTCACAGGTTATGTTAAAACCTTAGATTGTGTGAATTTATCCCTAAGCTTTCTTTTACTGACAAAATATCATCATCTGATTTTGTCCTTCATAGAAGAGGCTTTAACCTACCTGTTCCTTGTGATAGTTGAACGTGTACAAGGGAAACAGAAATTTAAGTGCCAAGCAGCCACCTTGTTTATGTCCTACTGAGGGGAGCCCAAACCCTCTTGCATCTCTATAGTGAAAAAAAGGGACACAGCAGGAAATCTGCCCTACAGGTGCTAATGCCTTCCGTGTTGCTGTTGCTCCATTGGACTGCCCCCATTACTACCCAGAGACTAGTTCAGCTTCTCTGGAGTTATTATGAAGTCCTGCAGACTGAAAGCATGCCAGACTTTTCACCAGGGCTTCTGATTTTGCATCAGTACAATCACATTAGGAGAAAAACACATGGGAGAATCAAATCCCATAAATGACATAGAAAATCCCTTTGGATGATTAGTTCAGACCAATGTTAAAAGAATATTTTGTGTGCATGTCAGGTTCTTTGCCAGTCTCAAAGTAGTCATTTGGATTCACTTCATTATAGGCACTGCAGTACTTTGGGAGAGAAAGAGAGAAATAGAGCGTGAGACAGAGTAATAATAACCCTTGAACGATGAAGTCTTTCTCCTAGCACAACTTCAAATAACTCAGACAACTATCTTTTAATCAAATATACAAGCACCAGTGTAACTGAATTCAGCATAGCTAGCATCCATGAGGAGAAAAAAAAGCACAGAGGAATGCAGAGGAGAAGGAGACACTAGATAAAACGAAGGGAGCACTACGTCATGGACTTAGACTTAAATAGAAGCATGAATACCAACTCGACAGCAGAATAAACACATGCTGTAAAGATGGTCTGATCTTTCCCTTTTTAAGTCAATAGGACTTTCCCCACTGACTTTAGCAGGAGAGAAAGCAAGCTGTTATTCTTCAGCCCTGCTTCTTTCTACCAGTCTGGTTCTTGTTCTCTACTTTTCCACTTTGACTTTCTGGCCTGCATTCTCCACCTTCATCCTTGGGGTTTCTGTTAATTCATGTTCTCTGTTATAAATTTTCCTCTTCTGGTAATGCCTTTTCATTTGCTCTTTTTCTGACACTGATATTTTAAATAACCAAAAGAATCATTGTATTTGAGGAGCAGGTGACCAGGTAAATATCAATGAGGATCAAAGGACAAAGCTGGTTTATGAAAAGTAGAATGAAAGAATGAAAGCAGAATTTAAAGTCCGAACATACTGTGTGAATTCCCATTTGTCCTTCCTATGTCAAGTGGATGAAATACTTATTAATTGGCTTTACCATTGGGCTTTTCTCCAGATATGAATTCCTACATAAAACTTCAGGTTCGGATCCTGACCGAGTAAAATTATTTACTAGTGCTGAGTTTCAAGAGTATAAATAGTAGAGATGACCCAAGTGCCTCATATGAAAATTTCCTCCATTAAAATCTGGCTTTGGTTCCAAATAAAAATATTCTGTGCAAGCACGAATTTCTTTCAGATATGCTGTTTATCATGATTTTTACTTCCTAATTTAATCAATATTTGTAGAAATCAAAGTAAATGAAGCTTTTTTTAAATGGTTGATAAAATTAGTTTTGTTTACTAAGAAGAGACTTCAGTAAATATTTTAATAACTCTTTATACAAACATTGAATAATATGTCATGAATGCTTTCAGGAAAATGAAAATGAGCCCAATTTGAAATTTGTGAAACGAAAATAATCTGAAACTTGCTGTCAATAATATTTCCTTTTCCTTTCCGATGTCTTTAATGAACAATTCAATCGACTTTGGTAGAGCTGTTCCCATTCTTGAACCTAGGCATGTACTTAAATACCTTATTTAATGAAGGTGGTGTGTTTTGGGTTTGTTTTTTTTTTAATCTCGTACCTGCATCTCAGCAGCAGAATTCATCTTGCATTAGCTATCTCAAAGTTACATGTCTAGTCCAAACTAGTAATCTAGTCTTCTGTGGTCAATGGAGAAAGATAGTTATCTCAAGAAGGTAATTCCTTCCATCCAAAGATAAGGTGTTTGCGACTGGTGAGATGAATTGCCCTCAGAAGGCACTGTGTTTGCTTTGACTGTAAAGGAAAAATAAATAGCTGTTATGACTAGAATCTTAAAAGCTAGTCAGCAGTGGTTTGGAGTGATGAAACCCATGCAAGATCCTAATGATTGCTTAATTTCTGCAACTGTTTTGAATTCTGTTGGCTACTCTTTCTGTAGTCAGGGAAGCATCCCACAGCAAGAAATCAAAAAAGTAGATATTGAGCTGTGTGTAACAGCTTATGACTTTTCATTCTTTTGCTATTGATTATCTTGCATTGATAATTCCTGAGGTGTTTTCCTCCTTCTCTCACCCTTCTTATCAACAACTATGCTGGTTCTATATTAACGTAATTCAACTGAACTTATGAAAGAACTTAATTTTGAACTCCTGTTTTATTCCTTAAATGCCTTGTGAAGCAGGAGAGGATTTATGTTTCTGCTAAGCATTGACTGGATCAGAACTAGTTTTCCTTTTATAAATATTTTAAATACTTGTTTTCAAAAAAAGAAGGCAAAATTTAAAAAATCATAGTGAACAGATACATTTCCTCCTGTGATACTCAACAGGTCATATTTTCCAGTTTCTATCCTACTTGTGGTGAGCCAATTTGCTTGTTAGATGTTTTCATATCGCACCAATAGGTGGCACTAGAAATTTCTTTATTTTTGTATAAAAAAAGACAGTGACAAGAGATTTATCTTTTTATCAGTACAGTAGAGCACTAAAAGAAAGTAAGATCTTACAGGGCATGGAGAGAAGCAAAATAGCAATGCTGGCAAATGATTTTTTTCAAGTAAAAGTTTTTAATTGGCTTCATAAACTGAGCATCAAAATATTCATGGGATATCAATGATGGGATTTTTCATGGCATCTTTGGAGGAGATATCCAAACACTTCTTTACAACACCTTTAATTTATGCAGTGAAGAAAAGTGAAAATTGGAATGATTAGGTCAGGTTCTTTAGAATTCTAAACTCCCTTAAGAAGGCCTGAACATAACCAAAACTTTCCTGTACACAGGAATCCAATTCCTTTATCCACACTCAATTCATAATGATTCTCTCAGAGGTGCAATATGGATGTAACTATTTGAATTTAGTACGTAATAAATACAGATGATTTTTACAGAAGTTGAATTTTCAGTCTTCTCTGGGCTTGGACTATGAGATATATATCACATTTTGGGTGTCTTCTCTTAAAATGACTTGTAAGAATACATATTGTTATATAATCCACAGGTGATGTTTACTTTTTCACTCACTGTGATCTTCTTTTAGACATTTAATGGCACTAAAGCACACACTTTAAAGTAGGCATATAGTCATTTTCCTAAATAAGGACTCCTCCCTACCTCTATGTCTTCTCTGTGGTTAACTAACTGTTAGTTTCTCTTAGTCTGATAATGAGAACATTGTATTTAAAATATACAGAATACAATAGCAAGAAATACTTCCTGTAGTGTTCTCGTCACTGCCATAAGATTTCTCCAGTTTGATTTGTTAGGCCATTTGTAGAAAAAGTTATCAATAGTGAGAAGGAATCGAAGCTTTTGCAGCTGCTTGAATAGACAAATGGTATCTAGGGATTTCAGGAAAACTTTATTCCATCCACAAAGTTTTTTTCCACCAGCATCCATGCTATGGCCAAGGAGCTCAGGTATGTGAGGTTCAGCTTGGTTAGCAGATGATATAAACTACATTAGCAGGTGCAGAATCACACAACATGGGACTTAAAGGGACTTGAGAGCCATCTCCATCCGGAAATAGGTGGGCCTCCCATTTACAATCAGTAAAGAGAGAGAAAAGAAAAGGAACTTTGCAGTCCATATAGCCACAGTTTTATTAAATGATGAAGGCACAGAGGTGCATCTACCTTCTGTTCAGACCACTAGTACATGTCTTCCTGCAGACAAATTCCCATGGTCCTTTCCAGCCCTTTAGCCGGAAACAGGCATTATTGAAACACGCCTTTTTGGTAAACTGAGATCCAGTTTCTGATCCAGTTTCACCCTAGTTTTATGGCAAGGTAAGCCATACAGATGAGCAGTCATATAATGTACATACATATGTATGAATAAAAATCTGGAAAATAAATTATTTAGAAAAAAAGGTAAACAGTCACGCATACTTATCCTGCTTTTATATTTTTCTGGTCCCTGACCTTGGAACTGTATCAGTAGCTATAAGCAAACAGACAAGCATACGTATCTCATATTTTTAACTTTACTTATTCTTATGAAATAGATATTTCTAACTCTAGCCAAACAAAGATGAGTGATTAATGCTTTGAAGATAATTCATAATTTTGCACTCAAAACCAGGCACTGAATGGAAGCTGATACCCAAGTACCTGGAAAAACTCTCTAAGAATACATCAGATCAAAATGCAAATTACTGGGGGCTTAATCCTGTGAGGTACTGAATAGTTTCAGCTTCCACTTTAAGTCCGGGGAGTGGGTGGGAGAAAGCTTGAGAGAGATAACTCAACACCTTTCAGGACTGAGCTCAAGATGAATTAGTGCAATATACCCACTGTCATGTCTTATTGCTTAATTGACTACCTCTAGGTATAATATAGCTGGCTTTATCACAGAAAAATCATTTTGATTTATTTGATGCATTGTATATCATAAGGAAGCGTGCATGAGGTTATTAATGTCTTGCATAGCTGTGATATATTCCAAGGGCACAGATAATGCGTTTCATCATATGCAGTACTAACCTATTATGACTATTACCCTGAAACTTTCTATTTATATGAATTTTATTTTTTATTGTATTTTTCCTCACATTGCCTGCTCTGCATGTAGTAGTGCTTTTGGCATAAGGGACTACACTGCAAATATTGCAGAACTTTAGTTGGAACACAGCAGTTGAAAATATTGACTATAATATAAATGAAGATTGTAACAATTCAATTTGTTGCTAATTTATTATAGGCAATTGAGTTGTTAATTGTTCTCTTTGGCTCATAAACCTCAAGGTCTGTCTGTGATAGGTCAAGTGGCTGGGCCATGCTCTCTAAATAAATGTAGCTCTGTCACATAACGAAATAAGTGTCTAGTGAATATGATCTTTTTCCTCATCTTTTCCTAAATCTTCTGGAGTTGCTAAAAGAATAAGGCAGAGTGTTTAAAAGGACAAATTTTAAAATATGGTAAAGTAGTCTTGAGACTAAAGAATTTTGTCGCAAAATTCAGTTGGTATGATGAGTGCAAGACATCTTGATAGGGCAATTAAAAGTCATGTTTGACTTTTCCAGCAAAGAGTTAGTAACTTATTTAAACAGTTGGATTACTTTAAAGAAATAAGCATTCAGACTTGAATTCCAAGATCTGAATTTTCTCTTATAGACTTTAAGGTTTGTGTTTTTCAAAAATTAAGGTTTCCAGCAAAATTCAACCTTTTAGGCAGTTATGTTCTCCTGGAAACAGGCTGCATTTTATCATGCTCCACCAATACTAGTCATACTATTAATGCATGAGAGTGTAATCACACTCTCATGCCTTTTCACAATTATCCCCATGTACTGAGATGGTTAACTAAATTCCTCTCTACACAGTGGAAAAAGTTCCAAGTGAAAATTTCCTTATTGTCGTTCAAAACCAAACAGCATATGGTATGTAACATTATGTTATATACATCATGTACAAGTGCATGCAGCATCATTTAGGATAGGCAACTCAAATATGTTCTACTGTCTGAATTTTTAGGTAAGAGGAATCTTAAAGCAGGATGCTAACCTGTGGGTGTTTATCACTGCCTCTAACTCCCAGTGAAGACTTGCCTATATAATGCTTTTCACTGTTTTTCTGCTCCAGTGCAGTCACTTGTATTTCATATCAGTGTGAAACACAGAACTGGGCTACTAGCATCTTAGGCAGGCATGTCACAGTTTAGACTTGTCTATAACTCTTTCTCTTTTTCTTCTCGCTTCAGGGCCTCAATCTTGTACATTTAGAGCATGGTACCACTGCCCACTGCCTTTCTCCCACCTGAAACCTTGTGTCAATTGTATCTGGCTGGTGGAAATATGCAAGGCTTAGCCTATGAAATTGTGGATGTTGAAGGAGCTCTTGGAGATATGTTAAAGTCTGAGAAATGTTTCCATCTGAAGATATTTTTCATACTAGCCACCTACTATTTGACAGGCTGCACGTCACATTACCTCAAACAAAGGGCATGCTAAGTCAAACACTTGATATGTTCATGTCATGATCACACATTCATCAAGTTTAGATCCCCATCTCTTCCTAATAGCACAACAGAGTTGTTTTCCACGTAAGTATTTTGGTAATTTATGATGTCTACTTAGGAGAAAAGCTGCCTGGAGCTAATTCAAATATACCAAGAGAGCAGTATTGTACAGATTGTTTTTACATTTACTAAGAGTCTGTAATTTTACAGTCTGTTGATATATTAGTGATAAGCTTTGAATGAGAGTAAAGGATAGACTGAAACTACTGAAAAAAAGCTTTCAAGATTAAGCTTGCAGAATTCATCTGGAAAATCTGCTTTCTTTGTGTTTTTGGACTTGAGCTGTTGTCTGGCAATACTTAAGACCCTGAACTTTCTCCAAGTGACTTCAGAAAGACTCTTGAAGGACAAAAAAAGAATCTTGTGGTTCAATTACTTTTGTTACTATAGACTACAAAATAAAAAAAAAACCAAGCTGAAAGTATAATATTAAAAAAAACATTGATATGGAGTATCAAAAAATGACAACACAGCACATAGAGCAAAAACCATAAGCAAAACCCAGTCCATAATTATGGTTTCACTGTTTTACATCTACTTGTAGAAGTTATTATAGCCTAACTTGTAGTGGGAGAACACTAGACTGACACTGAATGATAATCATTTCTGGAAGAGAAGAATAGTTGTAGTAAAGTCAAATACTGACAAGAGGTTATATACAATCCATAGACCATTTAAGGCTCACTAAAGCTCTACTGACATATCAAGTCCTGAAACTTGGGTTTAAAATGATCTCTTTGCTTTTAGCTACATTTCTTGAAGAAAAACTTTTCAGTTATCTACAATCCTCCACCCAGTCATTAGCCATTGTTAGAAACAATTAATATACTCAATTTAACTTCTGCTTGTCATTTTTCTTCCAAGAAAATGAAAACAAAGGAAAAAAGAGAAAAAATAAATAAGACATACAGCAGTGAGATTTTCTGTTAAAAAAGGGAGGAGGAGGGATTGTCTTTAAGAAGATTTAGGAACTATTTTCCAGTTTGCTTGCAACAGCTCTTTAATTTCAGTCATTTTCTCTAAAGAAACATAAGCAAACTTTTGGAGAGAAGAGGATAAGTATCTCTGAATGCCTAAAAAATCTAAAGGTAGTGGCTAGAATAACAACAGATAGATCTAAATCTATAGAACTACATCTCAACACAAAAATGCAAGCCCAGATTGATTGAATTATCTGCTACACTACAGCGGACTTAAGGATACTTTTCCATTTCCAGGGAGATTGGAATGAAAGCTATCAAGTAGTCTTGGTCAAAATGGCTCTTCCTTGATCTACCATATTAAGAATGCATGCAGTGCTGGCAGCACCTCTGGTGTATCTGAGCTGGTCATGCATATTGATAGGGCTGTGAGGCCTTTAAAAGTAAATTCTGGTTTATCCTGGTTTTTTAGTTATTTTTTCTTTTTTTATTTCTTTTTTTTTTTTTTTTTCCCCTCAGTAATTGTGCATACCAACAAGATGTTTAGCAGGAAAAAATCAGGTAGACTAGATTCAAATGCTTATTGCTCATCTGTTCTTCTTCCAGGAAGATTACAGCTTACTGGCATCACATAATTGCTGGGGTATAAATTTGTGCTTTCTTGTTCCCATTCGAGATCTCTGCAACTAGAGCCATGTGAAAAAACATCCAGTTGCTAGAAAAACTAAAGAAAACTGTTCTGTTAGTGTTTTGAGAACTGGGAATTATTTTTAAAAATACTAAAAACACATTATCTTTTATATATTCCCTAAGGCATATGTATTAAATACATCTAATTTATCAGACTTAGTAGGTCCCAGTTAACATAAAATTATTTGTCATATATAATGTGCTACAACCACCAGAGAGCTAGGATGATTCAGATGCGTGTGGAGAGCCCACATGAGAGTCTCTGTATCTTAATAGCCCATGTTAGCTCTCTGATGAATTCCTTTTGGGAACCATGGAAGGGAATAAGGCAATCCCAAACAAAAAGATGAATTGGTGCTATGTGCTATTAACGCACGGAGCAGGCAAGATAGATTACTGAATCTGCTTTTTTTTTTTCTTTCTTTCTCATTTTATACTTCCCTTGTAATTTCTGTGTGGAAATGACTTTTTTGTTTCCTCCATAAATGTGAGTGGACTCCTAGTATAATGAGTCCATGATGCTTTATCAAAGCCTTCAGGTACTACCAATATAATACCATCTATTCTAGTACAGATTCAGTTAGCCTGAAATCTTCAGTCAAAGAAGTGACAGGCAGACCAGAAGGTTTGCAACCTTATAACTTTCCCACTGCTTGTGGCAATAAATTCTGTTAATTCCAGCCCCCTGGGGTCCCCATACACAAAATCAGACTACTCAAACTTCATGCAGGGAGGGATAGGGATGGGAGGGGAAAATGTCTTTGACTCTCGGTCCGTTAGGAATATTTTTTTCCATTTTAAAACATTGCAGTGCCTTTTTATCCGTTATCATAATAGTCTGCTAGTATCTACTTCAGAAAGAAAACAGTCCCTTAAGATATTCAGCCAGCTGGCCGCTTTTGAGACTTAGTCCCTTGTCCAGACCAGCAGACAATATTTTTAAGCCAAAATCAACAGAAGCAGGATGCATGAAATAGCCATAACCCTAAGTTTTTGTCCATTTTTTCCCTTATTTTATTCTAAACTTTAAGTAGAAATAAGACAGAATAGTGAAAAGCTGTATGCATTAAGACTGTAATTTCTTATATATCAATAATCACAAAAAAAAAATTAATACTTTTTTACATTTCTAATTGCAGGTGGTAGAGAACCTGAGGTCTAACCATGACACTTTAACTTTACATCGGTACAATACTATGCATCTTTGCAGACTGGAGAATGAAGACATGCCCTGGATACTGTTTTCAGTTTTGGTCACGTCATTATGGAAAGACTGAAAACTGTGTGAATATAAAAGATCTGTAGGAGAACAGCAATGACCAGGCAGGGGCAGTTGAGCGGGCTGTATATTCCCTGGCAGTAGAGATTAAGAATTTAGGATAATTTAGACCAGGAAACAGAAAACAAAAAACAAATATAGTGAAACTACGCCAGGTGTTCTCGTATACTTATTTCTATAAACTAGGTGCTGGATGTTAGTCTGACATTTAAAAACAACACTTTTAAAACTGTCATTGTTATTCCTGTAAGAGAGAATTAACCTAAGGAACTTACTTCCGCATAATATTTAGCAGAGATTCCAATGTCAGCCTAAAATCAGATTAACCTTTTGTAAGACTCAACATTGCACAGAACTAAAAGCAATCAATCTTCATACACCAGGACATCAGCTGGCCACCAACTGGTGGTGAAGCAAAAGTTCTCATCCGTCAAGGGCAAGGAACAAGTGCTTTAATTTAGCTAAATGTTCTGTTACCCTCTGAAAACTGAGTATGACAGTAGAATAGTGTTTCTTTGTTCAGTATTTCTTAACGACACCCAGATCATTTTTGTGTTACTTACACTTTACAACCTGCAATCTCTATCAGCTCAGCTGAGATCCGAATGCCAGACTGCATTCTCTTGAGATATGCGATTTGGCTTCTCAAGTGGATAATGAAGTTTCTACCCAAATGGAATATATCAAGAAGAGTATCCAACTTACACTGCATGGGTGAGTACAGCTCACGAGCTTGCATGCACTATCAGATTAGCAGCAAGACTGGAGAGTATGTGCTCCTACCCGGGACGAAGAGAGTCAACACAAGCTGCAGCAGCACATACTGCTTGATTCCCTGAGACTCAGCTGCAGGCCTGATATTATGCAATGAACAGGTAAAAAGCCATTGCCAGTTTCCTGTACAAATTACTCCTTGAGCTCCCCTTTTCTTCTTGCTTCCTGAAAGTGTACATTAAGTGTTTAGTGGCCATAAGATTTGGATGTATTGCCCAGAGGGCAGGAAAGATTTACAAACCCTGGTCATTATCTATGCGAACATTAAGTTACAAGTGACAATTACAATTCAGCACATTTTCTCAAAGCTAGATTGATTGCAGTATAAAAAAAAAAAAGAAAAAAAGAGTTGTATTATTCTCTCTGATTTGAGGGAAAGACAAGATCACAATAGACTTTATTTCAGTCAGCGTGAAGGGTGGGAAGAGAGTTACATACCATTGTTCCTTATTTCTTGAAGTTTGGGGAGGGAGAGAAAAGGAGTGTTATAAAGATCTGAAAATGAATGTCCAAAGTATCTCTCTTTTCAAGGAATATTAGGAGGCATTGAACCTGTGACCTACTTGTAGAAGTAGAGTTGTGAGCATTTTTAATAATTATTGTTATATATGGGTTCGTTCTTGCCACATGGAAATAAAAGCTATTTATCAAAAACAAGTCTTTAGTGTTAAGAAGTAATGTAAAATATAGAGATGTTATTATTTAGCTTATTCAAATATTTGCGTGTTTTCTTATTCAAATGAAAAGCATAATCACAGAGCTGTGTTTCCTGATTTGAGAGATAAAAGTGAAATGAAGTATAGATCTGAGCACTCACCTTTCTAATGGACATTGAAAAACACACTCTGTTCCTGAGGGTTCCTAGGAAAGCACTAGTTTCAAGCTGCCAGACTATATACCTTTCTAACCACAGTGAACTGATATACACTTCAGTTGAGCAGGGAAGTCAGGCACTGAATTAATATTTTATCTATTCCTGTGTTCTGGGAAAAGAAAAAGGTTTCTTCTGCCCTAGAGGAAACAGTAGAATTCAACCATGAATGAAGAGCAAAGAAAGAACTAGTTATTAGCATTAAGATTTTTGCATACTTAGTCAGACATCATCCATAAGCTAGGTCACAATGAGCCAGCTATGCAGAAACTCTTGCACAGTTCAGGCTCCAAGGTGCTGCTTCACACATTGCTGAAGTACGAAATTTTAGTAACCTTTCTTGAGTCCTATGATTTAACTACGTTGTAGCTTGCAGCTTAACAAAACAACACTTACCATACTTCTAGTGTTATACAAAGATGCTTTTTCAGTTACATCAGTAAATAGTAATCCACAATGAAGAGAAATGCAAGAAACCCCTGACCATCTAAGATTTATGTGCTGTTTAGGCTGTTACAACTAACCTTAAACACAGAGTATCATTGGCTTATTGCTACATCGGCTTCTTTCTAGAATCCTGAGCTGTTAAATAAAACATATGATTTCTGCCATAGAAAACTTGTTTTATTAGGAAAGCTGATGATGAGGCCTACAGATTCTGTTCTCTTTCCTCTAATTCAGCTGGTTTAATCTACGCCACATCAGTAACGGGCAAAATCTGTCACAATCTGAAGAAGGACTTGCAGAACCTAAGCTGCTCAAGTAGGTTGGTAATGTTTTCCATTTCACTTTCTTGCCTCCAAATTCCTAATGTTTTCAAGGCACACCACAACAGCACTGAACAGACAACCAAAGTTTTGTTCAAAATCCACTCCACACTCCCTGAATTTATTCTTTCTGTTTTCTCTCACCTGCTTTGAGAACAGGCTGTCAGCTTTTGGTGGCAAGGAATGGGCAAGAAATCCTGTCCTTAGGAGAGTCACAGCTGGAGGAGGCCAAATAACTGTCAGCTGGAGGACTTTTGTTCAATAACGCTCCTCTGATGCCACAGAATCTGTGGACATCAAAAGCATGCTGTTAAAGTGCCTTTGGTTGTCTGTATCATTTCAGGCTTTTCTTTAGGGAAAAGTAACTGTACAAAAGGAAGTCAACAACTCCATGTTAGCAAACTTCATGGATACTACACTTATCCACAGGCATCATATACAATCAATGATAGAAAACACATCAGAGAATTAAAAGAGTTCAGGTGTAACAGAGTCAGTGTTTCACATGTGGTTTTGCCAGCATTTGATTGATAATAACTGTTGATGGTTTCTTACTTCTAAGCAGGAGTTGATGACAGAGTCTTAAAAGTGAAGCAACTATTCTTGGTCAGCTGTGACACAGACAACAACCTTCTTTTTTACTCAGTGGGAGAAATTTTAATTAAAGCCCTCCCCAAATCAGATTTCTTATATTTTATAGGTTGCCCATGTAGGGACTTCAATCCATGGCATTACACATTCCTTGGCTGTTGCAGACTTCCTCCAGTTCCTCAGACTGCAATGTTATGATTAATATATGTCTGAAGATCTTACATGATTACTGTTGACATATGTGTAGAGAACACAGAATGACAATTCTGTGACTACTATTTGCATCATAGTATTTTACTTTGAGGTCTTTCTGCTTTTTTGAAAGAAAATTTAATTAAAAACCTTGCTAGCCTTCAGAGAATAGGCATCTTTATTTCTTGACTTTTAGCAGTAAGAGCAAGCTCTCTCTGCTGGTACATATGCTTCTGGCACTGGAAAATCCTCCTTATTCATGCCAGTAGGCTAAACAAATAATAAGGCAAGCACAGAAAAATATCTCCAAACCTAAAAAGGCTCAAACTGAGATCAGCTCCCTAGACCACCAACAATACTAGATAGCTAAGAGAAAGTATAGACTAATGATTTTGAGTCACTGCTATAAAAATATCTTTAAAACAGATAATAGGTTCACATACCATAAAAGTGGGATCAATTTTCACTGACATGCAGCCTCAGACATACCTGGGTGTAAAAGCCATAGCAAGAGATGTGTAATGTATAAATTGTACATTTAGCCTCCATTTAAAGTAACATTTAATTTGTTTTCCCTAATGACTTTAAACATGTAACTGATTAATGCCAGTAGCGTTGCAGAAAATAGGAAGTAGAATAGCTTCAGCTGTAAAGTGTGGTTACTTCATTGCCCAACTTAGCTAAGCAGTAAACTGAAAGCTTGTTGGTTAGGAAGAAACCTTGATTTGCCACATTCCTATAGCTATTTTCTTGTTATTTAAAATTTGGTTGTATTTGACACTGTTGAACTAGACTCAGCTCTCTGATATTCAGAGAGTTTCCTTTATCACAAGTTGGGAACTTGCTTTTCAAAATTTCCATTTCCATTTCCATCCATTTGGGGACTAGATTTAACTTTGAATTTTTAAGACTTTTTAGCTTTAAGTCTTAGGAAATTTTAGCAATTAAGTCTTTGATGTCTGACCCTGTTAGTGGGTCTGTTCAACACGTGAAGGGGCTCAGAACCTCAGAATGCCACTACAATGCTTCTCATTAAGTAGTTACCAACAGTCATCTAGTTAATTATAGATGGAGAGTCTTAAATTTATTTTCCCCTAACTAGCTCTCCCAAAGAAGCTTTCCCAACTATGCTCAAGATGCATCATACACTTGAAACTGGTTCCTGGTTTGTTTGTTGGTTTGTTTGTTTTCAACTAAGTTATTTTAAAGCAACAGATGATGAATAAAGGCTCCTTTCTTTATATAATAGGCTAGTCAATAAGGCAGTCATTCCAAGAATGGGAATCCATATCCCTTTTCCATCTGAATAAATTCAAATCCATATCTCTCTTCTTATCACAGAGTGGCATAAGGAGAGTGGAATGGAAGCTAGTGCAGGACTTTCAAACTCTTCTTGATGTTTAGGTGCTGTACTGAAGAGAATTCAAGATTAGTTGGGCCAAAACTTAGAGAACAGCTGATTCTCTTAATCCCTGGGCAGGTCTTTACCCTGAAAGTAAAGAGATCATAGGTCCTTACTCTTAGGACTTTCTCCCTGTTCTATACAAAATTCTCTCTAGATAACATACAGAAATGGCCATGGGAGGATAAAGAGAAACTTTTGCTGTTCCATCTGAAAAGACTTATGTTTCCTCCCTCCATTCTCTCATCATTGAATTCACTTCTGTCCAGTGATATGGCTTTAACAGGAGGAAATAAAAATAACCCTTCCAAAATATTGTCTTTATTAGCGTTTAGAAAACTCCTGGTGAGATATATGTCTTTGTATCCTCTTGGTCTGAAGAAAGATTTTCTCTAGGCTATTTTAAAGACATTGGAAAGGTTACTCTGTTCGTTAGTTTTAAAATAAAGAATTGTTCATCACTATGCTCTGTCTTGAGATTAACCTCTTGGGGGAGCATTCAAAGCATTTTGTGTACAACCACTGTATCAAGCCTCTTGGATAACAAGGAGAGAAGACTGTCTAGGTATCTGGATCTAGAGACACCTGCTCTGTTGCTCATCTCTGTCATAAGTGTGATCTACAAATAAAACACCCTGTCACTTATGAAGCTTTAGGGTACACTCTGTGTCAATTAGGAAAGAGTATATAACAGCTGAATAGGTGTGTTTAGGACTGTAACTTAGGATTCAAGTATCTAAATTTTAACTATTTAGGGATGCATGTTTCTTTTTCATTGGAAGAGGGATGTGCTCTTCACTTTAAGCACCCATCAGAGCCAATAGAAACTTGATAGAAACTTGCTCTGCCATTGACATGTATGATCCATCTTCTGCCTGCACTGTTATGTGTTTCTCAAATGCCCTCTGAACGCAGTTTTTCTTTTTTATTATACTTTCCCTGATTGTCATTACTACCTTGATTTTTCTAGTTCCCATGAGTGAGAAATTTCTTGGCACTTACTTAATTTTAAGCCTGTATAGCATTACAAAAACACAGTGTAGCTGGTGTCTGCCTTTTTAATGTGCAACGTAAAGTAGGGTTTTTTTAGAAGAATACATTACAGAACTTACTCACAGTTTCACCACTGACTATCTTCCAGATGGAATATAAAAGATCTTGACTAAACTAGTGTGCTCGTTTTGGCTGGGATAGAGTTAATTTTCTTCATAGTAGCTAGTACGGGGCTATGTTTTGGATTTATGCTGAAAACAGTGTTGATAATACAGGGATGTTTTAGTCACTGCTGAGCAGTGCTTACACAGAGTCAAGGCCTTTGCTGCTTCTCACCCCACCCCACCAGCGAGTAGGCTGGGGGTGCACAAGGAGTTGGGAGGGGACACGGCTGGGACAGCTGACCCCAGCTGGCCAAAGGGCTATTCCATACCATAGGACATCATGCTCAGCATATAAAGCTGGGGAAGAAGAAGGAAGGGGGAGGGGGGATGTTTGGAGTGATGGCGTTTTGTCTTCTCAAGTAACTGTTAGGCATGATGGAGCCCTGCTTCCCTGGAGATGGCTGAACCCCTGCCTGCCCACGGGAAGTAGTGAATTAATTCCTTGCTTTGCTTTGCTTGCGCGCGCAGCTTTTGCTTACTTATTAAACTGTCTTTATCTCAACCCACGAGTTTTCTCACTTTTACTCTTCCTATTCTCTCCCCCATCCCACCAGGGGGGAGTGAGCGAGTGGCTGTGTGGTGCTTAGTTGCTGGCTGGGGTTAAAACACGACAGGAAGCTTTATTTATTATTGTGTCACGTTCATTGGTCTTTGTATTGGGATTGTCTCCTTAAGAATTCTAACACCTGGTGGTACTTTCTGATTAGTAGTTTTTAGGGGGTTATCTTAGCAAGCTGGTAAAGTCAACAGAAATACCTGTCCTCCCTTAAAAAACTCTAACCGCTAATACTTTAACCTGTCTGTGGCATTTTTTTTAATTAAAAAACTCATTAGAGTTACAAGCTCTATTTCAGATTTCTCATTAGTAGCCACAAAAGGGCACAGCAGCCTGCACCCTTTGCAACACTAGAAAAAGTGTCTTCAAAGTCTTCAAAGCTAACATTTTCCCAGAAGCCTTGCACCTCTGCCCTACAAGAAACTGAAATGGAAGAGAGCAGTTACAATTTTAAAAAAAGGTATCTGGGATTGAACATTAGATATCATCTGGAAAGGCAACTCATTCGGTGCTTTACCTTAATGCTACAGGGTACTTCTGCAAAACTACTTGGGACATGCTCCTGCTCAGGCCTAGACCAGCACTGGCTCTGGGGCTGGTCAGAGGAGCAATGGTATGAAGCCCTGATTGTTCCTTGGCCTCATGTGGATTTGTTACATATTCTATCTAATGGGTCACACAGGGACTGAAAAGTGTAGATCTTCAAAAGACTTTATCAGCCAGTTTTGGTTGCTTAGGCAACCCATCAGCTTTGGTACCACATCATCTCTGTAGATGCTGACTTTCTTTAATTTTTGTTTGCTTGGATTGTCTCAGCAAAATTCTCTAAACCACAAAATATCTGCTTCAGGGAATGCCTCTTTAAAGATATAAGGAGCTAAATGTTCTCTCTCGCACATATTCCATGCTAGGCATTCCTCTGTTCATCTTTTCCAGCTAAAGGATATACATATAAATAATGAAAAGTTCAATGATTAGAATATATCCTAGGGAGACACAGGAGATGGGCTGAGATGCATTCTCTTCTCTGCCTAATGGGCATAAGAAGTTGCATTTCCTTTTTTTTTTCTTTTTTTCCTTTCCCCTGAAGAATGTCCCAAGTAAAATATATCTACGGTGTGGTAGTCCATTTATCATAACTGTCTACACTGTCTCACTTTTCCAAATATTCATTAGGCAAAAAGCAGCATATGGCAAGTTGGCAGAGCACTCACATAGAATGGGTGAGAGTTTGTTTTCTATTATGGTTTCTTCCTCATATTGTGTTATTCTGCTATGCCTAGTTAGACAACAGTGTAGCCATTTTCTTTTCATGTAAGAATTAAACTATGCATTCTGAGAAATTAAGCAAATAAACTTTCTATTCATTCATCAAACCAGTATGGAACCACAACTGAATTTGTTGGGCAGTCTGAAAACATTTTCTACTTTATCACTGCTTCCTTTGCTGGCTATAACCAGCGCTTTATATAGTTGTCCAAGCAATATGAGAAATTATTAACAGTAATTATGTTTAATCTCTCTTGTAAAATATGCAGCATAGTATCAGGTTGATAATGACAATAATTATATAATTAAATATAATGGTGTGGTATGTATGTCCATAGTTATGTATGTAGTTATATACATATAGTAAATAAATATAAAATAAATAATGAAAATAAATCCAAATAAAATTACTGTCAAACAATGCTCATGTGTTTGGGAAAATTTCTGTAAAGTATGACTCTCTTGCACTAATTGTACAATGATTCAAATCATGTGATAACAAAAATAGTTTTTATTTAATTCCCTCTGCTGAACTGCAGATCTTCCATAACACTGACCTAAGTTCCAATAAAAGAATAAAACAAATAACAGTTGATATGCACAGTGCAATACTATAATAATCCAATTATTTCCCATAGTGCAGAAATGGTATGCAATTTCCACACGTGTGACTCCAGAAAGATGTTATTTGCACAGTTTGGATCTGAATGCCTAGTTAAATTTTGCTATGGTGCCTTGGGTCAGATTTATGTTAAATTTCTCTCTTTATAAACTCCATGGTCACATATTATTTTCTGGTGTGATGGCTACATAATGCTGCTCTCTTGCTTGGCAGGAAATCTGTCTTGATCGTCAACTTCTGCATCCTTGTGTTTAGTAGCCATACTGTAAAGGCAACACCTGCAGTGAGAAGTGCCAGCTCCACAGTGGGGGGAATGAGAAAGGTGGGACTGTGTTTTCCCCATGGCATTTCATCTGTCTTTCATAATATAGCTGTGCTAGTAGCTTTAGGCAAGAGCCCTTCAGTTGTACAGTAAGAAGACCAGTAGCCAGTGTCTGAGAGGTGGGATTTTATAATACCTTTGTCATCAGATGCTAATGCACTTGCAACATAGAAGAAATAAATTTGATATATATCAGGAATCACAGTCCTAATAAACAGAGTTCTTTTTTAAATGAAAAAAATGTCCGTCTTGTCTGATGCTTAGGGCCATACAAGCATGGACAAATTGATTGTGGTATAAAGGGTTTCTATGGCCTTGCAGAAGTCAGATTGATTTTTTTCTTTTTATTGGCTCTAACATTAGTTGATTGCATTTTACATGTTTTACATTTGCATTTACAACTATGTCAAACTTCCTGTCTAAATCCAAAATGTTATTGATTTCAGCTGTGCAAAAGCAGAGTTAGAATCATCCTTCCTATTTCTGTATTTCCCTATAAAATAATCTCCTGAGTCTGTGCACAAAGATGTAGGCTGTATGTGAAAATAAAGAAATATATTCTATTTAATTCTCTGCTCTCTCTCTTTTTTTTTAATATTATTAAATTTTTAGTTTAAACAAACAGTTCAGGATTCACTGAACTAATGGTTTATTGTTTGCCTTTGGCAAATGTGAAACTTCCAGCTGTCTACAGTGAATAAAACTATAAGACATCTCCTTTAAAAAGCCATCTTCTTTGAGTTGGTGACAAAGTGCAACACTCACTGGAATTCTGAATCACTTCAGAACACACATTGTTGTGTAGCCCAACAATGTACCATATGTACCCACGCAGTCTCACCAAAATAATATAGTTCCAGGAACTTTAAGAAATACAAAGAAGCAAATAACAAAGTAACTGGACATTTTGCTTCCTGCAAAAGACAGTTCTGTAAATAACAAACAAACAAACAATGCCCTCGAAAGAAAAGCAGAGAGTTTCTTAACATGTATGAAATTCACCCTGGTTCAAAACTGATTTTCTTTTTCTTCCGAAACTAAAATGACTGGAAACAGAATTCATCTGTTAGGAGGAAAAAAAAAAAACAACTTTCTCACTGTTATGTTCCACATCATTGGGATGAATTGCTTAAAGTAAAACCTACAAAGGTTCATTGAAATAATCTCCGATAACCCATTATGTTTTGGAACAGAAAGTGATCAAATGCAGCAAAGAGTTTGACTTTAAAGGTCACAGGAATACAAAGGAACACAAATGCCTAGCAGAATATGTCCTTTTCCATATTCTTAGGGCAGCACCCGCCATCCATTTGCTCATCTCTCTCCCAGGTCCACTTTCCTCCTTTCTAGGCTCACCTATAACCAGATCTGCAAATGTTTTTATTAACATATTCTTCCTTCCACAGCTTTACAAGGAGATGCTCTTCTTTCCTAGATCACATAATTTCTGTCTTCACCCAGGATTGCTTCTCCACTGACCCTCCTCTGGATGCTCTTCAATATTCACTCTGCTCCACTGACTCATTTATAGACTGTTTTCTGCCAACAACCGAAAGTGACAAGTCATAACATTTGAAATCAACAGCCAAACAGTCTTTTGAGTGCAGACCACATACTTTTGCTGTAAAAACAGAGACACTGTTTCACTGAAGAGACAACAAGGAGACTTCAGCGTTAATTGCTTGGAAACCTATAACACTTTCCTTATCTATGACTCCTAGGCTGGAGATATGAGTATGATCTGAAGGTTTTTGTGGGTTGGTTTGGTTTTTTCTCTCCTCACTAATCCTAAAAGTGTCCACAAGTCATCATTTGCTTTCTGATAGTACGCCTCTATGTTAAGTCATTGAAATTTCGAAGACGTACCTTGAGGTATTTAATTTATTCCTTCTGTTTTATATGAATGCTTTAAAGTGTTGTCTAGGTGTTCTTAGTGCTCTTATCTATTAACAAAATCATAACATGACAAGTGAAGCAGTAGAATTTAATACAATCCATCAACAGTGAGTCACACTATTTGAAAATTCAAGTCTCCCCTCCCCCTTGGTAACCTAATTTTCTATGCATTTGGGAAAATGACATGTGCAATGTGTCCTCAATGTCTGTAGATTTGGCCTAATTCAGTACAGGTGGGGACTGATTCTAAAAGCCCCCACAGAAAAATTACTGCCATCAGCCCCCTCCCACGTTTACTAATTCTCATTTCAACTGTGTCAGTACAGCAAAGAATGAAAGGTGGTTTTCAGTAGGTAGGTTGACCCTTTTGGACATTTTCATCTTAATCATCAGATTATATCACTTTCTATCTGTTATTTCCCACCTAGAAGTGTAATATAAACATCTAACAATGGAAGGAAGTTTGGGTGTGCATGTGTCTGATTTTAATGTATTATCATTAACATAGCCTTTATTGTAATAAGCACAACTGCACCACACTATGCTATATTTAAAATACTGACTGAAATACCTCTTACTGTACTAGGAAGTACTTACTGTACTGCCACCAAGCAGGATAAGTAGTAAGTCTACATGGATTCCTCTAGAAACTCAAGTATGGTCTATGAATGAAAATAACATGTTTCACAAAGATGTACCACTAAGTAATGTTCAAGCTTGTACTCAAGCAAAGAAGACAATATATTGCATCTGCACACTACTACTCCCAAGACAGCAAAATGAAAAACAAGGCATTTAAAATATTTTATAATTTTATCACCTCACATGGTGACAAGGTTAGGTTAAGGTGGTTAGCTGATAAGGTTAAGGTGGACAACCTGCTTTCAAACCCAATCTACATCTCCAACCAGTGTTGCACTGATCTATGTGGATGTATCAGCTTGGGTCAGTACGGGTTAGAGCTCTTCACTTTAGGTTGGTGTTAGGTGGAGATGAATCAGATGCCTCTACATCAGGCTTCATTGAGCCTGACAGTGTAAATATGCATTCATACAGTTTATTAAACTGAAATAACAATTTGCAAAGGCAGGCAGAAAGGAAGAATACAATTATCTGAGGAGTCATTTTTTTGCCTGCAGAGAAGGGGCCCTTAATGATCCATGAACTGCTTTTAAGGAATCGATCAAAGATGATGAAGAAAAGCAAATTCCTACAGACTGTATGTATTTGGTTTAGGTGGCAAGGTTTGGTAGTGGGGGGGGGCTGCAGGAGTGGCCTCTGTGAGAAGAATCTAGGAGCGCTCTGTGCTGGAGACAGATGGTCCTGCAAAGAACCCACTGCTGGCCGCAGCTGAGCCTATCAGCCAAGTGTGTGACACCCCTGTGAAAACACATTTAAGAAAGGGCAGAAAATGCCAGACAGGCAGAGGAGGAGGGAAAACAACAACAACCACCACCACCACCAAAAGGAGTGAGAAACAGCAGAGGGAACACCAAGATCAGAGAAGAAGGAGGAAGAGGAGATGTTCCATGGTGGAGCAGATATTTCCCGTGGAGGACCAATGCTGGAACAGAAGAAAAGTGTGAGAAAGAAGGAGCAGCAGAGAGGAACCGCTGTGTATGGACCATAAACCCCCACCCCCCTGCACCACTTGGAGGAGCCAGTAGAGGGGTCTGCAGTGAAGGAGTGAAGTTAAGCATGGGAGAAGGGAGAGAACATGTCTTTTAATCTTTGTCTTTCTTTTTCCAACTTTCTGGATCTGTTTTAATTGGCAATAAATTAATTTTCGTCTAGTCAAGTCTGGTTTGCCTGCAACAATAATCAGTAAGACATCTCCCTGTCGCTATCAAAGCCCAGCAGCTTTCTCATCCTCTTATGTCCCCCTGTCCTGCTGAGGAGAAGGAGTCAGTGAGTGGCTAGGTAGGTATTTGGCTGTTAACTGATGCTAATGCACCATGAACATATATATACGCACATATATATAACTCTCAATTGTAAAACCTCTAAAGGGGTTTAAGTTTACTTTGGAAACATTTTAGCAATCTTCAAACTGCAAAAGGCCCTTCCATATCATTTAAGTAGTTATGAGAATTACTTCAAGCTTATTCTATCAAAACTTTATCTTTGGTCCCTAGAAAATGTTAGGGCTCCACAGGCCTTATTCATTGTGTCTAGCCTAGT
Organism: Mycteria americana; assembly: GCF_035582795.1. Classification (NCBI taxonomy): domain Eukaryota; kingdom Metazoa; phylum Chordata; class Aves; order Ciconiiformes; family Ciconiidae; genus Mycteria; species Mycteria americana. The sequence goes on from NC_134367.1 coordinate 44,288,091, forward strand.
GAATTTTCTCTGTCAGGGGCAATTAGCTAACATCCTGCTGGAAAGATACAGTCTGCTCTGCAAATAATATTCCAGAGTTTGCTGCAGGGAAGCTTCAATTCCTCTCTTACACTGAATGAAGTTCCTTAACTTCTGCTGTAGCCCATCTGTTTGGCTTTTGGCATGGTTAGTAGTACTTTTCAGGTTGTTGTGGTTTAGCCCCAGTCAGCAATTAAGTATCACACAGCCGCTTGCTCACTCTCCCCCCTGGTGGGATGAGGGAGAGAATCAGAAGAGCAAAAGTAAGAAAACTCATGGGTTGAGATAAGAACAGTTTAATAACTGGAACAATAATAATAATAATAATAACAACAATAATAATAATAGTAATGAAAAGGAAAACAACGAGAGAGAGAGAGAGAGGAACAAAAAAAAAGAAGAAAAAAAACCCGAGTGATGCAACCGCTCACCACCCACTGATCGATGCCCAGCCAGTCCCTGAGCAGTGATCACTGCCCTCTGGCCAACTCCCCCCAGTTTCTATACTGAGCATGACATCACATGGTATGGAATAGCCCTTTGGCCAGTTTGGATCAACTGTCTTGGCTGTGCCCCCTCCCGGTTTCTTGTGCGCCTGGCAGAGCATGGGAAGCTGAAAAGTCCTTGACCAGTGTAAATATTATTTAGCAACAACTAAAACATCAGCGTGTTATCAATATTATTCTTACACTAAAATCCAAAACACAGCACTATATCAGCTACTAGGATGAAAATTAACCCTATCCCAGCTGAAATCAGGACAAGGTGTTCCTCTCCTGCTCAGTTTCCTGCCTGACATGCAGGGCTTTTTGTCTCATCTGCGCTCATATTCAGTTAAGTTTCTTTTCTGTCATCTACTTCACAGAATGACAACAACAACAACAACAACAAATCTAATTTGTCTTCAAAAGTCAGTTTTGGCTCAGCAAACAATAATACACCAAAATTCTAAATGCATCATTGTTATATGATCTCCTTGTGTATTTTAGTTTTAATCTGAATTCTGGATTACATGAGCAAAAATCTTTTGTCTTGATTTGGGGATAATTACATTCCTTAAATCCTTTTCCTTAAATTGTAGGTGCTTCCTTCTTCTTAACCAAAGTCTTTACTCTGCGTAATTATACTGTGTTATACACATGTATATATAAATACTGTATACATTTTCACTTAACAGAGGTCCTGTTATCTACCAAATGGAAAAAAAACCCACACCACATGTCAGTTAGTGTCTCTCACCTCTTCCTTTAAGTCTACCAAAGGTGATTCTAATCACCACATTAACTGGTAGCTTGTTTTGGATTATTAGTTAGCATTTGATGAATTAACCACTATATACATGCATACATATATATGTGTCTGTGTGTCTGTGTGTTCATATACAGACACATATAAATATATACCTCAGTTATTGTAAACCACCCATAATATGTTCATAGCAGCAATTCTGGTAAGTTAAAGTGAACAGGGACACTAGGATTTCCAAAGATCCGCTAATAAGATAGTATAGAGAACATAACTTGTTATTCATCAAAGAGGTATTTTTCTCTTCTGAGTGAGAACTAGCCATATGCCTCAAGGTTATACCCAAAATCATTCCTGCTAGAACTGTAACTTCTTTTGGCCTATGGTGGAATACTAAAAAGTATTTATGTCACATAGAAAGCAAGCATCTTTGAAAGTCACTGGGTTATATCTTTTTAAAATTGTTAAAGCATGCCTCCATATCACAATCCAGTTCTCTTCAGATATGTCAAAGTTTGGCCACCAGAAACACTGATGTCATTAGATGTTTCTGAAAATACCACCAGACATGCGGAAATGACATCTTGTGTACCTGTTGTCACTATGTCTGTATGTTCTGAGAATTCCATAAAACTAACAAAGTTGATATTCATGTGGTGATCAAAATGAAACTTGACAATAAATTCTTCATAATTCATTTTACCTTGATTGTCATTGAAAATTACATTCTCATATGTTTTCTAGCCTAAACAATTTCTGCTGTATGATGAATTGTACACTAGAAGTGTCTGTGTCTTTCCACCGACTCAAAAACTAGACTTTCAATGTAAAAGCTCTATGTTGTACTAGCTCAGATTTATAAGTGTACACTGCAGGTACCTAAAGGTTAGATGACATGAATTTTATTTGTAGTGCCTGTTGCCAGAAAAACATACAGAATCACATCTTTGAAAGAAACTTACCACTTTTCACACAGTAAAAAGCAGGGCAATAAACTTCCAAATAGAACCATGAAAATAATTCTCCATGCCTACTTACAGCTAAACTGATGCTCAGTGGGATTATCAAATGATGCAAAGGTGGGTGGAAAAAGGCAAACATCACAATCATCTTCAAGAAAGGCAAGACAAGGTTTTGGAGACCTTCTGGCAAGTCAGTCTCATTTCAGTTCCTAGAAAGATTATGGAGCAAATCCCTCTGGAAGCCATTTTCAAGCACACAAAGGGCAAGAAAATGCAGGGAAAAAACAGGATAGGTTTGCCCAGAGCAAATTATGTCTTACCAGCCTGATTGCCTTATGTGATGAGAGGACAGGCTCTGCGCATAAAGGGAGAGCAGTGGATACTTTATACCTTGACTGTAGTAACACCTTCAACAGTCTCCCGTAATATTCTTACAGGCAAATTGGTGAGATATGGGCAGCGTAAGAGGACTATACAGTGGACTACCAGCCTCAAGGGTTATCATCAGTTGTACAAATCATGCTGGCTACTTGCAATGTGGCCAATACTATTTAATGTATTTATTAGTAATCTGGATGAGAGGATAGAGTCTTCTCTCAGTATGTTTGCCAGCAAGGCCAAGTTGGAGTAAGCAGACAATACATGGGAGGACAGAGCTGCTATTCAGAGGGACCTTGACAGTCAGGAGAAATGGGCAGATAGGGACCTCAGGAAGTACATCAAAGACAACCGTGAAATGCAGCAGTACAGGCTGGGCACCAAAAGAATTGAAAGCAGCTTCACAGAAAAGGAACTGAGGTCTCAGGTGGACAACAAGCTGACCACAAGTTGACACTCTGACCTTGCAAAGATGAAGACCAACTACATACTGACCTGTATTAGCAAGAGTATAGACGACAGGTCCAGGGAAGCAATCTTTCTCTGCCTTGCACTTGTGATACCATATGTAGTGTACTGTGTGCAGCTTTGCTCCCCAGTGGAAGAAAGAGATTGAGATACTAGAGTGATTCCAGGGGGCCACCAACATGATGTAGACATACTGGAGCATATGACATACAGTGAGAGGCAGAGAAAACTACGTTTGTTCATCCCAAAGAAAGGAAGGTTGAGGGGAGACCCATTTGCTGTTTTCATCTATTTCATGGGAGGATACAGATTAAGACAGAGCCAGACTGTTGTCAGAGGTGTACAGTGATGCACAGTGACAGTATAAGAGGCAATGGAGAGAAATTGGAACAGAGATATTCTGACCAGACATGAGAAAACTTTTTTTTGTTATGAAGGTAGTTAATCTCTAAACCAGATTGCCCAGAGAGGTTGTGTAATTTCCATCCTTGGAATTTTCAAACTCTATTAGATGTGGTCCTAAGCAACCTGCTGTAGTTTACCCTGCTTTGAGTTGAGGACTGGACTAGACGACCATAAGAGGTCCTTTTCAAATTAAGCCTAAATTAGCCTGCGATTCTTTCAGGATCTATGTATCCAGCTGAATGTTAAAAAAAATCCATAAACCGTTGGGGTAATTTTGCAAAAACTAGATAAATATCTACTGAAATAGAACATTGTATGCACACTATAATCAAAAAGACTCTTAGTCTTTGTATTTGGGGCATAAACTATGTAGACAGCAACTGTACTATAGACTGCAGTTTGTAGAGGTAAGCAGTGAACCCTTTAGATGTTTACACAAAGCCTGCAGTATATGCACAGAAACGTGTGTTAGTTGGGGTTTTGGAGGTTTCTGCATTTAACAACACTTTGCAAAGTATATCTCGATCCTCTGGGAGTGCTATAAATATAGGTGATTACTTATTGATTTTGAAAATGCTAATTTTAGTTTCAATGTGGATTCAGTTTTCCTGTTATATCTTGTTGATATGAATAGCATCCAGTGTCCAAGCTGGTAAGTAATTGAGGCTCTGGGAGTTTGACTGCTCTTATGCTAATTAAAATCTAATCATCATCATGAGAACAAACACCTACTGAGACTTTTTAACTATAACTCCTAAAGGATCTTCTCAAAGTTTGCATGCACACACATTCTTTGTCAAGTGTGAAGGCTACTTAAGATGCTGAACATATTACAGCTGTAATACCACTGTTTCTTCCAAGCTTAGGCACAGGATTGATCTCACTCTCAGTTCTGTGATTAAACATGTGCAACCTTTTTACTTCTGTCATGGACTGAGGACTCCTTTTCCCTTCCATCTCCCCACTCAGTGCTATATGGCCACAATTAAGACAGTGTTAAAAATGTTTTAATGGTCAGCTATATCTTTGACATTTATTTTTTTCAAAACCTGATTATAATATTAACCCAAGAACCATGAAATGTTCCTGTCTTTTGCAAGAACGTCATCTAGGAAACAAATACTGATGTATTCTTACACATATGGATAATGTAACACAAGCTTAATTTATGCATCCAAGTATAGATACTACTTTTTACCTAGAAACTGAAAATATGCTTTAAGAAAAGTGCTTTTGGATACACTGAAACTGTAAACACTCACTCTGGAATTGGACCACCTGTTATATACCGTGAATTCTGTCCATTGGCAATTGTGTGACTTTGATACATTAAGTTCTACCAAGCAATTAAAAAAGAAATAAAAGGACATCATGAAAAATTCTAGGGAGAATGACAATCCTGGTGCAGGTAAATCAAAATATTATTGCGTGTCTTATTCCATCAGTAGATTGTAAAAATATATAGACTGTGATAAGGATTTTTTTTTTAATCAATTTTAGGCAAAGAAACATCAAGAAAGTTTAAACAGTGGACATTTCTGACTTCAAGGATAATGATGAAAATGATTGCAGGTCTTTGAATTGTGAACTCTCAAGGACTACTTCTTAGTGCAACCCTTCTGCAGAGTCATCTTAAAAACCACTCCCTCCACTGATTTTCAAGCTGCATTTGATATCCTTCTGCTGTACATTACCTGTACATGCCAACAGTAGCTGAGAAGAGCTAATTATAATCATGGGAGGGGTGATAATTATAAACGGCAAGTTCCCAGTTGCCCTCCTGCCATAATTTTTTAGTACTGAAAGTGTGTGAAAACCATCAAAAGTTAAAATTGGTAACAGATTCTGCCCCTTTCCTCTGCAAATTCAGGGAAATTTTCATAAAGTGGATAGGAGGAGGCATAATTCCTCAGTGGAGACAACGTGCAAAAGAGAAATTTGAACAGTTCTAAGATGCTACATATTAATGCAGGGATATTTAGTTCAGTCATTTAAAAAATAAATAATATCATTCTGATCCAGATTTCTTCTGGTAGGTCCTTGAGTCACACTAGCAGATAAACCGAATAGTTTTAACTGGAATATAAAGGCAGGTCAAAGTAATGGAACCAACTTTATTAAACAGATTAAACAAAAAAAAGAGAGTACCTTAGAGAAAACAATTACTTTGGCGGTGTATTGCTATATTGAGTTTTGATGCTGTTGTTTAGATTACCTGACATTATGAAAGGAGACAATGTAGGACTTGGGTTTTGCCCTGTTTTGTTGAGGAAGGGGGCAGGACTCAACCTGTTTATCAGAAGCAAAAATAAAAGCTGTAGGTAGCTTTGGCCTCCATGGGAGAGCCTTCTATCTTAACAAAAAGGAAATTTGACAGACAGGCCAAATTCAGGCCAGCTAGTCAGTTCCACTGGAGTGGACCTACCAACATGGAAGAGTTTCTTCTGTCCTTTGTACAAGAAACACACATTTCGTGCCCCTGGAGTGGATCTACCAACATGGAAGAGTTTCTTCTCTCCTTTGTACAAGAACACACATTTCGGTCATGAAAAGAAGAATAGGAAGGAAATAATAAGAAAGAGGTGAACTTTGAAGTCACTTTTGGGCCACTGAAATTGTTGGGCCATGGAAGGAACCACTCAAGCACAACCCCAGAGAGGTTCAACCAGAACACTGTAAATGATTACAAGAAGGGAAAGCAAGATAACCATAGATCTCATGAAAAAAACCCAACTTATAATGGGATGTTGTAAGGGGATTTTGGAGATGTACAGAACTCCCCAAATGTATTAGGAGATGTTTAGAAAGAAGACCACAAGTGAAAAAAGGGAGAGATAAAGTAGATTATGCAGGAACAAGTGTGGGAAAACAGGGAGGAGAGGGGACAAAATGTGCCGGTCATGTGTAAACAGTAGTTGAGTATAATTCTCTGGTCAAGGCCTGCATCTGATTGTTGCAATGTGTCGTGTCCTCTTATTAAACTCTAACTATATTTCCTATGAGACACTCTGTGTGTGTGTGTTTGTAAATTTGTAAAGCACTTTAGGCTGGACTAGCCAGTGAGTTGGAAAAGGAGACCAGAATCTGGAAGGGCTCAAGGTCAGAGCTGGAGAGTGGATAAAAAAGGCTGAAGGTCTGGACATCCATGGCGGACGACCTTTTAAGGTCTGATCTAGGGCCCGAGGGACCCACGCCTGTGAATCATGACAGTGAGGGTGCATGCATGTTCGTACTGGTGAACTTCAAGCCTGGTTAACCAGAGAAGAGGAACAGGATAGGCCCATCTGTGTTGTTCACATTTATGAGTGCGGTTAGTGCTAATGTGGCTGTCAGTAAGGCCACGCTCTCCTGTTTGTATTGATCTGTGTGGCCTGACATGTTTCTGTTGTGTGTACATGTATTTGCATCTTTGGAATATGCACTCAGCCCTACTACTGAGCTGAAAATGGGGAACATCAGCAGCCACATCCAGCAAACCTGTGAAGAAATGTCTCCTGGGTTCATCTTCCTTTCACAGCTGAGATTTTTAATGTTACAGTTGTTGAGTTGTACTCAGAACTGACAGGATCTTTTTTTCTTGCCACCTGCACCTCTGTACCTGACACCACTCATACTGAAGCAGGTCTGTGAGCTTTTCTGCTGGGTTTTGCTGCAATACCTTTCAAATTTCCTGATGCTTTAAGCATTTCTTTTTTAATCTTGCTTCAAAGCACATGGCACATCTCTGAAGCCCTGGAATCATTCATATCTGAAGCACTCTGGGGTTTCTGAGTCACACTCTGTAATTTGAAGCATTTGAAGCACCTGGGAAGATCTGGGATGTATTTATTAATTATCTTCTTATAGCACCAAAGATATACATAGAGATGTACAGCCAAAATTAAAGACATGACATTTTTTTCCTCCCCCAGAAGCTTTAAATCTGGCTGATTGATCATATAAAGTGCCAATAAGTGCCACTGAATGTTACAGGACAACTGGGCTCCCAGGCTTTCTGGACCAGGTTCTAACAACAGGTAGAACATTTCCCTGTGAGGGAATTTTGTACTCTTAGATTAGATTCATACCTGAATTTTGGACGCTTAGGTGAACCAACCTTCTGAATCTTCTAAATTCAGGCACCCCTATTGCTTAAGGGATATGAGTTCTTCATTCTGCTTTTCACAGCAAGAAGAAATACACCAGTACCTGTCAGTGTGTCACAGGAGAACTTGGCTACTTCAGAAAAGCAGACAAATTCTGTTTATTGATGGGTGTCCCTGTGTGTCCTGGTTTCAGCTGGAATAGAGTTAATTTTCTTCCTAGTAGCCGGTATAGTGCTGTGTTTTGGATTTAGGATGAGAATAATGTGATGACACACTGATGTTTTAGTTGTTGCTAAGTAGTGCTTATATTAAGTCTGGGACTTTTCAGCTTCCCCTGCTCTGCCAGGTGCACAAGAAGCTGGGAGGGGGCACAGCCAGGACAGCTGACCCCAACTGGCCAAAGGGCTATTCCATACCATGTGATGTCATGCTCAGTATAGAAACTGGGGGGAGATGGCCAGGGAGCAGCGATCGCTGCTCGGGGACTGGCTGGGCATTGGTCAGTGGGTGGTGGGCAATTGCATTGTGCATCGCTTGTTTTGTACATATTATTATTATTATTATTATTATTATTATTATTATTATTATTATTATTTTCTCTTCCTCTGCTGTCCTATTAAACTGTCTTTATCTCAACCCACAGGTTTTTTTTTTTTCTGATTCTCTCCCCCATCCCACCAGGTGGGGGGAAGGTGAGCGAGCAGCTGTGTGGTGTTTAATTGCCGACTGGGGTTAAACCACGACACTGTGCCAGTATTGATATCTGAGACTGAAAGTCAGCTTATTGCTAGAGAAGAAATATGTGATATTATTTAACTGTAACTTGTTATAAATGCATAACAGCTGTGAAATAAGAGGTTCCCACAAAACTACGTGAAGCACTTTCTCAGGACACCTACTTGTCAGAGAGCAACTCTTCCTCCAAAATGGATTTTAGTTAAATTAAGAGAAAGCAAACTATTGCTTCTTGACGCAGCTTACTCAAAGATATCTAACTTCATAAAGCAGCATACACAGTACTCCTTCTATGACTGAAAACTCAAAAGCATTCTTTGTCACCCTGTGCCAACAGTGTGTATGTGATAAGCGTCCTTCCTCTCTTGCGTTATTACTAGGACTTTAAATTGGAAAATAATTTACTGAGGCTATCGGTTTGTTAGAGAAGGGTCCAAAGCAAAGCTCCAGTCCATGTTTGTGGAAGCTAAGGTCTAGCTCTATAATGTCAATTCATTCATATTGTTTGTTTCAATGTGACATGGAGTTCTGTTGCGGATGGAGTGAGCGTGCACTTCACTCGTTAGAGAGAAGTAAAAATATAGTTTATTGATACAGAATAGGGAGTTAACAAAGTTCAATGTGACAGTGTTTTAACAAGATTCGATGGCGAGGTGCATTCAATTATTTACTGCATAGAGGACAGGGTCAGACAAAACTGTCAGGGAGACCCTCCCGTTGAGTCATGAGGTTTGGAAAAGGATCCCCTTGCTTTCTAAACTCCTTCTCAGAGAGGAGTCTAGGTGCGGCTAGATCCAGTCCTAGTCCCAGACTTGGTCAACGGTTTATATCTAAAGGATTATATATATATATATATATATGCGCAATCAATCCTTTATATCACTTAGCTAAGATTTCAAAGTTTAGCGTGCTATTAGTCACTTACCGAGGATCTGTTGCGGCAAGGAATCTCTCAACCTCGAGGAGTAACCTTGAGAGGTGTCCCTGCTCAAGGGGAGATCCTGGCGTGCAGCCCGCTGCCATGCAGGAGAGATCAAAGGGCTCTTGGGCTGCTCGCTATTTATGGGGGATAAGATGATTGACCCATAGTCATATTTACATGCTGACCACAGGTTTTAGTTTCTTCGGTGGGTGCATTGCACAATAGCCCTAGGCTATTGTGTTGTTATCTGTCTCCTGAATCCACTTTGAGCTGATGCAGCCGTCGTGACCAGATGCATCCATTACAATCACCACTGGTGGTTATCACCTAAGCAGGGTTGCAGGAGATAAAGGTCGAGGGCGGGGGAAGCACACCCTCACAGGTTCCTGCTCAAGCTCCTTCCTCTTCCATTTCCTTTTCTGTTTCTGATTCTTGTTTAGATATTGTCCATTGTCATTGCTGGCAGTGAAGCAGTAAGCTCTCCCTACATGTATATTCATACAGAGAGAATAATTCATGAAATCACAACTCGTCTCTGGACTCCCCTCATTTTTCCTTCTCATGGATAGCTTTCTCCTTTCTCCTTCACTTGTCTAGGCATGAACTGATGTCCTATTTTTGTATCATTTCTTTAGTTTCAGGCTCAGCTTTTCAAACTTTCTATTTATACAGTCAAACAGAAAATGGATAGAAATTCTAGACTTGACAAGAGACTTGCAATTTTTTCTGGCTTCTTTACAATTATCAGTTTCTTCAAGGTACTTAAATGTATGAGTAGTAGACCTGAACCAAACTATAATCCTTTTCCTTCTTTCCTCCAAATCTACTCCTTATAGTTAAATCACTTTGACTATAGGACACCATCCAAGATTAGGTGGAGGAACAATGGGTGCATGAAGTTGTAACAAAAATACAGTCACAGGAAAGATTGTACCACATTCTCCTTCTTCCTGTGCAACCCTCTCTATATATGCCAATTGTCATATTAGATATCAGAGCGTATAAGAACAGATGGGCTATCTTGACATGGGCTTGTACTAAAAATACAGAGGTCAATAGTTTGATTAGTACTCTGGATTCTGTGATAATGTATATAATTTGTTCCACAGACAGCTTAACACTGTTGAAATTATTTTATTCCTTTTGTGACACTAAAATCTTACAAACAGCTAGAAAACACCGGCACTATATGTACTATATTAAGTATCAATGGGGTTAAATAACAAAGCTGATTTTTTTCAGTTGGTAAGTCAGCAGTTCAAGGGATTATTCCCCCAGCAGTTTAAACATTTACAATGCCACATACACAGCATCATTTGGATTCTAATGGGTCAAATATAAACTTTTCCAGATTTATTTGGGGCTGAAGGATACCTTAGGTGACAAGAAATGCCTGTTGTTATGACTCATCATATCATAGTAGCACACTAAAGCCTGACTTTGAAGAAGGGTTATAACGTGGCCTATTTTATTGTGCTGATAATTAATTGCAGGTGCACATAATCAAGATACAATTCATTGCCAGTGCCAAACTATGCCATAAAGCTAAGGAAACTGACACTGAAAATATGGCCTGAAGGGTTTTGTTCCTACTACTGTTCAAGTTGATGGCAAAAACTCCTACTGATCTGAACGGGAACAGAATTTGGTCCTAGCTGTTGGATGTTGTGCCTGTGAGTAAGAGTACTTTTCTTTTAATGTAAATTGACATGTCTCAGTCTGACAAATTCTTTTCATTATGGGCACTAGGATTACTTCATGGCCTAAGGCATTCATGGCTCTAAACTGTTCTTGGCATTTTAAAAAATAATAATTTTAAGCCTATCCCCTCTCTTATTATATTTTGGGTCCTTAATTTCTCAGGCTTCTGTAAAATCAAGTGCTGTAACACAAAGCCTGAAAACGTGAACACTAGTATTGTACAGGGCAACACAATTTTTTGCTGCTTCCTAACTGCAGTGTCTGCAATTGAAATATCAAAGGGTAAATTCAGGACTGCGTTTAGGCCAATGCATTCCCATTGGTTTTGGTGTAAGGATATAATGGAAAGCAGAACTGATTATGAAAAGAAAGTAAATATTTGCCACAGGCATGTCTCTCCCTCTAGCTTTTACAAAAAGTACAAATACTTTTTTTTAATCATGAGCTGCTTTTACTTCTATAGAGAAAGAAGGCAGGATGCTGCCAGACAGAGCATCCTCCACATCTTTGCTATCCTTTGCCAGGTACACGTATTGTGCGGTTATGCTTCCAGTCTCTTTTTTACAAGATATGACCTTCTACAATTTCCATGACATTCAGAAACTCACTCATGTCATGGCATGGGTAATATCTGTGTAGTCAGTCCTCTCAGCTGCACTGTATAAAGCTGCCAATGCAGGAAATATGGCATTTCAGACTAAAGGAACATATTCCTTGACCCCAGCTCCAACTGGCAAATGTAGGAAACACTAACATTTAAGAGTAGAGAAAATGGTAAAAGAAAGAGTGTGAGGACAGAGGTTTCCTGTTTAAAAACTGTCATTAAAAGAAAAGGAGGGGGGAAAAAAGAGAGAAAAAAAAGGAACAGGCTGCCGTGTTAGCATGCATTTGCAAGGAAGAATCATTTAGTCAATTCAATAAATAAATGCTTGGTCTTCTAATGAAGTTCTCAGGAGTTTTAAACCAATAGTGAAGGGAAGAAAAGGCTGGTCTTTTTTCCTAGCAGGAATAAATGTTATTTCTAATATATATAACGATATTTCAAAACTGTACAGATGGTCTATTGGGGGGGTAATTATCAATTTCTGTAGTAATTATATTAGTGGCAATTATGGAATTTTACATCAAAAATGGATTCTGCCCCAACAGTGAAGCTGGGTAGGTGGTATCACCTGAACAGTTTTATTCTTCATACTGTAGCAGCAGAGAAATCAATTATGGATTCTCCCCTCCCTCCTCTCTGTTAGTCATATTTGAAGTTTTGACACTGCGCGTTCCGTTTATTTGCTGCTGGCCTAATAATCCCCTGCATGCTGGGAAAACCTTTGTTCTCTGACAGAAGTAATAAAGCTGTCTGCACGATTCCCTCTTGTGAGACATGGAGTGCTCCCATTTTATTTAATCTGGTGGTGTGCAGCCTTTTCAAAGTAAACACTTCACAGGGACCAAATGAGGAATGACATCCCAGTGACTGGCCTGCGTGACCAAAAAAAATTAAAAACTTGCCTGTCAAGGAAAAAAACAATGACTCTTAATTTCAGATTCCCCCCTCCCCTCAAGAAACCTGCATGAGAAACCTAGGTCAAATGGTTTTTAGCTCTCATTTCTGCTGGAGCGTGTGTCTTCCTGTGGAAGTGCTTCAGCTTTCCCCTGCTCTTCATTCACTCGTTCCCACTGAATGGCAGCATACAGAAAATGAAGAGATCTAAATGCCAGCAGGAGGCTGGCTGCTTTCTTCTAGGCATGTCCTGAGCCCAGTCACCCAGAACAACTTGTGATCTCTGGACAAAGACACTCACAGCAGGTGGCCATATCAAGAAATTTTCCTCCTGGAATTAGATATTATTCCAGGAATCACTACTGAGTCAAACATAATGCCCCATCCTGCTGGGTCAAGTAGGATTTCATTTCAATTTCTTTACACAACGATGCGTTTCATCTTGTCTGCGTACAATGACAGTGCTCAGGCATGAAATAAATTGAAGTGCTTGAAAGGCAGAATTATCCCTTGAACCTGCAGCATTCCCGACCCCAAAAACATACATTGTCAAGTGAGTTCCAGATAAGCAGGATCTTCACTGAGTGTTTGTGCTGCTTGGCTTCCTTTAATCATACTCCCTTTTGTAAAAGGGATTTTCGAGGGGAAAGATAAATCATTGCTGAGGAAAAAGGTCATTTTCAAAAGGCTTTAAGAGCTTCATTTTGTGTGGTTTTTCAAGGTGAAACAGGTAATTCAGTGCAGTGAAAACCTTTTGTATTCAACTTAATTCACAGTTCACACTACCAAGAAAAAAGTAATGAAATAAGCTTGAATAAAATTCTTCATTAAAACTGTTCTCATAGGTGTGTGAGCCACATTTTGTTGTTTGCTAATACATTGGTCTGAATATTGAAAAACAAATTTATGACTAATAGTGAAGCTATATAGCCTGGCTTTAAATCATCTGTGCCTCCAATATTGGACCATTTTCTTGCTGTAGTACAAAAGGCATCAATAATTTCTTCTGGGAATCACTTTTGTAACGCGTGTACTGAATATACTGATACTGAGACATCCAGGCATATCATTGGCATCCTGCCAACAACCAGACGGAGGCTCATATTTTTAGGGTAGGGTAGCAAATGTTTTGCAATGTTTTGTGGATAATGAGCCTGACCTGGATATAGGGACTCTTTCTGTACCTCTTTCAGACTACTAGTGTAGACCTTCCAGATCTCTGGTCACAGGTCAGACATCTATCTTTGTTTAAGATTTCTGTGCTCTGTAGTTTAACCTCAGGATATGAGCTCAATGTAAGAATGACCAGATGAGTATACATAGCTTGGATTAGTAGAACAAGTCATGATCCTTTCAACTGTAATGAACACACTTCCCTGTTCTTTCTGATTTTTCCCACTGAGCTGAGTAACCTGTAAAGCATGGCTGCATGCATTTCACTGGGAACAATTGTGCAAAATGTTCATTGATGTTAACTGATTAATTTACAACCTTAAATAATAACCCTAATTGAGAAAGTCCTCTTTCTTAATGAGGACAAAATATTTTTAAAACATGCATCTGTATCAAGAATGGGGAATACAGAAACTGATCTTGTTTGCTTACTTGTTTTTCCCTCACATAAAATAACATTGATTAAAATATGGTCACCTTCAACTCTGATCCAGATCAAATACCTGCCCTAAAACTGCTGTAGAGACTAAAGATAGTCATATTTTAGTAGAAATAGGCAGAAATGCTCCTAAAAATGAAAGTTCTTCTGTGAGATTACTTCATTCCTTTGTTATTTCCTCTTTTAGGGAAATAAGAACCCTAACAAAATTCAACCAAGACCGCAGATAGAATATGCCTGATGAGGGATCTCATGAAGAAATTGTGTTCCCCAAGCTCATCTTCTTGTCCCTATCACATCTACTTGTTTAACAAAAGATATTACTCCTGCCTCCAGATTCTTTTTCTTTGTGGAACACAGTGTGTTTATTAAGAAGTACCTTACAGAGATTGTACATAGCACATGGGATGAGTCATGCTTATGGGCTGTGGCAAAGTACTGTGAATCTAGTTTAAATTTTCAATATATTGCATCTCTCCAAACCAAGAGCCATGGACCAAGTGCCCAACTGATGCTATTGATCCAGTGGAGAGGATATAAATATAGTGCTGTTCATACAATAACAATTGAAAGGATTAATTCATTTAGGAGAGAGATTGGCTGTATTAAGAAAGACAATTAGTATATTAATTTTGTGTAAACAATTCCAAAATGAAAAAAAAAAAAAAAAGATAAAAATGTCTATTCTGCACAATTATTTTTATCATATCCTGGTGGCTGCAAGAAGCCATGTCAACCTTGGGAAGAATTCTCCTTCAGTATGATCATTAGAGTGGATAAACCTTGCCTGGAACATAGGAAATAGCCAGGGTAGAAGAGAATAAATATGGGAAAGGAAAGACATGGCTTCACAGAACTTATTATTAAGAGTAAAGCAGCTCATGCACTCATTGATGTCCTTCTGATTACTCTAATGTGAGACTATTCTAAATTAGTCTCAGATCTGTCTGTTCCTCCAGAAAGAAAAAATGTGGTCCTAGAGGTAATTTAATCACAAGGGCAATGCCCATTTTCATATAAACCCTTTCTCTTCAAGGCCATTAGTAGAATTTTAACCTACAAGGCAAGGTATATGTTCTATTCCAATGAAAATTTTGGACCCAAGTCTACTAATCTTATAGTAAATCAGGGCCTCTCAGTGCATTCAAGCATCTTCAGAGAAAAGGTTACAGGGGAAATCCTAATTAATTTTCTTCAGTAGATAATTAGCCTATTAACATGATCTGAATCAGAAATATTCTGGTGTGGATTTAGTTTTTCAAAATGGGATAAATCAGAAAAAAACTCTTATACTAAAATTAAGTTTGTGACAAAATAAATATATCAGTCTTGTGGGGAAAAATGTATATTTCTCATAGTTATTGTTTGTTCAAGGTCACAATTTACATTTATTTGTACCACATACCTATTTGGTGCTCTTAACCTTAAATTTCTGATTTCTTCTTATCACATGGACATTAAGTTTGTTTTTCTAGGGAGTTTTTCAGCTGCTTTCCCTCCATTCTTTTTTTTTTTCCTCAAAACTTGATAATGCCTAAAGTTATACCAAAAATTAAAAAACAGCTTTCCATGTTCCAGAGAGATTATTTTTGTTTAGTAGGGAAGGGAAGTTTACATTTATTAACAAACAAACAAACAACAACAAAAAGGTAATCCTAAAGTAAGCTAAGAGCATCTATGGCTATCACCAAACACCAGTGTATATAAAGTGATCTTTTTTCATTATAACTGAAACGGGTTTGTGGGCTATCTAAAATTCCACTGACTACAAGGTGTTAGGCAGTTCACACCACTGGATTTTTTTTTTTTATTAGGAAATCCATCATTCTATACGTAAGGATAGTAGCAGCGTTTATAATAATCTAGTACTCTTCTGTGTAATTATACACAATGCAGCAACCTACAGTGGCTACAGTGGCAGAGATTAAACACATCTCTTAGACGTTCCATCTTTACGTAAGGAAAGACACGGCATCATTTTTCAGTAATCTTGTCCATTAATTATGGAACTGAGTAAACAGAAATTCAGAGATAAAATGTTGTGGTTATATTGTCTTGATCTAAAACTTGCCAACAGTAACAATCCTCTGTAATCAGAGTGCCAGAAAGCTAATGACCCTACAGTTTCAGAAGACAGGAAAGAAACTGAGAGGACAATTTGTTTTCATTCTTAAAGCACTGCAAGCAGCTAGCAATCATGAAAATGCAAACAAGATAGTTAATTGTCTTGATAATTAAAACATATGCATCATTACTGTCTCATTTCCTTAAAATTTCAAACTATTCCACTGAAAAAAAGATAAATTGAAACGAAATACCTTCATGCTGGTATAGTGAAATCAGACAAATGTTTAGTCCAAAGCAAAATGTTCCTTCCTCCTCTTTTCTTCTCAGAGTGTTAATTCAATGTTTATTCTGAATTGCAGCTGGAATACACAAAAAACTTCTCATTTCTTGATTGCAACCTGTCTTATAATTTTTCTACTTTATAAAAGTATGCTTCCAGTAGGTATTGCGTTGCTTGGGGGGTTTTGCTTGTTTGTTTGTTTTCTAATGTATATTTTAATTTTAAAAATTGACGTAAAATGCAATTTCCATAAATGTGTATTTATACTAAGTTTACTGAGGCAGGGCAATGTCAGGGCAGTGGAGAGACCCGCCAGGAGCCAGCAGCTCTCGCGGGAGACGCTGATGAGGCCTGGGTATTGCCGGAGCAACCATGATCACCCCCATGCCTATAAAAAGCAGCCTGGGGAGTGGGAGCAACCAGGACCACTGGCAACAGCGCGGGTGAACAGAGCATGGCGCGTCAGCCATGGCGTGGTGCGGCAGTTTGCGCTGCAGGGCACGCAGGAAGGGCGTAGTCACCCTATCAGCTCAAGGGGTGAGTTCAACTGGTAGTCATCATCCTCCCAGAAGGAGCTTAGTTACGGCATCCACCCGACAGAAAGCCACGTCCTCTGCGCTCGCCACAATGGATGTGGCAACCCAGACAGAGCTCCCACGAAAACATGCAGCCACCAAGGTGTCGGGCTGCAGAGAGTGCCAGAGCCTTTCGCTGGTAACAGAAGGCAGTAGTGAGAACAGCTGTGTGAGGTGTGACCAGGTAGGCGATCTGCTCAGCTTGGTGGCAGAGCTACAAGAGGAAGTAGAAAGGTTAAGGAGCATCAGGGAGTCTGAGAAAGAGACAGTCTGGTGGAACCATGCTCTGCCCTCCCTGAGACAGAAACAGGAACAGCCACCAGAAAAAAAACAAGATCAAGGAGATCCTGCACCCTCCCTCCACCAGGCTGAAGGCAGTAGCTTAAAGGAAAGGAGTGAATGGAGGCAAGTCCACACTCAGGGTGGCAGGCAAACGCCCTCCTTGCCCACCTCGCCTTCCCAGGTGCCTCCATACAACATGTATGAGGCTCTGAATGTGGAAGGCCAATTAATGCATGATGTGGATGATGGTCCATCTAAACCAGAGGTGTCATCAAGGTCAGAAAGGCCTACCCCCTGTATTATGAGCACCTCCACGAGGAAGAAAAGACAGGTTATAGTTATAGGCGACTCCCTTCTGAGGGGAACAGAGGGTCCAATATGCCAGACAGACCCTCTTAGGGAAGTCTGCTGTCTCCCTGGGGCCTGGGTTAAGGACGTCACTAGGAAACTTCTTAGCCAAGTACGGCCCTCGGACTATTATCCATTACTGCTCTTCCATGTGGGTGGCAATGAAGCTGCAACATGTAGTCCAAGGGCAATCAAAAGAGACTTCAGGGCCTTGGGATGGTTCATAAAGGAATCTAGAGCACAGGTTATTTTTTCCTCTCTCCTTCCAGTTGCAGGCAGTGACATTGGAAGAAACAGATGGGCCCAGTCTATTAATACATGGTTCCGTGGCTGGCGTCACCACCACAGTTTTGGGGTTTTTGATAATAGGATGGCCTACATGGCACGAGGCTTGCTGGCATCAGATGGGATTCACATTTCTCAAAGGGAGAAAGAGGGTCTTTGCTCACAAGCTAGCGGGGCTCATTGACAGAGCTTTAAACTAGACTTGAAGGGGGAGAGGGATAGTATCAGGCTTGCCCGTGACAAGCTGTGGGATGACACGCCAAGGTTAGAGGGAAGGGGTGGGCCCTCAGCCTGTTGCTCTGAGATGTGCTGGCTGCACTGCAGCACGCTTGAGGTCTTATGGAGATGAGCCGGGGGCTCCTAAGGTAATAGGAGCCAACAGGGAAACAGCAGTGAAATACCTCAAAGGAATTCAGGGGTGTTCCTCTAAGAAGGTGACACGGCTGTCGCAGCCCAGCTGAAGTGCCTGTACACAAATGCATGCAGCATGGGCAACAAACAGGAGGAGCTGGAAGTCACCATGCTGCTAGAAAGCTATGACCTAGTTGCCGTTGCTGAAACTTGGTGGGACGAATCCTATAACTGGAGTGTGGCTATCAATGGCTGCAGGCTGTTCAGAAGGGACAGGTGAGGACGGAGGGGTGGAGATGTTGCCCCCTACATTAAGAAATGGATAGAGTGTGAAGACCTGTCTCTCAAGAATAGCTACGAGCAGGTTGAAAGCTTATGGATAAGAATCAGAGACCAAGGCAACAAAGGAAACCTTGCGGTTGGTGTCTACTACAGGCCATACTATCTTTAAGGACACTTTCCATAGATCGCAAGAGCTCTCGATCCTCAGGTGTAAGAAATCAGGAAAGGAAGGCAAGAGACTGGCATGGCTGAGTTGAGACCTGCTAGTCAAACTAAAGGGCAGAAGGAAATGCACAGGCAGTGGAAGCAGGGACAGGTATCCTGGGAAGAGTATAAGGACGCTGCATGGTTGCATAAGGATGGGGTCAGGAAGGCCAAGGCGCAGCTGGAGCTCAACTTGGCAAGGGATGCAAAGAATAATAAGAAGGGCTTCTACAGGTATGTTAGCCGGAAAAGGAAGGTCAAAGAAAGCATACCCATCCTGATGAGCAAGACTGGCAAACTGCTAACAACAGATGAGGAGAAGGCTGAGGCATTCAACAATATTTTTGTCTCAGTCTTCACTGGCAACCTATCTTCCCACACCTCTCAAGCAGATGGACCGCAAGATGGGGACTAGGGGAGCTAAGTGCCTCCCAGTGTAAGAGAAGATGAGGTTTGTGACCATCTGAGGAACCTGAACATAGGTAAGTCTATGGGACCTGATGAGATGCATCCCAGAGTCCTGAGGGAATTGGCTGATGTAGTTGCCAAGCCACTCTCCATGATATTGGAAAAGTCATGGCAGTCAGGTGAAGTCCCTGGTGACTGGAAAAAGGGAAACATTGCAGCCATTTTTAAAAAAGGTAGAAAGGAGGACCCAGGGAACTACCAACCTGTCAGCCTCACCTCTGTGCCTGGGAAGATCATGGAACAGATCCTCCTAGAAGCTATGCTAAGGCGTATGGAGGGCAGGGAGGTGATTTGAGACAGCCAGCATGGCTTCACTGAGGGCAAGTCCTGCCTGACCAACCTAGTGGCCTTCTATGATGGAGTGACTACATCAGTGGACAAGGGAAGACCTACGGATGTTGTCTATCTGGATTTCTGTAAGGCCTTTGACATGGTCTCCCACAACATCCTTCTCTCTAAATTGGAGAGATATGGATTTGATGGGTGGACTGTTCAGTGGATGAGGAATTGGTTGGATGGTTGCATCCAGAGGGTAGCGGTCAACAGCTTGATGTCCAGATGGAGATCAGTGACAAGTGGTGTCCCTCAGGGGTCCTTATTGGGAGCAGTACTGTTTAATATCTCCATCAATGACATAGACAGTGGGATGGAGTGCACCCTCACCAAGTTTGCAGATGATACCAAGCTGAGTGGTGCAGTTGACATGCCTGAGGGATGGGATGCCATCCAGAGGGACCTGGACAAGCTTGAGAAGTGGGCCCGTGTGAACCTCATGAGGTTCAACAAGGCCAAGTGCGAGGTCCTGCACGTGGGTCGGGGCAACCCCTGGTTTTGATACATGCTGGGGGATGAAGGGGCTGAGAGCAGCCCTGCGGAGAAGGACTTGGGGGTACTGGTGGATGAAAAGCTGGACATGAGCCAGCAATGTGCACTCGCAGCCCAGAAGGCCAACCGTATCCTGGGCTGCATGAAAAGAAGCATGGCCAGCAGGTCAAGGGAGGTGATTCTGCCCCTCTACTCTGCTCTGGTGAGACACCACCTGGAGTACTGCATCCAGCTCTGGAGCCCTCAGCACAAAAAGGACATGGAGCTTTTTGTCCATGTCCTCTGGACCCTGAGGTCCAGAGTGACTACATCCGTGGACAAGGGAAGAGCTACAGGTCCAGAGGAGGGCCATGAAAATGATCAGAGGGATGGAACACCTGTCCTATGAAGAAAGGCTGAGAGATTTGGGGTGGTTCAGCCTGGAGAAGGCTCTGGGGAGACCGTATTGTGGCCTTTCAGTACTTAAAGGGGGCTTATAAGAAAGATGGGGACAGACTTTTTAGCAGGGCCTGTTTTGATAGGACAAGGGGTAATGGTTTTAAACTAAAGGAGGGTAGAGTTAGGCTGGACAGAAGGAAGAAATTTTTTATGATGAGGGTGGTGAAATACTGGAACAGGTTGCCCAGAGAGGTGGTAGGTGCCCCATCCCTGGAAACATTCAAGGTCAGGTTGGATGGGGCTCTGAGCAACCTAATCCAGTTGAAGATGTCCCAGCTCATTGCAGGGGTGTTGGACTAGATGACCTTTAAAGGTCCCTTCCAACCTGAACTATGATTCTATGATAAGTCACCAAGAGAAATACAAGGAAAGTCACTTAAATCCCAACCACAGACAATATTTTATGAAAAAAAGTATTCTTATTTTGAACAAATTAATTTTTTTTCAGCATTTGTTAATTAAAAGACAAAAATACCTATCAGTCATTTTATAAGTTAATTTTCTTGTCTCACTGCATTTACATCAATAACTGTATATTTCAAGAGGGGGGGGTTACAAGACCGTTTATCATGTTTACATTACTGATAAGTGCACACACACATCCCTGATAGGTATAGTAATTTCTTTTAGATGTGTTAATTCTTATCTGAAGACTAATTGGTAATTTGGTTGCTGACTATGTTTGGTGCTGAAGTCATTCTAGGAATATCAGATAACAGTTGTTATAGTTCATGATAAGCCTAGTCTTTATTTAAATAAAAAACTGCATAAAAATAGTATACTTACAATTGCTGAGTCCAGTTTACGAGTTCTTTTGTGTGCACATATAAAAATATATAAGCATGGCTTTGTATTAGATAATCCTTATTGTCAGGCATGTTTTGATCTGTCAGATGTAAATTGGAAAGTTGCACAAATATGCATTTTCTTGAATATATGTGTAGGAGCATTCCCCCACATTTTTTTTTCATAGACTTTAGCTTTTCCTGTTGGGAAGTCTAGCCACCTCCCAGGGGAAGCTTTTCCATGGGAAATGAGGTATCCATCCTCACCAGGAACTTATAACCCTGAGTCTTTGGGAGGTTTTTTTTCCCACCGGCCAGGCACCAAGCCTGGCACCAAGCCTGGCACCATAGCACATTAGGAAAGGGAGTACGAACTGGAATTGGAGTTATACCGCTCCCACAGAGCAGCCCTCAGTGGAGGGATCTCCACCAGCTAAAAAACGCAAAGGCAACCACTGCACCTACCTGGAATTCTCTAATTAGCCCTTTACAAAACTCACACCTTTTTCACTGCCAACTCAGCAGTACTCAATTAGCATGTACATCCATGAACTCCTTCATCTGAAGCGGTCTGCTAAACAAGCGGAATTTCTTCCACAATACACAGCTAATGGCCAAGTCTTTTATATCATAATTTTTTTCAGTATTATGGGTTTGTTGAACAAATCAGGTCCCTGTCTACAATGCTGCAATCCCTGCATTTTAGAATGAAGAGTGTGACAAACAAGAATGACCTTAAATGTTTTATATAGGTTCTGACTTGTATTTACAGTTTCTTAATTTGTGCAAATGAAGAGGGTATCATTCATCAAATCACTACAGAGTTTGCTTTTCTTTTTGACTCAGTTCTTCTGTAGAGTCTTATGCTTTGGAATCATAGGAATATTGTTCAGGTGCTTATTTATTCAGTGTCCATAAAATGAAAATTAAAGACATCTCTGCAGGTGGATTGCTGTAGATAGTGACATTATCATATTATCTTGAGTAAAACTTCCCATTCTCCCTCCTCTTTCTATGCCTATTATATGTGTCTGTGAGATGGGGAAGAGGGGTTCTGTGTGAATTTTTTTGTTCTCGTTCCCTGCTCTCAGTGAAGATTCACTTTCTGTTCTTTTAGCAGGAAACTGTGCTTTGTTTAGCCATTAATTCAAGACTATATTTTACTATTATTATTTCTATTTTTATTGTTTACTTCTATACAACAGAATGAGATTTGACTCTGTCAGGCACTGTACACATACAAATGAAAAAGATAGACCATGGCTCAAAGAATTCATGTCCTTAAGATAATAAAAGCCTTAGCAGATAAAACACAAGGAGAAAAAAGCAAGATTAATGATTAATGATTGATACAATAAACAGTCATTTCTACATGTCAGTGCCAGGACCATGCTTTTAATGTACATGCTTACACAAGGACCAGCAATGAATTCCAGTATTTGGATATGGAAAATTGTCTCTTACCTAGAGAAGATGTGAAGATAGCAATGAATAAAAGATGTAAAAGTATGTTCCTGGAACTGATGGTCAAAGAAGACCTTTTACGGGAACATCAAGAAAAGCTACCAATAAATACCACCCAGCCATCAAAATAAACTAATTGAACTGAGTAGTATGTCTCAGAACAGAAAAGAGTTCAGTCTATGAAAAAAATATTGAAATGTCATTCAAAACCCAGCCGCAAACAAAGAACATTTTATTTCAAGTTCTTATATATAAGGTTAATAATCTGTATTTAAAGATGAAGAATAAATATGACATTCCTGTGCTTCCATTTATAGGAAGCCTGTTTGAAAAACTTTATGATTTCTTTATTTTTCTAAATTTTATTCATAAGCATGGGGTGTTGTTCTGATTCAAAAGTGTCATTCAGCTAAGGAACACGGGAGCTACATAACAGCTAAAAGAGTTAGTGGTACAACTTACTAACTTCAGGGATTCAGTCTTTCTCAATTTTAAAAATTAAAGTAATAAAGTGTTCCAAAATCATAAAAAAATATATTTAAAGCTGGTTTATTAATTCTGATATTGTTATTGTTATACTAGTAGTACGCATAATCTACCGGACATCTACCACTAACTACTTTTAAGATTCGAGTGCAATATTTGGGACTGAAGTTTTTCTAGTTCTGTAAGAACTGGTCATGAGATAATATTCAATTTATTCTAACAAGCATTTTTAATTCTAATACCATTTTCTAATTGATCTGTGGGGACAGTTTTCACAGGTACAAAGGGATGATGTTAATAAAAAGCCACTAGATGTTCCTTTCCATTCAAGGCCTTTAAGGTGAGTCACAATTCTCAAAAAGCTCTCACTATTGCATAGCATCGGCAACAATATAACTTTACTTTCTATGACCGTTTTGTGAAGACTGTGTATCCCCAGTGGGAGTCATCCTGGGTCTTCAAGATGAACTTACATTGACAATGGCATTTTTTTCTTCAAATAGGCATGATATGAAATCTACTGATATGAAAAGCATACTTACTAAGTGTGCATCAAGACTCATGGTCCTGATGGTGGAGTTGCTCTGCTAGAAAGATGGAGGATCAGGAGAATGGAGCAAAATCAGTGAGGAATTGGTTTGATCCTGTTTCAGTCCTAACAGTAGAATTCATGGTAATACAGCGTACCACCATTTGGCATATAAGCCATGTTTTGCAAAATATAGAGCTATGTTGCTGGATATAAAACAGAGATTATGCTACTGCTAATGAAGTAAAAAAAAAAGAAAGCCAATGGCCATATATTGCAGTTCTGATTCGCTGTGAAATAATTCCCAAGGAAACTGAAGAATCGTTGTCTGTTTGTTTAATCCAGCACCTGTAAATACAGCAAGACTCTTGTTAATTGTAGGGGACACAAGGTGGTGGGATTAAACTTTGCGTGGTTACCAAAGTGCTAATCAACAATATAAAGTGTGAATATTGTTACTTGTCTGTAACATGCAAAACATTTGCTGCCAGGCAGGAGATATGTTTGGTCAGCAAATTAGACAGACTGACAGATTTTTTTTGCTGGTTCTCCTACATAGAGAAATGGAGAAAGTTCTGTTTTCACTAACTTTCAGAATATGCTTATTACAAGTACATGAAGTATTTCCCTGCAAAATGGATTAGCTGCTGAGATGTCTCACAGGCATGGGGGTGTCTCTTAATGCCATAGTGAGCAGGAGGCAGCACTATAATTTAATATCAGGCATGACTGGATAGCAGCAAAAATTGCAAGAAAAAAGAACCTTGTCATAAAAAAGATCAAAGATCAGTTTCAGATACCTGAAATTTGCTTAGAAGATAACTCTTTTGCAGTGGGCAAAACACATCATGATGCTGCAGGTGAGTGATATGGAATGTGTAGAAAGGCAAAAATAGCAGAACAGTTCAAAGACTTCAAGATACATTGAATTATGAGAAGCAGCCTGTCCCTATGTCTTCCATTTGAAGAAGTCACTGGAGTAAACTCTTTTGTACAGAGATAGACAGTTGTACATTTGGGAGGTTGATGTATGTACTCATTTGGTCATTAATGACAAAATTCTGTGTCCCTTGTGATCAGCAGTCTCCACAGAAGCTTCATGGAAGGGATGTGCTTTGCATTCTTACAAAAGTATATGGGATGCACTGCTGGCCTTCAATGTATGTCTTTGAAATTATACCAGTGAAAGAAGAAAAAATAGAAATGCCTGTTTAAAAAAAAATTTAAAAAATAGCTGTTCATATTTCCTTTAAGGTCACTGAAGGTTATTAACAGTTTAGCCAAACATCTGTCAGAGATAGTTTAGTTATATTTGCTCTGTGATCTGTACTAAATGGTCTAGTCATAGTGCATTTCTATTGCTTTATACACATAGCATTTCAAAAATCTAAACCCAAGAACAAGCAGTGGTTGTTATAAACAAGAAAGAACTCTCAGAAGTACTAGTCTTGGTACAGTAACTATCTGTAAATGTCAAAAGCATATAATGATTTACATTACCTTTTCTTAGACTTTGCTTTCAAGGGTATAGGTTCTCCTTTGTGACCTACAGCTGAGACAATGTCAAGCCAAAAATAGTAACACATGCAAAAATATATAGAAATAGAAGAATAGCAGTGAATTAATGGCAAGTAAGAACAAAAAACATAATGGAATACCCTTAAATCTGTTGCCCTTTTTTTTTTCCACAGAACTATGACATACTTCAATTCTGTTAATTTTTGCACATTTCCAGAAATTATAACATTAAATATAGCATTTTCATTTTGTGACAAGACATATTAAATCCATATAATCTAATTTCAAAGATAATAAATCAGTTTAAGAAGTGTGATTCCTTTTGTTTTTTTTAAGCCTGCTGCCTGATCATTTCATTGAATATTACCCAGATCTTGTAGTGAGAAAAAGAGATTTCCCATTAAACTTCTTTTTAGAATTTATGATTTTATAGGACTGTATCCTATGTCTCTTTGTGGTCTCTTTTCCAAACCAGTCTTTATGTAGAAACACTTCCATACCTGTGACCGTCTTTGTTACCTCTCTGTGTATCTTTCCTAGTTCTCCTGTATCCTTTCAGAGGCGGTTAAATAATTTCAAAGAACAAAGCTTCTTAGAAAGAAGTTTGATAACCTAAATGATTTATTCTATTTTAAAAAATCATTTTTTAACCAATTTCACATGTAAAACTGGGCAAGGTGAATTTCTAATATAAGTAGGTAAGGGATATATTAAGAGATGAAGACTTTGACAGCAGAGGTAAGCCACAACATGGATGATACCCTCCTTCTGCATAACATATGTTTATGGCAATAACAGGAGTCCAAGTCACCCTGTTGCTCTCACTACCACATTTCAGATCAGCCAGGAATCACATGGCTGATGCTCCCATGCAGTGAAGGGTTAGAGCCAAAATGCAGACTTAGAATACAGCTGCATCCCTTTAAAAATTGTATATGCTGGTTGTCATTTGAATTACTGTAAAATATCTCAGAGCTTTCATTGAGTCTCTGATGCAGCAAATTCTTAAATATATGCCTAAATTTAAGAATGGAGAGGAACATTAGCTACAATGGCCAAGGTTTAGAAAAGGAAGCAAGGCTTATGGGGAGTGATCTTTCACTAGAATAACTCATAATTGAACAGAGAAATGGATTTTGTGTCTCATAGTTTGTCTTTCTTTCCCTAACTATATCACTAAGTTTACCAAAAGACATTACTCCTCTCTGCAACGCTTGTTTAACTTACGACTTCAAGATGTCAGCAATTCTGTTGGAGTCAGTAAAGATATTTACATATTTACATTTCAAATGCATCTAGTCACTTTATTGAACTGTCACCTGAATTATATCAGATGGTAAAACAGAAAGTCAACAGCAGCCCTGTGATGTGGACATCACCTCTCTTCTTTGATACTTGTTTAAAAATGCATTTGTTAATACCTGCATTCCATGGCGTAATTTCCACGCTGTGGTTGCTACTGAAGCAGGTTTATAAAGTCAATAGGCAGCAAGCATTCTTTTATGTAGCCCCAAATTACCACGCAAATACAGTCTTCTTTTCACAGCCCAACTTCTCCTAAAGACAGAAGACACCTTGTGAATCAGGATTGCGTTTGTTTTGCAGTGACAGAGCTCAAGTCAGACACGCTTCCTTGAAGAAGGCTTGAGTTGAGCTAATGTTACTGGTTCCTCATACTCACAAGTGCCAAGGGGAAAAATAATTTAAAAGTTGTACATTTAAAAGTAACATGCACCATTAAGCTGAGTCTGCTGTTGTGGAGAAGCATGAATTGACTGATTTATAAAACACTGTGTTTAGTGCAGCAGTGTGGACCTGCACGTGGCTTTTGAGTCTAATAGGGAGGGGGAGGAGAGCTATTTGTTTTGTTGTGTCAAACCATTCTGCTGTCTCTGAAAGGAAACTCATTTTGGGATAATGAAAAAACAGGCTTAGAAACTCAAACAATAGTTGCTGGATCTTAAAAGAAACCCATATATAATTTATTTCCTTCCTTTTTTGTATAGACTGTTATGCATTAAAGTGTCCATAACGTTATTAAACTGGTGTATTCAGAATAATATGAAAGAAAATGAGGTCATATTCAAGCTGACAGGCAGTTGTACAGAGAACAGCCAGTGTTTCTTTCCTTGATCCCAAAGATGCTGTCTTATGGTTCCAATTTTTTCTTCATTTTAAAAAAAGCATTAGTTCATTGTCTGTGTTTACAAGACCCTCATTGTATCTATAGTCTCTTTAGTGTTTTGTCATTAAGAGTACAGAATAAGAGATATTTTAGGTTCACATTGGTGAGTTTGAGATGAGTTTTTCAGCATCACTTTTATTTGACACCAGTACAGGTTATCCGCACTCCTTGATCAATCCTTCACGTGGATTCCTTTCATGACTTTTTAGTGCAGTTGATCAAATGTAGGGACTGTGCACAAATGAGCCTCTTTTTCCTTGGCTATTCTGGCTGTTACTGAGGCAGTCAAAGCCTAAACTAGGTTAAAATTGCTACATGATATGGGTAATGAAATGCAACAATCTTTTCTGCTTACTCTGTTGAGTGAACCAACTGATTTATATCGTACTATTTGCATTGAATGTAAATATATTGGAACCACTGTTTCTACCCCTATACTGTATAGAGAAATACCATTTGAAAACCCCATAGGCAGGAAAAACACCAGAGAAATATAACAGGGAAAGCAGTTTGCACTGTAAGTAAGTATTATACTATCTTACCAAAGGATAATTAAACTGAAATGATCAACTCCTTAACATAATAAAATGAACATTGAGTATTCTATGGAGCAAAGAGGTATTTTTGGCATCTGGCTACAGCTTCTCAACAGACCCACTATATAAAACAAGTACCAGTTCAGGAGTGCTTGCCAACACCATTGTGTTAGAATAATGTTGGAAATTCATTGTTGTTGCTATTGTTGTTAATAATAATATTAGGATTATTATTTAAAAAAAAGAATTCTTGGTAATATATCAAGGATAAAATCAGGAAGCACAAGCTGTGTGATGGAGGTGACTTTGTAAGGTTTGATGCTAACATTCAGCCATACTTTTACACTGAGAAGCTTTTTTTGTTGGCACTTTTAGGGAAATTGGAATTGGCTTATGGGAACCCTACAGTAAAAATGGAAAAGTCGCAAAAGAAATAATGTGCGCTACTGGTATTGAGCACAGATTGTCTCATTCTTCTTTCTCCCCTCCCTCTTTGATTTCTTATTTTTTCCTTTTCACAACAGCTGACCAAATAGTATGGTGTCCAGCAGGAGAATGTAAACAATTACTGGAAATGAGAAAGTCCTTTCTCTTCATTGATTATTGTACTTAATCTTAACAGAGAGATGCAGTGAATCGTATGTTAAATGGCTCAGTAGGTTAGATAAAAACTGGACAGGAATTAAAAAGAAGAAAAACAACAGAAAAAAATGAGACTGGTGCTAATAAATAACAGAAAATTTTAAACAGGAGATAGCACTTTCACTTGGCATTAAAAATATAACATCAAATGGATGGCAGCTTTCAACTTTGTTCCAGAAATGAACTGGATACTGTCTTCATTTTGGGCCAGCTGATCCAAATGTAAACCAACCTTTTTGAAAAACTAAATACATAAAAGAGCATTTCATTCAGAGCTGAAATCTATACCAAGGTTTAGATGTCTTCCTTGTATGGAAAAATGATTGCAAAAAGATATTGTGAAGTACTATTTGACACTGAGGTCGTGCTGCTCACACGCATTACACACAAGAAAGGACTCTTTATGCTTACTTAGTAGAAAACAGTTGCAATTACTGTTTGCACTGATTAAGGTATTGTTTTAAAAATGCACTTTTGCCTTTCAAAATGGTTTCATTAAGGACAGAGTGACATAATACCACACGTCTGTAATTCAAATTTGTTGCCACTGAGGCAATAAAAAGCAAATGCTTTTTTTTTTTTTTTGGTGCGTTAAGCAGATTTACTCTTTAACAGTGAAGCTTCAGTGGATGATTATGACATCAAAGTGTAACAGACAGTGATTATGTACTGCAGGGGGAAAAGAC
The DNA here is from genome assembly GCF_035582795.1 of Mycteria americana. Lineage (NCBI taxonomy): Eukaryota > Metazoa > Chordata > Aves > Ciconiiformes > Ciconiidae > Mycteria > Mycteria americana. The sequence continues at coordinate 44,317,356 of NC_134367.1, forward strand.
AGATAAAAACAGACATTTAATTCCCTTAGCTTAAAGAGACATTATCCCTGGCTAGTAGGAAAAATAAGTATTCCATCTCTTTTTCATTGAGGCAAAATCAGGTACTGATTTAACCAACTTGCCTTGTCAGGAAGATTTTCTTTTAAAATCTTAATTGTAAGCTCATTCCCTTTATTGAAGTATATTTTCAATAAGTCATTTGGGTTTTGTTTTTTTCTTGACTTTGAGACTTAATGCAGGCAGCTGCTTGCTCTCCTTTCCAAAGAGCTCATCCATAACGGTGCCTGGGCATGACCTTCCCCCTTCCCCCTTCCCCCCCCCCCCCCGAAAAGCCATAGGACTATGGACACAATTTTAAAAGGAATGTACTGGAGGTAGTGGCTGAGGAATTTAAGTAATTTAACAATTATTTAAGAACTTTAGACTTCCTCTGAAATCAGGATTTACCTTTGGAAAGTAATTCTCGAAATGAAAAGAGAAAATACAAAATTTGATGCAAGGAAGACAGGATTTGATACAGCTACCACTGAAGTCCCCAGAAAGATTTTTGTTAGATCAGGCCTTTGTTGCAGATATAAGTAACAGCTTCATCATTCTGATGTTTTACATATGTTAATGGAATATTTGGATTTGATTTTAAGTTGCGTGAAATATGCAGAACAACAATTTGGTGTCAACCCTTAAAAGGAGACACAGACAGACAATACCACAGATTAAATTCAAAACAATTTTTGGCTTTAGCTCAGAAGACTTTATCCCATTAAAGACAGGGATGGAGAAAGATGGGGGCTGTGAGGGGGTTATGGATTTAGTCACTGAGGGGAAAAAAAAAGACATCAGAAGAATCCTCTTGATCTAGAGCCAGTATATATCATTGAAGCACCAGACTTCAAGCACATGCTCTTTAATTAAGATTTTTTAAATTCTTCTCTGACCAAACAAAAAGGATAGTTATGAAAGCAAAACAAGAAGACCAGTAGGTTATCTGCTTTTTAATGTGCTATTCCTGTAAAATTCTGCACTTTTAAAAATATCCCTGGCTGCTGCTTTCAAACATAGTGTAAAAAATTAAATGGCTGATGAGGGCCTTTTCTTTTGAGCCTGCTACTGAATGCATTTTTATGAAGAGAAAAGGGATCATAAACAATTTGTTTGTGGGGAGGAACAGATGACAGGAGGACAGAAGCACAGGAGTGTGAAGTAAGAGTCACAGCTGAAATTGTTGTAAGGGGCCAATTGTCTCTTGTGTGCCAGATTCACGTTGTTGTGTTAGAAAGCAAAAACAGAGGGGAAGTTTCCAGTAATATGCTGATGAGGAGAAGCCAGAGGAAAATCCTGCCTCTGCAGAAATCAATGGCAAACATCTATCTATTGCAACAGAGACTAGATTTCACTTAAGATTTTGCCAGCTAACAAGGATGTGTCCAGCTCAAGTACTAGACGTTGAATCATTCTTCAAGATACGTTCTGATTTTAGTTTAAAACTCTTTGTTGACTAAAGCTTTTTCTTCAACTTCCAGAAAACACCTGCACTAAGTTTTTAATCTATCAACCTGCAAAGGGTGTCTGTTCCTGTAGTTCTTGTAGACTTGTAATTTTCCTTCTCTTCTTCCTTCTGTTCTGCCTTTTCTTATCTCCTCTCCTGGCTGAAATTTTGAGGTCTTCTCCTGCAGTCACATAAATAAGAAAAAAGGAAAACAATTCCAAATGAACTGTTTCCAGTCTGTAATGCTTTATTTTACATCCCAGTGTATCCTGAAACTAGATCGTCATTCCACACAGCTGGAAATCCTATGACCGTTGAACATGGGATTTTTGTAGCAATTCTATGAACATCTATGCTGTGCACTCTGCAGTGACTCAGAGTCACCATCCAGTTGGGTGGGTTAGCAGTCCTGCAGCATCAGCAGAGTCCAATTTAACGCTCCTTGAGAAACATGTTTTAGCATTGCTTGCAACATACATTAAAATGGCTTTACTTTTAAACAGAGGCTAGAAACTGCAAATGCATAGTCAGCTTTTAAACCTTAGGATAACTTGTTAAGAAAAAAAAAACACAACAGAAGATAAAATCTCCCAGAACATAGGGCCTCCAATGTACTAACTTAGAAGCACACCCTAAAGCCCTGCACTGCCTGTGATCTTCTCTGGGATGATTGCAAGGATTTCCTACACAACTCACACTACCATGTGGGAATCTGAAAGAAGAATTTGATCCCCTATACATAGATGCCTGGAAGGCATTTATAGAAAAGTGTCATAACATACATCTGATCTCTTCCCAAATGCACTTTTGCAATCATTATATATTTAGGAGAGATTTTTTAGCTAATGATTTTAGACGTGTAAACATGTCAGTATCTTTTTCTAAAAGATCAAGACAGGAATAATAAATCAAAAAGCATTCAGGTGGTAAGAGAGGAGGTGCTATGTGTTACTGCAAAGAACACTGAATGACATGCATGCATTAGGAAGACACCTCAGAAAGATTAGAGCATTTCTCTCTGATTCATTTTACTGTAGCTCTTTATATTTAAAAATTGGGTTTTTCAGGGCACAGAAAGCAAGCACTGTTGCTTGTGTAATATATTAAACCTGTCACATTTTTCATTCTTGATTTTCTGTCCCTTTTATTATTTTATAGTCTAGCTTCTAAAAATGTTGAGAATTTTGGCAGACTTCTTGGTAAGAACACAAAACAGGAAGCTATTATGAATGGTCCCACTTGATCCATCTTTGTGCTGGCAGCACAATGCCTGTAAAATCCACCTGCTGGAAGTCGGGTGGTTTATGCAAAGGGATGTCATGGTAATTTGGAAACTGCTGAATACAGAGTGAAGCCTTTTCCTGCCCCCAAACCTGCCACACCAGTTTTTCTAGCTCATTACATGCCAAAACTTTTGATTGATGTGCTCACTTCAGTCACGGGTAATTTTAACTCCTATATTAAGTAGCTGCTGCTTCCACTCCATTATATTTCTTCGTATGGGGCAAATCAGAGCTCAAGCTTGGCTTGTATTGGTCTGACCTAAAAGCCAGAGTAAGCCTTTGTTTAGTTTTGCGTAGGCGGCAAACCAATATTTCAAAACAACTTAGACAATCACACAGCTTTTTCTTAATTGTCAAGATCCCTTGAAAAGGAGCTTTTGAGGACTACTACATAGCATTTTTTGGGAGCCCCAAGGAGGTAAGAAAGTTGTTAAAGGCTTTCTAGATATGAACACAAGCTTTTTCATGAAATTTAAGTAGAATATTACGTGCAGCACAGAATAACCTGTGACTGCCTTGCATTTTTGACAGTGGGACGGAACTCCTATTTTGCACAGCCTTGTTGCTTAACTCCTTGGATGGGTCTGGGTCTGAAAAGAAGCAGAACAGAAACATTGGGTGTTTTCTCTCAGAAAAGAGCCCCCACCTATAGTCCAATAGAAACCAGGATACATTTAAAGAGTGAAATGATTACCTAAAATGGGATTCATCTATTCTGTGGCTCTTTAAAAGGCACTTCATCTAAACTGACTGCTTAGATTCTCTGTCTTGCAAACAGGAAAATATCAATACTTCGTCTCATCATAAAAATAGCATATAAAATAGGCAAGATTTTAATGGCTGTGAAGAGAAAGAAATGATATATGTAATGTTTCTCAAATCTGATCTCTACCTTCAGGTTTAGGGCTATATATTATCCAGTCATCTAAAGATCTGAGAACGATACAGATTATAAGATCTTTAGACAGCAAGCAGATTCTCCTTCATTTAATCCTGTTTCAGATACCATTACTGGGAGGAATGCTGTTAATTTGAGGTGTGGCTTGGCTTTTACAATAGGATAGCTCAGAGGAAATGGTGTCCCTAAATGGTTTGTGGGCCTCAATTTCTGTATTAGATATGTAATTTAAAGATCTGTGTAAAGCCATTTGGTGGAACGCTAAACATTGAACCTCCTACCAGTGCTTCACTGATGAAGTTCAAATGCATGTTTCAAATACAGCTGTGCAGATCTTGTGACTTGCTGACAAAGCACATTTATTCAACGAGGCTGGTTATAAGTAATAAAGACACAAATTATAAATGTAGAGCACAGACCTAGACACCTAACACCTTCAAAATGATCTGCTGGATGGATTATTTAGGCCCTGTACAAAGCCATAATATTAAAACCACAGTATAATACAACATAAAGAGTGGGATTACTTTAACTAAACAAACACAAACATCAGAAATGTTGATATATCCATCTTTGAGGTAATTTTGAAAATATACCCATCTTTCAGCTAATTTTTTCATCATCAGAAACAAGCAAGCTCTTACTGCAAGTAGTGCATCTCATCCTACAATAGTCAACTAATATAGACCAAGATAATTGCTTCCTAAAATGACTGATTGTCTCTGTTTGGAAGAAAGGGAGACCAAAGTGTACAGCTTGGAGTATATGTTTGTAGTGCTGGTGCCAAGAGTTAGATATGATTTGTCCTTTCCAAAGATCTTTAAAAACCTAGTGTTGAAACACAGACAAGAAACTACCTATGTAATATGTTTTTTCTAGAAGAATTTCTGGGATACTTCATCTGCACAACTTCAAAAATAGATTGTAATGCTCTTTGGATCAGTTAGAAATAAACTTCACTGCTTGCTACTCCTGTTAATTTACAAATTCTTTTTGTATCCTCTTTCATCAAGTCACTTTGTGGGAGAGAAAACTGGTATGTCAAGAATCTACATGTTTCACTTATGAAAGTATCTACTGGCTTCACCCCTTTGTAAAGAAACAGGAAATAAACTGGGTCCTGCAATACGGTAGTGCTATAAAAGATCCTGCCAAAGCAGAAAAGCAAATGAAGAACCCATTCTGTATTAAGATGACAAAAATGAAAATCTTTATCAGGAAAGGGTTAGGAGAAGTTATACATTATACGCAATAAAAGGAAATTACATTACACAGAAGACAATGAATTTGCATTTGAAAATTACACCTACAGTGGCTGACCTATTCTGTCTGCTGGAAGGAGCTCCATAGTATCTCTTGCATTATGAATGTACAGATGCCATCTTTTACAAGGAATCAGATACTCTTATCAACCTTTTCAAATTTACAAAGTCAGTGGTAGGAATATTGACACAAGGATTGATTATATCATTGCCAATATCTAAGTGTCATTACCTCTTCTAACTACTGTGGTCTAGATGCCCAATGTGTTAACTCATCCAAAATAAGGCGCTTTCATACAAAGATTTAATAGGAAACTAAAACATTAAAACTGAATTAACTTATAAAAAGTTCACTAACAGTGTCTAAAATTAGGCAAATGTAGTCTGTCTTATGGAGGAAAAAGGCCAAAAATAGCATTATTTTTTAAAAAGAATAATTACATAAACATACGTAAGTTAATTAAAAGGCACTTAAGCAAGGCTAAACAGGTGCCATAGAGATTAAATTAGCCCCGTTAGAGTCTCTATATATGGCACAAATAAAGAAATAAACTCTAAAGGGAGATGCCATAAGCCAGCCTGCTAAAAACTCAGAATTTAAGGAAGTTATTAGAATGATAAAATCAGAGGAAAACAGGTATGAAAGAGACCTCAGGCTGTCATTTAACACATCCCCTGGCCCAGTTAGAATCAGCTATACTGATATGATGTCCAGTGTGTATATTTCTATGCTGTTCTGAAAGACCTCCAGTACTGGACACGACCTCTACACCTAACCTAATTCAGAGATTCATTATCATTACACTAGGAAATTTTTCTTTCCACACAGCCTGACATTTTCTTGCTGGTATTGAAGTCTGTTGCTACTTGTCCTAACCACCATGGATACAGAGTACAAAGTACTTTTCTTCTTGCAGTACCCTCTTGTGTACTTGACAACTGTTTTAAATGTCCCCATTCAGTATTCTCTATGGGTTTTTTTTCGTTTGTTTTTTTTTTTTTTTTTGTCGTCCCCCCCTTGGCTTACAATCATTCTTTATAATCTTCTGGTAATTCTTTCTACTTACTTTTGGACTCTCTTTCCATGGTCAGCATCTCTCCTGAAGTGAAACATTCAACTAGAAAGACCTCCTCCAGAACCAGAAAGTAGCTTCTAATCAAGGAGAAGAGAAAGCTCTGGAAACATCAGCTCTGGAAAGTTACACATAAAATTACAGTAAAGCAGGCCACAGAAATATGAGAAAGTGACTTACCAAGAGTATAATGTATTTTCAAACACTTCAGCAGCAAGAAACTCCTGAGAGCTAATAATGAACAAGGTATGAAAGACACATGAAAGGAGACCATTACAGTCAGACTAACTTAATTATTATATTTATTTTCACTACAAAGCAAGTCAGAGAAACACCCACAAGGATTTTCTTTTTTTTTAAGGGGGGACTGAGTTGGAAAACTGCTTTAAAATTATTTTAGTAAACAAATAAATACAAAAGTGATATTCATAAGCGTTCTAAAGAAGCTCATCTGTGAAACTTCTGGACTACTAAGCTCATTGTTAGCATTTAACTCAGTACTGGAAAAATATAAATGGCAAATCTCATACAGTCTTCAAAAAGACCGCCAGGATTATCTTGGGAACTGGCAACCTAAGGGTTTAAGTTGTTGACTCAAGTGTAATGGAAAATTGGAATGTGATTGCTGAAGTAGTCACTTCCCAGGGTTTGTCCTACCCCTCTCCTAAAGTCATATTGTCTCTGCAGTGTCAGGCAGCTGACCTAAATTATTATGATAAACTGTCTTTGATTTCAGTTCACAGAAATACAAATAATAATAATAATTTCAAAAGCTGAAGATAGCAAGTCTCCCAAAATAGTTTCACCCAGCATGCAAATCAACAACTTCTGCTCTGTACCAAAATGTGGTAATTGAGACCAAAGTTAACATACGCATAGACAGAACTGGCACACCAGAACATTAGCCTGGCTTTTGTGGAGGTGAGTTACTTACTTACTGGAGTACTTCTTTTAGCTTCTTAACAATTTTATAGAAAAGAGTGACTCAGCCAGTAAAATTCATTTAGACATTCACCAAAGACTCTTAAAACTGTGTAGTATGTAATTCCTCCCATGAAGTGACATGACAGGGGATGGCAATTATTTTAAAATTATTTTAGACAGTCAAATTTAAGGAGATGGAATTTACAAAGAGGGCACACAGGTTCTCCTTGACGAAAAAGGAAACTTAAGAAGTAGTTAAAGGAATTGGTTTTGTCTTGTCATATGTTTGAGCAACTATGGAATTCACCATCTTAGGAACCCATGAAGGCCACAAAGTTTAACATATTAAAACATGGAGCAGACTTTGACACGGATGCCTACCTATTCACTAAACATTCATGTCGATACAGGCTCTGAGACCATACATGTCTCTGTGTTTTGGTACAGAACAACAAGAATACTTTCAGACATCCATAGGATGTAAATAAATACTCAAGGAACACCTTTTTTTCTTTTCTTTTTTTCAGGGCTACATGAAATATCATCAGGTTTTACCAAGATAACAAGAATTTTAAAGAGCCTAAATCTAGTTCTACCTACTTTTGCGGCTGTGACGTGAAGAAAATAAGTAAAAGAAACATCTTCACTGTACTGTATTTCCCTCCTGATTTTTTTTTAATTTTCCACACTTTTGTGGACATGATCCATTTCCACCTGGCATAATTTTTGCATCCATAGTAAATAGGTGAATGTTTATTGATAGACTACAATAATTTAATTCCCAAAAGCAAAAAACAAAAAGGTGAAAGTGACATTTTTATTTTAGAATTCTGGAAGGCAGGAATGGACACATCATTGCATTAAAATCAGGCTAAAATTATTTTAATATTTACATATAGAAGCTATATAATTTTAATATAATGTTCAAAATCAAACTACCAGGAAATTCACCCTGGTAAATTCACAAGTGAACTTTCAAGGGCCCTAGCACTGCATCTTAACTCCAGAAAACTCAGATTGTAGAAAGAAAGATCGCTTTCATATAAGAATCTAAGTTTGAAGGCAATGCTAATTTTCCTTTGACTTAGAGATGTTGGATCAGTTCTTGAAATACTACTACCAGTACCACAGTGACAAGAGATGTTATTTTAAAATCTTTTATTTAAAGCTTTTTTTCTTTTTTCTTTTTTTTTCTTTTTTTTTCTTTTTTTTTCTTTTTTTCTTTTTAAAGAGCTTTAAAGTCCCAAATCATCAATGTCCCCCGCAAGGACTTTTTTTTGTCTCCTTCTTCCACATCTTTACTTGGAAAGAGACATGAATATGAACTTTTACATGTTGCATTTTGTTGCCTAGTTAAATCATTCTATGAATGCTTTCTAAAGTCCCTTTCTTCATAGAGATTCAAAGCTTAATGTAAATATATCCTATCTGTAAAAGAAGAAAGAAGCTGGTACAGTTATGCAGATACTCTAGAGGAGCTCAGCTGTGTTAACTTCAGGGACAGTCTAGCTTTCACTGTTATTTAATTCCAAAGTGAGGTTTAATACTTTTTTCTTTTGCCATCAGAAAATGTTTGCCTTGGGAAAATACTACATATCGGGATTAACAAACGCCTTTTATTTCACTATTGCACAGAGGTTGTTTATATGTGGAAAGCTGGGAAGTTGTTCTTATTCTGGGTTTAAATCAAGTTTGGTTCAATATAATATCCAGAAGCATCTATACTAGAAACACTTTACCATTATAGAAGTACCAATACAGTAAACCAGCAAAGTGCTCCTAATGGAGCCATTATCAAACTGAACCTTTGTATCAGTGTAATAAATTCACTGTCTTGAAGCTAATCAAGCTAAAGGACAACTTTGCTGGTAGAACAGAATCTGTAGTAGGGATTTATGCCAGCTCAGATGTGTGAGTTTAAGTTCACTCTCTGTACCTTGGCTATTTGAACTGTAACAAAGCCTTTAAGGTAGACATAGTCTAAGTCAATTGGGAACAAGCTTGGAGGAAATGGCTCAAATTAAGCTTCAATAAACCAGTGTGAAATTGAAATAAGTGTGTTTAATGAAATTGTATTAGATTAAAAAGTGGTTAAATTCAGCGTAAATTTGGTGTAAATTTCTTGTTTGTATATACAGCCTTCATGCAGTCTGAATCTCAGCTGTTTCCTTACTAATTCTCCAGTTTTACCTTGAAATGTATTTTATTCAAGCTCAGATATCAGCTTTCCTTCAAGTATAGCCTTCACATATAAGCAAATGTGTGTCAAGCAATTTAGGAATATGCCTGAAAGAAATATGATTTTCCCTCCTGAATCAATCAATCCTCTCTTCTTCCTATACTACCTATACAATTCTTATAAATGATACCTTCACAATTCTACTGGGAGGTTAAGTAAGTGAAATGTTAATGCAGTTCTCGAGTGAGAGAAAATACATGTAGATTCCCAGTGCTCTGTAATCATAACGCTTCAAGATCATATTCATATTCTTGAAATACTGGCTGCCTAAGATATTGCAATGTGTATTTCTTTTAAGAAATTAAGAAAAAAAAGAAAGACAGGAAAGAAACAGGTAGAATCAGTGTCATTATGTGAGAACCAATTTAATTAATTCACTGCAATTGGAACCTTGCGAAAGATTTACAAACAGAGGGGTGGGATTGCGATTAACATGTTCCCTTGTCCCTGAGCAAGCCTCCCCTTTGATCTTTCCAGATGACAGGAGATGTGTCTTAGGAATTAGAATGTAATACAGGCATCAGCCGTGATTGATGGAGGGGTATCAGGGCTGAGCGAGAGGAAACTCTTCAGGCAAGCAGGCATGTGCCACTGTATTTATTGCACTGCCCCTCCTCCTAGTTCTTCCCTGAAAGGAACCTTTTTACCTAAGGTTCAGCTTGTCATTAGCAATGGCACTACAGATGGGGTTTTTTTCTTTTTTAGCTATGATCTCTGGAAGCTGTATTCTGTGTCAGGTGCTCCTTTCTTTTGACCTACTTTGGATTGCAGCTTTGCCTTTAATAAGAACATAGTGTTCTTTTCAAAGGTTGATAGCCACTAATGCAGATACAGCCTGGGAGAAAAAAAAATAGAGAGTATTTAGTATTTAGGTTCCTACCTCTAACCTGAAACAAGGCAGAGTAGAAATATTTTTTAGGTATATAAATAACATATCTCAGGTATCGGAAGTGATATAGCTGGATTTTGCACAGGCTAATTTGCTCTGTTTCTTGTTTATGAGTATTACCACTAGTCCACAGAGTATTTAATAAAAAATAAGTTATTACCAAAGATTCAGTCAAAAAAAATGTCTTTAGCAGTCACTTTTCTCAGTCCTCAGAGCATACAAAATGACATGGCTCAAGTCTCTTTAAAAGAATTAGAGGTGCTTACATCAGCTGGACCTCAGGGTCATTATTTAGTCTTTGAAAAGTGCCTCAAAATAATTTGCTAATAATTTAAATTATGTTTAAAAAGTAATAATGGTAATGTGTTTCATGGCAATGGTTGTTGCCTTGTGACTGCTCGGTTGACAGTCATTTGACTTCCAAAGTATAGTCAGATTAATGACATTGTACCACAATGGCCTCGTGTCTTAAAGAGAAAGGAGACTTTTACTGATAGTTGCATGTGTGATTCTTCTGTTATACAGCCTATGCATGAAGCTGCCATATGTGGAAAAACCTGGTCCAATGAAATAGGGTATGGAATAGGAGAATTCTGGAAGAAAGGTGAGATTGTTTGCCATGCTAATTTGTATACCAAATTATGTGATGATCTTATTTTAGAGTTTCATGTCATAAGAATGTTGCCATTCATATTTGTGTAGGTTAGTTTAGTCATTCCTACAATAGGTGAGTCAACAGAAAACATAACCTTATGACTAATTTTCATTATATATATAACTCAATCCTTATTCAACAAAGCATATTATGTTTTATAATAATAAAAACACGCTCTTTTCTTAAAGAATTTAAGTGATTTTCCACTTAGGATGTGAGAGAAGAGTGAAATTATTTTTGTTATTTTGAGAGAAGAAGGAAAATAAACCCTTCTGTTTTACATAAAGGTGTCTAAGCAATCTATGTAACACTTGTAAAACTCCTACAAATGTAAAATAGCATTTCTTAAGTAACTGTGGCTGAATAGGAAATGTAGCAAGAAGCAGAAATCTATCGAAACAGTTAGAGCTTTCAGGAGTGGCACATGTCTGTACCACAAAGGGAGAATTCCCATATAACCGAAGTGACTTTGTGGCATTAGTTCTTTCCAGGATTTAGCCTTCACTAACTAGTTTTTTATTAAACTCTACCAAACTTCAAGGAGGTATCTCTCAGGTGGCATATTACAACAGCATACAGCAGCCTTTTGTAGACTAAATATAATTAGGGTTAGCTGATTGCAAAGAGAATTAGAGGAAAAGCACCAGGAAAAAAAAAAAAACCACCAACAAACCCTTGTATCTTAAAAGCTGTGTTCAAAGCTGTATGTGTGAGTATACATAAAAGTTTTAATAAGTACTCACTAAGGATAGCAGATATATACCATAACTAGTTAATTAAGCCATCATGCAAAGAATGCTGCAGTAAGCAGTCATTAGAGAGCCTCTCAACAGATTCACCCCTCCTTTTCTCTCAGTTTATTCTGCTAGTCTTTTCATTACAGCTGAGAAAAAGTAGGAAAAATAATGTGTGAAAACTAGATCAGGAATGACAGTTGCCTCTGAGTGCAGCACATCTCAGAATTTATTTCATTTGTTAAAAAAAAGAAACAGCTTCATTGGCAAGAAGTCGGCATCACTCGTTTTGACTTCTCTGTAGCCTTTCAGACCAAGTTTTATTCATGCTTTCTCTCTTTCTGGCTGTTTAAAATGGTTGACAGGTAAAAAACATTCCTCATAGAAAACTATTGTGGTGGATCCAAACATTTTATGTTCCAGAATAAATACCCAGATCCCTCTCTCTGCATGTGTGTGTTCTATGTTCATGGTGTGTTTACGAATGAGATTATTCATGGAAATTAGAATGATACAACTGACTTTGTTTGATGCCAGATAAGATTTAGACATCAAAAAAAGGACTTTTCAAGGAAAATGAAGATATGGGGGATGGACAATAGAGTGTACATAAGCTTGACAAAGAGCGAGTTCAAGCTAGAAAGATACAGAGGAATACATTTGCTCGTCTGTGAGCATTTTGAAAGTCTGAAAGTCCCCAATTGAGTCCCACTGAAGGTTTAATTTTTTTAAGGTTGAATGAGAAAGGCATAAAGCTGCGGATCTTCAGAAAGGAAGAAACTAGTAACAAACATTCCTTGGTCTTCCAAACCCGACCTGTACACTGCTGCTATCTCATCATCTGAGCAGTCAGATGAAGCTTTTAGACCTGAGAGGGCTATCTCAAAGGAGAGGAATTTTCATAATGAAATAAGGTATGATAAATGCCATTTGTTCTGAGAGAACAAGAGCCCATTTTCCTGAACAGAGGAGAAATAAAAAAAAAAAAATATCCAGGAGTGTTTCTTTACTTGTGGCTTCAAGCCACTTTTATCCAGCATGTGGGTTAAAATGGGTTCTTTACAAGGCCATGGTCCCAGTGTTTTTGCAGTCTGTGTGTCATTTTTCATTATTGATTTCTCAAGCTTCTCACTTTCAATGGCAAAAGCTGTGCTCTTCTCCCTCTCCCTCCCCCCTCCCCCCCCTCCCCCCCCCCCTCCATTTTTTTCTTCTTTTAAATGTTCTGGTTGTGTCTATATGGAGGGGCTGGTATTGCTTTTCTCCCAGACGTCCAGACCTGGCAAGCTACGGTTTTGCAGTATGGTTCAATTCACATCTCTGTGCTCAGATCTCCTTCCAAGAAGAATCTGGGGATATGGGAGGGTAGTGTAGTCCTGGGTCTTCTGCTGACATGCAGGCATGCTGGTAGGGGTGGTAAGACTAAGTCTAGATGCAGTGGAGTATGCCTGTGCTGCCTGTAGACACAGTTGTGTTTTCTAAACTATCAGACTTCTGGATTAATAAAGAAGAAAAATCTCCATCTGCTGACGTTACAACTTTTCCTCAAATCCCTTTTTACCAGGAACAAGTTCCACTTAGTTCTTCCTGATTTCAGTGCATTCATACACAGTTTTTTCATTATTTCTGTTGCAGGTACAATGCCACTTACAAAAGCTAAATAAGAAATCCATATCCATAAACTAAACAGGCCCAAGGACTGGATTGTCTATGTAAATTATTAGAAAAATCTTCATGGTTTTGTCTTGGGTGAGCTGTTCTCCAGACTATGTCCAGAATACATAATGGTTAGCAGGCTGGGTCAACTCCCATCAGGCAGTTTGGATGCAGACGCCCTAATTCTGATGATAAAAAAGTTTAGCTTGATAGTGAAGCATCACACCAGGACAGAGATAAAAATAAGTAACACCTGGACCTTTTTACTTAGTCCTTTGGAGGCAGCCATAGTGTTAACAATTGTCCCACCTGAGCTCCAGTACCCGCAAACTCTCCCTAGACAATGCAGAGAAAGACTTTTTGGAGGTTAGAGCCATTGCATTAGTTTCAAGTAGAGACTGTTATGCTTTTGTCTGGGGTGGAGGCCATCGTTGCTTCAAGAATCTGATTAGATTTCTTACTGATTTCCTCCTGAAAAGGCAGCCAACAAACCCATCGGTTATACATTCTTGAGTGCCATCTACTGGCACCTGCTCTATTACAAGCATATGTACACATTTGCATGTATGTAGACATATTTATATATGTACATACACAGACATACATACATATATATGCACATATAGATATATAAATATCTATATATGCATATATAGTATAAAAGTATCTATAAGACAGGCTTGTAATAATCAATTTACAATGTGCATTCACCCATTTAGGAACTCTCACCTCATTGTTACTGTGCTTAGGTGTTAAAGTTAAAGCTAAGTTAAATTAGCAGAATTAATGAAGCCAGTGTTCCTATGAGACTGTATCCCATATTCCTAACCAATTCCATGCCCCCTCCCACACGCACAGAACTCACGGTTCTGAGCTCCCAGTCTCCCCAGTGTCGTCCTATCCTCTCCGAATTGGCGGAGTTATAATTGTTCTTTCCTCAGAGGGAACAATAATTTCTGTTCTTTACTCTGTCTCCAGAGTTGGCAAAACTTTTAGGACATGCACATCTTTGAGCTACCTCCCCTTCTCAGACCTCACTGAAACTGATCACTAAGGACATAAAAGTTACCATGTAGACCAGTACAAAGTACAGACGCTGTAATCCCATCTCTCATTTCATTTTAATTGCATTCATTTTCATGTAGTTCACTTTAATTAATTGGTTGCCCTAATAATCATTAAACATGGATTGACAGTTAAATAAATATATTACTTCTTCTTGAAGGAGATTTAAAGATTTTTTGGTTTAATTTGGGGCTTGGAGGTGAATGTTCAGGCACTGAGAAATATACTGCTGCTATTGGTATCCATATAGAAATGAATAGGTGAAAATGAGGACAGAATTTTGCTTACAGCAGTTCAGATATCTCCCTTGTTACTTTGCCATTGCAAGTGGCATTCTCAGAGGATAAGCCCACAGTATTAGGTTCTGGCCTGCAACCAATTTCTTCACAATGCAATGTTAAAGAGATGGTAGTTTTCTGAAGTCTACATTCAGGATTAGTCTTTATAATTTATTTCTGTCCCACAGAAAATTCCTTGTCCTGTTTGTATCAGATAATGACAAATAAATATGAAAAAAGACATGCACTCTCCACAGATCAGGTAGAATTGCAGAGGCTACACATCTGTGCTCTGTCCAGATGATGAAGTGTAGCAATAGACATTTACCAGAAGCAACAGTTAATTACAAACTATCAAGCTATGTAACAATCATTTGTGCCTTTGCAGTGTGATCCTGTCCTACTCCATGGATTTCACCCTTCCAACAATAAAGGCCTGAGAAAAAACATCTCATGCAGCCAGTTCTCATTTTGTCTTTAAGAAGTAAATTTCAGTGCTGAGTCCAAGACACAGACAGTTACTAAATACCTGTAGAAATAACATTCAGAAAGAGAAAATACTTCTAGTTTATAACCATCGGCTAAACTGAAAAGGAAAACTTTGGTATGGAATCACAAATCTATTGCAATGTATCAAGAAGCTGACTCAAAATGTCTTCTTCCCTTTTTTCCCAACAAAAAATTGCTTGCTACATGAAAAGAATAATTTTGGTCTGGAATTTTCAGAAGAAAGAATAAAAAAGCAACCACTTACAACCATTATGATCCTTTTGAAAATTGTGCTTAACTTTATGCATACAAGTAGTCTCAGCAAAGTTCTGTGTAAAAAATAAACACTAAGAAAAGCTACAGTTCACATCTAATTTTAAGCTAACACAAATCAAGGAGATGTAGCAAACAATGGAGAGAAGAAAAATAAAGTAAAAAGAGATCAGCTTATATGCATTTTTCCCCCTTTCTCTCTCTCTGCTCGTTTTATTTCTATATTAAACCTCTATCTATTTCATATTTTGTGAAATCACTGCTTTACTAGCTTTGAATTGATTGGGTGTTTTAACTTTTGGCTACTTCTAATAGTGTTCTTAGGAGTTTCATTCTCCTATAAGACATTTGCTTTATCTTCAGAAATATGTTACATTCTACGCATTGCCTTTTAATTTTAAATTAGATCAAAATAGAATAGATACATAAATTAAAATCACTATGTCATTTCCTGTTATCCACTTTCTTCCCTTCATTCCTTTCCTATAGTTCAAGTGCTCTTCTTGCCCTATGTAAATAGCCACAAACTATGAGCAAGCAGTTAGGAAACAGATACCAGTGGTTCTCTTTAAAGCTGCATTCGTGTCACACATACGATCACTCCACTTATCCTCCAAAATAGCTAGTATTAATCATACTAGAGGTCAATGGAAACACAACTATTGATTTTTATGAGCTTTGGATTAAGATCAAAAGAAACTGGAACTTTTAATATGTCATTTCCCATGGCGGGGGGGGGGGGGGGGGGGAGAGATAAAATTTTCACCCACTGCTGAATCATAAATAAAGAGCAATATAATGATTTAGTGCTTTAACCCTATCCTGACTTGAAAAGATCAGAGATTTTGTTGGAAGTAGCTTTTGGAGCATAATATGTAAAAAATCCCAATAGTAAAAAACCAGTTCCACGCATTATGGTTTTGAAAATATGAAAACTGTGAAGAATTACTCACTAGGTAAATAAATTCTCATTCAGTTATCCCACAGTATATTTAAACAATTTGCCTTTAATCTAGAGTTGACTAAAGAGAGCAGAGATTATTTCTGCTTGTCATAACGGGAACTGTACCAACCTCTATAGTTAAATGAATCATGTTTTTCATTATAGTCCATTATAGTCTCTCATAAGTTTCTGAAACTTTCAGCTTTCAGATTGGAATTTTGCAAATTTGTTCCCTCTGAATATGATATTTATTGGTACAGTCATTATCCTTATTACTGGTTCTTATTTTCTGTGTGAAGATGGTTTATGCAAGATGTTTGGACAGTTTTGAAAGATAACCAAGACAGGGGAGGGGAAGAATTTGCTTTATTTAATACAAAAATTCCTAATTTTTAAGATTTTTTCAACAGCTTTAATGCTTCAAATAATGACAGTAAAATTTTAATTTTCCACTGCAATGTATTTATTGCAAGTGTCTTTGAATATTCCCAGAAAAAATGGGGTGAAAATCCAAGAACAAATAATATAATATTAGACTGTGCTATTTGAGAAATATTATCTCATCCTGTAATTAAAGACTGCTATAATGAACACATGCAGAGACAAAGTTAAAGTTGTACATTCCACAGAACAGACTGAATACTTGGCACAGCTATTTAGGAAACAGCACTATACAAAAAGAATGAATTATTTGACCAGCAATAGAACTGATCCAAGGAAAAAAATAAGGGGTATGTGTGACAATTTTAGCAATAAATGTCCAAGCTATTAGTAGAATGCATTATCCACCTAATAATAAGACACTATATAGAATGTGCAATGTAACACTTAACACTGCAACCTTATCCATCTTTTTAAATCAATTCTATAAAATGGAATAAAAATTCAGGGGATAGTTTATATTTCTGGTCATCCTTAAAACCTTCTCTGTAGCACGATATCAATAGATACCTTTTTAAATATTCCCAAATGAAGGGATTATTTTTTTTTACCTTCCTTTCTTTCTTCTTTCTTTTTTTTTTCCCCCCTCTTTTTTTTTCCTAATTCAATTTGCACTTTGTCTTTGAAGTTTACTCTCTGCCTTTAATTACCTTTGATGGACTGGTAAGACTCTTTCCACAGAACAGTTCATAGACTTAGGCTAGTATATCATAAATGAGAAATCTGCTTGAAGCACCGTTTTAAAGCACCATTTTAAACTGTAAGGACACATCACATTGACATACACCCAATAATAACATTTCACAGCTTTTAACTAAGCTGGTAAGCGTGCCTTTTTTTTTTTTTTTGCCTTTTTTTTTCTTTCCCCTCTCAGAGGCAGCTGCCCATTCCTGTTCATGTACTGTTTCTGCCAATACTCTGATGTCTTTATTTAGGGAATTATAAAGAATTGCTTGGAGTCTTCTGCAGTTTCAAAAAACTAGCCATTGAAGGGGAGGAGGATAAAACCTATTCAGAAGACGGATGACAGCTTTTCATCTGGGGATCATACAGAAGGATGCTTCCTTCCATAAAAATAGATCCTGCAATGTTGTTTGCTCCTCACATTTCACAAGGGCTAATCATTTTTAAAAAGAAAAAATACCCTTAAAACTGTGAAGTCAGCTGAATCTTACAATCCTCATTCAGCAAAACTGATATTCTTTTCAATTATTACTATTTTACAGAGTAAGGCATGTGGAATTGGCTCCTAAAAGAAACAGATTGTTCTCGCAGCCGCCGCTCCCGCCCTTCAAGAAACAATACCAGCCTGAGTCAAATCAGCTCACAAAAATTTTGTTTCATAAAGACACCATTTGAATTGCATTTGTTGACAGTATCTTTTTTGTATCAGAATGCTGCTAAAGATGGAAAAAAAAACAACAGAAAAAAAGAACATTGTGATCATTATTAAATAAACTGTCATCCTATTTAACTGAATGGAGTGATTTAAATGTCACCACAATGAGCTGTTTGGAGTTTATTTTTAAAATTATAATCTGTTAATTAACGATTAATGTGTGCCTTTAAGACATAGCCCACTGCAGGAGGTACTGGCAAGGCATTTTGCCTCAGCAGGAGTGCTAGGCAGTAGTTAACACGGAATAAGCAACTGGGACAGATCCTCAGCTGGTTAGGATTTAACTTTGTATTTTCTGGAGTACAAAAGAAACTATACTTTCATATGGAAATAGGTTACAGAAATGTCTTTCAGCAGGTGGGGAAAGGGTAGGGTTGGAACATGTGAGGGTACTGGACAATTGTAGTCCCAGGGGATGGAAAAGAAGCAATAATGCTGGAGTTTCATTAGCAATATAGACAAGCCAGGATGAACCATTTAGCTTGACATGCTCCTACAGATCATACCAAGTACTGAAGGATCAGTGATCGTGTTATTTGTCAGAACAAGTGTTTCAAACATAAATAAATGAAGAAAGAACAAAGCAAGCACAATTTGTACTTACAGGTTGGCAGTAGGGGAGTTATAAATATTGTCATTCTTATTTACTTCCAGGTCTTTTGGAGGGCTGATGTCTGGCTGAAATAGCTCAGCCACTGAAATTTTCAGTTTCAACTGAACTAGTTAGTTACGCAGAAACGTGAAGTAAACATCATCACATTTACTGAGTTAATATCAAATTATTGGGTTAGTCTAATTATCAGGTTGATGGCTTTGTGCCATACAAACCAATGCCCCTTTATTAAATAATTAAATAATCACTAAGGCTCATGTCTTCTTTAGGTATCAGCCCCCAAGTTATCTGACTCAGTGCCAACCATTTCATTTAGGTCCTGAGCAAAGAGTTGATTGGGAAGGTCAGATTACCCCATGTGACTGCTGACCACACACTTGTGTTGATGCCATTGGTCCCTATAGCACCAAAAGCCTTCCAATCCTCTACAGATAGAAACCGGAAATTTTAATTGAAAATAGATGCAGACCCAGCCCCCCCCATATTTATAGAAGGTGGTTGTGCAGTTTTCATAATTATGTTCAATTTCTTCAGGCCAGAATGTGTTTGAGAAAGGTTGTCTGAAATTTTATTGAATTTAGTGATTAAAACCAATGGCTACAGGTTCCTCAGCTAATGCTAGATCTTTGAGACTACAGGTTACTGGCCTTTTGGTTCATCTCACTCAGCTTAAACCAGGAAGAAACCTCAAAATTATTGGTATTGCTTGGTTGTCTTGCAGATACTTTACAAGACAGCTGTCTTGTAAATGAAAAGCTAGTAAATATTAGAATTAAACCCAAATGACCTCAGATAACAAATTCATGTAATTGTATGTAGAGGGATTGTTTCACATTACAGATAAATTTCTCTGATGTGCTTTCTACACTGGTGTGTTCATCAGCTGAATTTTCTTTCCCTTTTCTTTTCTTTTTACACCAGGTCTTGGAGAAATATCAAACTCAACTTAGTAACAATATAGAAGTGTACCTGCTCCTTAAAATCACAATGTGGAGTTTCAGCTGTAGCTGGCACTTGTAGAAAGACTTCCTCTGTGCTGTGTTCAGGTTTCCAGACAGCTGAATGCTTCCCAGGTCCTGCCTACCTGTACACAGAGCTATGTACAGTCATGGTCCCAGAAAGGATCATTTGCATTTTTATTCTGTATGTTTATGCTTCTTGCCTTATATTCAGGCTTCTTTCTTCACTGAATCTGAATTTCCTAAAATACTAAGTTCCTGTTTAAAGTCCTCACCATATTCTATGTTTTTTTTCTGTTTGTTTGCTTTGTCTAAAACATATTTTTGAAATACAGTTGTAAACAAATTATAATGGCATAAACAAATGCAAGACATGCTGAAGAAGTTCAGTATAGGGAAACAGAGAACTTATTATAAGGGAAATATTTAGCTGAGCTTAAGGAGAAACAATGTAGAAAGGTGCAGACAAAGGAAGAGGAAAAGATATTTTTGAGGTTGTTGGGAAGCATCAAGGCTTTAATTTAAACACAGCCATCAGCTATGATTGCTGACACAGGACAGCTTGTGTTCATGCTACCAGAATCTCTACCTAATTAATGAGAACTGCTGTGGCCCATGCTAACTACTGACCCATCTCCAGGAAGTCTGTGGGAGAGTGCTGGTTGGCTTCAGCCAAAACTGCTCAAGAACCAGTACTAATAATGTGACGCACAGGTGAATTAATGTTTCTGAGAGCATAACTATATGGTATTTGCAAACAGAGTTTCTTATGTAGAGCTGTGGTTTTTGTCCAATTTTCACGCCTGTGCTGCTGCTGCTAGTACAGCTCTGCACCCTCTCTAACAAGCCCCTCTCTCACCTGCACAGTTTTGAGGTTGGAGTTGGATCACCTCAGGTGCTCTCTGGTTGAGCTCAAATGTGCCTTCAAAAGACTGCGTAGACATCATCCTTGGTTTCTTCACTATTAGATGGAATAGAATCTTGGTGTAAAACTAGGTCCATGGGATATCTCATATATTTCCTATTCCCTCATACGAAATTTGTTTTTTTCCTGAGAGAGAGAAAAATATGTGTTGTATCAGAATTAGCAATTACAAATCTTTATTCTGCTAAAAATTATTATACCCTTCCCTCTCCCTCCAAAAAAAAAAAGGTGATTCTTTTCTTTTCCTTACCAGAAAGTCTTATACTACAGTGAATTTCATATGATTATTTCCAGCACTTTGCTTACCACAATGCAGTCTTCAGATAAATAAAATAACAATTTTCCTCCATTCACTACAAAGGGTAAATTCAGAGATAACAATGATCTGGGGATTTGGAAATTGTGCTAAATTCATATGGTAATGAACATCTGTGATGTTTTGGTGACTCACTTGCTCAAAAGGATACAATCCCCAGGTTTCATTATTGTCTTTGAAAACTTGCAGGAAGTGCCACACTGAACACTGATGACAGACAACACAGGATGGTTTTAAGCAGACTCCCAGTATGATATAGGGCAATGCTAGGCTATATCCCAGTGTGTTACAATGGCTAATTCTAATACATGGAAAACTTCTCAATATTTTAGTGTTTTAATGACATCCTCAAACATTAATGAAAATGTAACTTAATGAATCACCTTGAGTGCTATTGTAATTTTTTGCTTGTTTGTTTGTTTTTCTCCATTTGCTGAAGTGGCACAAATCGAGCCACCTGCCAGGAAACTCTCTTCTGAATGGCTTAATTCCTTTCTTTTGCGTCTCCTCCCACTCCTCCCTTGACAGACAAGACCTTTTTCAAGTCTGTTCTGAGAATTTCAGAGCATATCTTCCTAATCAACTGTGTTAAAACACTCAGCCATTTACACTGGAGGATTTTCTTTTACAAAACAGGAATACCTCCCTCTTGAGTTATTTTGTCACTGGGCTTGTACCAATGCAGTTTAATATGCTCAATGAATTCAAAGTGAGGAAAACACGAAAAAGCAGTTTTGAAAGGGAAGCTACACAATACTTGCTATTCAGAGAGTTGTGGAAAAGCCAGGAAAGGGTAGGATAATGCAGAAAATCCAAATGCATGCTGCTACTCAAGGTAGAAAAGGAAGGGCTAGGAAAGGTACTGAGACATGAAAAGTATGTTGCAGGTAAAAGCAGCCAAATTGCTGTAGTCTGAAGCATTACATTTCTGCCAAAAATGTCTATATTCCTGGAACACGGGGAAAACAGGACTAAGCCCATGCAAAGGCAGTGCGTGCTACTTTAGGCCCACAGGAGCCTGTACTGACAGGAGTGTGGATGTAAGCTGCCCAGATGGGGAAAAAGGTAGCTGGACAACAGCATCAATGGACCAGTGCTTTGTTTAACCATCGTGTCCTTCTGTATGGCCTTGACCGCCATTAATCCTACCAGGCACTCTGCAGCAGGAATTTTGGCATCAAGGCTCACCAAAAGCTCCTTTTGTACAGGGTCATGTGTGTCTCTTAAGCCTTGTTAATAGGAAATAAAAAATATTTGCTTCCAGAGAGGAGCATGAGCTCAATACCTGCTGCTTTTGAATTCATCTTTTTTCCCTCCAGGTTTTTTACCAAGATGCTTATTTGTAAGCATCTTTACAGTAACTAGCAGGATAATGAACTTACTATAGTGTTAAAATACATATAAGTATTTCATTGGATAGGTGAGATACTTGGTTTTCGTAAGCCTAATAATAATTTACCTAATGAGCCTCATAAAGTGACATTCTGGTTATAGCAGAAAATAAGATTTGGAGACACTGCATTTTTGTGCACATTTTTCATCACTGCTGATTTTATCATGCATTTAAATATTTAATTTGTGCCCAGTTATCCTGCTCTTCCTGAAAATCTTTTAGTCCTCTGGAGACTGTAGTTTCCGAAGCCATAATCTTAACCAAAAAAAATGGACTTTCAGATTGATATCAAGAGTACATGGGATTTTTATAATTAATGCCAATTTTATTGAAGAGATCTTTACCTTCAGGGTAAAGAGATCTTTACCTTCAGGCTTCAGGGTTTAAGCTTTCTCTGATATCAAAGATCAGGAAGAGATCTAACTATAAATGCAGATTCGTATACACTCTCTTGTTGTGAGGTTCTTAGACCTTTTTTCTGAAACTCTTTGAACTGGCCACAAAACGAGACAGTCTATCAAACCTGATATATTTCACGTTCGGTTCATTGTAACAATTTCCTTTTTCCTAAGAATACTTATGAATCTGCTTTAACTTTCAGGACGTTTGGCCAAGCCATAAATCTCCTTTCCAATCACTTAGCTCTCTTAAATCCTGGGTAGTTTAAATTGTTCTAAACTTTGTTGGAGGGATTATTCTTTTAATTGCAATTATACAATGAGTATTTCATGATCTGTATTCATTGTACAATCACAGAAAAATTTTAATCCTAAATAAGATGTTGAATAATAATTAAAACTACTGAAGACTTGATTAAGAGTGTTCAGGGATTAGAAATGAGAATTAAAGATGGCTATTGGGCCCAGGGGTAAATTCAAGGACTTCAAACACCTTTTCAAGGAAAAAAGAACCAAAACAACCCCATATATCCCAAACAAAACAAAATGAAACATGTTTTTCAAAGTGATTAAGAAATTTATTGGACTAAGGATTTCCTCCAGGAAGCAGTCTAAAAAAGCCACATAAAAACAATAGAATGTACTTTCTGAGCTCCTCAGAGAATTCATTGTGTATCATGGGGGACACAATCTCTGATTATCTTCAGAGGGAGTGTTAAATGCCTGAACTGCTAAAGAAAAATTGGGTTTTTTTGGTCACATCTAATAAAGAAGTGGAATAAAATAAAACTTTGAGGAGAAAGAGCAAATGAGGAGAAAGAGCAAATCAGGAAATGATGGCTGAATTTTATTTCCTATCATAAATGTGACCTGTTTATAAAGTGGGCAAGTACCCAAACTTTTTTTTTTCCCCCAAAAAAAAGCTTCATTATAAAATATGCTTTAAAAAAACCCTCATCTAAATCAAATGGAGGACATTTTGCATAATATTACAGATACATTTGAAATGAGTAAAAGTGGAATATTTTGTCCTGACTACCACAGAGCCAAAATTCATCCTCTTAAACAAGGTAAGAATTCCTTATTTTGCCTCAGCAAGAATATATACATATTTATATGTAAAAAATTGTACATAAGTGTGTATGCGTGTACATGTATGTATACAGATTTTACTTTTTACTGCAGATCTTCGCAATTCTTCGTTACAGTACTAGGCCTTAGGATGATTGCATTATCCTTCATTTCCTGTAATGAATAGAAGATGTCACTGAAAGTGCAGAACAAATCACAAATGTGTGAAGCTTGAGAAACGTTTTCCAAAAATATCAGCACCCATCTATGTTTTAAAATAAAGTTTTATGGGAACATTCTGTTCTGGTACCAATTAATGTAACTCTGCTGGCTTCAGTGATGCTAAGATGATTTCTACTAGACAAGGCTCATTAAAATATCTAAGCTCTCACCTTCAAATTACACATGTGGTCATGCCCATAGAGATGCTCACTTCCTAATAGAAATAGGCCAAGAAGTTATTCTCCTAACAAAAGTAGTACCCCTTTGACACCTCTGAGATGGTCAAGCAGAGGCATCTAGCTGGAAAATGTGGCAGACAGGTTCTCTTTCTGATTTCCTGTGTGTAAATTTACCTGGGAGTCACAATAAATAGGACTTGACTGCTTTGAAATTGAACTCTGCTACTTTCACATTTTCTACATTTTTGTACAAGCTATTCTATATTTCCTCATCAGTGTATATTAAAAACCCACTGGTATGCAGCTGAAACTTTATATTGGTAAATGATGAAAATAACTCATAAAATCAATTAATTTGCCTCTAGTAAAGCATCAATTTTACATATGAATGGAAACAGTAAATCTTTCTGAGTACTGCAATTTCCCTAATACCTTCATTTTTTTAATTCCAAACTGGAACAAAAATTGAAAAGGTTAACATTTTTAATTAGAAAACAATCAATTTTGATTTGATCAAAAAGTGTTGCTAGGGTAGAAATAATATGAATATAATTTGGGCATATTGTATTTTCTGAGCTACATATTGAAATATGATTTATTTTCAAAGAACCAGTTCTAAATGAAAACTTGAAGTAGTCAATACAAAATGCAGAAATGGAATATTTTTACACTATTAATAAGTTTTGATTTTTTTTAAAGTGTCATCAAAAGATAGTTCTTCCAGTTTGACAATAGAGGGCTTGTTTCGTTCTTCTAAAAAACCCTCACAAAACCAACATGGTTAAAAGAAGCATATTTCAGAAGAGACTTTTTTAAATATAAAACAACTTTGATTAAACTGTCTAACTGGTCATGATTTGATTTAACTGTAAGAAGTATGGCACAACCTTTCAAAGTTGTGCAAGCTTAACCTCCGCCTTGAGCATCTCTAACACAATTTACGTAGACATGTGGCTAGCACTGATTGATAATTGCTTTTGCATATTATTCTGAGAAGGAATTAGCCTGTCAATCAACAAGAAATTAATTATGATTATTTTCAGTGATCTTACAAACTGACATTGTAGTTTCTTGACAGAGGAAGGAGATGCAATACATATGGTCATTGCCCAAGTGTCAGACTAATAGGAAAGCCTACACTCAAAGCACGAAGATAATTCCTCTTTGCTTTTGCAGTCAACTGTAAAAGGGAAACAGTGTGCTATAAAGCAGAACAGTGCCAGACCAGAAGATACAGATTACTAAGCACCGCTTATTATGCCTCACATGTGCGAAGCGGGAATGACAGCATCATTGTGAGTGACAGCAGATACTAAAACTCCCTGTGGAAAGACACAGTCTTAAATGATGTCCCACAGACAGATGCAGAAGTAATACAGGCCCCGTGGTTTGAAATTAAAATTCAGAATTCTCTGTATCAACTGAGAAGCTGAAGTTGCTTGAGACTGAAAAAAGGGTGTATCAGGCACCATGACAGCACCTTCGGGCGGCACCTCAGGCCTGTATCCTCTCTACACTGTGTAACTTCTATGAATGATTTATTATTTGTCATTATTCCATCTAGTGTTACATGTGTTTTTAAATACTAGCCTTGTAATTATTTGTCCCTCTGCACTTCATCAGTTCAGACAATTATGTCTCTGTTCTTCAACATGCCGAGAAGTAGGTGTTTATCATTAAAGATTTCAAAAAAATGGTGATAGTTTTATAAAGCAATTATCACAAAATTATTATTTGTGTGAATGTATTACTGTCTCCTGCCTGACAACTTAATTCTGGCTGCATACATATGTCCTTCTGCATCTCCTGTGGAATTGGCTATTATGCATGTGCAGTGACAGGTACATGGAGATGGGAGATTACAAGTGTTCTGTAATTTGCTTCTATGTATTCCTTGCTACTGTGTACATTCTTGAATTTGCAAATTCTCTGGAAAAATGAGGGTCATGCATGTTTTCTGTGAATTTCATTCTTTTTAAAGCATAAAGTATAAAAAGTATCTTTTGAATATGTCCAATGAAAGTTGTATACCTGATCTCAAGATATTAAAAAAAGAAAAAATTAAAGAGACTTTGTCTAGAGGCAAAGTTAATAAATAAAAGAGGAAAACTACTCTGTGTTTTAAACTGCAGGGATGTCTGGACCTTCAGCTTGTTTAAGATAAATATTCCAAAGCTCACATGCTTTCAATTCATGATTCAATTTCATATCAAAATTTATCTGAATTACTTGAAGCTCTGAAGCTTTCTCAAATGTCATAAGAATAGGATTTTGTATGAAACATCCTGTCTGTACTCCTTCTCACCAGATCATAGTAACAAAAATAAAAGTGGGTTTAGCTATTTTGCAGAAACATATAATTAGGTTTTGTTTTGTTCTTTTTTTTACTGAATCTTTATCCTGTCAAAAAAGAGGATGTCTTCAATAGAAGTTTTGTTTCCATAAGATTTTTAGGAAAAGCTGACTTTCAGATTTGATTTCAAATGAAATCCAGATTTGCAGGTCCAGCGCTTGATGCAAAGCCAAGCAGATCTACATTCGATCTACTATAGTCAATAAGTTTAAGCTAATGAGAAAAAATGTAAATTTATGTAAGTTTTGTAACAGTTCATTTAAATTTCCTATTTTCCTTTTATTATAATGAATGCAATTCACATATTATTTCTGAATTTAGAAACACCTTACTAAAATACCTAAAACAGTTTCTGGAGTCTTCCATCAACACAATTTACTTGGTTGCTAGAACATATTTAATTTTATATTATCTATGGCTTTGTTTATGGATGGTGAAATTTAAATTACGTACTATTTTTTATTTTTCAAAATTAACATGGCAATTGCAAAAGGATAAACTGCTCCTTATGCAGGAATATATCATACCCATAGGGGCACCTTTCTTCAAGTTCAAAGGGAGATTAATGCACTTGTTAGGATGTAAATTACACTTCTAGCACTGACATGAAAGAATTGCTGTAAAAGATGTACTGTAAATATATATAACTTTGGCACCAGATAATACTTATGTGTAATTAATTTAGAATGTATATTTTCCTCTGTAAAGCCCTCCAATAGGATACAAACATTTTTTTCCCTGTGTGTCTCCTTTGTTCCCTACCAAAAAGATCCACTGTTTCTCAATTACATGGCAACTGAAATATAACTTAGAAACTCACATCTGTCTGAATCTAGAATGCTGGGAAAAAAGCTAACTCCCTATATTGTACTTTTCAATCTATTTTTACTTTACAGGGTATTAACTTTTAGATATGCAAATATTTTTGTTATCTATTTGAGCAAATTTAATGGGGTTTGATTTTCCACAGAGATAAAGTGTATTTGATTTTTATTAGGGATTTTTAAAACATTTGGAAAAAAACCCCAACACCCAGGGTTCGTTATACATTTCATATTTTATTTGTGTTGATGAATTGAAAATATATCCTCAGTTGATATTTTTTATTCTTCTGTAAGTAGAATTAACACTTTAAGCTGGGTAACCTATGACCCAAAGTATATGAGATTATACAGATTGAAGCTTAGTGACAGACTGGAGACAAAATGAAGTAAGCAACCTGAAAGTTTTGCTGGAATGTAACCCATATCTAGACTATTTAGACTGATTTTTTTCATATCTGGTGTTCAGTGTAAAGGAAAAGCCTGGGACATGAAAAGAAAGAGATACCTGAGTCTTTTGGAAAGCTTGAAGTAGCAATAAGTGGAAAACCTCATTGCTGGCTAAGCAACACCACTGAGGTTTGGAGAAAGATGAGGGATAGGAGTGGGAGCTCTCAATTTTAAGGAAGAGAGTCTATTAGACCTTCAGATGACTCAGAGACACAATGAATAGGTCTTCAGCATGAACAAGCAGGCATCACAGATTCAGGAAAGCAGCAAGTAGAGGAAGGAGAAGGGAGGAAAAGGAGATCTAGAAGGATGAAGGCAGAGGTACAGAGAGGCAGAGTATAGGACATCAAAGATAGAGGAATTGTTCTTAACGTTAGCACTGAGTAGCGTTTTGGGGCTGCAGGCTTGTGACTAGATCATTGACTAAGCCCTGGCCTGAAGTTAAGCAGCAGAAAAATGAGTCTTCCTGGTGTGTATGGATCTTTTACCAGGAGCAGAACAAGGTTTTAGTTCTAGAAACCACCATCATGCACCCATTGTATGCTACTGTTGCTATGGTATTGCACATGTACAATTTGCATAAGAAGCAGTTTTAGGAACGAGTACCTCCCCAACCAGCCATACCTACCCTTTTAGAGCTGTATTTACAAAACTGCTGACCTGAAAACTAGCTCCCTGACAACCAACACGTTCAGAGGAAATTCAGTTTCGCCAAATTGACTTGGCCTATAAGCGTTACATTAAATATAACACAATACTGAAAAGGAGCCAAAAATGGGTCAGGAAATGTTTGTTTTAGATACTGGCAGTGTAAACAGTTATGCTGAAAGTAACAGAGAGCTATTGCACTGTGTAAAGTTTTATTAGGTTTAATCTCCCATTAAAGTTAGTTCCTTTGCAGTTCAGGAGTAAAGAATCATTTTATAAGCACTACAGATCAATATAAAATGGTAGCTTGGTTTCCAGATATTCTACTTCTCATGAAACAAATGTATGTCCTAATGGGAAGAAGAAAAAATCCAGCATACTAACTCTAATATTTAAAAGTGACCAATGATTTTACAGCTTCAGACAATAATGTGTTGGCTCAAAAAAAAAAAAATCTTTTTAAATATTGCCTTGCCAAAGATTGTATCAGGGAATACAATGGGAGGAAAAAAAAAAGTATAATTTTGCAAGGAAGTATTTACCGTACTTGTTTTTGAAAAACTGTATCACATTTGCAGAATATTAATTTGACTAAGTCTGACATAAATGACAATCTTCAACTTCAAAGTTTGATACCTGGCCCCTGTGAAAGGCGGTGGGACAGCATCTGATTCATCAAAATGTTCCATGAAGAGAGGTCGTCATCTCTGAAGGCCCATGGATCTATCCCCTACTACCTGGGTACTCTCTTCATTTTCTCTGCCTAGCAAATGCAGAGACCCTCAGAGGATAATCTAGCTTGCTAAAAATAGATACCTATCTCTCTTTTCCAGAGAGTAGGAAATTAACTGGAAATACTCTGTGTCTGTCTTCACCTACTATCCAATTCCTTGCCTTCGACGACACAGAGGAGAGATCATGTCCCTGTGTGTAGAACATCTGCATGTGGGAAGAGAGTGGGTCTGAGCTCCAGGCCCTGCCCTGCCTTGGGGGTCTGCAATGCCACCAGTGCTCTGAACAGCCATGCTCTGAGCAATGCAGCAGTCACGGGGCCAGGGGAAAGGGAGTCTGGTCCTAGATTAGAGTTTAGGACACTCATTTACAGTCAGGAAAGATACAGGTCTCCCCTCCTGGGATTCTGTCTGTTTTCTTTCATCTTATATTCAATGCACTCGCATTCCTGAAAGCAGGGACCACACCTGTACATGGGAGACTGCAGGTGAGCCCTTGGAAATCCTCAGGGTGGGCAGGGAGACTCCTCATATAGCTAGGCAGCTTCAACTGCTGCTGAAAACCAGAGAGAGTGAGTTGTTCTAGGTGGAAGCTAGGAAGGTTTTTGGTGCTCTGTCCCTGTTCAGGTGAATAGAATCTCAGTACTTCATCAGAAGGAAATCCATGGAGCTTTTCAATTGTCCCATCTGCTATGACACCTTCACTTAACCTTAATTCTAGTTTCTGATGAAAGACATGTTCTTTTCCTATTTAAAAAGATTTCCTTTAACTCAGTTTCCAGGCAACTTACCAAGTTGCCAAATTGGAACAAAAATCTTTAAAAAATGTGATCATGATTTCAGTTACAAGCTTCTAGATCCTGTAACTGTGAGTTAGATTTTAGATAGGTTCTGAGCTAAACATTTTCCTTATTTTGAAATAAGCCCATAAGTGTATTCTAATCTTTGTATTATTTCAAGCTTGGCCTTTTTCACTGACTTGAAGTCCTGATACAGAATAAAACAATAGGATCTATCCTCACAGTTCCTTTAAGTACTGTTTTCCTCTCCTGTTCCCAAACACTTTCAGTGTAACAATTATTAATTATATTTTAATAACAATCCCTTTAGATTTAATTTTAATATACTAGGAATAGGGTTATACTAACTATAACCTATTATAAATTGTTAAAAACTATTATAAACATTTTTTCCATGTGATATAGCATATGAGTCAACTGAGGCACTATGTGCAATAATTATTTTTTAAATATCTCCTGTCAGAGAACAGATTTTATCCCTTTATCATTCAGTAAAACTTATCCTATACCTGACTTCACGTAAAATTGTTACATATTTTGTTTTGTGACTAAACCTGTGTAATAAAGAAGAGATACCCAAAGTCAGTATTTGTCCTGTTAAAGTAATAAGACTCTTAAAGTAACAGCACAAAGGAACTTTGATTTAACATTATTATCACTTTATTTTTTTATGAGCTTATCACTTTAGTTTTTTATGAGCTAACTTAGTAATCTTGAAAGTGTGTACTTTTCGAACTATATTGATGCTTCCGAAAATGTAGTCCCACAGAGCTCTTTAAACTCTGTGGAAGTGCTATAGGTGTAACTAAGCCTTGGAGCCTTATAGAGGCTAATATCAGCAGGAGGCACTAAGATGCAGAATACAACTGACGGAAAATAACACCACAATGGTATTTGCCACAGTTATAGGTGTCTGATATGAAGAAAGACACTTGATTTCAGGATAAATGTTATATTAACCCAGATGAAAATTTATTCCTGCCTGACAGCACTGGAAGCTGTAATGGCCTTCAGCACTTCATCCTGGGACTAAGCTAATCAGAAGGTGGCACTGCGATGGAATATGACTGCTTTCTGTTGTCTATAGGCAACTAAGGTAGTATGGCTACAGTTGTGACAGTTCAAACTGTAGAGTTTGAAATTGCTAATCATTCATAGGAAGAGGATTTTCTTACTTTCAAGGCTGTGGGAAGTTTCTTTTCAAGATTTACCAGAGTACACCTAATGACCTTGAAACTGATTCCCAGCCAGCAGAAATCACTGAAGGCAGTAAACTGGTCGTGATTTATACCAGCTGAGTTTCTGTCTTCTTATCTTTCCAATGTTTTTTCTCCTAGATAAGATTTTTTATATCATTTAAAGCTACATTGAGATTGGAACTTTAATTTTCTTCACATTTTCTGATCCCACTCCAGAATTTAATTGAATGGACATGTTGTTGTCATTCCCATTATTGTTATAATTATTCTTGTTGTTTAGTCTTAAGGAAAACACGCTATGTACTTTTGAACCTAAAATATATTTCTCATATTCACTTGTTAGTTGGCATGTTGTCATGCATGCCTCCTCTGACCAATAGCATGTACGTATTTATTGTTGCATTGGATCTTCTACCAAATTTAACATGCCTTTGTAACTCATACCCAGTAAACTACTAAAGAAGATGAGCTATGACAGTTCATGGAAATAACAGGGAAGTGTTTCGCCATTCTGTTCATCTGGACAGCCAGGAATAATTTTATTAGAGTTTAAATTTGAAACTTTTATTGCAAAATATTTTGACATCAATGCGTTGAAGGTTTGGGTAATTTGGTAGGGAGGAAAGCTGCCTTGAATTTTGACAGCATTGTGTGTGTCAATGCAACTGATCAACATGTTTGACATGAGACTTTCTTTCCCTAGGATGCTTCCAGATATTTGTCAGAATGGATTTCCTCAAAAGAAGTGAAACTGCTAAATTCATTTTGCCTTCTAACAAGAACCATCCACACTGCAGCAGCAAAGCTAAAGCTCCTGTGTGGAAAAAACAGCAGGAGATATTCAACACAATTTTACACTCTGGTTACTGCTGAACACAACTGTGAGTAGTGGCAACTCTCAGGTTAGATTGCCTTAGTAGCAAAGTACTATTGTTTTATGAAGCCATGTAAATGAAAAATAAAAATCTAAGCCTCCTTCCGGGAAAAATGTTATATATCTGCTTCCCAAATCAAAATGAAGCAAAAATTAGAGAAAATGTACAATGTACCTAGAGAGTGCAGGGGTTTTATTGTCTTGAAATAGCTTGGTAACTTCAGTCAAAATGTTAGCCATGCCACATGATAAGTTTTATCTTCATGGATGCAGTGGAACTTGCATATTCTACTAGAAATATACATTTCCATTATTTTCATCATCTTATATTCATGGTATATATTTGAGGACAGAAATACAGCTCTAGCTTGTCATGCTTCATGTCTTTCAGTACTTGAGTGACAGTAAATACCAAGCCATTATGATCACACTGCTTTGTCTTATCAGGGACAAATAGTTATTTTGTGATTTTCAGTTGGGAGAAGCTTGTGTAGCTCAGCTGTCTTGCTGGAAGGAGAATTATCTCTTTGCTCATTTGACAAACGTAAGCAATGGCCTTGCCGTATGTCCATAAAGATGCTCATGTTTCACAGAATACTGAAGTACAAAGACACTGAGATAGAAGACACATGGGGAAGAAAGTCCCTGTGGTTCAGAAGTCTCTTTTACCTGCTATTGCCTAAGCCCTAACTCTAACCTGACAGTTCATATTATCTTCTCTCAGTACAGTCCATTAAAATGTCCAGTTGCTTTTTGGTAGAAATAATGCAATTATCTCCAACAGTGAAGCTACTCTCCTCTCTCCCTGCATACAAACCTCTCATTCCTTGTGGGCTAGCCACAATTTAGGTCTCAATGTCTGTACACCATGGTAAAGGAAATATTATCCCTCATCTGGCCACTACTTATAAAAAATCAAATCCTTTTAACTTAGCTGCTAATTTTTGTTGAGTATTTTATCTCAGAATCAGTTCTATTGTTATGGATCACATTGGACCATGCAAAGTGATTCATATCACCAAGAGTGTGGAGCATCTTAAAGCAGAACTCTTTGTATATACATTTAAAAATATACATCCTCTAGGCTTAAACTGGCATAAATGTTGTCTTAGCCTCTGATGTCTTCTTGTAGGAAAAAACAAACAAACCAAACCAAAAACAAAATAAAACCAAGTAAAAAGTACATAGAATGATGAAAATGTGTAAGTTTCACTTTGGTGTGTTAGCACCTGAAACAAAGGATTGAATTTTTATTTGTATTACCTGGGCATCATAATTAGATTGCTATTGCTAGTCATACACCTATAGCAAATTTCAACCATGTTCAATAGACTATCAGGCAGACAGCTACAGGGGACCAGCCTGTGCACCCGCTGAGGGATGTAAAAAGAATGTTCAAGTGGTGGTTTTAATATTTGCTTGACAGATATTTACAAAAGAAAAGAAAGTGAGAAAAGAAGTCTGTGGTCCTTAATCAGCACAGCATGACCCAGCCATGTGCCCAAGGGGACTCCTGACCCACAGAGAAGCCTTCTGGGTAAACCATAGTGGCTGCCCAAATCTCATGTATGTTTGGTTAATTAAAACTCTCCACTGAGATGAGCTATAGCCTGGTCTCCCTGGTTGCATCAGTAATGGTAAGCAAAATGGGATATGGGCATTCGCTCAAGAGCTGGCCAATGTCCTCAGTGTTTCTTAGCATGATTCCTGACATGGGCTTGACATCTGCTAGCTCACCCTCACCAGATAATGCATAGACATGGTCTGAAGATAAGACATTACCAGGACAGTTCCCAAAAGGCTGGATGAATAAGGCCATGCTGTCTTAAGAGGCGAAAGGAATTTCTTCAAATGCATGTGAGTTAAGCTCTGTTGTTTATCCTCATAGTGAGTGAATGGGCACTGATATATTGTGTTCACAGTAGAAACAAGGTCTCTCTTGAAGCAAGGAAGGTCCCACCTTATCTCACAGACACTGTAATGATAGACACATGGACAGGAACTGTCCTAAGTTCTAAGGCATTGCTTGTTAATGAAATCAGATATTATTCTGGTATGCATACTTACCACTACTAAGGTACTACTGTCCTACTTACCACTAAAAAGGTAAATTGAGCAATGAAAATAATGCAGGGCCACTTTCTGTCTTCAATTTCTGCCCATAGACACCAGATTGCAAAAAGAGAAATTCCATACATACACAGGGAGGCAGAATCTGGCTAATTTCAAAACATTTTTGTACATTCGACATGCATAATTTCTGGTAAAGCTTTTTCTTTTGCATCAGTTTCCCTTTCTCCTACATGCACTGCACAATCTAATTTATAATCACATCACTGAATCCTAATAATATATTTTGCAGTGTTTCCATACCAATCATTGCTTCTTTGTGTCTCACTGATTAAATACACATATATATATTTCTAATACTATTTATAATCTCTTGTCTATGATCTTACATTAATTAAAGATTTTCAGAGAGCTAGGCTCTGATTCTTAAACTGACAGAATGTTTTTGCTCTAATGCTATGAGACAAGAGCTAGCAGCTAATGTTTATATTATTGATTAATCAGACACTGAAGGGATTAGGTTCTAAGATTGTTTAGCACACAAAAATCCATACTTATTGCATTAAAACAGATTTTGAGACCTTGTTTATTGGCTATATCCAGGGTCAGACCTCTGGGATTTATTCAAGCTGAAATGTCTATATTATATGTGAGCATAAACCAATCTGTTAAGAGGAATATCTAATGTTGGTGACACAAAGGCAAATAATTGTAGTAAATTACAGGTCAGTAATTGAAAAAGACCATTTATGCAAACACTTGTAAATTTAGAAAACTGCCTAAACATTAAATGTATTGAGTAAATAAAGATGAAGTTTGGACTAGTACGCAATTTTGGCTACTGCTTTCTTTGCCTAATGGATTTTCTATTATGTATTCATTTTGTAATTTTCATGGATAAAAAATTTCATTGGCTTGGTCATAACTTCTACATGTTTACTCAAACAGAACAGTGTCATATTGCTCTTCAGGGTATAATGTACTGGCTAGTGCAAAGAAATACTGGTTGCTGTTCAAAAGAGAAAATGTCAGAGCTACTCAAGTATGTGGGGAGGTGGGTCTTTGTGCATGTGTGTTTGTGCATTTTTAGCTATGCACATGTATAAGTAACTTTCTGAGAATGAGACACATTAAAGAAATATAAGAACTGTATAAAAAACTGATAAGAAAATATTTGGTGGATTTAAACTCTTGCCATATTTGTGAACAATCTACAAAGAAAATATTGTGTTTTCAGGTTTGTTCCATCTTTGTCGTAATTTGGTATGCCATTTTGACATTTAAAATAGCATGGTTTACATAATAAGCTATTTCAGTTTCCTGCAAAAGAAGTCATGACAATTCCAAAGCTCATAAGTCATGTATAAAAATTTGGTTTGGATTCTTAAGAAACATTTTGAAATTTTTACCCAGAACATTTTAACTGTTTTGCTGACTTGAGGTTCTATTTCTGTCATATTGCAAACACTTGCATGGATGTACATAATCTTACTTATAAGGAATATAGTCTTTTCTCTGTGTTTCTCCTCTGATCAATTGATTCAAGGAGAATTTTTTTGGTGATATTTTTTCCTGGTTTTGTTTCTGTTTGAAAGTGTAGTATCCCTAAATCTTAGATAATAGTATCTTCTATACTGCTAAGTGATTGCTGGTTCACTTTTTCTTATTGTTACTCTTCCTCTACTGATGATACTACTTATCATCAGTAATTGACTGTATGTAACAGCAATTGTGCAGTCCTTGCGGCTTTCCATCCTTCATTTTGCTTTAGATATGAAAAAGGGAGGGAACATTTTTCTCATCTCCAGAATCACATTTTACACATCGTAAACATCAAGCCTCTCTCTCTGAAGCTCTGCCTTTTTCAGTCTTCTTATTCAGGCTTAAATGGCCTGTCTTTGGAAGTATGTAACACTATTGCTCAAATATACATGCCCAGATTGAAGCTTTGCTGTACTGTAGGTGTTGCTGGTTTTGACAATAGTTTCCACCTGTCCACTGCTTGCTGCTGTTGCTCATTCCCTTCTACTTCCCACCCACGAGGACTTCATAAAATGGCCCATGCATACACCTCAAATAAGTAGGTGACTGTATGCAAGACACATTTTTTTCCTACACCTGTTCTTGCAATTCTGTTTTCATTTCCATTATTTCCAAAAACAGACTTGACACAAAGTCATGGGTTGTCATTATGAGCTCAGAATCCTTCAGTTCAAACTCTGTTTACACTGAAGTGCTTTGTTCTGATTCCTCACCTCTAACGTGGGAGCCCATGTTATGTTGCTGATGGCTTTGCTGACAGAAAAAGTTTTACTCCTTATACTAATATAGTTCTGAGGGTTTTAGAAATGCATCCCCCATGATAACAGTCTTATTTAGAAATAAAATTGCTTCTTTAACTTAAAACTCATCCTGACTCATATAAAGTGAAATGATAAAAAATTTCCTTATACAAGGGAAAAGCATCAGCATGGAGATCTAACATTAGTACACAAACGCTGATTTCATTTGACACCCAAGGTTATATAGAAGATATTCCCCTATGTAGAAAAGATGTACACAATAAATACCAATTGAAATTTGTTCAGATATAGAAATATTACAAATTAATCAACTGTTTGGGGAGCAGGCAAACAGACTATAGAACTGCCTCTTTAGCAGAAGGATTTACTACCCCACAACCTATTCTTTTCTTACACAAGTAGCTGTGGAGGCTATAAAGGACCTACAGATCATCCCAGATTGAAAATATGCTACTAATATTGGACTCTGAGAGGGTAAATAACTTTGGAAAACTGAACATTGCACTGTAGTTAACTCATATGATTCAGACAAAATATGAGATAATAAAGATCGAAACCTTACTGTGGTATATTGTGTATATATTCTAAACATGTCTACTCTGTACTCTTTATCTTTTTACCATCACCTATGTTCCAGTGTCAGATGCAGCTACACCGTTTACCTGATATGCAATGTATTTTCTTACTCCAGTACCTTTCTGCTTAATTCTAATAGAAACGTTGCTAAAATCGATTTAGTTTTGCTTGGTTTTCCAAGTGCCACACTATTGGCAATTTAAATGGTAGTTAATGACATTTTGTGAATCCTTTTTTCAGTTTCATGTAACTGTTCTTTTCAGTAATAAAATAAGCATTTAACATATAAAAATGTAGTGAAGTATTTTGAAAGAGAATATAAAATATAAAAGACTCCATAAAATACCCATTAGCAGGAATATTAGCAAATACTTGTGGTTTTTTTTTTTTCCTACTTTCCTGGTCTAGCAGGAATTTGATCTGTAGGATCATTTACAAAGTTTAAAATAAGAAAAAAATCCTTTTCACATCTTGAAATCTTTGCACTCATTTTCTTTCTTTTAAGATAAATTTGAACTCTTGCTATAAAAAATTCTTCGAGTGATAACTTTTGATGTTTTACACCTTTTGATGTCTTGCATTTCAGGAACATTATACATTGCATTGTCCTCTACAAAGGGCACCTTTCCCTACTGTGCCGTTGTGTTAACACTGATCTTGTGGTATGACCAAAGCCCTTGCCTCATACCCTTTCCATCTGACTGGTGCAGGAAGGTGCACCTGGGACCTGGGTCAGGTCTCTTACAGGGCACAGCTACTGCTCTCTGAATGAGTCCACTCTCCAGTAACTGGACAGAGAGAAGGCAACCAAGAAAGGGGAGTCAGCAGAGCTTTTGTACCAGTCCTGCCTTTATTCTCTGACCACAGTAGACTTTTCAAGGACGGCAGTAATTTATTTCCTTCTGCCTTTTCCCTCCCATGCCCACCCCCCACACACAGCAACAAAGAAAGCAAGCAGGACATGTTATCTCTCTGAGTCACCCGCACAGGATCTGGCCATTTCTTCTACTCTGTTTCTGTCATGCTGAGCTCAAACTAGTGCTTGGATAGTGTTACCAAAGCTGAATAGTTCTATGTATAATAATCGAACCAGGAAAAGTTCCAGCAATCTTCCTCCCCAACAAACAAACAAACAAACAAACCTTGCATTTTTTTCTCCTTGGAAGTTGGCAGATTCAGAGGGTGACAAAAATGAGCACAGTTCGTCTTCTAACAGATTATGAATGCCACGTGTGACATTGCTTGAGAAGATGGAAAATGTTTATACAAACTGTCAGAGATGGCTAAGCTAATTTGTGGCATGTGGCATGCATGTTTTTGAACCAAAAATTTTGTCATACACCTACTGTTTGGCTGTAGAATGTATGAGAAGACAGATCTTGTTGACACATCGCAGCTGCAGCTCAACTCATTGTGAAATGCTTTGACTTCAACAAAATTCACACCATGTGCCAAAGAAGAAGAAAAAGGAGCGTTACAGTCTCCATCTCTTTTAATATCTTTCACTGTAGGTGAACTACTCTGATTTTGCAGCTGTAGTAAATCAGGTAAGTGAAGCATCTCTACTTTTCTGTATGCAAATTCCAAGAGGAGGTAAATATGACCTACAACACACTGCTGTTTCACAGGAATGAGGGCTGGAAGTCTGCCACAGCTAGAGGTTGCCTAGAGAGGCACTGATAAGGAAGGTAGGAAGAATTGGCAGGTAGCACTGATGTTGAGGGATGCAGGTGAGGTACACATGCCTTAGGAATCAAAATACTTGATATGGCTTTGCATGGCCATTAACAACTCTTGGAATGCGATATGCATTTATTATGCTCTTTTAAAGTCTCCCTCTTGAAGAGTAGACTTCCAAACCAGTGAATCTTTCTCCTCTTAGATAAAATGCTCTCCTGTAAACATAAGAGAAGTGACGAAGAGAAAAACTACAAAAGCATAAGTTGAAAATACTCTTGTTCAGCTCAAATTGCAAGTGAAGTCCTGGCTATATATCAGCCATAAGAGAGACGATGTTCTGTAATGTTACTGGCTTCCTTTATTCCTCACTTCTCTACATCAGCATTCCCAGGAAGACAGTCCATAACTGGCACCAGATGTTATCTAGTAAATTACTTTTGTCCTGCAAACTCTGTATGCTTTTCTTATATGATGCCATTTGGGTCAGATTTGCTCTCCATCTGTTACGTATTTTTCTACTTTCTCATTTAGCTTCCATGAAACTGATGATTAAGTAAATAGTCAGTAAATAGATCCAGAAGCTAAAGTATCAATTCCATTAATTTTAAATCAGGTACATAGGGTCTTTTTGGGAGCAAAACTACTTTTCAATTATTTTTAAATGTTGTGAATTCATGTGCACATAGATTTCTTAGCAACATGTTTTGTGCTATTTTGTAATATAGGTCCGTATTTTTCCTGACCTCTCTATAAAGCTGAACAATTTTCTTATTAAGATTTAAGGAAAACTGGACATGACTGTATTGCAATATCCTGTGTCATGCAGATATCTGATGGAAATTATATAGTATTTTTTATAATAATGAACTCTTATTATGACCTTCCGTGGTGAATTTTCCAAAAACCTGAGGTGATGCTTTCACTGTGGTCGGGAATGTCTATGTTCTTAGAGTACTGATTACTCCCATTTAAATTAATTCCACTAAGAAAGATTTCTGAGTTAATCCTGATCAAATATCTGGTGTCATCAGGTTTGACAATATGAATTGTTCAAAAAACTTGTTTCTCAGGGATCATTCAGAGTAACCATTGAAATATGTACAAAAACAGTGATGCTTAAGGATCAGATATGTTCCAGAATGAAGAATCAATCAGAACATGCAAAACTATAAGAAACCATTACATTTCCATTTTCAGAGTTTCATCAACATGACATTCTCATGCTGATGTTCATGTGAATTTGAAAATAAAAACATCTAGGAAAATTCTGATTAAATTTACTAAACTTAAAATTTTTACCATTATTTTCCAAAATTACTTTCAATATTCTGCCTCTTCATCTACTGTCAGTGTTTTCCAGATATACAGCTTTTTTACCACCTCCAATAATTTTCAGAGAAGGATGGACAACCATCTTCTAGGGTAGCTCTGCAATGACCATCTTTCCTTGATTCCCAGGACTGGGCATATGCCTGGCAAACAGACCATCTGTCATTCCCAAATTCCTAGAAAAATGGAGAGCTCATCAGGTCACCTTTCCAGAATGAACTACAAACTAAGATATTTTCTCTCATTGGCAACTCCCTGCAAAACTAACTCTATTTTGGAGCTTTGCATCCTTGAGTTCATTGCAGCCTGATAGAAAGGCCTAATATAACCTACAAGACATTTGCTTAAGGAGGGAAGACAATAAGTAGTATTATGCTAGAATGTTTGGGATGAATGAGATGATAGAAGATAAATGGGCCCTGAAGTCATATCCTAGTATAAACAAAGATTGAGGGAGAGCATCTAAATGTGGAAACAAGCTTATCTTATGATTCCCCTCCTCCCGATAGTATCTAATTATGCCAAGTCATTGAATTGATGCACTTGTCTTAACTTGTATTGGGTTTGGTAGCAGGGTAGCTACAGGGGTGGCTTCTGTGAGAAGCTGCTAGAAGCTTCCCCCATGTCCGATAAAGCTAATGCCAGCCAGCTCCAAGATGAACCTACTGCTGGCCAAGGCCAAGCCAATCAGCGATGGTGGTAGCACTTCTGTGATAACATATTTACAAGGGGAAAAAAACCTGCACAACTGCAGCTGAAGAGAGGAGTGAGAATATGTGAGAGAAACAACTCTGCAGACACCAAGGGCAGTGAAGAAGAAGGAGGAGGTGCTCCAGGTGCTGGAGCAGAGATTCCCCTGCAGCCTGTGGTGAAGACCACGGTGAGGCAGGCTGTCCCCCTGCAGCCCATGGAGGTTAATGGTGGAGCAGATATCCACCTGCAGCCCGTGGAGGACCCCACGCTGGAGCAGGTGGATGCCTGAAGGAGGCCTGCACTGGAGCAGGCTCCTGGCAGGACCTGTGGACCCATGGAGAGAGGAGCCCATGCTGGAGAAGGTTTGCTGGCAGGACTTGTGACCCCGTGGGGGACCCACGCTGGAGCAGTCTGTTCCTGAAGGACTGCACCCCGTGGAAGGGACTCATGCTGGAGCAGTTCATGAAGAACTGCAGCCCGTGGGAAGGTCTCACGTTGGAGCAGTTCGTGGAGGACTGTCTCCCGTGAGAGGGACCCCACGCTGGAGCAGGGGAAGAGTGTGAGGAGTCCTCTCCCTGAGGAGGAAGGAGCGGCAGAGACAACGTGTGATGAACTGACCACAATCCCCCATTCCCCATCCCCCTGCACCGCTGTGGGGGAAGAGGTAGAGAAAATCAGGAGTAAAGTTAAGCCGGGGAAGAAGGCAGGGGTGGGGAGAAGGTGTTTTTAAGATTTGGTTTTATTTCTCATTATCCTACTCTGATTTGATTGGTAATAAATAATTTTTCCCAAGTCGAGTCTGTTTTGCCCGTGACGGTAACTGGTGAGTGATCTCTCCCTGCCCTTATCTCGACCCACGAGCCTTTTGTTATATTCTTCTCCCCTGTCCAGCTGAGGAGGGGAGTGATAGAGTGGCTTTGGTGGGCACCTGGCGTCCAGCCAGGGTCAACCCACCACACGACTTCAATAAACTGGTGAAGAAGCCTGATACTCGACTTTTAAACTGTAAATCCAATATACTGTAAATACCCAGATAGGGGAAAAATAAGAAGAAAAGCAGAAAAGAGGTCATATTGCCTAAACTAAAATTACACCAAAGGCATATCAGAATCCATTCTCTAAATCCTTAAAGGTGCTGCTGGAGGTGTTAACTAAAAGTTAGTAATTATTTTGCATAATAGTAAATGACAGAAAATTAACACTAATGCATGAAAAATATTATTGTGATGTGATGTGGGTTTTTTTGGCTTTATTTATTTATTTATTTAATGAGACCCTGCTAATTAGACTGGGGCTGAGTAATTGAATTTCAATTGCTGACTAAATAAAGTTACAGAATTTGGGCTGAATCTGAAAAGATCTTATGTAAAATGAGATATTGAAACATCTCACATGATTCTGAACAAATCCTGGAGATCCTCAAGCTTGTGCCACTACAAACTGTGACTGAAGCTCAGTTACTGTAATGTTCCTCCAAGATGCATGTAGCAATACTACCAAAGAGTAAGGCCTGCATAACCCTTTTGCCAGATTTCATTGTCAGCAGCAAGATCTGGTTCGAGTTTAAGAAAATCACTTCAAAAAACATAGAAACCTGCAAAAATTTGACTGAACATTATGATGATCAGTGAGATAACTCTCATCAGTTGCACATACAAATCACATAGCTAACAAACCGCATTTTTATTAACAGAAGAAGAAAACTCTGACAAGGTAGGTAAGAAAAACTAACAATTTGCGGTCTTTTTCTTTTGGAGAGGTAACTACTGGGCACTCTGGTTATTTCCTGCCTAATGCAGTTGCTGTTTAGGATGTTTCAGTCTTGCTGAATAGCCAGGGCTGTTTCAAGCTGATGTCATCCATCTTCTTGGCTTGTTTCTATTGGTTACTCTCACCTGGTGTCCCCATCCCCCCCCTTAGCCTGCCTTTACATTGCTCCTCATCCTGCCAGCCACATGAAGAAGACATGATGGAGACATCTATCTTGAAACAGGACACTGGAGTGAGGCTTCTGTGGAGAAGGAGAGGAATTTCATGCAGATTAAATGAA
Organism: Mycteria americana; assembly: GCF_035582795.1. Lineage (NCBI taxonomy): Eukaryota > Metazoa > Chordata > Aves > Ciconiiformes > Ciconiidae > Mycteria > Mycteria americana. The sequence continues at coordinate 44,359,993 of NC_134367.1, forward strand.
ATGTAATGGAATTAAAAGGAATTTCAATTCAATGGAATTAAAAGGAGTGAAATTAAAAGGAATTTCACGCAGAATGGAGAGGAATTTCAGACATATGCTGGTGCTTGGCATTCTCTAACAGGCAGCCCTGGACTGAGTTCAAGCATCTTCTTGCTCTGTGTTACCTCTTTCCACTCTCATTTGAAAAGCTTTATTTAGCCCAGTATAGCTATGGAGAATCAAGTGTTTTTGTTTTCCCCTGCATGACCACACACCTTGAATTAGGTGGTATATAAATCTCTTACTGGAACTAGCATGCATTTTTTGATGTGATCCATGTTCATAAGGAATATACCAATACTTCTGATTATTCTGTTGGCAATGATGTTTGAAATGAAAATTTTGAAGTACCATTGTGAATTTTAATTCAAGTATTCACAAACATTAAAAAATGGAACTGTTGTATATGCTTGTCTAGCATTTTGTATCTTTGGAACCTGCACTGAGGGAGTTTCTGAAGCCATGAGAGTGTGATTTCGTATAGTTTCCAAGTGTACCAGATATTGTGTGATTTTCTCATGTTTAAAAGTCCCTTTTCAATAATTGCTTTCTGGAGAGCTCTATATTTACTTTCTAACTGGGATCTTCTAAATTAATTTTCATTTAACCTTAGCTAATCCTTTTTCTAGGCTTATCGTCTCAAAATATTCTAATGTACTACTTGAGGTATTTGTAACAAAAATTATCATAACTTAGACAAAGAAACAAAGATAAAAAAGATATGAAAGAACATGTACAAGGGAGAACTTCTTAATACACACACCAAAGCAGTCCCTGACCTGAGACTTCATGCACCAGACCTCATAAAAACATAGTCTGCTTGAAAGAGTTTCAAAATATAAAAAAAGCATTGGTCCTTAGAAAAAAAATAAAAGCATATGGCAAACAAACAAGTAGGTAGATTGGTATAGTATGGTTCAAAATGAGCAGTACAAGACTTAGTAATAGCCATAGATTTTAACCGTACCAAAGGCAGAGCAGGATCTATGAATTCTCACGGGATGAGACACTCTCTTAGGATGAGACACGAGGGATGACAGAAGGGGATCATAATATAAGTTCTGTGCTTTATAAAATGAAAACAGACTGTGAGGTTGGGGACTACCAGGCTGCAACATTTACTAATATTTCTTCTCCATTCTTCCTATGGCAGTGCTGCAAATAGATCTAAAAAGAAATTCAAAGTCCAAACTTTACATTGACTGGAAAGATCAAGGGACTGTGAAACCTGAACTCCTGCTGTTGTTCTCAGTGCATAGGGAGAAGTTGCTGGGACCATCAGGTTGTTTGATACCCTTGGTGTCATATGTGTTTGTATATATACATGTGTGTGGGAAAAAGAGGAAGAAAAAAGTAAGTAAGTCTAGGAAGTGAGAAAAAAAGGTCTGTCTTACATTTGGTGCAAACTGAAGGGACTGTTTATGGTGAGCAGCCCAAAAAGCTAAGGATTTTGATAGCCTGCCCTATTGTGGCTGTTTCTTCTATAAGGGCAAGGGAGGAAAGTGCGCTGATTTATCTGTTGCTGGTCTGGTTGTCCTCTGGGGCAGGAACATTACAAGTCACCATTTCAAATACAGGCTGTCACTTTAGATGATAGAACAAAGGGAAGTGACTGAAAGTAAATAAAACTTGAATTCACACAGGTATAAAAGGACCTTTTTCTATAAGCAGGCAGTTATAAACATCACTCTGAATGGTCTGTGAGGCAAAAATAATGGGCTTGTTTGAGAAGCAATTGAGGTGCTTTCTGACAAAAATAGTATATTAGGAGATTAGTCTCCAAGGGGTGGATAACCTTTTCAGATTCTAAGTATTTCTTCTGTTCTCATGTGTGAGCTTACAATCTGTTAGTCTCAAAATATATCTGCAAACCCACAGGCCCACCTTCCTGACAGCTGCTCGAACAACAGAGCGGAGGAGCAGAAAAAAAACTCTGCATCGTCACCCGCCCAGCAATTCTGAAAAGCTTGGTAAGTTACTCATACAATCCAGAAATGCCAGTCAGGGCAGGAGGGAGGACAGAGGCAGTGGGGGAGAGAAGGTTCTTAAAGTGCAACATTTGCAGCACACGCTCGAAAACTAAAGGGGACAATTAGTATAATAGGTTTGAAATAATTTCAGCACAGTCCTAAAGACAAAAGAAAAATTGTCCTTCAGAAATGGGGCTTTATTGTTCAGATGAGTATAGAGATGAACAATGAATTCTATCAGTTTTGGAGGCAACATTCCTTCTCCTTCATACCGGACCATACATTATTAATGAGCAGTATTTTCGAGTGTGAAAGAACTGTTTGAAAAGCATTAACATAGTCTATTGGATGTGATTGACACTGTCATCCCTTTCATTTTGCTCTTGGCAAGAGGTATCCCTGTAGATTTATGTGCATCTGGACATTACTAATATTCTCCTTGTTATGCACTCTGGGCAGCTGTGATATGGAAATTTTTAGCACGGTTTTTAGGGGGGGAGTTTACTGTTGTTATCTGCACAAAAAGGGAATTTTTTTTTCTCTGAGAATTTATCAGCCAAAACTATTTAATATCTGGTTCCTTAATAACTCCAATCTGCTTTCAATATGTGCACTTTTTAAAGGAATTTAATCAAGATTACATGGATTCTCCAGATATTTCCAGTGACTCTTTTCCAGATAGTTTACTTTCTGAGACTCATGTCCACTCATCCAGCTTCTATTTTAACCTCCTGTTCTCCAACTTGATTGCATTTTTAATTGGGTTGGTGCATCAAGGACTGCAGCTAGTGTCTGCCTGCTGTTTAGAACCACCAAATCTCTTCTGATTTGCCTGTGTAATGGCTTTTAATCACAACAATTAAGACTAGTGAAATTAAGAACCACTGAAACAATGCATCTAAATGACATACAAAACAAAATTACCAGAGGTTATGGGTTTTTTTTCCAAGGTAATGCTATTTAAATTTGTTTTATACATAGATTTAGGATTATTTTAGTTTCTCAGGCCATATAAGAACATATGTAATCATTTTATATCTATCAATATTGTAATGTATAGCAAAGAAGAGAGGAAAAACCTACATAACAGGGTGAAGACTGATACTAAACATGAATGATCATGCAGACATTGCATGAAGAGTTACCAATACGGAGGTTTAGTTTCTAATCTAGATTTTTTTTAGGGTTAGCTTTTATGTATCTATGTACAAGTATATAAAATGTATAGGTACACACAGTTAAATATTTTATTCAGGGGGTTTAATTATAATTTTAGCTATAATTTTTGAACCTCTTTTAAAGAGAAACGTTTTGCTACCCAGCCATCTCATGAGAGGTCCTAACCAGAATAGATCTTAATGTTAAGGATCTGTTTGAAGTATTGGGGTACAAGAAAAGGTAACGCCATTGGGCTAGACGATAATAACTCAAGGCTATATTATTTTAAAATATGTTTTCATATCTACAGATATTCTATGCAATGATGTAATAGGGAAGCCAAGAGTTTTTAAGTCAATGCAGAGTTATCTTCCCCTCCACTCTTCTCCAAATAGCCTATCTCCATATTCACAAGACATCTCACCTCATCACTGCTTCCTTTACATACAGCCTTATGCAACTACCAGTTTGCATCCAGCTCTTAGAGGCACATGAGCAGCTGCTTTCTGCTCACAGTCAGCAGGTCTGCTCTTTGAGTGACATGTCCACCACCTTCCTCAGAGGTCAGGCCTAGCTTCTCCATGGCAGGCCCATTGTTGGCCATCCCAGGCTGTGAGAGTTCAGCACTGAGGTCCCTCCTGCCTGGCAGCACAAGGAACTGCGACCGCTCCACTAGACAGCCTAATTACACCAATCAATCATGTAAAATAATTCGCATGGCTAGAAGTAGAAAGGTTATAACTCATAAAGACACTTGCCAACTGAAGAGGTGGGTAAAGAAAATGGGAAGCCAACATATAACTTCAAAAAAACCCAGACATGCTATCCAACAAAATATTCCTAAACTGTTCCTCCTAGTCAATTTTGTTTCTTTGGGCCAAAATCTAAGTGGCATTTATAAGATATAACCTTATAAATCAGTAATAAGTTACAAAACTTAGTACCTTGTTTTTTTGATGTGCTTTGAATTTTAGCGATTCCAAATTCACAGCAATGTAGATTTAGTTATTTTAAGAACTACCTCTTATTTCATACTAAGATGACTTTGTGCCATCCTGCAGAGCATAAGATAGCTATGCAGAATACTCAGCATAAGTTCTTTAATCCAAATTTTGAGATTCTTACACAGATTATTCATTTTGTTTTCCCCAAATCTTGTTTGTAGTATTTTAAAATTTTGCTTAGTAATCACAGCTGTGGGCCACATGATATTGTTTTGTGGTTACTCTCAGAGGGAAAAGTGTATAAAGGAAGATTCCTTTACTTTTCATTGAGAATTTTTTTGCCAATTCTCCTACTTACCGCATAAAGTTTACTTCACCTCCTTAGCAGAAGAGTGGCTTTATGTCAAAGTTGTACTGGTATCAGAAGAGTCATCTGCATGGCCCACTGTGCTGGATCAAGTGCTTCCCAGAAACCATTCCTTGCACAGATTCAGGACCCAGATTCATTCCTTGGTATTTCTGAAGACATTATAATTCAATACCAGGATATAAAGTATGACTGCCAAAGGTCTTTGCTGAGTGACTTAACTACAAGTGTCAAAATATCATCTCAAATGATTGTACAAAGAAATTATTAACTTCATATTGTACAGATGCTACAAAAATAACTTTATAACTTTGATACAGTCATTACATGTAGAAAACATATGGATGAATATGGTAGTCATTTTCTTATGAATGAACACCATTTTTTACATGTTTTTTGAAGTTTGCAGTGTAAAATAATATATTTTTATGCCAATATTTGCCACTGTCCAAAATCTATCCTGCTTCCAGTCTGGAGGTGCTTAAAAATCAAGAAGGTGCTTAAAAAAGATTTCATGGTGTTTTATGCTTATGTGAGAAGTTCAAAGAGAAAAAAACGCTTTCATTGGAGATTTCCAGGTTAGACTAAAATTCTCAAGGAATCTGGAGAGTTTGAATAACAAAACTTCTCAGTGTTTATACATATTCACTGAAGAAAGCAAAGCAGCTGTATTTTTCAGTGTTAAGAAACCACTCCTTCCTATCTTGTGGTATAGTATGATGCACATATTCTATCACGTCAGTAACCCATGCAAGTGGATGACCACATGATTCACTTTCTCTGTCTCTCCCATGATGTAGCTTTGCCTTTTCCTCATGGAAAGGGTAAATTACTTTAGTAAGCAAGGTGGTTCGTAATGGGCTGCTAGAGGTGCAGTTTATTAATTTTCCTTTTCTGTGTTGGTATAAATACAATGATTTTGTCTTAGATTTAGATTTTGTAGCTGAATCTGTTTTAGGAAATAGCTGAGAATTCATAATAGAGAATTTAAATACTTGTGCTCCACTGAGTCAAAAAAAGGAAGAGGAAAAGAGGTGTGTACTGGGAGCACAGGCTGTAATCCTACTGCTTAGTATTTTCCTTGTGCAATGCCCCTGAGTGACATGTAAACATGTCTAAATAGCAGAAATTAATCTCAGAACATATTTTTGTCTCTGTTTTGCTTGAACCAGGCTGGGGTATCTACACAGAGAGGTAGAGACAGATACTGGAAAGTGTTGTGGACTGTAACAACTCTTTGTTTCCTCTTGCTGGGATTTGGGGTACACAAGAACTTGTTGACAAAACATGTCACTCACCCCTCAAATGGAGTGTAATACCAGGTGAAGAGCTGAATTAGGGAGTGTCCTAACAACTGTCCAAGCCAAAAAACAGAAAAATGTGTCACTGTCAAAAAACCTCTAATGGAAAGATCCTATATAATCTAACACCAGAAGAATTACAGAAATTATTCAAAACAACCAAAGACTTCAATAAAGAACACTAATTTTGCTACCATGCTCCAAGTCTTCTGCTGTTTTTTAATTTTTTCCACAGGAGTGTTACATAAAAAGGATCCTTAAATCCTGTGGGAATCAGCTATGCATCCTGTAGTGGTTTTTCATCCTTCTGAACACACTGCTAGCAAAGCTCAAACAGAGCAAGGTGAAAGACCCTCAAATCTGGGTAGCTCAGGCAAGGATCAGAAGCTTTTCCCTGCAGGGAGAGGCATTTCTCCCTTTGCTGACTTCTCTCTTGCCACTGCCACTGCCATGATAACTTCTATCAAGTCCATCCCTAATAGATTCTCCAGATTCTTTCTTCATTAAAGAAGAAAAATGAAAACTAAAACAAAACCAGACAGATTCTGTTAAAAGTTAGCCACCTAAAATTCGAATGTTGGCCATAAAGTTTATGAAGAAGCTAATGAATGGTTGTGGAAATATTGGCTTTGAAACTTTAGACTGGATTGAGTATAGTTTAACTGTTAAATCCAAGGAATAAAGGTGAAGAAAGCCATATTCGCATATGAATATTTAAAACCAATTAAAGTCTCCTCAGAGGAACTGGAATTTCTTTGTTTGATACCTTTCTAATTATTAGCCAGATGATGCTGTGACAGCATGTTTTTGACCAGTGGAGATGATTAGACATTATCTAGAGATGTCCTGCAGCATATGACGAACAGTGTTTCTGTGTCAGTCACATTATTTCCCAAGGCTAGTTATGAAGACATAAAGTTAATAAATTCACTCTTGTTAAGTATAGTGTATAAAAGCTCAGTCACATTTTTAAATGCACTGATAAGTCAACTTGTCAATCACACATTTTTGAAATTGTTTTCAATTTGAAATTGTTTATTTACAGTGTTTTGATAATTCTTTACTGACTCTTTAATATTTAATTTACTTTATATATTTTCCTAGTTTTCTGCAGGGAATCTTTCTTGCCAAACAGTCTAAAGTAAATTCTAGGACTTTCATCACAATGTTTTAGTGTGCTTCTCCTGAGAACTTCCTGCGAAGCAGTAAATACTGCACACCAGCAAAATATTCCTACAGTTCTCACCTTTTTTTGCTGCTTAGTTAGGTTTGCAGAGAGTTATTTTTTTATGTCTGTAATCGATATGCCATGGCTGATGATTTTGATTGAAGTAAAAAGAGAAAAGAATATTTCCCACAGGAATCTCCAGGGAGAATATTGTTTGAATGTATATAAAGAATATAGAGTGATTGCAGTTACACGCCTGAGGAAATTCAGGAGTAGAGGATATTGTAGTAGGTATTCCAATCACTGCAGAATAGTTTTAAGGTTTTTTTTAAAAGTTAAAATACCAAACTTACATAATATAGTGTAGTTTTGAGTTGTTGGGGTCCCTGCCAACTCACTTCTGTACTTCTGTTTCGTAAGTGTATCATGTCTTTTCCCATTGCTTAGCTACACAAAGGAAAAACAGAGTTCAAACCACAATTCTGCTATGTGTAGTTTAGGTAAAGACTTGCAGATTGTGTGACAAAATACTGTGTGCATTCCCAGCTATTTCCTCATATCTTCACTTGATGAAGTTTTGTATATGTGATCAAAGGTTATGTCTATAGCATGAAAAAAACTGGTTATTAGTAATTGGCCACATGGGTCATTAGGTCTGTCTGGTTCAGAAGGGTGCACAGAACACCCATTTCACATCCTCACATCCCCAGACAAAAAATGTCGACAAGATGTTTAGTGAGTGTAAGTCTTGCAATAGAACAGTATGAACTTCCCAGGAGGAAGATAAGGTCAAATTTATCAGCAGTATCTTTCTACTATGGCAAGGGATTAGTTAAACTAATCTTTGAGGAAACAGGCATGTCACATACTCCTTCTTATGAAGCAGGTGACTAATTATTCCCCTCATTTCACATCCATTCTTCCTATTTTCAAACTGGCAAAAGGTAGCTCTTTACTCCAAATCTGATGACTTAAGTGTGAACAAAACAGATCATCTCAAATTGTATTGTATCCCATTTTTAGCTTTGCCAGTCTCCAGTGACTGTGAAGAAGTTCCTCCTCTCCCCTAGGTTCCTTCCCAAGTTTTCCAGAAGACAAGGGAGGGAAATAAATCCATCCTGGCTCTGGAAGGTGCCCAGTACAAGCTTCGAACTAATTAGTTTTTGCACAATACAAGAATGCAGCATAAATATGGTGAAAACATTGCAGTGTGGTCTTTTCAAACTGCTGTGACAACACTAGATACACAGGACTTTTACTGTAAGAAGGAACTGTATCTCAACATACCCCAAGTTCATGCCTTTTCTACACTTTGGGGCATTTATTAGCAGACAGTCAAAAAAATCACTATGTAAACCCAAAAAAGGATTGCATTCCAGTAAGGGAGCTAGCAAACTGTTTATCACAGTAAGTACCCAATATATCTGTCACCCTCTTTTTTTCCCCTTTCATAATAAATAACTCACAAACATCCATTATATTTATACTTTAAAAAAAATTAAAATAGTTTAATAAATTCTCCCATTTTGTGGGTTGCTGTTGAAATATCTGTTCAAGCTGCATCTTTGACTATTAGCTGACCATTTGTAATGAGGAAAATATGTAAATGGTTGTTCATATTAGTAAAACAGATCTTGGAGTACTTTCCTTCAATATTTACCTGCACTACTTTGAAACAAACAATTTAACAATTTGATTAATTCTGCAGGAAGCAAAACAAAACAAAACATGGTTTGGAACAACTGAATTTCTAAGGAAAAAAAAAGTGTAAGTATAGCAGAAACTAGTTTAGTGTGATTTCATGAAACTTCTCTTTTTTTTGCGATATATCCACAAATCAATCTGTTCAATAACATACACTTGAGGTTGTCCCTTGACCTGCTAAAATTAATGGGAGTTTTACTACTCACTTTAATGGGAACATGATGAGGCCTAATTTATTGTATTCAGGAAGTTAGTCCTTCATGAAGACAAAGTGGAAAAAGTGAGAAAGGATATGAAGAATTGATGCAACTGAACTTTGTCCAGGGTCCCACAAAGGGCTTATCGGTCTTATTATCTTGGTTTTGCCCAAACATCTTTTTTTCTTTTCAGTCATCTTTTTTTATCCTATTTATTTTCTGTTGCCTCATATCTTTTTGCCATTATTATTTAGTTATGATAGAATTCTCCTTTCCTACTCTCTGGGTTAACAAAACTCAAAAGTTTCAGTGTTTATGACCCTAAACTTTTAATCAGATAGTAATTCTGATAATAAATATACTTCACAGGTATAGATACTTTCCACCTAAAGATAACCAAAGCTCCTCAAATATTAATTAATATTCATCAAACCCAAGAAGTTGCTGATGCTAAGTTATGATATTTTCAACTAGGTGTCACTATGGTCAGCTAGAATAGAATTCATCATGAGATTAAGACAGTGGGACCAAATGTCTAAATGTAGACATCCACAAGTATGCAAATTATCTGGTCTTCATTATAGTCAGTGGAGACTTAGTCAATGCAATTAATGGAGATTAGAGAGCAATTAATCTCATCTGAGCATAAACAACTAAGGTGGGATTTGTTTGCTTAAATATTGCTGTCTTGTGCCATTTCAAATGCTAGAGACTACCCAGGATATGTGCATAAGGCTGACTGATAAGTCACAGTGTTACAGATGATCTGTGCCTTTCTGGAACAGCAGCTGGAGACTGGGCTGGGTGCAGCTGCAGGACAAGATACCTCAGAGTATCTGAAATAATTCCTGTATTTAACTGAATAACTCCCCAGGCTTTATTACTTTCATGGATTAATTCTCCATCTACTATGATAGAACTTCTGACACCTAGCATAGGTGACAGACACCTTCTGACACCCCATGTGGAAAATAATTATTTTTTTATATTGTCCTGACTATTCAGTCATTGTCTAAGTTACTGATTAGTAAGCTAAATCAGTAATTTGGGACACAGACTGAAGATGTTGATTTTGTTATCAATGCTTCAATTCAGAAAAAATAAATCATACAATGCTCAGGCAGCTCTGTAACCACACTGCTGATTCAGGGACTTGGACCCAAACTTCTCACAGATTTTAGTATCTTAACTTTTACAAATTTTCGGAAAAGTTAGGCAGCCAAATGCCTTTGACTTTGTGAGTCTATGTCCTTAATGATTACATTAAATGCTTTGTAGCACGAATTTTCTAAGCACGTGCCATGAGAGGGGAGGTCTGAATACAGAGGTGCAACGTCTTCCTGTACAGTGCTCTGAGAGAGTCGGGTCACTGAATACAGGCTTCCACAGCGTGCAGTGAAGTCGTATCAAATCAGCATGTTGAGCAGGTAACTGCAGCAGATTTTAACTCATGGGTCTCAACTTTTGAAGACTGCTATAACTACTAAGATAGGAACTGTACGTTAATGACAGATCTTTTTAGGAGTTTTAGGTAAATAGGTTTATCCTTTAGCTGATTGCTATTTTATCTAAACAGTGGCCCAACTGTTCTGTTTTCCTTTTGTGACATTTTATCTTGTGAAGTTTTTCCTTTCAGTTATGCTTAAGCGTATTTTATTTTCTCTCCTGTTCTTTTCTCCCAACGTATTTGTTTTATTTTGCTTACAGTTCTTCTGGTATAATTCCAGAGTAATTTTGTAGCTTCAGTGGAATTTCTCCAGATGTATATTGACGATTAAACTGAAGGAAGATTTTGTCCATAAGTCTCTTCCTCCTTTGTATTTTTTAATATTTTGAACTTTCCACTATCTTACATTAGTCCTTCAGCAAGAGCTTCTTAAGCCCCAGGACAGCCCTCAAAACCAGTCTAATGTGGTTTAGGCAAAAAGAATGCTTGACCTATTCCATAATGGGAGCATGCTATTTGCAGATAAGGAAGCATGAGTTATAAATTTCCTGCCGGCAGCTCATGATGCATTTGAGAGTTATATATTCACATTCTCTAGCCAAAAAGTGCCTCCTTTATACAGTGGAGAAGGAAAACAAACAATTAAACAGACATTTTGCTTCCCATTAATAGGACATTTGAATGGGCTGCCACAGAACACTACAAAAGGGTAATGTGACATTCTCTGATGATTCTCCCACTGTAGAAACACACTATGGGTATTAATTGGTTCAGACAGCTTTAAAATGAGTCATTAATGAGAAAATTTATAGCTGGAAATCAGACTTCTTTTGAAAGTAGGAATGAGTATGGTGGAGGATGTTGGGGAAAAGTTGCTAGAAAGTATGTGTCATTGTTAAGATAGCAAGGCTTCAGCTTATATATATAGTAAAATATCAAGCCATACAAATGGCTTCTATGGCTCTTTTCAAAACCTGCATTTCTCACTCCTTGCATCTATTTATCCAAATACGTCACTTCAAAGGCAAACTCCACTTTTCCATGGAAAGTAGCACACAAAATTTCATTTAGTGTTTCTCTGATTCCTGTAAAAATAATACAGCAACATGTAGGAAAACAACATTCGTATTTCTTTATGTTATTATAGAAAAGCCTTATGTTTAAGCAAGACATTTAGGCATAATCTGAGAAGTGCTACTAATTTGAATTCTATCCATGTATAGCTTGAAAGCCCTTGAGGGGTTACATAGACGTGGTCACTCCAGAAGAGCAGTATGCCATCACCACCTCTGAAAGCCAGGCATCAATTTAACTCAGCCTGGGTTTGCAGAAAAGGCTGTAGCAATGTCAGTTTGGAAAGGGAGTTATTTAACCACAATGCTCCGCAATTGTTCCAAGGACAAAGTCATGTTTAGAAGTGAGTAACACTGTACTGTTTAATCCTTTTCCCTAGAGAAAATGAAGGCAGAGAATGTGAAATGGAATTCAAGCAAATGCTGTATGTTGTAACTGAGAACATGGAGATTTTTTTCCTTGAGCTACTGCAGCAACTCAAATTATACATTAGTTGTCTGTTTTACAGAAAAGAGAAGTTGAAGAGACTGATGAATTTTTTTAATCACCTTTACTGATCAGGGTAAAAGAGAGGCTTTAGCAAAAGGCACTCAAAAGGTTTTTTATTTTGTTTTGTTTTTCATATAGGAGTATATTCCAAGTTGGAAACTGGCTTAAAATATATTAAGAGTACAGATAGGCTCTTTTCTTTCATTATTCTATTCCTGGAGTGGACAGATAAGTAAGTGATGATTTTAGAAGGTGGGTTGGCCTCTCAGAACATGATGCAGATTCATAAATGGCATCACTTTGAGTTCAGTTCCCATTTGTGTTGAACGATGAATATTGATTCTTCAGGAGAATGATACAAACAATTAAGATGAATTGAAAATAGATTGCTTAAGTCTCTTTACATTTCAGTCAAAGGACTAGGCCAAGTATTTCATCATTCCATTTTTCCTCTTCTTTTGTTAGAATAATTATTTATATACTTCATTTTTAAAACTGCATTGCTTTTTCCCTTTTTAAGAAAGAAAAAGTGAAATTTTTTGGATGAAACTCTGCCATAATTGAATCTATACCTATATCCAAAAGCCATTAAACATTAGTTATCCTGCTGGAAAATATTATTAACATATTGATAAAAAAGAGAAGTCTAGTAACTCTGGACGGTGGTATGCTAAAGGATCCTATGAACTCTTCCAACTTCAGATATGACTAAGGATTTGAGCCAGTACAACTTATCTGTAGTTGTGAAACATCAAAGCCTGAGATATTATTACTGTTCTTACAAGAAAAAGTCTTTAACTTTGAAGTTTATACTGTTCCAGAAGACCAAAAAAAAAAAAAACTAAACAGAGAAGAATATCTAATTAGTTCCATCACATAAACAGCCTGTAGCTGAAAAGCCTGAGGAATTTTTTTCTGCCTAGGCAGTTCTAGGTAAGGTAGTACTGACAAATGTAATGAGCACAGGTTAATGATAAGGACATATGCATAAATACAGGTTTAGCAGATGAGGAATGGGGTTTTCAGGAAGTTTGTATCATCTTCAGAGTTCTTAGACAGAACTTAATCCAAAATCCACTAAATCAGTCAAGGTAGATCCTCACCTCTTGATGCTGCAGAAACTGGAAGTAGATCTGGTATTTTGTGATGAAAAGGCATGGCTGAACTGCATTGCAAGCTCTGTCTGAACCTAAAATTGCTCAGCACTAAGTTTTATGTTCTGCCAGAACAGGCCACAGGTATCTGTGGCTCCTATGAGCATTCAGGAGACTAGAATGCCCCCAGCAAGTACTGTAGTGAAGGTCAAACACTCTCTGCAGACAGTACTGCACAGGATCCTGAATGTCTCTCTGACATTCAGGGATTTAGCTTCAGCCTTGAATGTCACGAAACAAACGACATGCAACACTCAGGCTGGAGCATGCCTCCTGCAACAATTCATCTTAAAATGCTTCTGGGAATTAGGCAGAGTTAGACATAATTTGCACAGAAATATTTATGACTCCCACAGAACACTTCTATGAAAGAAATGTTATCACAAAGCATTGCCTTAATAAAGAATTAGGTTGATTTTAATAATCCATTTTCCTTAGTTAAAAATAAATATATGAAGCCTTCTGCAGTAGTGCATAAGTCATGCTGGCTTCTGAATTGTTAAGCATAGCTCACCACACTCCAAAGCTAAGAGCAAGGGTGCAGAATCCAAATACATGTAGTTACATGGGGAGTACATGTTATTCATTGTCTGCAATCCGTGACTATGCCTGTGCTAATAAAGAAAATGCGCCACAAACTATTCTTTGGCCCTGCTGCCAGCTGCCTTGGCACAGATTTTTTCTGTACAGATAAATTTGCTTTTGTCCCAAACCATAGTAACTGCAGCCAGATTGCTTGTGAGGAGGAGTCCCTGGCCCATGCTAAGCATCAAACTGTGCCCGGGCATAGTCTCTCAGAGTGCTGGTTGATGAGTCCAAAATTATTTCAGGGGCCATGCTAAGAAATTAACAGTATGAATGACCACATATCAGCATGCAAGTCTGTGCATTGGCCCTGTTTAGTTTGCCAGAATATATGTATTCCATGTTGTTTGGTATCTGCCAGTGGTATTATATGTGTTTGTGTCAGGAACAATGGAAACAGCAAACATGATGGTACTGATATCAGGAAGAAGTGAATTGAATTGGCTTATAAGGAAACAGGAGCTGTGCAAAACTTGTAAAACTAGTGGAGGGTGAATTTTTGTCTTCATTAACCTTCAAATTAAATAGCCAGAAGATCCTCCTCATGTATGTGAAATTACTTTTAATGTTTGCTATTCAATGCTGTGCTGTCTAGCACCACATCTAGCATCTAGAACCTTAGCAGCCTGACATCACATTTATCCTGTGTGTGGATGAATACAAAAAACATTTTGATACATTGAAGCAATCTATGATGTGTTTGTTCTGCTCCTGAGAAAAAAAAAGTGCACAAAACAGGTATATATGAAACGTGATTCTTTCTGAAGACACTTCAATATGATCAGCCTCCAATAAGCACTGAGGTCATTGAGCATTATATAGTGTGTTACACAATGGATGGCACTTCAGATTATTAGCACACAATTGACAGGCAAACCTAATTGTGACATACAATATAAGTACTCCAGCTCTTCTACAGAACAGAAAAATGATCTCACTCTATTGTGTATGAAGGACATCATAGACGTATGCACATACGCTGGACAGAGGACATATTTAAGCGGGGCAAAACCTGCTTTGATACAATTGTCAAAAGGAAATATATGTGAAAAAATATATATCCATTATTATTCAATCAAACTTTTGTTGCTTTAGGGTAAGTTGAGTAAATTATTTATATGGTAAGGTTCACTGCATAACATATATATTACTTATAAGGGAAAAGGAAGCAAGTCTAGAAATTGAAATATTTAATATTCAGAGAGAATGCATAATTGTATAAAGCATACAGAACTCCAGTCTTATTAATGTTAATAGCAATAACATTAAATACCAAAAATAAATATATACCAGTGCAATACTATATAGAACTACTACACACTTCTTCCTTTAATTTATTTTAACTCTTTACTGCTCTAAAGACAGGAGTAAAGCTTCTTCACAAAGCTTCAGCAACTTACACAAAGGAAATATGCAAGATTTTTGCAAGTGAAACTCTGGTAAAAATATTAGTAATTCCCAATCTACTTTGCAAGCATACCATTTTTTGGTTGGTTGGTTGGGGTTTTTTTAGTAAAACAAATGAAGAACAAATATAAACCACTGTAAATAAAATATGTTGAAATGCATTGCACAATAAATCTGCTGATGTTCTCCGTTCAGACTCAACTAAGTTATTTCTGCTACATGTAGACACAGTTACATGCTATTTGCATATGTCTGCTCTCATACGCACATTTTAATACAAGTTCAACCAATTCACTTTTGGTTTCAGTCTTGATAATGTGAGCATAGTGGGTGATAGTCAGATTCCTTAACACACATTTGTTCCTTTACAAATATTCCATTTTTCTCTGCAAAATAGTCTGGGTCTCAATAACTAATAACATTTCAGCCCGTAGATTAATAGTTGGCTGGATCTCTGCAGATGTTGATACACCAGAAATCTGTAGCCTGTTCTCAGAACGGTACAGGGTATTAGCACATCCCTCCTTATTGTTTCTGTAAGGTTTCACTCTACAGGACATCTGTTTTGCTCTTAGCTCGACCAAGATGAGAGAATCTACAACATCTTTGCTTCTACTGCAATTTCATCTTAAACAAAAACAGAGTCCCAGTGTGATGCCTGTAGCTGCCTGAAGGTTTTACTGACAGTATTGCATCTAGAAATGACAACTGCTTATGTTGTAATGCTTTGTCTTACTCCATGAACATGCCAGAGTTGACCAAACTACCCTAATGAATAACACATTGGAGAACAGGATAGTATTGTTATTCTTTTGTGATATTTCAGTCATAAATTAATTCGACATACAGGATTATCCCATAACATTGTCTTTAACTCTTGTAACTAAATGTTTTACCATCTTTCCATAGGGTTGACTAGCTTTACCATCTTTCTATAAGGTTGACTCAGTGTTAAGCAAGATGTGCATAACTGTCATCCACTTCCTTATAATGAAAACTTTCAATGTGGTTTTTGAAACTGTTACTAAATATGCCTAGTCACTATTATACTCTATTTCTGTATATTTCTGGACTCCTCTCTCACTCTGCTGTCTGGAACTAAGCAAATAGATGAAATCCTTGATTTGTATCCTTGCTTGTCTATCTTTCTTTGGGAGATAAAATTAGTCCCTACAATACAAAACAAGCTTAAAAACTGTGAAACTGCTTAAGTCCAATTAGGCATCTGTTAAACTGCAGTCTAAGTTGCTATTTTATTTTAAATATCCATTACAATATTTTATCCTTATGGAAATAATTTAATGGTGACTCTGTTAGTTATGTAATATGGATTTAGAGCAGCTTTTAGTCCAAAGCACAGCCTGGAGTTGTTCATCCCTGTCATTCATAGGAATAGCATAGGTGTCATTAATGTGTCTGAATACACCATCAGATTCCAGTTTCCCCTATGCGCCCAAAGCAAAAGTGCCTAAAGACTCTCAGGAACAAATCTATTTCCCTCATACTTTAAAGGAACTGATCCTTGACAGAGTCATTCTACAAATATTAATTATCATAGTAAAGTAGCAGTAATTAAAACCTGAAGTTCATAGGAGCTGTATTCCCCCTATTGCATGGAGCAGTTGATGGTTTGTATCTACCAGTTTACTTCCTCCTGCATATGTTTCTTCCATTCCTTCTTCACTGACTGCTCCCCATGGAAAAAACTGATTTCCAATCCAGAAGCTAACAACACTGTGGTCTCCTAGCTGTCAGTGTGTAACATAACGGTTATCTGAGCATCTCTTCAGATGGGCCATTCTAATAGGTGTTGATGTTGATCCTGCTTCATTCAACAACTTCTTGTTTCCCTGGAAGCAGCTTACATCTGCTTGGGCAAATTCTGTCATCACTGCCATTTCATTTGCAAATGCCATCTGTCCTGGAACTCCCTCAGGAAACAATCTTTCTTATCTGACTCAAGAGAGACATCCACATCATTTGCACTTTTCCAGCAATACTTTCTTGAAGTGCTACACGTCACGTAAGTCACCTGAATGCCGCAAATTAACAGATACCATTAAGTTACCAACTTCACAATTCGCTGTTTACAGCTCTGCACATCATCTGTTCCACTCATATTAAATATCTTTCTAAGGTAGACTTAAACCCACTGAGCTTTCATACGAAATTTCTCTATTGCTCTGCCCCTGGAAAGTCTCTGAAGCCTGAGCCAGATTCAAGCAGAGGGTGGTAGCTTTCCCTAACTGTGTTTCTAGCAACATGGGTAAAGTCCTAAGAAACAGGTTCTTCAGTGTGCCCAAATAGTAAAATAAATAGATTGCTAGTTGCCTTATAGTCGGTATGTACAAAGACTGTTGGAGGGTTTGTTATTTCCTCATCCCCATCTTCAGTCAAAGAAGAGAAGAGCTTGGTCAAAAGCTGATAGGATCTTATGTTCATTTAACTCCCAGGAAAAGTTCCTCTGTCATCTTGAAGACAGCATCACCAACTGTGACAACAATGCCCACACATATCAGGACTTGGCTTTCTTCCAGGCCTTTGACTCAAAGACAGCATAAAACAATATCATATAAGCAAAGCTGAATGTTTTTGGCAGTACTGTGCTGATCAGTGCAGTTCCTTGCTGCTTTGCAGATATCTCCATGGCTCCCAAGCAGAAACAGGAAAAGGTACATTTGGAGTCACTTAAACACCGTGTCAGACAACATTAAGATTGATTTAGTTTAGCCCAGGATTCTGTAGCTAATGTTCTCCACTGTGCCTTTGTAGAACAGAAACAGAAATGAGCTGACAACCAGTGTACAACTAAACAAAGACAACTAAAATGTCTTTATTTCAGCTGCCTTAGACTAATCTGTGATAGTACTTGCAAGTGCAAAAAATCCTTCTCCAATGTCTCTTCTTCTGGAAGGTACAGGGACCACTTTTTCCTTTCCAAATAATTAGTGGCAAATGCTAGCGTCCGCAACTGCACAAGCCTAAATGTCAGTCTTATGGCTGAAAGTGAAAACTAGAACAGTTTGCTGATATTCTGCTGTGCATAAGTAACACTGACTTGTCCACATTTTCGCTCTTAGTCAGAATTTTCTGTCCAGGGAAGGAGATGATGGAAAGTACTGAAACAAACTTTCTCAAAGGAGAACAATGCAAATTTTGGAAAACTCTAAAACTTATTTGGTTTAGAAGTGAGGAAAGGTCACAGATTACTTTGTAATGTCCAGATAATAGATTTATTCATCTATTATTTTGTAGTTTTTGTGCTTGTAGTAGCACCCTTTGTAAATAAAATATCAAATTTGAGCTCTAAAATTATACACAAGTTAGCAGATTATGTTAAAAATATACTTACATATACTGTAAATATATTAGACAAAATGATAGGACATTGGAATCCTACATTATGCCAGTGATGCCATGGGCTTACTCACAATGAATTAAGTTACTCAAGTGTGTTTTCTAGATTCAGTCTTCAGTACTGGAGTAGGAATGTACGCTTAGTTTGGGTCTATGCCAATTCACTAATCATATATTAAAAAAAAAAGAAAAAAGAAAATGAGCAATATTTAGTTCAAAATTTCAACTTTTGAATGTATACATAGAAAATAGTCCCCATCTTCTACATGATAAGACAACCCAACCCAAACTATTACAGATAAGCAAGGATATGACTTTTCTACATGCACATCATAGAGGAAGGTACAGAATACACGAATGACCCATACACACATATTAAAAGTCAGCGAGAGCTTTCAGTAGAAGAGAAGAGGGAAATTCAAAAGGCAGATAATAGTCCTATATGACTTTATATTGATCAATACATCCATATTGACATGAGGAAGTTGTATTTTACTAGCAGCATGAGTCAAATAATTTAATTAATTTTTTACCTGTTTTTTTTTTAGGTTATTCACTGATTATTATTATTTTTTTGTCTAAAAGCATGCAAATTTTAAAACCGTAACTGTGATATTATTTTACAAAACTGAGCCCAGTACAGCAAATTTATCTATGTAACTTAACATTGTCTGCTCAGCTCCATCAGCAGACTCCAACCCTGTAGACTCTCAGACACAGCTGATATTAAAATAAAAACACTGAGCATGCAGTAAATAAACAATCAATTAAACAACAGTGAGTAACAGTTTCAAAAGAGAACTAGACTTTAGAATACTGTTACTTATTTTTACATTATTCTTCAATTTTTTTGAGGAAAGATGTGTATTTACTCCACAGCACACAGTATACTCAAATACAGCTAATAATTCTTCCTTTGAATAGTATTTAAAATAAAGTTTTTGTTTACATTTAAAGAGTTGTATTTGTGAGAACACAGTAGTAATACTCATTTAGCAGTTTTTCAAATCTTGTGTACTCTCACTAATAGAGGAAATGGTTGATTCTAGTTCAATTACTAATATACACATCTTTTCATACAAAATTTTAAAAGTATTTTTCCATGTTTCCTTTGATTTTCAGCCTTGATCAATTTTCATTTGAAAAGGTAACTGTAAAGTCCTATGAGTCTCAAAACGAACACTAGTTAGATATTCAGTCATTCAACCATAAAGATTTACCAAGGAATGCTAATGATGTGAACATCTTTCTTTTTGTCTAAATACATTGATTGTTCTAATTGCAAACTGTAGAAAGTAAATAGAAACCCACTCTTCGTGTTTTGGTTTTTTTTTCTTGTTTGTTTGTTTTCTTTTCTTTTTTTTGAACACGGAGTGTATATATAAAAAAAAACCTACTGGGGAATAAATTAAGATTATGATTTTCAATATCATTAGAAATTGGGCATCATACTGAGTAAAACACAACCAAATATAATTTGGAAAACCCTAATCTGTTGAGAACATCAAATTTTGGTTATTTTGAATCTTCACCACTTAGCTGTGTTTAGCTTTGTTTTCCAGCTGTGGGAACATATCCTCGTGTAGTCACAGCTGTTAGTCAAGATGGAAATCAAAGACCAGACTCTAGACTAGGTGCTC
This sequence comes from Mycteria americana, assembly GCF_035582795.1. Lineage (NCBI taxonomy): Eukaryota > Metazoa > Chordata > Aves > Ciconiiformes > Ciconiidae > Mycteria > Mycteria americana. Next base: position 44,379,994 of record NC_134367.1, read on the forward strand.
CACTGGGCTACTAAGCTTAAAGCATCACCATTTCTGAAATCAGTCGTCGATAAGAAAACAGCATTGCATTCAAACTCCCTTGACATTCCCAGCTGGAAAAGCAACTACCTGTCTACAGCTAGGTTGTCTACGGCGGTGGACTTTGGCACAAATTAGGCCAGAGACTCAAAAGCATGCCTGCATATCTGCAATAAAAATCCTGAAATGCATCACTGCCACACTCCTGTAAGCATCTGAATGAAGAGAGGAGGGTTTGTTGGTTGCTTTTATTTGTTTGTTTGTTTTTTAGTATTTGTTAAGCTGTAGATGTGAAATCCTAACATGAAATAAACCAAGATGCTTTTTTGTATGTTTATTTGTCAAGGTTCTTAAGATGAACATATCTTGATCAGCAACAAATTTTTAAACAATAATTTATTTGCCACAGTTGCTTAAATATTTAGGTAATACTTATTTTTGTAAAGTAACTTTTATTCTTTTCTAGCTGTATGTGAAAGACAAAATTCATTCCATTGTTAAAAAGAACTCTAGTTGTGATCTTTAAGTGAAGCAAATTTCTGTACATAGTCAAGTAGAGATTTCCTTGGAATACCCCCAAAAATAATAAATGAGTTATTCAGAAAAAAAGTATTCTGAACAACAAAGATTGTCTAGCTGTCCACAGACTGCTTAGTAATTTTTCTCATTTCATCTCTTTTCTGGAAGCTTTCTCTCTTCCTCATATCGGATAAAGTTACACTCCACAAGATAAAGAAACGTCTACATATTTATACAGTATTTTTCTTCTTTTTATGTCATGGAAACGAATAGCCAAATCATGTCTGCTTTGTGTGGAAATACTTTAGAGCTGCAGAACTGCAGGGAACCCCCTTCTGCCCTGAAGTTCCTCCCTGCAGAAAATAGGACTGGATTGCCGTGCTCCCAGCGGTCAAAGGCAGAGGACGACGGATGCTGCTGGCACTGAGGCAGGCATGGAAAAGGGCATGCCCCTACGCGGGGTGCAGCAGCCCCAGGAACCAGCTCACAATTGCGGAGCTGTAACTGAGAAAGCTTGTCTGCGCGTATTGTACAGACAAAGTCATCAACGTTACCCAGCATACGGCTTGCAGTACCCTTTGAAGCTTTCTTAAGTGTGCTGAGCTAGCGTGCCCCAGAAATCGTGTAGAGCGGCTAGGTCCAGCTTGCCACTGAGCTGGTGCAACCTCAAACATAGCGCTTCCAGCCCTCTTAAGCTCTGCTAAGGAATATGTCCTAAACTTACATAAGCTGCATTTTTGCTTTTTGTATGTCTGTGTGCTCACAGGTGTGCACATGCAGACCTGTACCTGCCTTTAATGCTCGTCTCTGTCAGCTGTGTGCCTGTGCATAGGCACACATACAGCAACAACACGTGCCAAAATAGTGAATTATCATTAAAATGAACTTTTTTCTGTCCAACATTCCTATGACAGGAGATAATCATGAACTAAGCGTGATATTTTACCTGTCTTTTGCAACAACTATCCAATCGAAACGTGTACTCAAGGAGAACTGACAGTACTGGTAGTCCAACTACTGTGTGGTTAGAAAGAAGTTCAGATCATACTCCAAGAGGGAGAAAAAGGTCACTGATTTCACTGGTCCAGGGTTTTGCCTCTAGTTTTGAAATACACAGTTAGACTGAACACTTTTTATTCTTTTGTTATTATCAATTTACTGTCATTTTTTTCCCTGTATGTTGAACATAAATATTAATGCTATTCTATGTGAAAGTGCTTTCACTGATTTCCTCAAATATTTATGACTCGCCTTTCATGCATACCTCGATAATCTTGGAATTGAGAGCTTCTTGTTTTCATCCTAGTTCACAGGATTTACTTATGTCTCTCCTCATTTATGTTGCTCTAGATCTGTAATTTTACTGTAGGAAAAAATACTGTTAATACAAAATTTGTCATGCGATATTTGTAGTAGCACCTCATTTTTAATCTTACTTTAATATGTTTAGTGTAATTCCAAGCAGCAAAGATAACGAAAAAAGACTATCTTCAAAGACAGATTTGCCTGAAGAAATATGTTTTCCATGTCCAAGATGGGATTACATTAAAAATGTCATTTGGATATATGTTTATATTTATATTATTTATATTTCTACTATTTATATTTATATTTGTATTTCTACTATTTGCATTTATATTTAGTACAGACCACCTTTGCTTTCACTATCATCTCAGTTAATTGCAAACTGATTAAAGCAATGAATCAGAGTAAACACAGATAGTCTGTACTCCAATTTGGAAATTAAAATCCACTTGTATAGAAAATGGCCTAAACTGTTCAATTTAATTCCTTTATTCATTCAATACTTTAAACAAAATATATTTTTAAATATAACATCATGCTTGGTACATGTAGTTTTCAAGTGATCTGGTGATTTTAAAATGTTTAATGTATGTTTGTATGTTTATTGTACATATTCTATTTATAACAAAAATTGCACATTTTGTTCTGATATGTATTTTTCTCTGAGAGACTTTCCTATATTCTTGTACTTTTCCTATCATGTAGGATGTCTTAAATGATGACACAAGTAACTATTTAACATATTTTGTTGTCATTTCTTTCTTCCTTTTTTCTAAAGTACACTTATCTTCCTTGAGCAGAAGGAACAGAATGAATTTTGAATTCTTTCAGTGTTCTTATAATGCATTTGTATAGTACTTAAAATTTTGCCCAGAATGTGCGAGGTAGAAGGCAACAACAATCTTCTTTCAAGCAAAATGTTGTGATTTGTCCGTTACCAATCCGTGATGATCTTGAGCAATTTAATCTAAATAGACTCTGCTATTTTCACACATGAGTGGGTAACAATTGCCTCTGAGGTGCAAATGTGATGAACCATTGACCGTGTCATTCAAAGGGAAAAGAAGCCACAAAAGCCATAATATATGCAGTGAACATAAGGCTAAATTGTTATCTTCAGATGACAAGTTATTGAACTTTTTTTAATGTAAACTTTATGTACACTATGATCTTTTCTGTAAACTAGATAGCTAAAAAGACATAAAGGTAATTATTGGAAACCAATTGCAGTGAACTGCAGAACAAAAGCCATTCCTTTTTATGATGATAATTGAGCAGAGCACAAGGCTTAGTAGGATAAAATGATTTCAAGCCTCTTAACATTGTGTTGATTAGGAGATTGAAAATGTGATGTCTTAATAAAAAGAAATGTACAGTTCTAAAAACACGGCTCCTTTTCTGCATTATCTTAAATATAGGTATTTTTTCTGTTTGTCTTTCACATAAACTGCAGTGCTAAGGGCCAAGTCCCACAATCACAAGTTACTTTCCATGGCACCCTAATAGTTGCCCTGGTATGGCTTTGTTAACATTCAGTCCAGTGAACCAGATCATGTACTTTCTGCCAAATCGATTTTTCTTAGTGGCCCACAGAGCAATAGCTACACCTCTTCCTCCCTTCTACTCTATTCCCACTTCTGCTAAGGCTCATAAGGTAACTTTGGGGCTCAGAAATGTCAATCACAAAATGACTCTAGTATTTAGGAGGACAAAGTGACATTTTCTGTGACTGAGTTTCATCTGCAATCTTAGGCAAAACATTTGAGGCAAAAAAAAGTGGAAACCCTAAAAAACAATGTTGGGTCGAGGTGGTTCTTCTGCTCCCTAAAGTCATGGAGCATTTCAGGTCACTGACATCAAGAATGATGTCGTGTGAATGATGGCCTGAATCTCCATCCACATTATTGTCTCCTAATTCCCTTTCTCTATCTTAGCTATGCGTATTTGCTCAGAAGGAAAACAGCAAATCTTATGGAGGTAACTTATTATGTTTAATCACCATGGTGCAATGTGTATAATTGCCCCAACATGAAACATTTCCACGTTTATAATTATTTTGAAAGCTTATCTGGCAACTATGGATTTCCAACTGCTGATGTACACAAATGAAGGGAGATCAGGTTGGAAATACTTCTGAAGTCAGAAAACTATATACCTTTTGTTTCTGCTGTTTTGTTTTGGTTCTTATCTTTCTGTTTGGAATTGGGTTGTCTACAGGCAATGATTTGGAAATCTGGCTGTGGAGATTTTTCTTCCTATAGACTGTCCCTCGGGGATTTCTGACCCAAATCACATTTCATCCCTGCTTAAAAGCTACTTGCATGTAAGATGTGGAACACCAGTGTCATACAGGACAGTTCTGCACAGATGTCAGCTGTTGATAATGATACACTGCAAAGCTTTCAGTAATCACAGTTAAAATGAGAGCATTTTCTTTTTCCACAGCAGACACGGCCTTCTGCTTATTCACACAGCTAGGAGCTCTTTTTTTCTCTTTTTCTTTTTTAATGATTTTATCATTAAGAGGTAACATCATTTCTTGAACGTGACAGTTTTTACCTGTCAGAGTGCAAAAGGGGCAATTCTTCCTCCTGGTCAAATGCAAAGCATAACATGCAGCAGAAATGTGTTTCAGGTGAAAAAGGGAAGGACAGATGGCTGAACAGCATCCTTCATCTCTCTATGTGATTAGGGGCAAGGAACCTCAGACCTAATGCTATTCAAGACTATTCAGACAAAAGAGATACCAATGAAAAATGTTGTTTTGTTAAAAATAAATCTTGCATAGAAATACATAGATTTTAGTAATTATTTTTCCTTGGGAAGTTTTCTTAAGATTTCATTAAAAGTTTTGGTCAAAAATGGGAAAGAGAGAAAGGAACCCTCCAATAACTAGTTGCCTCATGGTTAGGGAACTCATTTGAGATAAAAGACCTGAATTCACATCTATAATGACCCATAAGATGGGGAGCTATAAACCTCATTATCTAAAATTGGAATGAATGCAGTGCCCTTACTATTAGTTACTCTGTCAATGAATTTAGTTTTGAAAGGTCTCATTATAGTCCCACTTAGGAAGTGTTGTCAAATTATAAACATTTTCCAAGAAATGAGGAAAATATATGTTTTCCTGCTTGCTTTTTTTTTTCTTTTCTTTCTTTTTTTTTTCATGACAGTCTATGTTTATTGGGTTTTGCCCCAATTCTGAGTCACGGGATTTTCCCAGTATGTCTGTCATCTCATGCTGCAGTACCTGATCTTCCATTGAGCAAACACAACCTCTAACCTTTCTAGTTGCAAAGATAACCTTCAAACTGTGAAGTGAATGTATTTATTTTTATCAGCAATGTCTCATTTGGTCTGAAGCATGAAATGAATGCAAATTCTTTTCATTTATCACACTGTTGAATATTAATACTAATACAATCCAATTTTTAGTGTCAAGAACTATTTCTATGCTGATCAAAGCCTTCGAGAGAAAAGATAGGAGGTACTAGTGTATGCTCTGTGCTTCCTGTGAGTGCTTTTTACCTCCACAGTCTTGGGGAGGTAAAGAGTGGGAGAAAAAAGTTTTAGAGCCAATAGTCATCCATATCTGTCTTAATAATAACTGAAGCTCTTGTCCAATGACATCCATCCAATTTTCCGGAGGTTCAGAGCCTACAGAATTCCGTAGACATTACAATTGCATATCCAAGGACAGAATTAGTACAATTCTGTTTCTTACATTTATTGATGTGATGGAAATCTAGTGTAAATTCTTTCAGATAAATTGTAATCTCAAAAAAGGGCACCGGAATTTAATTTTATATATATATATATGAAACCTACTGCCTATTCGTCTTCCATGAAATGCTTGAGCAAAGCAGTTAGAGTCATGGGTCTATTTTCACTAAGACTACCAAGCAAATGCAAAGACAACTGCAGTATCTAGAAAAAAAGAATCCATTGAGCCTAAAAGAAGTCAGATTTGTCATCCATCCTGCTAAAATATACTTAATTGCCAAAAGCAATTGAAAAAAAAATATGCCAAGAGACAGGTATTCCTAGTGATGTGAAATTAAAATAAATAAATAAAAACCAATAGAGACACAACTGTTTGTCAATAACTGCAATATTGAATTAGACTAGAAGCCCAGGAGGCAGGAGAGAATAAGGTTGGGTTGGGGTTTTTTTTCTGTTTTTTTTTGTTGTGGTTTTTGTTTTTTTTTTTTTTACATATCACACTAGACTGACGTTAGAGAAGACATTATATGTATTTTACATCTGGGAATTTCAACACTTTGAAAAGATAGTGTTTGTATCAGACTGTTTTAGTATGTTTATATCTGACATGATTTACTGGCAGTTCCCGACTGAAAAAAAAAAAATCATTTTACTCAATCATTCTCTACAGTAGGAAAAAAAAAAACCACCAGTTTTTCTTGAGAATTTAGCAAGAATTTGTTTCTTTGTAACAGAATAATAAATGGTACCTGTCTTAAAGGTGTGAGAGGTTTTTGGGGGTGATTGTTTGCTGGTTTTTTTGTGAATGATGAAACCCAAGAGAAAGGAAACTTTAACTCAAGTAAAACTTTTATTCAATCTGAAGCTACGCCAAAATAGATTGCAGGAGGAATTTTCCTCTTCTGCGCTGTAGTATAAAGAGGTTTGGAAACAACCACACAGGTTTTCTACTGTGTGTGAAAGTCACCTATTACTCTTAAGATGAAGGAAGTGCAAGTATTTCCATTTAACCTTTTCTTTTCCCATTCAATTCTATTCCACTCCACCTACTCAACTTCCCCCCTGCCCCCCCCAATAATCAATGTGGAACTGATGATTTACAGTCAACTTTATTTTCTATAAGCCTTTGAGCTGTGCAAAGTACACAACTGAAATTAAGTCCTAGAGTAATAACATGAGCTGGTTTGGGGTGGGGGGGTGGCGGATGATGGTGGTCAAAATTGTAATGGCTCTACAAAATCCTTGTGATATTTCTTAAAGTAAACTGCAATTTTTCCTGCAGACTGGGTTCCATTCCCTTTCACAGAGAAACTTGTGTTTCTATTCTGATGTTGATGAACTTCCCTTTTCCTCATTCTATAAAAATCAGCTTTTTCTGTGATATGAAATTGCCTTTGCCTGCACTGTGTCATAAATGGAGTGATTTACCTGAGACCTCACAAGAAATCTGTACCAAAGAAACTCACTGACCTTCCATTCTGGTTAAAGCAGTAACCACTGAATTATCCCATCTTTTTCCTAAGTAGATGCTGGCCAAATATTTTTGAACAGTTAGGCAAATAAATTAATAAACCAGCAAAATAATCAATATATAAAAACATATTGGGTACGTAAACACTTTATAGTCACTGAATTTGGGATAAATCCATTTGTTTGGTTGAGATTTTCAGCTGTTTAAAATCAGAATTGCTCTACAGAACTGAATAAAGCAATTCTGATTAATGTTCTTAGGTAAGGATCTCATCTTTTTCCCTCATTCAAGTATTAGCCCTGTTAGCAATGAATCCTTCAACTCTGTGTTTTAATGATACTCTCGACTGAAAACGTTATTATGGACCTATTCCTTCAATTCTATGCAACCATGCTAATTTACTTTAAGTTAGAATCTGGCCTAATGCTTCCTGTGACAAGCTATCAGGTTTCAGTTGCTTGCCTCCAGGGAGCTCCAGAGCTCCAGAGCTATGCCAGCTGGGCTTTCCAGCTCAGTTTTAAAGGCTAAAAAGCCCAAGTTCCTTGCTGAATGGAAAATAAGACCAGAAATTTGGGAGGACAGGCCATTCAAGGAAGAACTAGGAGCTGACATTTTCCGTAAACTCTGTTTTTAATTAATTTTAAAAAATAAATAAATACAAAAACCACCCCCCACACACTAGATCTGTGTAAGTAAAAGTCTGAAGAAATGTTTTACTGAGAAATTATGCCAATATATTCACCATGTGTGGAGCTTTCTAATCATCTTTCTCTCCTGGCCAAAAGTGTCCAAGTCAGCAAAAAAAGGTGTACAGAGGATTTCTTTCTTTCTTAATAAAGCTGTGAAAGAAGCACGTCTTATGAGTGACAACCACATTTTCTATGCTCTTTGCTGGAACATTTGCATCTAATTCCTGATAAATTTGCTGAATAGTTATCTTTTACATGCATTTTTATTAAAAAAAAACAACAACAAAACAATACTGGAAAACCAAAATCAAAACAATAACTGCCTTTTCTGTCCCCCAGGAGCAATATTAGAGTCGTTATCCTCTAAGTATTCTCTCCAAAATACGTGGCAAGTAGTTCTAAGAATTTGTCTCATAATTATGGAAAAAATACTGTGAGGGCACAGGAAAAAAACCCTGGGTACTCCACAAGGGAAAATGAACCAGGAGCAGAGGGTGCATGGGTAAAAGTCCCAGGCTAGCGAGGGTGACTGAGGCCTGTTGGTGTACCCTGTTGGTGTACCCTGGTGTACCCTCGAAACCCCTATGTTGCTCGGTGGTTTCGAGGAATGCTCCTCAGGTGTGTAGCCCGGATAATCAACAGGGTGGCGAAGCTTTCCCTGGGTGAGTTGAGAGTCCAACATTTTCTTTGCTTGGGACCCTGGCTGCTCCTGCTTCCTGGCTGTGGAGGGCAACTGTTATGGGAAAGGGTTTGGGTGATGAGGCTTTAGGAGAAAGATGTGAAAAATGCAGTGGCTCTTCAGAGACTGTAGGAACTCTAGCATGTAAGTAACCAGGTAAATGAGCTCTATTTTATAGCCATCTTAAACCTAACTGAGGTCAATTTTGCCTGTTTAATGTGAGGAAGGATACACTTGCTTCTAAGCAGCCTAGCACATTTTCTTGTTAAGTGGCCCTACTGTCGATAGCCTTTCTTTTGCTTCAGTGGGTAACATGTATTTTTAAATTATTTTTATCATTATGGGTGAAACACTGATGTAGTTAACTCCAATGAGAGTTTAGCGGATAACTACTGTGGGGCTGGATTTCTCCCCATATTTCTGTGTTATGTTGTAACTAAGCTAAAGAACTTTCCACATCACACCTGCCATTCTGTATTTCCCTTGGACAAAAGCAGAAAGTGTTAATATGAGATAATTCCAAATAATAATTCCAATAATTTGTTAGAAACACAAGATCCACCAATGTCAGATTTTGCAAATCCTCTATGAATATCTGGCCCCAGTACCAGAAACAGTACTGCTCATACACAAATCACAGGCTGCAGCTTAAAGTAGGTCATTTCCCTGAAAATACTTTTGTGGATTTTCAGTGAACATTTCCCTAGGTAGAGCATTTCTTTTACTGCTTTCTAAGGCTATATGAAAATTACTAACAGGCTGGTTTCTTGCAAAGCAATCTGTAAGCAAGCTATTTGTAACAATGGCAGATTTAAAGAAATTTCTCATATGATTGCCCATTTGCTTTTATCCAGAATATTTTAGCAATAGTTTTTGTTTGATCAATATTTATCATAAATATACCTGTTTTGTTTTTATTTTTCCTCCTTTGTCTGTTGGTAGTACCAATCTGTTCTGTTTTATGGACTGGGCTTGTCAAAGCTTTATCATGGAAGTTTTTTTTTTATTATATGTATAAAATAATGAGGCTCCAGGTTTCGACTGGGGTCTCTTTAGAACTGCCTAAAGAATAATAATAATTAACTGATACACAAAATCATATCACAGAAAAGACAACTGGCAAACACGAAGTCATATTTCTTGTCAGAATATTGCATTAAAAAAAAATGGCAAAATCCATTATTTAGATCATAATTTAAGAGTTTATGAACGTCTTTATTTGACCAGACCAAACCTGTCTCCAACCATGGCCCAAACTGGGCATATGAAGAAGAGTGTAAGAGCACTGCAAGCATGTATTTTACTTCCAGAATGGAAGAGAAATGTTAAGTGAATTCTTATTCCTTTACCAGCTCTAACCAGAAACAGAAATACCAGAACCTGGAATAAGCTTATCTGAATGGTCTTCAGCTTCCAGTTAATAATGACCATATTAAAGAACTGCGTGGTTTTACTTAATTTCTGGAGGTTCTTTCTAGTGTCCATTCTCCCTCATTCATGAGGTGCTGAGAAGAGCAGTCATTCAGTAAGCAAAAGAGTCCAACCCAGGCTCCCAATCATTTGCACTCAAGAGATATGCTCATTCAGAAGTAGTTTTTTAAGTATCTAGTAAGCCTCAGTAGATATCTCCCTTGTAATTTTGTCCAGAAGATAAGTGAGAACATCTATAGGTTGCCCAAACTTTTCAGGCCCATCAAATCTGGCTTCAGCCATGCTTGGCCTCCATTAACAAAGACTTTCAGATCCCATTTTATGTGTATTCTTATAGTTCAATAATTTTAGTAGTTGTGAAATATTCTCAACACCCACAGTACAGGAACATCTGCTGTGTAAGCATCTTGCAGTTGTTCATAGCAATGCACATTAAATTAATTCTCATGGGCATTAAGTGGATTGTGCAGCAGAGATACACTAATGTACACTGCAGGTCCTGAATACCCAGATGTCCAGATCTAGTGCCGTGACTGCCTTTATAGGCTATGTGTACGTGTGCATTTTTCCCTTGTGTAAAGACCAGAAGGTGGAGTAAAGGATATGCTCATGTCTGTCCCTACAGAGCATGGAGCTCTACCTGGATGCCACAGAGCAAAAGCACACCCCTGCTTTGCAATTTGGATGTAGCACAGGCATTATCTCAGTAGGAAATGTAATATCTTTACCATGAACAAATACTTATTGCGAGGTATCTGTACAACGAAACTTTGTCTGAACTCACCAGTTTGTTTTACATTTTCTCTTGACAAACAACTATTCAGATGGGAGGAGAAAAAAAAACAACTCGCCTTCAATTCTGCTCCTCTAAAACTCATCTTTTTTTATAAAGTAGATTTGCACTTAGACACCACACATAGAGGACTAAACAACTTACTAATGCTCCTTGAGGAGACTTTGAAAGAATATTGTTTTGATGGACTCATCCAGTCTTTCCTGAAACACCATAAAGGTAACAATATTGTATGTTAAAGTAAAAAATATTTCAACTTTTCAAAGTCTTGAGAGGTGTTGAATAAATGAAGGTGGAGTGGGTTTTTACCCAGAGCACAAGTAAGTTTGCTAAGTTTTACACACTCCCACCTATCTACAGTAGAAAGCAGTTGTTAGGCTCCAGAACAGAACTGACTGTGAAAAAAGACAGTGAAGTGATGCATTTTTGGACCAGATTTATCATGTCTTAGTGATATCCAGATCAACTTTCCAATGTAGGAAGTTAAACTGTCAGACTTGCAGGCTTACTGTGGATGCCAGACAGTGCATGAACTCTAGTAATACCTGACTCTGCAGGTCAGACTTTACGCACTCAGCCATATATCTGCAGCAGCTTTATCAACACCTCCAAAATATTACTTCCTTTATAGGCTTGCTGCACAAAATATTGCATAATAGGACCATTACATAGTATTTGCATCCTCTTTTTTAGCCCTCTAACTTCTGGTGCTGATGTTAGGAAGCCAGTCTCCCTATACGCTTTGTGAGATCAAGTGAAAGAAACAAGCTCCTCCAGAGGGGGAGAGTCAGGTCCATCCCTAACTATCCTCTGCAGGAATTAATTCATTTTTAGAGAAAGGCAAGGAAATCAGCCTTATAACTTAGCCACCCAGATGCCTAAACAGCCCAGATATCATCTTTCATCTCAACCTTTTCCCATAGAGGGATAATTTCTCATTAACATTATGTTATTTTCTATTGATGCCGAGTTTGACCAATCTATCAAAAATCTGTTCTAGAATCAATTGTTCAACAGAAATTTCAGTATCAAGACATTGTATAAAGATGGTAAGTAGTTAAATTTGAACAGGACCTAGCATGACTGTTCTTACTCCCTGATGGAAACGTGGTAGGTATTATCGCCATAGAAAGAGATTATAATTATGCATGACTATTAAATATGTGCACCAGTTAAAACCAAATAAACAACAAAAAAATCCCTTCAAATCCTTTCAAATCAATATTCTCAGTCATTTTTTTCAATAAAACTCTTGGAGCTGACCATGTTATGACACTCAAATTATATTAATGAAAGCAGAGAAGCAAGGAGAAATCAAATGAATGGTTTTATTATGGCACCTCTGATCAAATGATTAGTAAAGAAGAGGCTTCTCAAACTTAATTTAGATACATCCCTTCTCCTTCCCCTGATTAGAATAGCTTCTCTGCTTAGGAAGCAGCAGCGTAACACTGCCACCCACTGCTCCACTTCACACAGGTAAAGTCATAAGGGTAGATAAATGTCCAGGAGTAATCAAGTCTTTCCAAGTGTAGTCATGACATCTTTATTAAGCTTTGAAAGTTCCTTAGGGTAAGTTGGGCAGGCTTTACTTACTTTGCTTTGAGTCAGGTGGAGTATGATCTTCACCTGCTGCAGTAAGTTGGCTCTGAGCATTACTATTCCTTTATGTGGGTTTTGCTTATCCACTTTCAGATGTCACCATCTTGCTCTGCAGCTAAATACCGTAGTGTTTTGCTGCAGAGAAACTCATCCTCTGAGCTATCTCCAATAACAGGCAATCTCTGTGAAGAGCATCCACCTTATCTAGAATATTTAGACAAGGAAAGCTGCTGCTATAAAGTTATAATGCATGACACAATGAGCAACATTTAAGCGAAACTGAAATACTCGCTGCTCCAAACTTTTCACTCTACCTTTCTGAATCACTGCATTTGCATATTTTACATTTATTTGAAGGAAACTTTTGCATTTCTCTTATCAAAATGACATTGCTTTCACTTTGCTGATGCAGGAATCATTAAAATTCTACTCATACAGGCTCATGGATGCTATTTGGTTTTAGTTATTCGTTAGTTGGAAAAAAAGACTAGAACCACTTCAAGCTCCAAACAATATGATTTTTTTTTTAATTGCTCTGTGTGTGTGTGTGTGTGTGTTTTAAATCAAGCATTCAATTCTGTTTAAAATTGCATTCTGATTTGAAACTCACAGTCTCAAAAGCCAATTGGAAATCTTGCTGATTATATTTTTCCTCGGTTTCCGAAAACCTTCAATCACTACTGGCATTCAAACTACATGAGGCATAGGACATGAGGTGCTGCAGTGTCAAGATATTAGAAATTACTGCAAGGTCTTCTCATTTGAGCCCACACCACCATGCCCGCTTCTGGACCTCTTGATATTTATAAATAATAAAGAGGAAAATTACTAGTTTTGCTCTCAAATACTCAGCAAATTGCTAAGCACTGCTTTCACTCATGTAAAATTAATTCACAGGCTTGGTGCCTGGCATTACTTTGCTATAAGAAATTGCATTGTATCTCCCATGCATTGAATATAGGACTTAAGGAAAAAAAAAATCAATAAAATAAATTAAATATAGCCAGCCTCCCTCAAACAATAAAAATCAATGCTATGTTATCAGGTACCTAATAAGCAGGTTTATTTTCAACATTAATCTGGATAGTAGCTTCATGGTAATTGATTTTTTTATACTTAAGCTGTCAAAAACTATAACAAGCAATGATTACTTGTTATTTTCCAAATTCATAAAAGAATTGATTCTATGGAGATTGTGGGGGTTTTTTTCCCCTTTCTTTCTCTGGCACTGAATTAGTTTTGTCACTGAAACAATTGCTAATCTTTCTTGTAGTGATGACAATATTGAAAAATAAATATTCACTAGGCCATAAATGGAAGTGCTTTACAACTGTAGTGAATTTCTGTTTGTCAGTAAAAATAAAATAACTATATCTTCATTATTTTGATTGGTAAACAGTGTTGCAACTCTTATCTATGACTGAACTAAACGTTGCATTAAATATTAAATATTATGTTTTCATTAAATGGAAAAGGACTTATGCCTCAAAAATTAAGCTAAAAGCAGACTATACATTGTTCATCTATTTGTTCAACATCTATTTGATTGTTCAACAATCAAACATTGTTTATCTTGCAGGAAAACAGAGCATATCTACTACATGTATTTTAGTACAATATGGAAAAAAAAAAGGTATTTTGATTAAAGTTTTCTATGGGTATTCTGAAACTCTGGAAATCCTTAATACAAGGTGAAGTATGAATTCAGGAATTTTTTTCCTTATTTAATTTATTTAAGGATGAAGAAAGGAAAGCAGGACAAATCTGTAAATAACCTAATTACATGCAATCTAGAAATAGAAAAGTTAAATATAAAATAAGATGCAAATTAACAGAAGGTTATAGCAAAATGAAGACATACCATCGTGTTTCAGGGATTAACTTCAGTTTTCAGCAGGTCAGTGGAGGGGAAAAAAAGAAAAAAAGAAAAGCAGGAAGCATTTTTGTACACAATCTAATATTCCTTGGTAAATATTCTTGGTTATTTTATACAAACCTTAACCCATTATACCATGTGCTTAGAGGAAGAATATTATCTGGTGAGTAATTAACAAATAAAACAATCTTTACACTGTTTTGATTTATTCTGACAATCTACATGTAAAATTCCTTCCAGTTCCCCAAGATAAATCAGAGCAGTAACAGTCACACTTATTCCAGGCAATTTGTAACTACGCGAGAGGTTTATTAACAGAAACTTGCTTTCCATAAATAGCGGTGGCAGCTGGAGCAGCAGCCAAGTTCGAGCTGGCAAAATTAACATAACAGAGAGTCACACACCCCTTCAATAGCATCAAGTATTGGCAACATCGTGCACAGTATCCGATCGCGTTTATCATGAGAGTGGCATGGCTGTAGACAACCTAGAAGATGATATGTCATTAATATTGATATGCAGTTCTGCCCCAGAAGAAAAAGGGGCAGACACAAAATTCCTCGGTAAGCGTTGTATTTTGCTTGTTAAGATCTGTGGAATGAAGTACTACAGGCTATTTTGTATTATTGGGGAGGGATAACAGTTAGATGCAGAAGACAGATATGAGGTTTCCAACTCCGTCTCTCTACCCACCTGTGAAAGCACTCTTCAGTATGTTTAAAGCATTTATGGTCCAGTCTTGTTTTAAATGTCTCAAGCTTTGTAAATTTCAAGACTTGCAATGCAAAAATATTCCATGTTCCAATACCAAACATTATTAAGATTTCATTCACTCCCACTTTCTCTTCAGACATGCAGCTTAAATCTTTCCTTTTTCAAAATTTCAACAGTAATTATTCATTCTTTCCCTTTTGTACTGATTACAGACTTATGCTAATAGAAGCTTTTTCCCTGTTTCAGCTAGCACAGAATTTCTGTGATGGTCTTTCTCATTTAGGTGTGTGAGTCAATTTGTATTTTTTAATAAATTTTTGACCCCATCTACTTTAAACATTCTTACACTATCACCTTCCTTCTCATTGTTGCTGAGGTACAGTATTTCTTTTCCTACCACTGTGTTTTAATCTTTTCTATTCCCTGATCATTTTTGACATTTTTTCTGAACTGTCACAGTAATTCATCACTACCCTACTGGCAAAAAGATGCCAAAAGATGTAATCAACACTGCTAGCCAAAGGTATGGGGAAGATTATAAACCTCTGTAAATAATGCAGCCAAATGAACAATGCATATTACCATTAACATATTAAAATATAACACTATGCCAGTGTTTAAACATTCCCACATTATTAAAAGAGCCTGGATCTTCATTAACCATAAACTTCTTCATTTCCTCTTTTCTTTTATTTTTCTTTTTTTTTTCCCCTCTCTGATGTGCAGAAAATTGTATTTTGATAGCACATGTTAAAAGCCACAGGATTTCTCTTTGAACAGATTACATTTTTTCAGTTGAGATGAGAATGTTTTCCTTTTGACATTATGTCCTGTTTCTGTGTATTTTTCATGTTAGACATTGTTGTCGTTATTGCACTATAGTCAGATATCTGCCCTGTAGAAAGAGTACTAAGAAATTTTTTTCATGATGACTTACTATGTGATATAATAAAATGTACTGGCAGTGCAGGAGGTTATTCATTTCAATGGTTTAAAAAAAAAAAAAGGAAGAAAGATATCACAAAACGGGGAATCACTCCTTAGACAAAAGGCATAGATTGTCACTTGCAGATGCATAGCCTTTTCCAGAAACTACAGAAAATCTGAAAGATCTTGCAGAAGCTTCTTCATTTATTAGTCAACATCCATTAGCATCCTAAAGCTCAGCCTCTCAAAAAACATGCCTATGGCTCATATGAGTACAAAAAAAAAAAAAAAGGCAGCACTTCAGGGGATTCTTCTACATTTCTATTTTCATATAGTTATCTGTCACCGTGGTGTCTTAGGACCCCAACTGTTAGCAGAGCTCCATTGTGATAGGCACTTTATACACGCATGCAACAATAAGAGGCAGTCCTAGTCCTAAAGAAAACTCACAATGAAGATGTGTTGCAATGCCACCTTCTAAAAGTACTGCACCAATAGTGGGTAACATGAGCTGTAATTTTCTTTCAGTTCTTCCAAGAGATTAGAACATGGAAATAAAATTGTTTACTTTATGTTTAAGAGTAGTGAAAGCTTTGCAAAAATCCAGTATGATCTCATTTGGTTTGACTTCCCATTGCTTAAAAAAACAGAAGCTGTTAGTAGGAACAGGTAATACTTTCCCAATACAAGGAAATCACTTATCAAATATACGGAATATTTTCTTTAAATACTTGCAAGTCTGAAAGGTTAAGTGACAAGGTTAAGTGTCTAGTTTTGCACTCTTTTTGTTCCTAGCGTGCTCTGAGGTTTTCCTTAATGATAGGATTAAATATGGTTTCCAGCTACAAACAGTTGCTTGTCATTCCCTGTAGGTTAGTCTCTATATTTTGTGCTTATCACAAACAAAGAGGAAATAACTTTCTCAGTCTTTGTGAGTCTCTTAAAATGCACACACTTTGGGGAAATCATATTTTCTTGAAGGAAATGAGGCATGACCAATCACACAAAACGTGAGAAAATCCCTTGATAGGTGACCTTTGCCACGTGTAAAAGAAGCTGTTCAGCGGCTGAGGTTTCATGGATTTCATGCATGAAAATCAGATTTTCTGGCCACCAGTGCTGTTCAGTAAATAAATAATCCATCATTGTGTCAAACAGTAGAAACACGAAGATACTGGCATTGCGAACTGAATAGAGGGTTTTAGTTAGCAACTTATGCAAGCCCTACATTTTGTCTTCAGAAGCTGTGCAAGTCTTTTATGAAGTGTTTAGTTTTCATTACCTGAACTTAGGTTATTCATGTTTAGCATAAGTGTGAATAAAATCTGTGGTAGGGACTATATCACCAATTTGACTGTATATACCCAGATGACCATATATAAAAAAGTATAACAAATAATACTATACTATCATACAATATGGTCTGGGAAGACTTTTTGGAGTGTTTCACAGGTGAAGAAATCCTTCTGCACTATACTGTTTTAGAAGAATGCTAGACACTTTTCTGAGATATATTAGAGGCACAAAGAACCACATACTCAACACAAACTCATAGAGCTATGTTTTATCCTAGTGTGTGATGTAAATTTGCATGAACTGGTAAAATATTTCTATTTTCTCATTTATGTTTAATAATCCCTGATCAGAACTTTTATTTATTAATCAAACATTATTCTCACTTATATGTAAAAGATACTCTTCCATGTTGTCTCTAGCCAAAATTTGCACTTTTTTTCTTTTTTCCTTTTTTTTCTTTCTTTTTTTTTTTTTGACAACAGAGTAAGAAAATAGGTATTTAGCATGAAATGACTGCACAGAAGGATTTTAAAAGTCATTGCATAGTTGTATCTTTCTTTTCCTTAGACAAGAAATTATCTACATTAGCTTTAATTTTGTTTACCTAAAAAGTATTTAATCAGTTGACTTATTTAGTCTCATATCTAGAATTCTAATTCTTTAGTTTATTGTGCACAGTTTTAATTGCCACTGTTATAAAACCAAGAAATATTAACTATAATAAGGCAAAACTCTTAGCTGCTTAGAACTCATCACTGTAATAAACAGCTCACTTTTTCCCGTTCACCTTCTGGTTTCTCTGGACAAAGAGGTGTCATGACTTCTTCAATCCACCACGTAACTGACACTTACTGTTTGGTTTTCAGCTCCTCACCATTCCCACTGCTGATATTAAATAAATAAATAAATATACAATTTTATTGTCCTTATGACATGACAAACATCTTTACTACTTGTGTCCTTTTGGTCTTGGGAACAAGACTTATTTATCCGGTTTATAGACTTATTTATCCCTTTCACGGCTCCTTTCTACCTATTAAATACAACTGCAGACAGGTTACTGTAGTCACTCATTTTAATATGCTGCAGCATGGACTCAGTATGCTTTATAAAAAATACCAAGTGAGATCTACAGTTCCACTAAAATGCATTAATAATATAAAGCCATGTAACTAGATGTAAAAATAATATTATCATTATAATAGTATGTATAGTATATCATTTATATCATTATAAAAATAATAGATATAAAAAATAAGTTAAAATAATACTGTTGGGTATTCTTGTTGTTGTATTTTTATTAAAGCAAATTAATTTTTTTTTCAGACTTACAAAATTTCCTGCCTTATTTAAAATCCACACTGCTTTAGCACGTGAATATGAAAAGACTTATTAAACTTCTCCTTAGTACCCATCAGACTGGTTAGAAATTCACTGTTGGCTCCCATCTATGGATCAAGTTAACAAATCATTCTGACAGAAGAAATATTGGTTAATTTGCTTTCATAATCTTATATATCAAACTTTTAAAAAGTCCTGTTCATATATTTAGTGTTGCTGTTTTTCTTTTTTATTACTTACTTGTAATGAGAGGTTGCATCAGGAGAAATATTAGGATCAATTTTTGCATTTGTGCATGTACACACACACAAATACACCATGTTTTGTTGTGATTTGTCCATGTTCATGTGAAGATCAAGACAAAAGTGCTTCTGATACGGCTGGTATATGACAATTGTGTGTTCATGCATATATGTGTGTGTATATATATATAAATTTAGTTACTCTGGTTTATTTTAACTTGCTGATCACATAAAGACTACATGCTAGCTCATCCATGTTTTTAAAAAAATATAAACAGGAGTCTTAGATAGAAAGCGTATTCATGAAAAAATTCACATCTGTTTGTAGGAAAAAGGTGCAGAAAAGCCCAAAGACGTTCAGCAAAAGTCATATGATGCTAACGTTCTTGTGGAAAAGCCTTGAGTCTTGCACTCAACAGCTTGCTTCCTTCCCTGAAAAGGAAATTCCAGGTGGTCTGTGCTGGTCACACGTCCTAAATCAAGGCTTTCTGCATACCCAAGTCTTTAAGTTTGATGAAAAACAACAGACTGTCCACAAGTTCTTCTAGAGTAATATATGTTTGGAGAGAGGACAATAATGTAGACCAAGCATCCCCTTAATCTGGCCTCTCCCTCAGCCCATATTGGATGTGTACTTTCTTCCAGTTCTGTCCTGTGACAGTTCTGGGAGACTTCTACAAGTGCAGAAGTGGGTGGCTGGTTTCACAGAGATGACTCAGCATTCCCTAGGCATTTCTTCAGTTTTAAAGGAAACATCTAATAAGCTTTTTCTTTCCTTTGTAATAAAATTCTGAATGGTATTTCATCATTATTAGATGGCTTGTTGAGGAAGCTGCTTGACTTTTATTGTGACTGAAAGTAGCAGTGGGCGTACGTTCTTTGAATGTAAACAGTGTGACTTCTATAATGGGAATAAAGAATGCAAGCAAGTAAAATGAAGAAAACAATAGGAACCAGCTCTTGCTTAAAGGCAGGATCTTGACTTCAAAAGGTGTCACTGGCATAGTGTCATGCTAATATAATATAATAAGGCAACCCTTGAAAATTACTTTTCTGATATTTTCATCTATCAGTGAGATTTCCAAGACTTTCTCCATTCAAATATGGGGTTCACTCTGTTTTATTTATCAGGAAGCAGAATGAAATCTCAGCCTATTCTAAGCTATAGAAAAGAAAAAAATATGGTGAATTCCCACAAATCAGCCATAATTCCCCCAAACTTTGGCTGTATATGAATACAGGTTTGTATTTATCAAATTAATTTTTGTGGCATAAAAATACTCTTGAGAGATTATATGAGTGTAAATTGGGTGTAGGATTCATTTGACCTAAGTTTAGCTGTCTAAAAGTCTGGTTAAGCCTAGGCCAGTCATGCTAGACCATCTTTATAAACAGTGGAGAAAACCAGACTTTTAGGAAAAATGCATCTCTCACATCATAAACAGCTATTTTAGAATTAGTATAATTGCCTCCTGGATATGCCAGTTCTGTTGATTGGAAAGAGAACCCAAGTCAACCAGTTTGGAGTCAGATGGTTAATTTTAGATATATAGATTAGTCTGAGATGAATCCCACCAGAATTTTAAAGGTCTGACCACAGCCCATCCAAACTAAATCATGTATTGTGTCTATGCAGTAATTTTCTTTTTCCTCATGTAGTATTGTGAATGATAGAAAATAATTTGGGATTTGCTCTTCATGCATGGGTGGTTCATTTAGCTATGCATTCAGAAACACTAGGCAAGGTTTTATCATCAAAAGTTACTCCTTTATTGCCAGCAGGTATCTTAAGATGTGAAAGGAATGAAATAAATTGAACTAAATCATTGGGTGCAGCCCAGATTTTGTCTCTGGTTTTGTAGTGCTATTGGAGCAACGCTGACAATCAAAAGATGCTGTATTTGCCAAAAATTGATGGAAAATGTACTGTTGTATGGTCAGAAAACAAATGTGTACGTGCAACTGAGTGGACATTGCAATCTGAGCCTTAGTTTTACCTTCCTGATTAAAGATGCCTGCCTTCGGAGTATAGTCATCCTGCACTGCCTTTATAACCCAGGGAAACAGATACCTCCCAAAAGAAGTAAATAATTTATTTCTTAAGTGGACTGACCCTTTCTTTGGAGACGTCTTTCTCACTAACAGCCATGAAAAAAGAACTAGAACAACTAAACTCTTAATTTAGGCAGTTTAAAAAAGATGCTGAAGTTGAGTGAAATGAATCCAGGCTCCAATCCACAGCTGGGCTTTAGCCAAAGCTGAGGGTGAAGAGAAACCAGCTGTTTACACCCCCTGTAGACCCCCTTCTTTACCTAGCAGTGTCAGCAGAGTTCCTGTTACCATTTCACCGGCAACACTGTGTCATCTACCTTGTCCCAACACTTACTGCTCCTCTCATTAAATACACTGGGGCTATGCCTTGCTCTGTAAGTACTCAGGAGCTCAATGTGAGTTGGTGATGCCTGTGTCTCTGACACTCCTTTTCACTCCCTCCAAAGGACTGGAAGCTTTTGGAGAGGCAGAATCAGTCTTGCACATCCTTTGTCTCCAGCCAAGTCTTCACTCAGCGGCCGTGAAGAAGGTTGCGATAGATGGGCCAGTGGAGATGGGCGTTGAGAGGCTGATGCTGACAGAAACACAACTAGCTCCAAGACTACTAGCTCTTCACTCCACTGTCCTTCATCTCCAGACCAAGGTGGTTAAGTAGTACCCCCCCATTCCTAGCAGAAAGATTCTATCCGTTCTCCTTATTTTCTTCCACTGCTGGTCTATTAAAGACAGCCAACTGTTGTCAATTGCTTGTGTTTATTTTGTTTAGCAAAAAAAAGTTCTTAATCTGATGTTAAAAAGTTAATGTATATTTTTATTCTGTCCCTCATTTTTCTTTGGAAACAAAATGAAACAACGGCTTTTCATTTGGTTTTATTTCTAATAGAATATTTTTATTTTGGTTGTTGAAAACAAAAGAAAGTATCCCTTTTTTTCTGTCAAATGAGTGTACTGAAAATTCTTCATGAGGAAAAAAATATGAAAGGTGACTAAAAAAGAAAGGAAATGAACTGCTTACTTTTACTGCATGTATTTTAAAGAATTAATTTGGATTTTCTTGTCAAACTTCCTCCTTTCTACTTCTTGCACAAAAAAATTTCCTTGTTCTTATATCAGTACAAGTATAAAACTTACAAATGTCAGTCACTGAATAGACAAAATGTTTAAAGACAAGATACCTTCTCCTTTTGTAAGTGTTGAGTAACCATCCTCCACAAGGAACAGTTTATAAGTTGT
Source organism: Mycteria americana (assembly GCF_035582795.1). Taxonomy (NCBI): domain Eukaryota; kingdom Metazoa; phylum Chordata; class Aves; order Ciconiiformes; family Ciconiidae; genus Mycteria; species Mycteria americana. The sequence continues at coordinate 44,401,908 of NC_134367.1, forward strand.
GTTTCTTCATGTTTGATAGTTTCAACTTCAAATCCAGTTTGGGGTTTCACAGCTAAGCTTTTGAAAATTCCAATTTTAAATTAAAAATGCATATAGTTCCTCACAGCAATGGTAGGATATAGTTTACTCAAATGGTACAGTAAAATTTCTGGTCAAATGATACATACAGGTAAACTAGTGGCATTTTATTTCTGTGTGTGTCAGCTTGATAGGAAGACATGAAAGCAGGACTATTGTCACAAAATATTGCAAGATGTCTTGTCTTTATCAATTATAACCAGAAACTGATGCAGAGAGAAGAAATAAAGCACTGATGAGCTTTTAATGTCATTTTCAATGAAGATTATGAATTTCAAGATTCAAATTCAGATTATGCTTTATGCAGAAATCAGTTTTATTTATCTTTGCAATAGATAAAGCAGTCAGTAAAACTAAACTACTGGAGAAAAACATAGTTTTGCTAAGCAATTCTGCAAGATAAAATAATGTTTTTCTTTTACATATTTTTTGTGGATCCAGTTTTGGACCAATGAAGGTTTGATTGAAGTTCATTGTAACATTAATCCAAGATGTTAAGGAAAGAGGGAGAGAAAGAAAGGGTTAATATTGATATTCCTATATTTCTTCAGAGCCCAGCAGTATAGCTGGAACATTGCCAAGATATGGCATTTTGTGAGCATTTCTACTGCAACTGAAATATAATCCAAGTAAGTAAACATTTCCCTCCCAGGAATGTTAGGAGATGAACAATTAGTCACATAACTGTAGTTAGATCCCTTGGAGCAATTCAGAGAGCAAACACCGCTGTACTACACTAATAAAGCCCTCATTTAAAGGAGAACTTTAGGAATTTCCTTTAGTTTCAGTGCATGGGAATGCTGAGAAAGGCTTTGATCAAGTCTGTTTGGGCAGAAAATCCCCTTTGTAAATGGCTAGGTAAAAGAGTCAGCGAGACTCTAAAGAGTTTTAGAGGCTCTAGATTCAAAACTCAGTTCAATCATGTAGCCTCAATGAGCCTGGAAGAATCCTGAGAGCAGGTCTGCCCTTCTTCATTCCTTTTTAGGTCTAGGAATATGTGTCAATCTTGCATTTCCCCTCATGTACGCTGCCAGATATCAGCATTCAGTCATAATTTTAACTTCTTTAATTCCTCTTATCAGACAGCTGAGAAGGCGGACTCTGCATCCCCACATACCCAAGGAATTAATTTGAAATCTTAATCAACAGCTGAATCCATAGGGTTCAGGAAAAAAGGAATGCCTTCTAGTAAATGCAGACATATTGCCTTGAAGAGCCTTGTCACTCATATCAGAAATCAGAATCTAAATCCTGCTTACCTCTGTCAGCAATGGACAATGAACTCTTTCTACTTCAATAGGCAGATATGGAAGTAGCAAATCTGGAGCAGTTCTGTGTTCTCCTCCTGTGCTTCTGAGTGAAGCAGGCAGATCATTCCAAGTGAGATCTGATGTCATTTACCACACTATTTTTAATTTTATACATGGCCTACACAATTTGATAAGTTTTCAGACCTGAGCCTATTTCTTCTATTTCAGACAGTGCACAGGATGTCGATTAAGTCATTAGAATTCGTTGAGGGAATCAGGAGCATCGCCCTTGACTCTGAGAGGTGGTAGAACTTGTTTGGCTTGTTCATTCATAACTTATACTACAAGTATACTGCAGTAGGTACACACATTAAAGTTATATATTTCTGCAGTAAGAATATATTTCTACAATATATTACAGACTAGTCTATTTCTGAAAGGCAAAAAGGATGGAAAGCAGGCAGTGAGTGTGCTATTTTATTGCTGGAGTATGGGACTGATTTTTTGCAAGTGAGGGGGAGAATGCTCCTTCTCTGAGAGAAACTGAGTATGGGATGGGGTAATAAGTAGGGAGCATGCAGCGTAAGCATGGCCTGGGAGTCTAACGTTGAAAGTAACAGGGGCCTACTGCAGCAATACTGAAGTAAGGCTTCAGAGATGGTGGAAAAGAGTTATCCAGATTTTATTCAAACCATGCAGTTGCCTAAAGTTGCTGGACTGCCAAAAAGAACAAGAGGAAAGGTCTTCCATTTGCTACTGGAAACATGCAGTGGCCATGTCTATGAGGCTGGATGGGATCCACCCAAGAGTGCTGAGAGAGCTAGCGAAGATGTTCACCAAGCCACTTTCCATCATTTATCAGCAGTCCTGGATAACCAGGGAGGTCCCAGTTGACTGAAGGTGAGCAAATATTACACCCTTCTACAAGAATGGCTGGAAGGAGGATCCTGAGAACTACAGGCCTGTCCATCTGACCTCAGTGCCGGGGAAGGTTATGGAGCAGATCATCTTGAGTGCCATCACGCGACACATACAGGACAACCAGGCAATCAGGCCCAGTCAGCATGGGTTTATGAAAGGCAGGTCCTCCTTGACCAACCTGATCTCCTTCTATGACAAGGTGACCCGCCTAGTAGATGAGGGAAAGGCTGTGAATGTTGTCTGCCTGGACTTCAGTAAAGCCTTTGACAGTTTCCCACAGCTTTCTGCTGGAGAAACTGGCTGCTTATGGCTTGGATGGGCGTACACTTTGCTGGGTAAAAAACTGGCTGGATGGCTGAGCCCAGAGAGTTGTGGTGAATGAAGTTAACTCCAGTTGGCAGCCGGTCACAAGCGGTGTTCCCCAGGGCTCAGCATTGGGGCCAGTTCTGTTTAATATCTTTATCAATGATCTGGATGAGAGGATCAAGTGCACCCTCAGTAAGTTTGCAGATGACACCAAGTTGTGCAGGAGTGTTGATCTGCTTGAGGGTAGGAAGGCTCTGCAGAGGGATCTGGACAGGCTGGACCGATGGGCCGAGGCCAGCTGTATGAGCTTCAACAAGGCTAAGTACCGGGTCCTGCACTTGGGTCGCAACAACCCCATGCAACACTACAGGCTCGGGGAAGAGTGGCTGGAAAGCTGCCAGGCAGAAAAGGACCTGGGGGTATTGGTCGACAGCTGGCTGAACATGAGCCAGCAGTGTGCCCAGGTGGCCAAGAAGGCCAACAGCATCCTGGCTTGCATCAGAAATAGTGTGGCCAGCAGGACTAGGGAAGTGATCGTGCCCCTGTACTCGGCACTGGTGAGGCCGCACCTCGCATACTGTGTTCAGTTTTGGGCCCCCCACTACAAGAGAGACATTGAGGTGCTGGAGCGTGTCCAGAGAAGGGCAACGAAGCTGGTGAAGGGTCTAGAGCACAAGTCTTATGAGGAGCAGCTGAGGGAACTGGTGTTGTTTAGCCTGGAGAAAAGGAGGCTGAGGGGATACCCTGTTGCTGTCTACAACAACCTGAAAGGAGGTTGTAGCGAGGTGGGCGTCAGTCTCTTCTCCCAAGTAACAAGTGATAGGACAAGAGGAAATGGCCTCAAGTTGTGCCAGGGGAGGTTTAGATTGGATATTAGGAAACATTTCTTCACCGAAAGGATTATCAAGCATTGGAACAGGCTGCCCAGGGAAGTGGTTGAGTCCCCATCCCTGGAGGTATTTAAAAGACGTGTAGATGTGGTGCTTAGGGACATGGTTTAGTGGTGGACTTGGCAGTGCTAGGTTAATGGTTGGACTCGATGATCTTAAAGGTCTTTTCCAACCTAAATGATTCTATGATTCTGTGATTCTATGATATAGATTTACTTTGAACTGTTATTTTATTTTGTAAGTGATCTCAGCCAAGGAATCTGCACTTTCCCTGTTTAAGTTGTGGAAATTGCTGCCTTTTTGAGAACAAAGATTTTCAATGTACTGTGGTTGACTTATGTTAAAGAAAAGGTGTATAGTTCCAATTTAAGACTTCAGCCAGCTCCGGAGTCACCATAAACCCTAAGACTGAAATGATATTAGGGCACAGAAGAAAATACTTGAAATTAGTAAATATAAAACATAGGTAAGAGCAACATTTTTATGCATAACTTCACAAATATAACATTTCATATCAAATTACTTTCTGAGATCATAGTAGATGTCCAAACCCAAAATTTTCATTTCTGAGAGATTAATGCATAGATCTTAGTGCTGACCCACAAAAATGTCTAATAGATTTTCAAGCCAACACCTGTTTCAGTACAGAGAAACTCTGAATGCCCACAGACCAAATCATACCCTTTCTTTCTTGAACTGAGGTAAATTTGAAGGAAAATTACTCTATTGTGAGAGAAAAAATTTCCTGTGGCAGAGTAATTGCAAGTTGTTTTTAAAGTAGTGAGGAAGTTGTAAAGTTGTAATGTTACATCAAGTTGTGATGACAGGTAATGATATTCTATTTGTGTTGTTCTGTATGCTGCTCTTATATTTTGGATACTACACATAAATACATGAAGTTATGCACGTAATAGAGGTAGAACTGGTATTCATGTAAGTAGAGTTTTCAGCTGTTCTCATTGCAAAAGCCGTTCAAAATTTAAGTGACACAAGTACCAACACATTCTTTCGTGACAGGCATCAAGTCACAAGATAGTGTCTTTAAAAAATGGTGACTCAATTCCAACAGTTTCTTATAGCAGATAAGAAAACAGTCACTTCTTGATGTAGGTGGGATTCTAAGTGAAGAAGTTGGGTTTTTTGTTTGCTTTTTGTTTTCCAAAACTCTTGTGTGATTTCATAATACACCAAACAAAGGAAACAATTGCACAGTCAAAAATAGTTACAATACACATAGCTCCAGTACTCCTGATGTTTAGGGACAGTGGATGACAGGCAGGAAGAAAACACTTTGAAACGAATCCAATGTCACGTCATTGAAAACTCTAACTGCAAAGATTAACTTCTTATTTTTTACTTTTTCAGTCTGCAATGATTTACAATGCTTCAAATGCCCACAAATCTACTAAGCCAGGCCATTTAAAGAATCTAAATAAGCTTGCACGGTTTTAAGCTTTCTGACTTTGAATATTAGCTTTGAAGTCATGCCAAAAACTGACTGCAGCAGAGCTGCTTTAGAACTGAATTCCTGACACTGGAATTAGTGTTGGGTGTGTGGCATGCCTAATGATAATCTTGACCACGCTTGTTGTAGACAGCCATCACACATGGTGCCTCTGAGTCAATAATTGTCCTAAGATAAGATGTGGAGCATCTTGGCTTTTTTCGTTTTTACAGACTGGTGTTTTGGATATTGTCCATTCCACAAAGCCAGCTTGCCTAATGACACATGGGATTTTTCCACAGGACAGAAAGATTGCTTGCACATTCCTGTAGTTAGTTCCTGGTGAAAATGCATAGCAGGAGCTTAAGAAAAATATTAAAAGTTAAAAAGCCTCACATATAGGCTATAACCACAGTTAATAGTATTCTCAAGCTTCTTACATTTCTAAATTTGTTATGGCATCAGTGTTTTATTTACAGAAAATCTTCATATTTATATCAATACAAACATGGTCACTGTGTAAAAGAAGTAAATTAGCATGCTACTTCATCTATGTAACAGCATGCATGTACCATGTCATCTTTTTTTTGTTCTCTGTGCTGCAGTGAAGAGTATATGTTTCTGTTACTGAAGGCTTTTGAAGTAACAAAGTATGTCAGAGGTAAAAAGAAAATCTGTCTTTTAAAACACATGCATATATGTCACTGTCTTCCTAACAAAAGACTCCTATACTGTGCTCAGAAAGGTAAACAGCAGCATTTTCATGGGATTTAGTGGAGCAGAATCAAGCTCTAGGTTCCCAGAAAAGAAATATGTCTTTCACTCAAACATTAGTCACTATGAAAGAACAGATAATTCATTTGAAATATTGAACTCTTAAAATGCATTCTTCTTCCTGGCTAGATGATTTCATTTAACTTTTATGACGTGATTAGTCATCCTATCGTGATGCAGCATAATGTAACTGAGCACATCAGGCATTTCAGATGAGTTGCCTTGCAGATACAGATGTTGGCAATGGTTTCAAAACACATTCTGTCTTGAGCGTAGGAATAGATTACACATACAAGGCAAATATCAAAAAGTGGTATGTGTATTCTATATATTCTGGACCCTATATATGAATTTTCCTGCATCTCAAATGATATTCCAGTCCTACCTTTAGAAAGAATAGAGAGGAAAAAACCTAACAATGTAAACGTTAAACCTGTCACCAAAACTCATGTTTTGAAGACCTTTGGCAAATGTATTTCTATATTTCTATATTTCTATGAAAATTGGGTATCGGACTTTATTTACCACTGGTTTATACCTTGTGAAGTTATTTCTGCTTTTACAAAGAATGAAAAATATGGCACATAAAATAAATGACTTTTGTTACAAAACAGTAATTATCTAGAACTCTATATTTTAAGCTCAAAAAGTCCTACCAAAAATAGCAAAACAAAATATAAATGTCTGTTTAATGTGAGAAAGCTAAACATAAATAAATAAGAAATTACTTGATGCTTACAAGCCAGGATAAATTCTATTCTTTTCACATTAACATAACAGCCCCTGGCTAAATTTTATTCTGATATTATGAAGGAAACCCTGAAGTGCTGTGTTACTACATCTTGGAATATTTGATGTGTGAAAAATATGGTGAGAATTCTTAAGATTCTCCTTGAACAATAATTGCCACATTTTTGTATCATCTATTGAATGTTTGTGAAATGATTTTTTTTTATAGCTGTCACCTTTAAAATATTTTCTTTTTATTTTGATTTAATGGTCTAAAATGTGCTGGTAGAAGATGTTGCATGATTTGTTTAAAACATTTAAATTTTTATTACTCACGCTTTCATGGATTGATTAAGATAGAGGATATACACACATTAGAAGTTTTATGTTTAGCTCAGAAAAAGAAAACAAAACAAAACCAGAAAATATGGGAAACTAATTTTTTTTATGTATGATACTCAACATCTCAAATCTATCCTCCATTTTGCTAAAGCAATTCCATTTGTGTCATGGGTTACATCAGTATTTTTGTGTAAGTGTATGTTTCCAAGTGTAAAATAGTCTGCAGTCTATAACAAAAACTTGCTTTCAATAATTTCCTGAAAAGAACATAGCAGACAGAAATATAATAGTTGTGAAATGCATATACATTGTCTGTTTGTAAAATATGCTAATATTTAAAGTTTTAAATTAAAATACTATCAGCTATATCATTTGTTCTGGTTTTAGTTCATTTCATAGTCTTCATGGTATATTACAGTGAAATGTTTAAGTGTCTTAATTAATAATTATTTTGTTTTCAGTAGTCCACTTAAGGAAGGAAGTAGAATTATATTTACTAAAATTTTTTTTCTACAATTATAAATCTTACCCTTTATGTTTATATTGTAACAGACATTCTAAGGATGATTTTGGTTTAGTTTTGATTTGTTTTATAGTCTTCATCTACATGGCTTTCTACCTGCATGAATAAGTTAATATTTTGAAACCAGACATTGGTTAATGGAGTCATAGTAGAGTTGTAGCTACCATGATGGACAAAGGATACAGGCAGGAAAAATCACAGAATCACAGAATCACAGAATCATATAGGTTGGAAAAGACCTTTAAGATCATCGAGTCCAACCATAAACCTGACACTGCCAAAAACCACCACTACACCATGTCTCTAAGCACCTCATCCAAACGTCCTTTAAATACCTCCAGGGATGGCGACTCAACCACTTCCCTGGGCAGTCTGTTCCAATGCTTGATAACCCTCTCGGTGAAGAAAAATTTCCTAATATCCAGTCTAAACCTCCCCTGGCGCAACTTGAGGCCATTTCCTCTTGTCCTATCACTTGTTACCTGGGAGAAGAGACCGACCCCCACCTCTCTACAACCTCCTTTCAGGTAGTTGTAGAGAGCGATGAGGTCTCCCCTCAGCCTCCTTTTCTCCAGGCTAAACAGTCCCAGCTCCCTCAGCCGTTCCTCATAAGACTTCTGCTCCAGACCCTTCACCAGCTTCGTTGCCCTTCTCTGTACGCGCTCCAGCACCTCAATGTCTCTCTTGTAGTGGGGGGCCCAAAACTGAACACAGTATTCGAGGTGTGGCCTCACCAGTGCCGAGTACAGGGTCACAATCACTTCCCTAGTCCTGCTGGCCACGCTATTTTTGATACAGGCCAGGATGCCATTGGCCTTCTTGGCCGCCTGGGCACACTGCTGGCTCAAATGAAGGGAGAGAGACTGTCTCTTAGGCTATGTGTTAAAAATATGTTTTGAATTCATATGTCGCTGATGGATTCATGGGAAGTAAATATAATTCTAGAAAGACATGAATTGTATGTAACTGAGTAGGCAAGTAGCCACTTCTTAAGCAAATGAAGTCTCCCTCTTCTCTCTCATTCAGACATAAATAGTTTTTCTTTAAACTATTAGATCATGGTACAGAGAGGTTTCAAATTTAGAAAAAAATATATTTATTTAAAGAAAATAATTCTCACAGATTTTTGCTAATATAGAATTTAAAAATAAAGAGGATCTTCTATCTTTTATTGCTAATTCAGTGGAAGTGTAACACCATTAGTCTCAAAACAAGTACTTGTGGAATGAAAATCCTGGCTCTGCTGAAGTTGTAACTCCCATTGACTTCACTGCAGTCAAGAGATTACCACTGATTTATATCAGCGTGAGGTGAAACTTAGGCTTCAAGATATTGTCTGCAATTTGACAAACCAAAATCAAACAACAGCTTCATTCACGCCTAGCTACAAACAGATCTGTTTGTTCTTCTGAGTCTTACATGGAAATGCCAAATGTCAGCCGCTTCGTATGCTGCCATTTAGAGAGTCTGGCATACCCTGTTTCAAAAATTGGCCTTCAGAATGGAACAAGTGCATTGAGAATGCAGCCAGCTTCTTTCCTCATGAGAGTAATATAATGAATTCATGTCATCTTCCTACAGGCAACCTAACCAAAAGGACAGTTAAATTAGAAGTTACCATAGATAAGAAATCTGTACCCAGTACCTCTGCTTGTGTGAGCTGACTCTGTAGAGCTCACCCTCTTCCTCTGGTTGGGGATTTACCACCATGAAATAGGTGCAGAAATAACTTTTTCATTAACTGCAGAAAAAGAGAAATGCTCTATTTGACCTCAAATTTTCTTGACATGACAAGGCAGATTTTTCCATCAGAATACATGCATTTTTCAGTGAAATGTAGAACTTCTGAAATTTTTACTAAAGATTATTGTATATGTTAAATTGTGAATATATACATACGTGTATGCATGCATATATATACACACTGCCAAATGCAAGGACAATTTGCTAAGAAAACCAATATCTAAGGACAAGCTATTTCTTAAGACTTGTTTGGTTTATTTTGTAGAATCCTGGGTCAGATTATTTTTCCTCCATACATTATTTCAGCTTCTGCTTGTACCATAGCATTTGTGGGCCTTCCATTCTAATTGTGTAGAGGGCATGATTTCAGTGTTCTAGTTTTAAAGCTTGAAATACTTGGACTTCTTGGGGCCACAGTTTTGCATTTTAGGAAAAAAAAAAACCTCAAACAAAAAAAATGTTGCAATTTATTTTTCTGAGATTATTCTTTGGGGTGTAGGAAATCTCTTTATGTTCGTAGTAGGATGATACCCTGCTTTCTATACACTGCAGCAATATGAATAAAACTCAATGATTTACCTGAGAAAAAAACTGTAGGCATTTTTGAAAGGGAGTATGAAAATGTACAGTATATGTACATAAAATAAAAATATTATGTAAATAAAACCTCTTTATCTTGTCTGAGGGGGTTATACTTCGTTTCAGCAGTCTATAGCCTAGTATTCTTTGGAATTAAAATTACTGTACAAATGTTAAATATTCACTTGGTCAATAGTTAAGGCACTATGTCAGAAAGAATCCATGTATCTGCGTAAAAGCATGGATCTCAAAAACAAAGTAAACACTCAAAACCAAATTAAATACTCCCAAAAAGTCCTGCAAATTACTTTGACGATTTTGGGGTCTGATTTTTTTTTTTTTTTAAAACGGTAACACAGCAATAGGAGCAAAATGGAGAATAAGCCCCACATTTTCTCCCTTTTAAACTTCTAGCTAGATAAATTGAATCTCTTGCCTCTTAATACTTTCCACAGGCTTTGAAATGGCTGAAGGTAAATGGGACATCAAGTACTAACCTTTACCTTCCCAGAGATACAGACCTATGAAAAATTCAGTTTTGCTTGGGACCCAAGAATCAAGCATACTAGAAATTACTCCCATCCCTGTATTATTAGGAAAAGCCATGGCTGTGCAGACAGACAAAAGATTTCTATCAAAGACAACAAAAAGTAGCTAATCTGCTTTCAAGTTTTGAACGAAATCCCCCTGAGATCCTGTAGATCTAGAAAGGGTTGTTGGTTTGGGGTTTTTTTGTTTTACGTATGTTTAAAACTAGGAAAAATATATATCTCATAGACTGCAAAGTGTGGAGCGCTTTTCAGTTCTCTTTTAAAGTGCTTGTTTAATTGATTTTTTTGTTGTTGTTGCAAACGGAGATTTCTCTCTTGACAGCTGCTGCGTTTTTTGTAGAGTCTGGTAAGCACCAGCGCTCCAAATGAGCCTGAATCTCCAGAGGAGGAAGCAAGGAATCAGAAAGAGCATTGTGCCTCTTTTGTCACTATTCTGTTAGCAGTCTTGAGTTAATGTATGCCTGCCTCTCAGGCAAAAAAAGCTTGACAACTTGTCCTTGTTTGAAACGATAATACACCACTGGCTCAATTTTGTAAAAATCTGTCTGCTCAGCTATGGAAACAGACATGTTTTTTCTGTTGTGTGATGTATGCAATGAGTTATCACCATACGCCCAGTACTTGGATGATGAGATTTTAAATGTCAGGAAATAAATGAAAATATCAACAGTTTGGCAATAGGAAGATTTCTGTTTAATGTGAACCTGACTTTCTGAGAGTCTTTTTGTGAGCTTCTCCCTAAAACCTAATCGGTGAAGATTAATTTTAAATTGAAAAATGACAGTAGATGTGAATTTGCCTCTGTGTGGTGCATTTCATTGAGGAAGAACCAGAAAATTGTGAGTGTCTTGTTATGAATACAGTGAGAGGGATACTTGAGGCAAGATTAAATGTTTCACACTTTAATTTGTATGATTAATGGGAAATATGAATTTTCAGAGTATCTTCAATTTCTGAGATATTTACTTATTTTTAAGGAGGTATTTTATAAAACTTTCTTATTGACATGTTGTCCTCTTTCCCTTGTTTTGTTTGCTTTGCCCCCCCTCAACATTCACACATACACTCTTACTCATTCACTCTTAAAATAAACAAAGTAAATACTCTGTTCCTCCCTTTCATTATTACATTTTCTGCTGAAATCCAACTGCTTCTCGTTTGCCGTACCATCTCCTGATGCCCTAACTTAAGGCAGCATGTCTGTGAAAAAAAATTATTTTTTTTTTAAATAAAAATATACATGTAGGTAATACCCCTGTTTTCTTTGTGAAATCTTAGAAAAGTTAGAGTAATTATGAGAGTTTGTAGGGTTTTACGACGTCACTAGTAGGGAAAGGAGTAAAAAAAGGGTAATAAGGAAATTTTTGAATGAGTGTTTAGCAAGGTTTTAGAGAAAACAGAGGGTGGGAGTAGTCTGAGTGAGATATAACCATAAAGTGAGGTGAATGGCAATGCAAGGCCCTGCGTATGGAAAGGAATTCCCCTATAGAAAGATCTTTGCTTCTACTTCTGTTTCCATTAGTCAATAGGAAAATCTGAAAATATCTATCACCTTCATTGGAAATAAGAAAAGGCCTATGAACACCTTTCCATGCATGGGAATGAAAAAAATGACATTGCTCAGAATTCCATTCACCTAACAAGTTATTTATTTGCTTCAGTGTTTTTTGTGGGAATTACAGTATAGCAATCCTCACTCTGCATATAAGTGCACATGTACATATATATCTGTGAATAAATGCACTCTAATATACACATACCAGACAGCAGTACAAGCCAGCAGTGCTGAAACTGAGTGCAACCCAGATGTTCCTACGTTAATTGTTTATTCTGAGTTTGAAGCAATTCTATTGTAATACTCCCTTCAGCCATCAGCATTCTTACTCCATTGTAATATAGAGCAGTGAAGGTCAGCGCTGATAGATTCTTAGTGTGTTTTGAAAAAGATTAGTGCTTAGCAATGAACTCCATATGAAAGATTTCCTTTCAAACGTCTTAGGTTCACTGATTCAGCGTAAAACGTGAGCTTGTATCATAAAGGTCACAGTTAACACTGTACTTGGCTGCCGGGTCCCTGGTTTAATATAAGCTGAATTAGATCCCATTTTTTTCCCCTTTACAGAAATTTAAGACTAGCTACCACTGAAGCAAGAAGTTTTTTCACCTGTTACTTAGACACTGACAAGCATTAGACTCCTGGAGGGGCCCTTCACATCAGCCACCCAACTGATAAGAAATTGCTTTATTTTATCTGTCAAATATGTTAAAAAGTGTGATGTGGCTAGAGTTCAACAAGGACTAAGTGTTTGACTGCAGGGTAATGGGTGGCACCTCTCCCCATCCGGAGTAAAGAGGCCCAAGCCCTCTCCTGGGGTTAGGCTCTACAGGCAGTTCAGTTCAAACTGGAGAAGAAGGAGGGGCTCTTCTCAAACAAAGCTTTCTGGTTCAAGATCTTTCTTCTATTCTGCAAAGGACTGAAGTCCAAATCCCTCTGCTGACAGGCTGGGGTTGAGTCCCAGTGTGAGTTTCATCTTGCCTAATTAGATATTTGAAAGTGAGACATTCAAATCTGAACTAATTTATCTAGCTTCCCTTTGTAGTTAGTGGTAAGAGGATGGGGGCTTCTGCTGATTATCCCAGACAGCTATTCCAGCAACTATCTCTGGATGTGTGTATTTCTCTATGGATTATAAAGTCAGCCTAGGGTGACTACTTCAGTCTTATAAATGAAGCTTTTAGTTGCCTGAGTCAGGACAGATGAATCCCTCTCCAAGTTTAACTTTAATGATAAAGTACCCTAATAGAGTGAGTCTTGGTTAAAGCTGTTTCACTTCGAATAAAAAAATTTGAAATATTCACTTGGCGGGGGGGGGAGAGAAGCAAAGGAAAGATTTCCTTACCAGCTGATTAAGACATAGAAAGCCAGAGTGTCAGCCCAGTACATGTTCTAATGACTATGTATATCAGGAAGAATACCTCAAGCAGGAGACAATGACAAAGGCTCACTTCACAATATGCAGGAGCCCAGCATGCTTCAGGCTGTGGGTTCCCACAAATAAAATCCAGTAAAGAAAGGATGATGTTCTAACCACTAAACTTAGTCATAAAGAGTACTTTTTCTCCTCATTATGCACAGATAGATTAGGCCCTAGAAGTGCGAGTGGTAGCAAAAACCTTAATTTTTTCCAACCCTGCTGAAGTTAAGATTTGAGTCAGACATCAACTGCCACTGTATTGTCAAGAATTTAAAGTTTCTGATAATGTTCAGGGCAGAAATTAAAGTGTTTATCCTTGAGAGATTTATGCTACTATGAGATTTAGGAGCTACAGAGATTATGTTGTGCTTTTGAAAATCTAGCACTGAAAGGGGAGTTTGTGATAAAACAGATGGACACCAAAAGCTCCAAGGACCACCTAGACTTGTGGCATTTCAGCAAAAGACTATTGTACAGGGACTGCAACCATAGGTTTAGCCCAATGAGAAAGACATGAATAGATTTTTTTTCCTTTACTCTTTCATGTTTGGTATGCAGAACTGCCCCAAAGGGTAAAAATGCTGTATCAATTCTTAACACAAACCTAAAGAATGATTTCTTACAGTCATTGAGCAAACATTTTGTTCTTCTCCAGCTTTTACACTGCAATGAGTGCTGCGAGGTCCATGTGAGGTCCATGTGAGGACCATGTTGCCTAACTGTGGTCCCCAAGCATCAAGGGCCTAGTCACAGCTTTTCAAGCAGACATGCTCTGTAGTCAATGGCGAGAGAGGGGGTCCTGCAGAGAGTGATTCATCTAGCTAGCAAACTACTTCATCTACAGACGGGTGTTGAACTGAGGTGGATAGATCACTCTCTGGAGAGGCTTATGTATTCCCACTAAACCACAGAGGCAGCCTAGGTGATGAGCTGAGCTTACGTGGCTAGGCCTTCCAGTGGCTTAAGGGTAGATGAGACAAAAGCCACTTGGCCTGTCCAGCATCCATGCAGTCTCTCTGCAAAGACATGTCTTCACATTGACTCCATTTTTTGTTGATGTTGTTTGGGAGGATGTTTTGTGTCTTTTTGGGAGGAAGATGGGGAATGGGATTACAGTAGTTGGTTGTTTTTTTTTTTCTGTAGAAAATGTAAGTAAATAACTGTTTTGATAACTTTTTGTCCCTCCATTTGATATGTTTTATGCACAAGAATAATCTTGATTTACTGGCAGTAGACAAATGCTCAACTGTATCTTCTAATATTAGATGTGGTAACCTTCTTTCTCATCTTTCACTGTGTATTTCCTCTGCTTCAGAGGCTACATGTAGACTACAGTGTTTGACTGCTTCCACATTTCTATAAAGTCAAACAGTAGATAATCTACTGAGACGATCACCTACCTAGAGAAACCACAAAAAATCCAAGAGGCAGATACTATGCTAACAAATTCATAATAAAAATGGATTAATGTCAAAACACAGACTTTGAGTGTGTATGTCCACAGTAATGAGATCTGAAAAAAAATGAAATTATGAATCTGTGTCTAAACGGCTTTTCCACTTACTGTTGCAGAAAACATAAATTATACACTTTGTAACCATCTGTAATGTCAGTATCAGCAGCTGCTCCCAATTTTCTGTATAGTGCTCTTGTACACATTATTTGCTTTGGAAATTACTTGCAGTTTCTAGAACTACATCTTGACTGATTTTTTTTTTAAATGTACTCCAAAAATTTACAAAGCTATAGCTAGTTAGCAGGAATGACTCTACACTAACAGCATTTTTATAGTAGTGATTTCCTTTTTGCTATCTTCCACCAATGTTTATTTAATATGTTAAGTACATAAGAGTGGTGTTTGAGTATGTGTATGTGTGTAAATTTCCATGCTGGCATATGCTGACACAGTTTACTTTCCAGATTTTTGTGAAAACTGGTTGTGGTTGCTAATCACTTCTGTTAGTCTGACTCCACATCATTTAGATATCTTATCCTCTTAGGATAATTTCCTAACTATGGAAAAGAGAGTGCTGAAAAGAATAAAAATACTGAAGAGAGCAGATGTAAAACCTGTTTAGAAGATAATACTTCAGGGAAAATTTAGGAGGAAGGAAGAAATAATTACATTGCAAAACAAGTTCCAGTGATTTTAATTGCAAACGTCCTCAAATTTGAAAGATACAGAATTTTTAGGTTTCTTTTAGGTATCAGTCATATTCTCACACAGGGCTTCATGGGGATGGGCCAGGCTAGTATGGAGGTTAGAAATGTGTTCTGCCCTGTTTCCTGGCTGTCACGAGCAAGGAAAACAAGCTTCTATTAAGCGAAAAGTCTAAGACGCTTCTTACTGGAATGGTACGTTACTCATATAGTGTGTGATGGATAATGAAAGATAATCTTGACTTTGAAATTTAGTCATTTTATTCCATTCTTGATCAAGGATTGTAGCTTTAGGCTCTTGTTGTCTGACATAAAAATAACTGATGGATTGGATAAATATTCAGTTGTTTTCCTGGAACATATCAAGAATGTTCATCAGAAACATATTTCTGTACAGTGTCAGCCTTATACCTTTGTGGCTCTGTGGATCATAGCTGCTCCAGGCTGTTAAATATCAGACCTTCACATTCTTTCATTTTGTAGTCAGCAAGAAATGTTTTGCAAAAGGATGTTTTAATAGATGAGAGAGCCTCAAAAGGTCTGTTTCACTAAACTTTTAAAAAGTTCACAATTTAAATCACTGGAACCTTTGTGTAGTGTAATAATTTCTTCCTTTCTGCTTTACTTTCAGAAGGTAACTTCTGGAAATTTGATAATCTATTTGCTTATACAGTGTTCTCCCCCCACCTCCCTTCTCTTTCTTTTGTCCTCACTCTTTTTTTTTTTTCTTTCTTTCCTTCCTGTCTTTATTATCAGATTTTATTTTTGTTTTACTCTTTTTCTCACGTTCCACACTCAAGGTTTACATTGTATCTGTGGGTATATTTGGGGCTTGGGCATAGCTATAAAGGGCTACTTTTAAGTTATTATCAGCTAACTAATACTATCTTTCATAAATGATCTCCCAGAACTTCATAGAAACTAAGTACTTGGTGAGTCCATACTTGAAATCACCATTCTCAAAAGGCTGTGAGGGTGCTATTTGTTTGTTTATTTATTTTCTTTCCTAATGGTCAAAGCTTCCTAAGTAAAAAAGATCCACTGACTTTCAGCTGTGCTCTGAAGTTTCTTTGGCAGTTTTGGAAGTCTTCTTTCTTGTCTCTAGGTTTTCCAAGGCAATAAATTTCACAAAGAGTAAATGTATTACAGGAATATTAAACCAAAGCAGAAATAAGGTTAATTGTTGCTTTTAAAACAAAATAGAAAAATAACACCACAAATGTTTGGGGGGAAAAAAAAGAAAAAGCTTAATTTTATCCCAAAGACAACTGGCATTTGCACTCCCTTCTGCCCTTCCCAGAATTTCAGTAATTTAAGCTATCATTGGTTTTCAGGAGAAACCAAGGTAATTCTAACTGCCACTCCTGTACATCCCCTCCGTTTCATGCATTATCCCCAACAGTAAGAAAGAAAGAAAGAAAAAAAAAGACAGAATAAAACCTGAAATATTTAGTTGGAAATTTTGTAGGTAATTTGTATGGTCAAAAATAGTGTTTCTTTGTTTTGATAGGATGGCGGGTATTCTAAAGGTGCCCAGAAAAACACAGCCATAAAAATTATTTTCTACTGGTGTTAAATATGTAAAGAAAAGCTGAAATACCAGAAATATTGGTATTCAAATATCACCAGAGGAAAATAAAATAAGGTCAAATGAAATAGGAAGTTCCTTTTTATAGTTATGAATATTAGCATGTTATGCCTCACAATGCACATACATCTGAAAAGTGTAAGTATCTGGGACTAGGCTGAAGAGGCTCGGTAGTTCTCACTGTTCCTCCACTGCCCCAGCCTCTTCATGACCTTCAGCAAGCCCTTCATGGTCCCTATCAGTAAAACAGACACAATGATATTTAGAGCAGAATCTGCAGCTACAGCACTTCAGCTGCCGATCTCACCCTAAGAAGGATTCCCAGGCTGCTAGTGATTATAACAGTGGGAACATATTTCTGATAATGACACCACTATGGTGAAAAATTAAGCTCATCTTCTGTCCTTAAAGTTCCTGGTCATGTCCCTTTTTGCAAGAGGTGTTAACAGCAGAGTCCTAGCTATGTTCTGTCTCTGTTTATTGCTCTCCAAAATCCACTTGCAGCTGGATATAGACTTTATTTCCTGTCTAAGACCCCTGCACGGGGGTAGGGTGTGATGCTGATCTGTCATCATGTTCCTTTCATGGGAGTGTGGCATCCGGATGGGGTGTTGGCAGTTCCCCTCGGGGGGGGGGGGGGGGGGGGGAGTGTATGTGTGCGTGTGTGCACAAGTGTGCATGCACATGTGCAATTGGATTCCTCGCTCCTTTACAGCTTATGCAGCCACTTCCTTTTCTGTAAAACAAAATCAGAGTGGGGAAAAACTGCTGTGAAGATATTCTTTACACAGGTAGAAACAACCCTATGTGAGGCAAGGCAAAGGCAAAGTCAGGCTAGGTATTAGGAAGTGCTTCATGGAGCCGGCCACTGTCTAAAGTAGGTATATGAATAGCGTACTTCACGTAAGTGTTGTGGTTTTGCTTTCAGTACACTTTTTTTTTGAGCCTTTGTATTGCTACAAGCCTGCTGACTGCAAAACGCTGCTGCCATTTTGTGTTCTGGCTAGTACCAGAAAGAAGACTTGTTCCAGGCTACCTGCAAGAGACTTCACTGTTGTTTCTCTTTGTAGGTTTTATTAAAGCTAATGTAAATCAAAAATTAAAGAGGGATATGTATGTGGATGATCTCTGTTATTCCATTTACTAAAATGTAAAAATGTTCTAAAGAAACTGAAAACTTTATATAGGACAACAATGAAAAGTGTTAGCCTTTTAAATGTCTAATTTACTAGCTGCTGCTCCAAGATCTTATACATCGCACTTTGAAGTACTGTCTCCTACAAATGCTGCAAAATTTCAAGGAAAGAGTAAAACAAATGAGATACACATATAGTTTTGAAAATTAATCATGAAGAAAATGCCAGTATTCTTGATGACTGTGCTAATTAGCAGTGGATGAAACAAAAGATGACAAGATGAAAAAAGCTGTATCAGAGACTTAGTGTCACAGTACATTGCTTAGCTAAGCAAAACCCCTTTTCAATGGAACAGTAAACATTAGCAGGCCTTTTTTTTTTTAATATTTCTGAAGCACAAGAATGTTCTCAGTAACTAATATCATACATGCTATTTGCTTCAGTCTTCAAATACTCTTTTCAAAAAGTAAGTTTTTCAGGCAACTGAAAGCATTAAGTACTCTGATACAGCATGAGAACATGTTAATTTGTAATAAAAATAAATAAATAGGAGTGCTGTAACACTGAGTTGCCACACAGGTTCCACTGCTGTTATACAACGGCTTCATTGAATTGAAGTTGAACTAGTAACTTCTAGCAGAGAATGCTTACGAGTTCAAAATTAAATATATTAATCTTTAATTTAAATTCTGTGTAATTGATTTTTTTGCCAAAAGTACTTCTTCAGCCTTTTCACTCTGCATCTTAAAAGTTATTGTGGAAAAGCCTCCATCTTCATCCTCCTCTTCAGTTCCCATTTAGCAACCAGTTACATCCTTAAAATCCATTGTCTGCTGCCTAACTCCATAAGTCCCTGCACACACAAAGGTGCTGAAGCTGGATCCTGCCAGGAGTTAATTAGTTGCTTGAGGCTCTTGTTCAAGTTAAAATTCCTGAGAGTTTCAAACTCTGCCAGGATAAAAGCTTTCTCATTAAAAGAGCATGATCCTTTAGGTTCAGAGCATGCCCAGAAAAAAAACCCTGACAGATTACATAGCAAGACAGACCTGGATGTATACATTGTGTGAGGGCTTACCGGACAATGCAGCATATTTCTCTCTCTCCTCCAATAAGTAAAACTTATTTATATATGATGGAGTAGCTCCAAAAGAAGATTTAGAGAGGCAGATTTGTACCAAAGTAGCCAACAGTCAAATATAAAATATTCAGGATCAAAAAATTCCACCTTTAGCTTACATAAGACAGTCTGGTAATGGGGATGTTCTTGAAGGATGTAGAAAATTAATTTATATCTCTTCTCTGCATTCAACACCACAGAGGGGATTTAAGATTCCTACAGCACTGGTGGGTAACCTACCAAGCTACTAACTCTTCCCTCTCTCTTCAGATTTTTGTTTATTTTGTGCTTTTGTCTTTTCTCAAAGGAAAGGGAGTAAAAAGCATGCCTTGCCTTAACAGGGAACTTTGACCAGGAGCTTAACTCCAGATTAATGTTCATAGTTCAAGAACCCAAGAGAAGGAAATTACATATCATTTCATAGATGCTTACTCATCTCTGGCTACTTTTACCAGGTAACTCCCAGGCCTTCCTCTGCACTATTAGATCAAATAGTGCCTTGCTTAGTTGGTTTCTAAAAATTCCTTCCTCAGACATCTAAATCTGATCAACTAATCTAGAGTTAAATGAAGATTAGGCATGAATTATTGCAGTCACTAAATAAGTTTGATGATCTGACTCTTAAATCACAAGCTCAAAAACCCCAAAACCCTCCACAAGGACTCTCACCTAAACCCAAGAAAACAGGGGAAAAGGACACCCTAGGGACTCACACAATGTGAACACCTCTGAATGTTTTATTTATGTAGTGCTGAGGAAAATTAATCCTCACTCCAAATCCTACAGCTGGGCTAACGAACTTGGAGGCATCAACTATCTGTTTGGCCTTGTTTTTAACAGCACTGTAGTTAAAAGTATTTTCAGTCTAGGGTAATCTTCAGTAAATGCACTATAAGAAGACCTTATTCTTTATCCCTTAAATATACGTAATGGCAGGGCAGGATAACACACTGCTTTGCTTCTGTTCAGAAAGGAGGAGTTCACACTAGAAGGATACGTGATACAGTTTGACAGATAAATACATCGCTCTTTTTAAATAGTCTATTTTTTCTTTGCTGTAAAAGGCTCAAAGGGGTGGATACCCAGCCGCTACAATAATAACACTGTAGTTGTGAGGCTCCTTGCAAGGCAGGTGGAGTCCTGATTTCATTGCACTGCATGAGTTCAGTATTCAGTGGGAACAATATTACACCAATTCTGCTTTTGAAAATCCAACCTATTTAGTACATGCCAAACCAAGATAAATATTTTCAAATATGTTCTATTTACAAACAAAATGTGTAACTGGAAAAAAAATATTGCATTTTGAAAAGGCATTTTAAGACAGGGCAAAGTCAATTTGCTTTTCAGAGAGTTATTCAAATACGTAACAGAAAACAAAAAGAAAACAGAAATTTGTAGTTTATAAAAGACAATCCATACCATAATATCTATAGTGTGAAAAGAACATTTGCACATTTCTTCAGTACAGTGTGCAAGAGAGATTTATTAGGAGATGTAAGGAAACGTACTACATGATATTGAAATTAACTTTTCCCCCTAATGGTTGGGTCTCATAGAAATGTACCAGCTGCTGAGGCTAGCAGACTTTTTAAATTCCATGCTTGCAATTCAGAAATAATTTGGTTTTTAGAATAATCGAGAGTATGACAGTTTGTCTACAAATATGTTACTATCTGTTTACTTCACCATGTGTCAATTGGATTAGTTCCTTATTCAGGGAGAAGAAGCTGAATCAGCCGCTGCAGATTCCCTGCTGCCTGGTTTGCCTCTGCAGCCCGAAATAACCCCTCCTGCTACCAAGGAAAGCAGGGAGTGAAAACCTAAATACCGTGCCATTGACTTGGTTACAGAAAAAACAGGTTAGCAATAAATTAAAGGGGCTTCTATGGAGACAGCCATTAGCTGTGTGCATCAAGTTACCCATTTTCTGCACAATAGTTTGTGTAGGTGTCAGAGGAATCTCAATAGTCCACCAATTACTGGAAAACTCTTGGAGTCAAATGTTTGGCTGAATGATGGCTGGATGTTTTTTAAGTCTGCTTTTCCCTCTGCAAACAGCTGATGCCTGCATTAAGCTAAGATCAATTGAAAAATGTATTCAACATTTCAGAGATACCCAGAAGCAAAATAACAGTATCAGGAGCTAAGCTTTCTTATGCTTCCTTTGTATATGTCAACTTAAATTATCCTGTGTGATGTATCATCCTTCCCAGTGTACTTAATATTATAATGAAAGAGGACCATTAATATGGAAAGTCACGAGACTATTTCTTTCATATGCAAAATAAATTGCATGCAACCACACCTCTGACATGAACTTTTGAACCTGGAAGTTGTAAAATTTGCTTTTTATACAGTCCTGAGAGTTTTGATAGGGCCTACTACTTTTTCCTGACAAATGAAAAATATCTCTGTTCATAGTCTGAAACAGCCACACTAAAGCTGTGATAACTGAATCATTGAGCATATATATGACCCCTTCCTAAAATGTTTGTTCTTATTTCTTTTAGTATGAAGGTGCAGTACAGAAGTGGCATACTTAAAAGAAATATTCTTTAATACCCTAGGAGGGATAAATCTTACTGAGAAAAAAAAGTTTCTCTCTCTTATGCTTTCTTTTTCTCTAACTCTCTCTAAGGTACAAATCCTTTTATTTCTCTAGCTGTGACTTCTGTTTTGTCTCTTTTGTATTGCTATCTCTATTTTATTGTGGGTTTTTTTGTTTGTTTGCTGTTTTTTGTTTTGGTTTTGGTTTTTTTTTTAATTTACATATACTTAATATAACCAAGATGACGAAAGAAAAAAAGAAGGAAGGGGGCACAATGAAGCATTGACCACACCAAGCAGACTCTAGGCAGTGCTGCCAGCTCCAAGGGGCTAATTTTTCTTCCTTAGAAGCCAGTTAGTGTTATTAGAGATTTCCATGACATCAGATTGGGCTTTTGGTTTTTTGTTGTGTTTTTGGTTTTGGTTGGGGATGGTGGTGGTGTTGGTTTTATTTGATTATTATTTAAATTATAAATAAATGAACCAGATTATATTCAGGGGAAGAGCAATTCCTGTCTTTATCCAAGATATTTCACCTGACCCATGTGGAGCAGCCAGGATGAGGCCAAATTCCTCTCAGCTGCTATGTGACAGCCTTTTTAGCAAAACATATTTCACCCTAGTATATACTACAAATATTTTAAAGAAAAATCCAAAACAGTTATGAAATCCATTCCATATGTCAAGGCAGCTTAAGGTAAGAGTGCTAGGATGCGGCAACAAAATCTTTTTGACAAGCAGATAAAAAAGACCAACTAGCAAAGTCTTCTGTGAGAGAGGAGAAGAGAAGAGAAGAGAAGAGAAGAGAAGAGAAGAGAAGAGAAGAGAAGAGAAGAGAAGAGAAGAGAAGAGAAGAGAAGAGAAGAGAAGAGAAGAGAAGAGAAGAGAAGAGAAGAGAAGAGAAGAGAAGATGAAAGGAAAAAGATTCCAGGAGGACCCACAGATCAATTCCATCAGATCACTTGGAAGAAGAGGCACCTTGCATATAAATCTCCATCATTTAGCAAGCAGCTGAAGACTTCAGTTTTCAGTCTAGGCCCTTGACTTAATATTTCCTATCTAGAAATTCAGCAGAGTCTGGAATGTCAGATCTGAGTACAGATGAGCCTCTTTTTTACAGCTGTGACAAGATTTGGCTCTTCTGGGTGTAAAGTTCCCCCCCTATGGGACAAGGGAGATATACAGACCAAAAGAAACACAGGGCACTATATTTAGGGTTAAATTGAAATAAGTATCTTGCCAAACCCAGGCAAAGTATGTTGTATTGATGATGAGTTTAACAGCTTACAAATGTATACACAAAGAAGAGGACTCTCACTGGCTGTCTTAATATTTCCAGTATATGTGGTATCTCATATTAAGCCTAATGGTTTGCCACATAATTACATCATTAGTAAATCAGTGTTCATGTTCAGTTTCAACTTTCTATTGGCTTAGAGAAAGGATTTCAAATTTGCATTTAAATGAAATTGAGCAAAGAGTGATAAAGGCTTCAATTAAAAGGCCACCTGTTTTTGTTAATTCATTTTTAATAGGAACAGTAAATATTTTCAGTTGATGCACTTTCTGCTGCAAGATTGGTACATTCTTCTCTTCTTTATCTCCAGTGTCAGACACCCCTCATTAGAGGACTCTATCATTTTCTCTGACTAAAGGAACCTGTCACAAGCTTTTTGAATCTGTTGGCACAAGACAAAAAAGTAAAGTAAACCAAATAGATATTTAGAAAATGTAAGCATAACAAACTAACATGTGATCAAAGTAAATTCTGCAAATAAATTATTTTTAAAAATCAGTAAGTTCGGGGGGTGGGGAAATGTTGTTTCCTCAAAAAAAGCCACATTCGTTCTTCATTTACACTTTTCTTAGAGCTTACTGACCTCACTTAGGCACACTGGTATGAAACAAAAGCAATCTTTCATGTCATCATCATGTAATGCAATTAAAACTTAAGGATTACAAATGTATAAAACACAAAACATGACAAGCAGTTTTCATGGAGTATAAACCCAACTGGTGTTCGCAGAGTATGAGCTTCAACTGGCACCTGGAAACATTACGTCTCCCTATAAAATTTCCTTCTTTGATGCTAAATCATTCGCCTTTTAGTCTTGCTTTATAGGTTTACAGCTCTAGTTTCGTCCAGTTGCCATTAGTAACATAGTAGCTCATCTTGTTTTTCTAATACTTTTGAAATAATTTGTAGCCATAATTGCTCCTCTGTTTTCCATTTACTGTAACCATAACCTCTAATTTGCTAACAACCTCTACACTTCTGTTGCAACCAAAGCTTAAAAATCCAAGTAATTTCCTCAAGAACAATTTGCACTGGACACCCTTCTCTTTGGGGATGCAATGTAAGCATTTAAATAAAGAACTGAAGCATTTAATTAGTGTGTGCTTGCTTCCTGCTAGCAGGACATCACACTAGTGAGTAAATGGATTAAGTTACTTGTAATGCAAGCCAGGAGATATCTTGACAGTTGTGTTTTTCATTCTCAGATGTCTAGTTAAGGAAACACAGGGGTCCAATCCCACCTCTAAAAACTTTGTCTTTGACTTAAATTATTATTGTTTTTTAATGCTATGTGGTTTTCCACAATAAACTTAGCAAGGGATTATGTTTTCATTCCTGGTTGAATGAAGAAGGAAATTAATAGAAATGTAAATAGAAGATATTCATGGGAAACTGTAGGTTAGGGGATTTACCCCCTATTTGTTACAAGTTAAACATTTGCAGAAGAAAATAAATACTGCAGAACGCTCTCTCCTCACCTCTCCCTCCCGCCCCGTATGTATTTCTGATTGACATACCCATATAATTTGTTTGGGTTTATATTTGCTGGATGAAGGAATGTATCAGGAGTTTTACATAACTGATTTTTATTTGGCTCAGATTCTATTTCTTAACTGGTAGCTGCTGCAGTTGTTTTCTTTTTAATGCTTACAAAGCCGAACTAAAAATATCTCTTGAAGTTCAGCATGAGTACATGTTGCAAAAGGTTTGGACCTAATGCTCTGCCATTAAATAAATATATTAATCTTTTCTTTAAAGTTAGAAGGCTAAAGAAACTGGAACAAAGCATATAAATAACTGATTTAAGTTCAGCTCAAAGGTTCAAAAGACTGACTAGTTACTATGCCTATGGAGAAGGGACTGCTTAATGCTCTCCAACCCACTTCAAAGGACTCAGTGCTCTTTCTCTCACTCCCCTGGTAAAGCTGTGTATGAGTAATTATTGCTGTAGCTGTTACAGATTAAACTGAAACGGGGAAAAGAGACTGCATGAAAATCAAGGTAAAGTAGTGGGAAATAGGAGCTTCTCACTCAATGGCCACCTGCAACCCTAGAATATGAACATCTAAGTTGCTGACCAGATCACTGTAAAGGCCACGGCGTGCTCTGGCTTATTGATTGAAATGGCAAGTGCTGAAGGATACTTACTCATCTAATTCCTATCAGTTTCAGCCAGAGTTAAATATCTAGATATATTTTCCAAATTTGGAAGTGTACATTACCTTTATTGTCATATTAAAGGGTCTAAGTTCATTTGTGTCCAGTGAGGAACTAGATTCAATAAGCGGCTAGGTTTTCTGCAGCCTTTACAACCTACCTGAAAGAAAAATACTCTCTCCTATAAAACCATAGTTAGGAATGTCACCAAGTGGAAAACTTCTTTTGGAAATCTGAACACAACAAAGTTACATTAAAGAAACAATACTTCTATTTTGATTTGCAAAATTATTTATTTATTTAATTTAAAAATTGCTTTTAAAAAAAGGTTGCTTTTGGCATTTTGAGTTTTCAATAAAAACATACAAGTTTTACTGAAAACTTTTTTCCCCCCAAAGAATGCTTTAAAAACCTGGTTTGAGGCACAACTCTATTGTCTCTAGTTATAAATACTTAATTTTTACCAATGCAAAAGGAGCAGTATTTCTCAGATCAGCCCTCTTTTTTGAGGGGAGGAAGAAATTTATGAGTATCAGATTAAATTTTTATGATATTTGGATAATTTCACGATATTCCTAGTGAGGATAATGAACCATTTCTCAGCAAAAAAATAATGGTGCTGAACAGAATTTACATACTTCTAATTGTGACATTTATTGGCCAGTAGAGGAAAATATTTAAACATCTCATTTTACTGGATTGTGAACATGAATCTAAAGGATAACCTATAATTAATAGTTTAAAACTCCACAGATACTTCTCTTTCAAAGAAAACTAAAGTAAGTTCAGAGTCCTGTTCTTTAATTTTTTGTTCATTTATTGGAATTTTTTGTTTGTTTGTTTGTTTTGCTGGTAGATTACTAAGTACTCTTGCTGGTGGATTACTGAAGTTGGGCTGAGAGCACTTTCAACACTAATTTCCTCTAATATTACAGTGGTGGTCTGTGAGCCCCACCTGAATAACACAATGGGGTAGGAATTTATCAAGGTAGGTTGATGGCGTCTGGAGAACAGTTAGCAGGAAGCAGTGACATGGCAGATAAATCTACTATTATGTGGCTCCACCAACTGCTACCTACCACCTCCTATGGACAGGATAAAGATAAATGGAGTAGGCATGTCACTGTCATTGGGCTGAGTTGTATTATTCCTTTCAGTTGCTCTGTCCTGCTCTAAATCAGTAAAGAATCCATAAACCACACTTTAAATTTAAACCACCCTTTGGGCTTCTGTCCATCTCGGGAGAAATACGAGCTAGAATGCAAATTCAACCTACCCTTTTTCTACTTCTGAGGTCTTTTTGAATTATCCTTGTCATGCAGGAGGTTTAAAACATCTGAGGGGTTGGTTTAACATACCCTTATGAGTAGTGGAGGGCAGTGGGTAGGACAGGAATTCTAATAATCTGTCAAGTAGAGGTTAATGATATCAACTTCTGCTAACTTTGTCCTCCTGGAAACATTACTTTGTCCTGCCATGCTGTTCCCAGTTCAGCTCAGTTCTTTGCATAGGCACCATTGAAATTCTTCAAATTGATCCAAAACCTAGTTGACACTATACCCATCTTTGTCCATGCAGTGGGAACAACACACCTCAGAAGAGTTATAGTTCAGTCTAGTACCAAATTAATCAGAAAACTTCACAAAGTAATCTCTTGTTCAGCTTTAATTAGGATTAGCCAGTCAGAGGTCATCCTCTATTCTGGTTAATACCACTTGTACCACCTGAAAAATAAATGGATTATAAGATTAAGTCTAGTTTCTGAGTATGTTAAAAAACATATTAAACCTGTAGATGACATTAAAGTGAAGTTAAAAATGCATTATGCAAGAGAAGCTTCGCACACTGATTTTATTTTTTTTTTAAATGGGCTTAGCTCCATTTTTCTTTAATAATCCAATTACACTTGTAAATAATCTAAGAAGATTTTACCTCCTTATACCCCTGATACACAACATATACACAGGATACCTCATACATCCAGTGGGGTTTGATCAAAGAATCTCAGTGTCACTTCCTCATTGTGTTGCTTTCTCCAAAAAAAGAAAAACTAACATTTCTATTTCAGAAATATGGAAAATAGATAACACAAGTTCTTAGAGGTCTGATAAACCTTCAGAAGCCATTATGATAATAGTAAAGGAAAGATGGGTGTCAGTTAAACAAGCATTTTGACATTCATAGGCAATTACAAGACAGTGAACTTTTAAAAAAAGCACTGCATTCACATTTGAAAATGACAGGATGGAAATACAGAGAGAAGTAGTAAATTGAAAACATACAGTAATTTACTATGCAATAAAAAAAACTTAGCCATCTAAGCAAAGATAAAGTAAGGGAAGGTGAGCAAGAGTATGGATGGATTTGTATGTGCATGAGACAGAATGTGTATATATGCACATAAAGCTATGTGTTTATCCATATATATACATTACACATATATGAAAAAATGTTATTATCATATTTTATCCTCTTATAGTTCCATCATAGTTGTGTGCATCTTTCTTGCATGTCCAGAAGATGTCCAAGTGTTTGAAGTCTCAAGTATCTTATAGATAGTGTGGGGCTTACATGTTACCTTTAAGTCATCAAATTTATGCCAGAACCGAAATTCATTTACTGTCATGATTAAAAGCATCATTGGAAAAAAGTTTTACTCCTGAGCTCAGTGACAGCACAAAGATTTCTATGGACACCTTGCCTGTAGCAAGCACCATTTAATATATGGCAAACAGTCCATCTTTTCCCAGTTTCTGCTCTCGCATGCCACTAAGCATGGCATATGCATAGTGCTGGTCAGTTTTTGTATTGAACTATCTAGTTTTTGGTATTTTTTAATCAAATCCCCTTCTCCTCACCATTATGTGAGATCCCTTATGCAGTGGAGATGTTTCTCTTTAAACATCCCTGAAACTAGAATAGTTGGTCTTTGCCTAATATAGACTTCAGTTGAAACTCATGAAATATCTACTCTGCTGAAGCATTCCTCATACTTGTCCCATTTAGAACCATTTTAATGATTTCTGAGCCTCACCAAATACTTTATTAATAACACACACACTAATATTTAATGTATTTTTGTTATAACATTTAATGCTAGAGAAACCACCCTTCCCTTACTCCCCCAAAAATTGTTTGGATAAAGAAGGTGGTTAAGCTTTCTCTACATAAGATTCAATCTAAAATTACCTGATTTTTATTTATATCAGTTTAGGACCATACCCAATACAGAACTAAGCCCAAACTAAATGGCAAGATGGAGAGAAATTATGTGATCCTGGATATATTACCTGCTTTGGGAGTGCCTGCTGCATTGGATATTGTTAATGAGATGGCAAAAAGGTTTTTAATCTCCCTAGTAAATCTGCAATTCATCACAGTTGTTGTGGTTGTCATTCATTTTAACATTTTACTTGGGGTTGTCTAAAGCTCAGAATGAACTTATGTGTAAGAGAAAGCATTCAACAATCAAGTGAATTCCTTAAAAATGAAACAAATATATATAAATATTTTCTTCAGAGCCAGCAGTATCTTTCTATAATGACTAAAAATTGGTACTTTTCCCTGGAAGTTCACAGTGAATTTTAAGTATAAGTTTCTGATGGTATTTATTCAGCTATCATACTGAATTACATTGAAACTGTAAGAGGGGTCTTTGTGTTTATTTTTGATACATGGCATAATACTCCTATTCTGCCTACTGAAGCTCATTTTGTGTCTTACCTTTGTGCTTTACAATGACATAAGACTTTTTTTTTTTTTTCATTAAGGCTTTTATTCTAGTTGATAATTTTATGGTTTTGGTTCATAATGAAGAAAAACTTATTTTGATCCACATAAATTTTAATTTAAGCTAAATTACAAATTTTCCTTGCTAACACTGACTTCCTTCAATATTATCCATTAAGTTTAATTCTAAAATATAATTTTAAAAATAATCAAACTGCAAAAAAATAGTATTTAAGAAGTATTATACATGTGAAACTGAAAGCTTAGAAAACTGCATAACCTCTCTGAAATAAATAGGTCTAGGCTTCACCACCTTTCATTGTATGGCATAGAAACTATAGGGGAAATGGCTCTCTTTTCAGGGTTGAAAAAAACCCATGTGTTAGCATATTACAAATTTCTTGCTCAACTACATATTATTGTCCGTACATGCATCATTGTATTATCATATACTTCCATTTATTGTTTTAAAAGGTATTTTTCAGTTTTCCTGTATTTCAACATTTTTAAAAAATTTGTTCATGTACATATGAAATGAATTTGAAACTTATTCTTAACTGATCTATTAATAGGAAGATATCTATGATATGTCAAAATTAGATTATTCAAAGGATTTTTTTTTAATCTGGAGAACTTGACAGTGGAGAGATTTTCACCATTCTTAAAGATCTTCAAAATGACAATTTCCAAGTACATAAAATCAACTTCATATTGCTAGAAAATGTAGAATACTTTTAATCTGTGGGATGATTATCACTTTGTAGATGTGCCTCAACATTTCAGCATATTAAACACTGATAAAGTGAAATATTTCTCATAGTTCTGAAATTGCTTTGGTGGGTGAGGATGAAATAATTGAAAACTTTTGTTACATAGGTTTTAAAGCCAAATGAGAACTTGTCTGTAGTGTACTTTACTGCATTATGCAATGTATGAGGCAAGCAATTAACTTCAAGCAAATATTCATTTTCATTTCCCATTAATTCTCTGATCAGAGGAATGTCCTCCAAAATTAATCTTAGGGGTACTGGTTGCAAATGATGATATGTTATCAAAGTTCAAACCATTTGATTGTAGTATAATTTTTGTTTTTTCAAATATTCCTAATTCAGTTTCCTTGATGTCTTGAAGATAATCAGGCCAACGGTGGATTATTCTCCTTTCAAGTGTGCATTGTGGAACAATGCTCACAAATTTTCTTGTATTTTTGCCAGATGTAGGGAAAAACGTATTGTTTTCAGAAAATAATTAACTGCTTTGTTTTCAAACTAGAAAAAGTTGATATATTGTTTTCAATACATGAAGCTTCTGCTTTATCAAGATTTGTCCTGTGGATTAATCTTGGAAAATGACAGCATTTGACTTTTTTGTCATGAAGTAAACTATATGAAAGGTTATAGATCAATTCTGTTGCTTCTGCATATTTTTTATTTCTCATTATTAATAACAAAAAAAGTTAAAATATTTTCTTCCTAGAAGATATGGTAGAACTATTTTTATATGGCACTGATTAAGCTATTTGCTTGCCTCATTGCCTGTTTTACCTGGAACACAATATTCACCAAACTTTGCAATAAAACATACGAGCAACATACATGAAAATTATTTTCTGTTTCTTATAGCTCCTAATGTGCTTTTCCTAAAGCAGGGGGTTTGTTTTGGTATGTTTTATTTTGTTTTGTCTTGCATGGTATTTCAATATGTATATAAAATAATCTGAGAAATTGTATTTTAAAAAACACAAGCCAGGAAGACATAAATCCATACCTATGCTTTCATTCCAAAAATGCAATTTTAACCATTAGAAAAGGTGGTGGTGGTTTTTTCGGTTGTTATTTGAGGAGTATGTAATACCGTTAAAGACTCAGTGTTTATATTAAAGTCTGCATTAAACACAAGGCATGGGTTGCCAGGTACAGTGCAAACCTGCTGCAAAACCACCCTGTTGTTGAAATCAGAGCACTCCAGGCATTTTGTCAGACAGCGTGACAAAGGTTCTGCTTCTGACACCAATGGCAGAAAATGGGGTGATTTAGCCTGTGTCACAGACAGCCACCTCGGACTCCTAACTCTGATAAAGTAATGCCCATGTGCATTGAGAAAGACAGACAGACCCCCTTAACACAAATTCATGATATAAATTGCTTTTGACCTTTTGGGTCCAAATCAAAATCCCTTAAACTTTATGCCCTCACTAGATGGTATGAAACTGTGTTTATGATAGCAGATTTGTCTTGTGAAAATCTGAATTTTAACAGCTTATACAATGTTCTCATTATTATTGCTATTATTATCCTTACAATTCTGATCACTGTTGGTTTTAGATATGTGACAGAAATGGTGCTTTTTTGATAAAAGTAAATACTAATTTGACTGTCAGTTTGAGATGCTTCAAGATACATTATAATACAACAGAGGATTATGCAGCCAACAGCTTCTGTATACTATTCCCTTTTTGTCATCCAAGCATTGAACTTTCAAGCATTCTTATTTAAAAATTTGTAAACAGGAGTGAAAATGAAGAAAAAAAGGCCATATTTTATGGAACAGGATTTATCCATGCTTTCACTGGATGAACAGTTGGAAAGACACCCTGACTCATTTCATTCAGAATGAACCCAATCACCCCCTGTAAAATCGTATTTTCAAGAGGTTTTCCCATATAATTATTTCTATGTGAGTAGAGAAACCAGGCAATAAAACACTTTCCTTTTTTCCAAGATCCTTTACAGTAGAGTAAGAAAAGTTGATGTCAATGCAGGCACAGATACAGCTGCTGTCTGCGTAGGGAAGAGACGGGAGGAGTGGTAGAGTGTCTTAATTATGCCAGAGGGCCAAGAGCATTTCTCCCTTACACGAGATAGTGGCTAGGATAGAGTTCCCTTCTTCATCCAGCGGACATTGCTCTTTCCCCTGTTCCCGTGCAAGCACACAGAACACACTTTGTACTGGTGAGTACTCAATCAATTATAAAGCACATATATATTGCACTGGATAAGGAAATGTCACTATGGTGATTTTGCAGCCTAGGATTTGTAAGTCCTGCAGGACATTAGCATCTCTTCTATATGTTCAGAGGAGTCAATGTACCACTGAAACCACTGGCAATCTTGCATGTATGAAACCATGATTTTTTATGTCAATGGGAGGACAATAAAGACCAAAATAATAGTGATCTCTGCCACAGCAACTAAACTTCCATTGGAACAGTTATGACTGTGATTTTTTTTTTAATTTTCAATATCTTGTCCTATTTTTTATAGTTTTAAAATTTATTCATTATGAATTATGGGGGTTTTTTTTCTCATTTTGCAAGAATTCTAGCACTAGGTCTAGGTTTCAGTTTGATCCCGTTTAGCTCCACAATACCAGGATTAAGGATATGAAGGCCACAAAAGGGTATTTTTACCCAGGCATGAATTTGACACTATATAACTAAATGTACAGAATACTAAGAACAGAGGATCATCCTCCACTCTTTGAATTACCAACAGCAATATTTGGAATTACAGTCGTCTTCTTCAAATAGTATGCATTTTTATCACAATCTATTTTAAGTTCTTTTTTCTGATGTATGCTTCCTCTTTCTCTAAACTCAACAATTTTAAGAAGGATTCTACCTAGAGGAAGTAAGTTATATCAGTAACTCAGTGCAATATAATATTTTTTCACTTAGTCATTTACTTTTTAATGCTACTGTTTTATTGAATTACACATCTAAGATATCCTCTATGCTCTAATAAAGCCATCCAAATATTCTAAATTCTACCATTTGTTTTTAAGATTGTGTGAACAAATGTACTGCGGGCCAAAACTTCAGGAGTTATTTGTATTTGTTATAAATGTCTTACCATATCTTGTTTATGTATATCTGTCTTTAGTCTCCTACTGTCCAGCCCTCTCAGTAACTGAAATATTTAGGACCCAGTTTCATTCCACTGGCTTCATTCAAGATTCGTAGGTGTCTTCATTAAATAAAACATGTGCTTACAACTGAGCACGGAATTCTACTTTGCTTCATTGCTATGTGTCTATTCTACATGCAAAGTCTTCATCATGAAAAATATCCAGCTCTCTTCTAAGTGTAGCTGAAAGACTATGGCAGAGATCCAAAGAATCCCTGAATTTCATTTCAAGTTTTCTCCTAAAAACATCCCTGGAACAAGACAGGGGATACTCCCAAACAGAAAGAGGGTGAGAAAGAAGAAAAAGCAAGAGAGGTCTTAAAAAGAAAATCTCTGATATTATGTACGTGGAATTTGCATGGAAAATTATCTGTAACCCTCTGAATAGATGACAGCTTTTTGTTACTATTTCTCAGTTAAGGCTGAGAGTGGCTCTGATTGGGCCTTTCCAATAAATATTCTCCCCAGACAGTAAACCTGTGGATAATGCAGAACCAAATTTTGCTCTGAGCTGTAAAAACATATTAAAACATCTACTGGTTTAGAGATCATGCAGTATACTGATTTCTCTGCCTAACCATCCCACAAGAAAAGGAGGTTTCAGATGTGTACCAGAACGTCTGGATAAAACCATGGCTCACAGGAATTCACCAGACTTGTCCAGCAGGACCAGATTAACTCAGGAGAGTTTAGAGATTTATGAAACTGCCTAGAATTTTTTGTGCTAAAAAGAAAAAAACAGTTTTTTAAAAAAAAGTTGTTGTCCTCTTCACTCATCAGATAAGAAACTTTGATTTTTGAGAGAAAATTTATTAGAACAGCTATTTCAAATTAAAAGGAGACTAATGTTCGAAAATACTCTAATTCTTAGTGTCTTTCCAGGACTGCCAGCTGAGTAAGCTGGAAAAACAGACATCAGCATAAAATTTGCATTTTCCTCACAGACACCGTTCAGGTATCACTCTTCTCCAACATGTTTCTAATAAAGTTTGGCACATGTAATATCAACCGATGCACATAAAAATGAATCTTGTGCTTTAAGTACCATGGGTCCTGTGTTGATTAAAGTTCAGTTATAGTGGGTGAAAAGACAGAAACTTTTGATAAGATGCATTGAAAAGGTTTACATTTCTAAAGAAACATAAATGCATTTATTTTTAACTCACAAGAATTCTTAAAACTTTGGTAGGATAGGGAAAGCTTTAGGTTAACTAAAGCAGTTAGTCAGCAAAATATTTACCTGAAATATGTAAATAAAAAATGTGAGTCTGTCTTCTACACCCAGAAGCTAGACACATATTGTTGTTTTACCTTGGTTTCTCCGATTCTCTGTTATCTCTTCTAAACATTTTGTTTTTCAAGCTTTCATCTTGATTATAATCAGTAATATGAAATTCTTTGATCACCTAATTTTTTTTACAGGAAACTCTTAGAAAAACAAACATTTCTTTTTCAGCTAGTGTCACATACATAGCAACAGGGCTCTAAGCTGCTTTCACTTAAACTTTACTCTATCTCTTACTAACTAGAAGTATTCAGAGTAAACAGTGATTGCCTGGAGCCTAGTCAGATCTCTCTGAAATCTGTGAAAAAATCCCAGAACTGCAGGGCCCTGATTTTTAGCATGAAATACAGAGCATTCCTATCTTTCTTGGGAAGTTCCCAACAAACTGAAATATTCAGAGCTTTGCAAAATTACCATGTTGTTGATTTTCTCTTGAATTCTTTTGGTCTAATTGACAGTGATGGAGCAGAAGCTTTGTTGTTGATAACATATTGAAATATGTGCTTTAAATCTAATTAGGGCGGCTCACTGAAAACTACAGATAGTGGGTTATATGTATTTCATATGAAAAAATAGAAATAAGCAATAAGGAGTACAAGAAAACTGTGAAATGTGCTCATTCCTCTGTCATGAATGATCATAATAAAATTTTATAACTAAGTTAAATTAAAAACAGATAGAGGAAAAAAACCCAAACCACTCAACAAACTCCAACCTCAGAAAGAGAATGAAACCTTTGTCAAATAAATACTCACATGCATGTGAGACCTTAGTGGTTGGTTAAGAAATACCAAGAAACCCTCCTAGAGGACATCAGATAATGTAATAAAGTTGATAATGAGGACAACACAAATTACATTTTCCAAAAGTGCAAAAGTATGTTTCTTCCATTAAAAAGAGTGACAAATACAGATAATATTTTTTAAAAGCATGAAAGTCAACATTTACAATAGTGACCAATAACTGTACTATTAAGGACTTGTGTTTTGAAGATTTGCAATCAGCAGTAATTTAGAGTTTCAGTACAGTAAAAGAAGAAAAGTCTGATCTAAATTACTTTTCCATTTGGAATTTAGATATAAATTTAGAAAGGAACTTAATCCCTTCAAAATTAATAACAGGAGTATAACTGGGATAATGTCTGGCACAAGAAGCAGCACCCTGTGTTAAGCTTCCACAGTGGTGCTGGGCAAAATCAAGTATCTCAGAAAAAAAGTCCTAGAAGTTATCAAGCTGAGTGAAGTACAACTCAGATGGACTAGGACAGGTGTGAAGACCTGTCCAAAATGCTACAGACAGGTGTATCTTGAAACACTTTTCTCTTCAGTGCTTGCTGAGTACTGTTATAATTATTTTTACTCCACCTCATATTAACAACTCAGAATCCTTTCTCAAAACATGGTGTTTAATCTGTTTGTTCAGTTATGCAAGGTAGGTTTTAAATGCTAAGTGAAAGGAGAAATTCAAAAACAAACTTCCTCCTCCATGAGTATTCCAAGTGTAGAAATATTGCATCAAGAAATGAAAAGTTTGCTGTCATTGCTTTTTGAATGGATCCTGCTCTAAGACATATATTTTGACAATAATTCCTGGAATAAGTTCCATGGTGGGGAACTTAGGTGGGGAATGTATACTTTCTGGGTCTCATTCAAGGCTGGGCATAAGGTACAGTCCAAATTGCCAGTATTATCCACACTAAAATGTTTCTGAGCATACAGAGAAACTCTCTGGTGTCCAGGCAGTTTTCATACTGAAGCTGGGATACCAATAGAGTCATAGTTTCTTGTTAATTCAGCAGTTGCTGAGCATAAGTTTTCAGGATAATCATTAAATGCAGTGAAATGTTTTAGAGATGTGAGTCCTTTTGGAAGGATTTCTCCTTTTTGGAAAATTTTCACAGAATCATAGAATCATTTAGGTTGGAAAAGACCTTTAAGATCATCGAGTCCAACCGTAAACCTAACACTACCAAGACCACCACTACACCATGGCCCTAAGCACCTCATCGAAACATCTTTTACATACTTCCAGGGATGGCGACTCAACCACTTCCCTGGGCAGCCTGTTCCAATGCTTGATAACCCTTTCAGTGAAGTGAAATTTCCTACTATCCAGTCTAAACCTCCCCTGGTGCAACTTGAGGCCATTTCCTCTCGTCCTGTGACTTGTTACCTAGTCCTACCCAGCCAGCCATACCAGTGAGCTGATAATCACCAATATCACTGTTAACACTTTTAGAATTCCCTTGTGTTATCTCATCAAATCATTTTATGAGTATGAGTCTTGTGTTTGCTGTGCCATGCTCTGCATTCTCCTTTTTTTCTCCATATGCATGACAATTTACCTGGGACTGCTCCTGTTCCCTTTAGATACACATTCTTATTTTCCTTATTGTTTTCATTGCCTTTTTATCCCTCTTTGCCTCTTTTTTCTTTTCTGCATTTATCATTCCTCCTCCTTCATCCAGACAAATCCTGTGATATTTGTACAACAATTGACACTAAACGTTATATAGCACTGTCAAACTTCACTTGAAATTCAACATTGAATATTCCTGAGATGTGCTCTACTAGTCTAGGTTTCCCATACTAGCTCAATGTTATTGATCAGTGACAGCAAAGAACTGTAGAACAAAAGGAGATGGAGGGATGACAGAAATAATGCAGAACCCCAGCAGAAAGATTCCTACAGATACATGAGACATTCAAAGCCAGTGAGTACAGGTCACCAAAATGTGTATTTCTCCAATTGACTTTAGTAGGTATAGGCACATAATTATGTGTCTGACTGAACAGAAGTCTTAGCATACAAGCAGATAATTACACGGTTGTTAAGGTTATAGCATTCCAGTCATCTGTAGGCAGAAAAAAAGTTTTGCAGTATTTGTCAGAATATTATTTTTATTAAAAAAAAATATTGATTCTCTAGGGATGAGCATATGTTATTAGAGTTTAAGTATTCTGGGAGTGTCTTCCTTCATAAATTACCACTTCTGCTGACTTTATAGGTTTTCTTTAAAAAAATTTCAAATGAACCATATGCATTGAGTTCTTACTAAAAGGTATGTAATATTTTCACATGAAAAATTAGATCCCCATACTAAGATTCTTCTGCTTCAGCTCATGGCATATATTGAATTTATAACTGCTTCTTTCTGTCAAGCTTTTTCCCAATAATGTGTATTAAAATGATTATATAAAAATAAATTGTATTACACAGTATTGTAATGTTTTCAAAGATGACATTACATTAGTCTAACACAGGTCAATTTTCTCCGGTCCTCTAATAGCATGGATAATACCTTGCTTTGTGGGTGTTTTTGTTCTTGTTATTTCTGATTTTCCCTTTTTTCCTGGAAGAAATGTGCAACATTTCCCGGCACACATAAATAAGATCTGTTTTTACATTGTACTGCGGGCACTGTGTCTAGGTTTACTTCAGCCAGCTAAATCTAATAAACATCTACTGGGATAGTAATTTTTAAGTTCAAGTTCAATATCAAACATGTCAGCAGTGCACTTAGCAAGAAGCAGGGCAGCAGTTTGAAGAAAATGCAGATCCAGTCACCAGTAATTTTTATCAAATTATAAACCCTTGTTAGAGTGCTGGGATTTCATCAGCTAGCAATGCTTAAATAAAAGCAGTCCTTCTGCAGGAGGTGATTGTTTTTCTTAGGCATAGGTAGCTTAAACATCAATTCATTTACATACTTTTGACACATGCTCTGCTGCTCACATCTTTATTATGCACAATTGTGCAATGAATACTAGATTTTGCATGGTGTTATCAGGAAGTTTCATGCTGATCAGAAATGGACTGGCATTTGTATTTATTATCTTATACTTACTGATGTCATTGTTCTTTCAATAATTTTTTTTCTTTGTAAAATAATTGCTGATGACCTAAAAAAAAATAGATCTTCATATTTAGAGGTGTGAAATATTGTGGTAAATGATACATAATTATTTTAGAGGAATTAGTTATACAGTGTGATACTGAAGGTCTGTGTATACTTAGCAGAGAGATTAAAGATACTGAATACATTTTTCAAACAACAGAAATTATTTCTGGGCTATGATTACAAAGAGACATAGAGGATACCTTATTTTAGGAAGTTAAATCCAAAATTTAAGGCTTTAAAATTTTTGTACAGTGGCTGTTGAAAAATTCTGAAGTTACCTTGTTCAACTACACATCCACCAAGTCCTGAGATAGGTAAATGGTATGATGCATAAATCCAAAGGGATTTTTAAAGTAGTTATTCCACCTAACTTGTTCTAGATTCAGAAAGTGTTTTCAGCAGTCACTTTATGACCTGCATCTTCCAACTGGAGAACCTTTCAGTTGAGGAGAGCAATCTAAAGCAATATCTAAAGCATATCTAAAGCAATGGAAAAAATAAACTTTATCATTAACCTACTCATTTTAGTTGTAACCCAAAGGAGAAAAATGCTTAATAGACTTTAGAAGATAATCTTAAATGTTGCATGTCTTCTCAGAATTTCCTCCTAAATGGCTTAATTTTCCACTGATGATATCAATATATAATCATGTAAAAAAGATCTGCAATGTTACTTAAAAAATAGCAAATATAGTATTTACAGTGGCAGTATCTACACCACCATCACTTTTATACTTTGTGCAAGATGAGCATGTCATCTTGCACAAGATTCAAGATATGGCTCAGAACTGAGACTTTGAATTGCCTGTGAAAGATATTTGCTTTCACTAGTCCAGTAAATTAATTTAATATGACTTAGCTATTGGGAATCAATTACTTCATTAAGAAAGGCTTGAGACATCTTGTCCTGTAATCATCTCATTGTCGAAGTGACAGTTCAGCTTAGTCTCTTTTCTTACTTGTCTAGTCTTGACAGTGCTAGAGACTGTGACATAGGTCATAATTTTCTTAGATAACATGAATAATCTCTGATTTGCTAACTCTTCTTAGTTTGTTGCCATTTGCTCCATATACCTGACTATCCTAAGTGATCTTTTCCCAGAAATAGAATCTGGGTATGCCTGTACACTCCAGTAAATGGACTGTAGGAGAAAAAAAATCATTAAAAAAAAAAAAAATCACAGAAGCTCAGAATGGTTGAAGTGGGAAAGGACCGCTGGAGATAATCTAGTCCCAACATCCCCTGCTCAAGCAGGATAAAGCTAGTGCAGATTGCCCAACACCTTGTCCAGTTGGGTTTTGAATATCTCCAAGGACAGACACTCCACAACTTCTGGGGGTAAACTGGTCCAGTGCTTGATTGTGCTAAAAATGCTGTTTTCCTTAAGCAAATGAATCTCAAAGAGCAGTTATTTTATATATCTTTGTACTACCAGTTCTGTTTCCCCTTACAGCAATATGCAGCTACTCTGTCTTCCCTACAACTCGACTTTGAAATAAAATTTCATTACTTCCCAATAATGCTATTCTGCAAACTGTCCTAAACAAAATGGAGGACCATCCTGAAGCCGCACCCAGCTTCTTACAAAATGAATGATATTTTCTGTCTCAAATCAAGTTTAATAAAGTGATTATGAAGTTTTGAGGTGTCTTCTGTGCTGCCCTTAAAACTTGTGGGTAACTTTCAGACAAGTCCTTCTTCTGATAAGAACTTGAAGACTTGAGGTAAATCTAAGTAACTTCTGATGAGTTCATATCATTTTCTCATATCTTTTTCTTTCTTCTCAGGAGCTCCTGAGGCTGAGTTGTGGGTAAACTGCACTGATTATAGCTTCAGTAATCTGTCTTGGTCCACCCCTGTCAGCTTGATAAGTCAAACTCCTTTTGCTTCTCCTTTTTTTGAGGTTACGAGTCTGTTATTGTAAAGGTGTAAAAAAAAAAAAAAAAAAAAGGTACTATTTTTCAGCCTGTGAATGACAGATTTTTCACAGAGATTTGTCTTTTAACTTCCTTCATGCTTTCCTGAAACTAATTTTTCTCAGATTGATGTTTCCAAATTGCCTCACTTCTAGTTCCTACAGTGTGCTTCTCTTTTGCTGATGTGCTGAGGTGCACAATTTAGACCTTTTTTGGTTTGTTTTTGTTTTTCAAAACTTCAAATAAGAATAATCTCCTTTCATTGTAGAAGTCTACATCAGGAGGAAGCAAACTGTACCCTATATGTGCTACATTCATAATAACCCTGGCATTTGGGATATTAAAACCAAGATAAGTAAATTGACCATAACATTTTTGACATAACATCAACATACGAATGAACAAGGTTATTACTTAGGTTTGTTCTACAGATTTCTGTTTCTGGAACATGCAATGGGTTCATGTAGATCTTACCTGAATGTCTCAGTGAAAATCTTTTTTAAGAATTTAAATCAGATCTACGTGTTCCTGATGCAGAGTAGGGAACTGCATCTTTTCTGAGTTTGTTTGGTGATACAGAAAATTTTTCAGGCTTCTCCATTGTAATTTTCTTCACTTCATGGTATTTCTTTCTCCCCTTTCTGTTCTGTTCAGGCATAGAAGAAGATGGAATTTCAGATCCCAGATTATATAATCTTTATGATGTCCTCAAATTCATGCTCCAGGACTAGAAATGTAAAGGTGCCAATTTGCCAAGACAGAAATGTGAAATTCAAACAAGGGACCAACCAGGAATGTTATTTTGATTACAAGATATTTATTTAACTATGCAATATTTTCTTCCTACTCACATACCACTAGCTATATTATATAAAATAAGGAACAAATACATTTGTAATATCAATTGTCTTTTATAGTAAACTTATCAAGTAAAAACTGCACAGAAGTGCCATCCATTATGAAAGCTGAGAATAAGTATAAATAATAAATCTAAAGTTCTAGAGTTTAGATCAAATGGAAGATTAGAAAGGTAAAGACCACCTAGAAAATAAATGGGAAAATACCTTTATATAGCTCCATGAATTAATTTGGAAGTAAATAGTTAGTAGTCTGCCAGGATTTATTTCTGGAAGGGGAAGCAGCAAAGAGATTTTCGTGTTTTTGTCAGAGTAAAAATATTTTCTTATCTTTCCTGGTCCAGAAATTTTCTTCACATGACCCCTGTGAGACGTAGATGTAAATATGAACATAGATTGAAACCATCTGCGGAAAAAAATATCTCAATGTTTTCAATGGATTTAAAGGGACTTTTATGTTTATAGTTAAATGTGTGTCTATGTGCTGAGCTGGACTAGGTAAGGAAAGAAATCCTTATAAAATACATGATAAAACATAAAAGACCTTTCTTGGTGTCCTGGTTTCAGCTGAGATGGAGTTGATTTTCTTTATAGTGACTGGTGTGGGGCTATGTTTTGGATTTGTGCTGAAGACAGTGTTGATAATACAGAGATGTTTTAGTTGTTGCTGCACCAGTCAAGGACTTTTCAGCTTCCCGTGCTCTGCCAGGTGCAGAAGAAGCTGGGAGGGGACACAGCCAGGATAGTTGATCCAAACTGACCAAAGGGCTATTCCATACCACATGACGTCATGCTCAGTATATAAAGCTGGGGAAGAAGAAGGAAGGGGGGAAGTAAGTTTTCTTACTTTTGCTCTTCCGATTCTCTCCCCCATCCCACCGAGGGGGAGCGAGCGATCGGCTGCGTGGTGCTCAGTTGCTGGCTGGGGCTAAACCACGACACTCGGCATTATCTATTGAACAATATATTACATGAAACTTTTCCAACACTGCATTCTGGATCCCTGTTGCAGGAAGTAATGAGGAGGAACTAAACTGACGAACTTCCCTAAACAGCTGCACCTCACAGTCCAATTATGTATTTATTCATTTTACAGATGAAATTTGGCTTTGATGAAAATCAGAGCATTGAAGCTGAAAATTAACATTTTGATTTATTTTATTTTATTTTATTTCTTTTCATTAAATTAGCGCACATACAAAGGCACCCATCAGTAGCCCTGGGCACCCTGAGAGATATTGCAATCGAAGTCAAAAAGGGGGTAGCAAACATCAAACAAGATAGTACAACTGCTGTACAATAGACCAACAAATAGTTATAAAAATAAATGTCTCTAAACAGTCATGTCCTTACAAAGTACAATAACCAACAGGCTACCTTTGCAGTATATCTTGAATGTCAGCAGACCTATGCTGTTTCAAAATAAATAGTCTACCCTCTTTCAAAGCTGAGGGACTCACTCTGAAAGTACTTTAAAAGGTTAAAGTCTTTTAAACCAAGTGTATTGCATTTTGACTGAATTTTTTAACTTCAGTTATTTAAGTAATATCATCAGGCAATGTTGCAAGGAAGGATGTCCTATGTCATTTGAAACTTCAGAGGTAAAACCATGTTGCTAATAATGTCTGTATTTAGGAAGAATTAATCTTACTTGGTTTTAGATATTTAGGAATAAACTTCTAAGTCTAATATCATATTTATATAGAAAGAAGCAGACAACTTCAGAAGGCATTGAAATAAAAATTGTAATATTTGAGGATGGGGTTCATTTATATCATCCATTCATATGGATGTCATTTATCTGGACTTCTGTAAAGCCTTTGACATGGTCCCCCACAACATCCTTCTCTCTAAATTGGAGAGATATGGATTTGATGGGTAGACTATTCGGTGGATGAGGAATTGGTTGGATGGTCGCATCCAGAGGGTGGCGGTCAATGGCTCAAAGTCCAGATGGAGATCAGTGACGAGTGGTGTCCCTCAGGGGTCTGTACTGGGACCAGTGCTGTCTAATACTTTCATCAATGACATTGACAGCGAGATTGAGTGCACCCTCATCAAGTTTGCGGATGACACCAAGCTGA
The DNA here is from genome assembly GCF_035582795.1 of Mycteria americana. Classification (NCBI taxonomy): domain Eukaryota; kingdom Metazoa; phylum Chordata; class Aves; order Ciconiiformes; family Ciconiidae; genus Mycteria; species Mycteria americana. Next base: position 44,444,696 of record NC_134367.1, read on the forward strand.
GTGGTGCAGTTGACACGCCAGAAGGACGGGATGCCATCCAGAGGGACCTGGACAAGCTGGAGAAGTGGGCCTGTGTGAACCTCATGAGGTTCAACAAGGCCAAGTGCAGGGTCCTACACGTGGGTCGGGGTAATCTTCAGTATCAATACAGGCTGGGGGATGATGTGATTGAGAACAGCCCTGCAGAAAAGCACTTTTTGGGTACTGGTGGATGAAAAACCAGACATGGGGCAACAATGTGCGCTCGCAGTCCAGAAGGCCAACTGTATCCTGGGCTGCATCAAAAGAAGCGTGGCCAGCAGGTCAAGGGAGGTGATTCTGCCCCTCTACTCTGCTCTGGTGAGACCCCACCTGGAGTACTGCATCCAGCTCTGGAGCCCTCAGCACAAAAAGGACATGGAACTGTTGGAGCAAGTCCAGAGGAGGGCCACGAAAATGATAAGAGGGCTGGAACACCTCTCCTATGAGGACAAGCTGAGAGAGTCAGGGTTGTTCAGTCTGGAGAAGAGAAGGCTGTGGGGAGACTTACAGCAGCCTTCCAGTACTTAAAGGGGGCCTATAGGAAAGACAGGGATAGACATTTTATCAAGGCCTGTTGTGACAGGACAAGGAGTAATGGTTTTAAACCAAGGGAGGGCAGATTTAGACTGGATTTAAGACAGAATTTTTTTACAATGAGGGTGGTGAGGCACTGGAACAGGTTGCCCAGAGAGGTGGTAGATGCCCCATCCCGGGAAACATTCAAGGTCAGGTTGGATGGAGCTCTGAGCAACCTGATCTAGTTAAAGATGTCCCTGCTCTTGCAGGGAGGTTGGACCAGATGACCTGTAAAGGTCCCTTCCAATCCAAAGCATTCTATGATTCTATGATTCTATAACCTCAAGCACCTAGCAAAAGTTTCTCTACTAGATATGTTTTGCAGTCAACGGAGAGGGAGCAAGTCACCTCCAGAGGATGATTCATCTTTAACAAAGTACAGATTTATTTTAGAATAAGATAAATTGCCCTCAGATACTGCCCTTTTTATCCACAGAATGTGAAGCAGCTATGTTCTGCATTGTTGAACTGTTTCCCCATGTAAGAAAAAACAATCATCTAACTTTCAGGTGACAGAAGCATGGATAACTTAATTGATCAAATAGAAGCATCAGAGATTGTTAGAGGCAGACTTCAAAAAGGTTTCTCACTCTATTGAAGGAAACTGTCGTTTGAGTGCAAACACATTTTTACAGAATTTTTCCTGCTGTTATTCACTAAAACACAGTTATTATACTGCCTGCTCAGAAGTCCATACATTGTTTAATTTGCAAGGAAATTCTTTAGGAAGTAAAATGCAGGAGGAGATAGAGAACTATTCATTTCATCTTCTTTTTTTCATCTTTTTAAGAGCACATCAAATTATTTATTTCAGATCTGTATGCTTCTACAATAGGTATCTGTACATCATTGGGGGGAAAAAAAAGGAAAACAGACACAAGAGACCTCTGGAAAAAAAAAAGAGGAAAAAAGCTCTTCTAGGTGATAAAAATCAAGTAATTCCCTTCTCTCACACCATTTTTAGTTTAGCACACCAAATAGGCATTTTTTTCTTTCCCTATGTGATCTTAGTATCTCCCTTTGACTTGTATATATTCTACACTGCCATAAATTTTTATTTCTCATACTTGTGCTAAATTTTACTCTTGTCAAGGCGTGTGATAAATCCATACTAATTACATAGTTAAAAATTCAGCAATAAAGATTTCTATCCATATGTTTCCAATCTCTCAGCCTTTGGATGAAATCTTGTCCCACATAGAACTAAATGAGAGGCTCAGCTTTGATGTTTGTGAAGCTACAAGGTTCACTGAGTTTTGTCTGATATAAGACTACAAAGTTAAATTCTGAAGAGAAATCTGGAAAATCCTAAACTTTTCATTTTGATTAAAGATGTGCAGTTTCAACCAGTCTGTTGCATGCTTGCTTCCTGTAAGACTGATGGGGGAAATAGGACAAGAAACAAGCCTAAACTCCAGACTTCTCCATCAAGGATCCAGAAATGAAGCCAGTTCATATCAAGGAAGTAGCACTCCTCACCCTTACTTGATTTAAAGTAAGAAAAATGAATGTAAACATTGAATTAAGGAAAAAGCATTTTTAATAAACTTGAATACATTGAAGCTTGTGAATTAAATATAATCATTGATTAAAAATATAAAATAGGTCAGGAAAAATAATTAACCAGAGAAGATAAATTCATGTTTAATATTTTTTCCTTCACAAGATAAGGTTTTCTTTTAATAAAATATATTTACTAGGATGTGCTTTCCAAACAACAATAAGTAATCCTGATTTTATTGTTTTAAACAACACACAAGTTAAACTATAAGATACTGAGTATATTATCATATATGGAATGATATCTTGAATGATGTATTTTATATAAATATATTATTTTTTAAAATTACGCTTTAATTCATCATATCAGAATCCCAAATTAGTAGTTGTCCCTATCTCTGTGGTAGGTCATATTAACTCTTTAAATTCAAATTCTTTCAGTCTTTGGTGTGTTAAGAAGTAGAAATGCAAGTTTGAATGTTAGTGCTTATTGCCATCTTTATTCAATGAACATGTCTTCCTAGTCATCATCCTTATTGTGCGAACCCTATGAGTGCATTGCTCTCCCTGTAGCTAATGAAGCTGTTAAAAAGTTGTTAGTGTTGATAAGGGACAGAGTCAGAATCAGGCCCTTGAGTGCTCTGCTGCTGCTGGTGTGCAGCTGAACGTCTTATTTAATCTCTTATTGAAAGCTAGATGGAACTTGGACTGCACAGCATCTACCACCACTTGCTTGTATAGATGGTGGGTTATGACATGCAAAGAGAAAATATCCATATCCAGAGTAGATGATAGAAAGGAATAAAGAAAATGTAACCTCTTTGCAGCTTCATGTCCCAGACATCAAGAGACTCAGGGTGTTATGCTATAATCTGGCACAGGCCAGGAGCAAATGGCTTCTCTATCCACCTGTGGTAAGGTAGGAAGAAGGATACACCTCAAAAGACAGCTCTAGGAATTAGTGAACCTTACTGCCCTATTTCCTCAAAGTAACGATCTTCTTCCTGAAATCTTTTGTCTGAAAGCTTTTATCAAAGACTACTGAAATTTATATTGATAGTATGTATTTTATATATGAAGTATATATGTTCCTTGTAAGTAACTGAATCCCATCTAGAATGTTTGCATTAAGGTGAGCTTGATCACTCTCCAGGTGCCTAAAACAAGATCTACCTCTTAAGCCTTCTTAACCTTCTTAAGAAGCTTAGACAAGCAGTATAAGGCTCATATTATATATTAGGTGTGTATTAAACTTTTTGTACAGTTACTGTTATATAAACATTAAAATTATGGTCTTGAGTTTGTAAATATTTTCTAAAGTAACAGCTGTTTCAGAATAGTCATATACAACATTCTGTAAATTGAACGAGCTTTGACAGTTCAAGCTTTAAGCATGACAGTAGGAATTAGAAAAATAAAGTCTTATTTCAGGTAAGACATTTTGCATATCCTTTGTTAAGATGAGACCCTAAAGTCATAGATTTCAGTGTTTGGTCGAGATTTTAATAGTTTTTAAAAGTCCTTTTCCTTTGCTTATATCAAAGACAGTTAACAAATGCACAAGTAGTTGTAACTGTTACTTTATCAGCCATAAACAGCTTCACTTTTTTTTTACCCTGTTGCACTTTTGTTATGAAGAACGGTATTCAACACAGGACAGAATGGAATTCAGTCTGAGAGTTAGACACCTAGGCTTACATGTCTACAGATGTGCAAGTAGGATTCAGTTGCTCAAACAGAGGCATGTGATGATGTTTGAAACATCGTAATGTAACCCACTTGGCTTCTGGTTCTTGTTCTAGAAGGTATGGATCTCCTGTAGTTCTTGTAGCATAACTGCCAGCCCTGCACCAATGCTCAGGAAATACACCATGATGCACAAGATCATTAAAATGGTGCATATGTTTTAGCAACTGAACCCTATCCTAGTTGTCTGTACTTGAAGGAGATCTAGCTGATAGCACCAGCAGAGTAATTCAGCTCAACTGAATGTAAATATCTAAGATGTGTTCAGTTACTTTGCCATAAACCTTCACTGTCTTTTGAGATGAATGGAAAATGTCCCAAAATGGCCTGTAATGGTTATACCAGAAAGGCACTAATTTCCTGTGTGTCATATCCATCAGTTTTGTGTGGACATCTTGGATGGCCACCTAAGCCATCTCTCAAATAGCACAAGATGCCTTTGTGTAGGTAACTGAACCCCATCTTATATGTTTACAATAGTGGGAGATAAATCCCTCCTCAGGCTCCACTGACACGATCTCCATAAATTATAATAAGACATAGCACAATCAGAGTGGGATTCAGTTGCCACACATACAGATGCTCCAGGGTACCTAATCCACCTCTTGGTCACAGGCAATTGAAGCAAATGTCTTGTGTGCTGTCCATGAACCCACTCAAGGTTTCACTGATTGTTTTGACTAGGGGGAAGAAAGGGAAGCTTTGACACCTATCTCACCCATAGATGTCTGCAAGTTTGGTGTCTAACTGTTTGACTGAATCCCGCTCATAATGCCTAATTCTCAGAATTCTTTATCTTTCTTGCTATAGAGATGTCTCTGATGTATCAAAATGGATTTTTAACCAAAGCAGAAGATAATGTTATAGTATTGCATGACACTCTGTAGTAACTTTGGGTCCATACTGATTTTTTTTTGGCAGTGTTTATTTCCCAGTGTTGTTCTGGAAATCTCATAGTCTTTACAAACATAATTTATAGTAATACTACTTTCATTTTGAAAAATAGATCAATTTTACATTCTGAAAATTGTTTACATTTTACTTATTTTCTGAGCTTTGTATATAACATTTTGTTATTTCAAAACAAAACAAAACCATAGGAGGCCTTCATATCAAGGTCCTAAGGCTAAGTTTGCATACTGACTTTGTTACTTGATTAGAAGGCAAATAAAATTCCCCAATCACCTGCCACCTTAGATGTCCAAATCTGGAATTCTAATCTTCATAAGTCGTCACAACATTTATAATGAGCTATAATTTACATTAGAGATGATAGTCAAGTGTGTGAGCATGGTCATCGAGTACTGTTTTGGATGTTTGTGTATCTCTTCTTCTGCATGGGGCCAGCAAATATGACATGGAATCTGCAGAAGATAGATGTCTTTCAAGAGGGGCAGCTAGAAGCCAGCCACAGTACCCTAGGACATCTAAAATTGCCCAACTGTTTTTACGTAATTGAATTTCCCATTATACGATTAATTATGAAGACTATCAAAGTCATGGAACAATAACTGCCACAATATCAGCCAATATTGCAATGATGTCACAAGAGACACCTCACATTAGTCTTCCTGAATTTTGCTTCACTATGCTACAAAGAACAAAATAAATTATATTTTCCCTACTTAAGCAACATTAGCCTTTACACTCTTAGTTTTTGTCAAAAAACTTGTCAAAAAAGTTTTTGTCAAAAAACTTTGTCAAAAAACTTTGTTAGTTTTTAGTCAAAAAATAGCATCCCTAAGGAACAGAGGCTTAATTTACAGTCCAAGACACAAAAGAAACATGAGCTAATATGGTCCTACTCCTCCTCTGAAAAAAAACAGAATAGGTGTATTAATGATCTGACTGCAAAAGACATTGCTTAATATTGTTCTGCAACATTTATTGATTCTTGAAAGACACATACTATTAAATTACCATTCCTGTACTGTCAAGATTAAGTTTATCCTGCACTAATGTTTTAGTTTGATCATTTAAATGTTTTGCAAGTTTGAAGTTTACATTTTAATTTATTCTAGTTAGCTTCATGACAAAGCAACTAAATCTTTAAGAGTTTGCTTACTGGAATGATTTAGTTGTAATTTTAATAGGATTGTGCAAATTGACAGCCTTATTTAAAGCCTTTCCTGTAAGCAGTATGCCTCTAGAATTTAGTCCATCTTAGACATAGTAACACAAACATCATGACCAGCTGAAGTGTGATTATACTGAAGAAGAAGAAGAAGTATGCAAAATATACTGGTAAGTATGGCTATGTGCTTCAGCTAGTGTAAATCAATGAAGCCCATTTAAGTTAGTGGATCCTTACCAATCTACATTAGCTAAAACCCTGGCCCTGCATTTTCTTCTCAACAGGCCTGAACATCAACATTGTTTTTATTTTCTTATGAAATTCTATATTATAATAAAGTACTTAGGTACGTTTAGCCAATCAATTTACTGGGTAAATGGAATAGTCTTAATGCTGTAATTGTGCAATTAGAGTCATTTGGTCTGTGTAGAACTAGCCACTCTTAGATTAGCAGATTGATAAGGATACAAAGAGAGGGCCAAAGCATTTTTTTAAACTGAAACTTTATTTCATTATCATGTAATTGGGTTAGGTTTTATTTTGTTATTCCATATTTCAGTGGGTATGATAAATATGAGGTGCCCTGAGGGTGATGCTCGTGCTATGATTTGCCTTGTCCAGGGTTTATCTGGGATAAACTTTACTATCCCAAGATTTAGTTTTGGAGCACAGTATTTGGAATAGCCCAAATATCTCAGTAACCATGGAATTAAATATATTGTGCTTTACCTATATAAATTTAGTAGTTATACTTTTGTGTAATGCAAGTTTTGGTGCATTGTCATTGCTAACTTCAGGAGAAACTATAAATGGATTTAAAGCAGTATTGCTAAAGATCTTGCTCTCATTTTTTTTTGCTTTGCTGTTCTTAACAGAGCTTGATACTAAATGTGAGAAAGCATGGGAAAGGAATGTTTAGAAAAGATAGAAGATCTTCAGCAATTACTTTTATTTCTATCAACAGTTGTCTCCTGTGCAGTAGGATTATACTAGAAATATAAACGAGCTGTTGTACATTAATGAAGAATGGAATTCACCTTCCCGCTATATTTATTGCTGCTGTCTTTTTAGTGGTGTATGTGTAGTACACAAAAGCTATGTCTATAATAGGATATTAAACAAGTCTTGGATAATGGCATATAATTGTTTAAACTGTACACGGCATGCCTTTGGCCTGAGCCAAATGGTACTCTGCAACAAAATTCCTGGACATTGTTTGGGATTTAACACCAACCAGGACCTTTCTGAATAAACAATTTGGATTTGGCCACTCTCTTTTTAGGGTAAGAGAGTTTAATAGAACAGATGTATGCTGTTTTGTGCTAGTTGGCACAAAATATCTGAGAATGGTCCCGGGCACTGTTTAATTTATTAGACTAGATGATACACTTGAAATGTGTCTTCCCTAAATTGTTCATACATTTTCTTTTTTCTTCTTTTTTTTTTTTTTGTTATAACGAAGGTCCACCTGTGCCAGTAGGTTATTTCTGACAGTGGTAGCAGTCAGTGCTTAAGGAGAGAGGACAAGAGACTATTATTTCCTGCGTATATGTTCTCAGCTTTCTGAAACGTGAAATATGACTTCTAAAGCAAGAGATTGCACCCATCTAGTCTCTCATGAAGCTGTGCAGTTCTTTCCTGAACCCATCCTGTAGCATCCTGTGGCAGTGCATTCTGCAATGTATATGCACTGTATGTCTAATTTGTTCTAGAGTGGTCCATTACAATTTCATGGGGTTCATCTTTGTCTCTTAGCCCAAACTTTGATTGTTCTATCCCTATTCACCTGCTCCACTGAATCCATTGTGTTATAGATCCCTCCTGTGTTCCTCTTTAAATAATTTCTTTTGCAAGCTGGGAAGTCCCAGTCTGTTCAATATCTTCTCACATGAAAGAGTACCCATAAGCCTGTTTAGCCTTTTTACTTTTCTGAATCTTTTTTTTAGTTCTGTATCTGTGTGTATTCATACAGACATATACCTATGAACACATCACAGCACAAACTGTTCAACTACATATGTAGAAATGTTTCCTTCCATAGTAGAAAAGCAGAGCACCCACTGCAGCATAAATGTTTTCATTTATATCCCATATTTTAATTTATATCTCTGTAGAAGAGAAAACAAAGTGAGAAATTAGATTCTGTGTTTTTAGGTGGTCAGAGAAGGGTTAAAAAAACACCCGAACACTAGCTACTTTAATGTACATGGGATTTAGCATACGAAATCCAGTTCTTTTATTTTCTTCAATAAGGGTAATTCTAGCATTAGAATTAAGAAAATGCTGCACACCATGGAGGAAAGTAAGTCTAATCAAGCTTAGAACAAGCAAACAAAACAGTATATGTCTTTGTTTTAGTTAATAGCTGTTTATTAGCAGGGATTTATGCCAAATTTCAATTACTCATTTTGAATGGTTTCTACCAACCAGAAGTTCTAAAGAACAGAGAGTCTAACTTGTTATGTTTTTAGTATCATTCTCTCTCTTCCGTCTCAATGTGGATTCAGCTAAACAAGCAAAATTTTGGCTCTTTCTTTCACATGTAGGGCTGTTACGCTTTTACTTTGGACACTTTGCTGTTTATCTTCAGGCACATAAGAGGTGCTGTGTCATTTTACTGGTCCTACGCTGGCCCAGAAAGCACTGTTAATGTAGAAACAATCTACTTCCTGATTTCTCAAAGTGATTTAATACAACTCTCAGGTTTAATAACTTCAGGGAGGGTAATTGTGCTTCAAGCATGTCAAGTGTTTACATTTTCTTCATTAAAAGAGAACTGGTTTTGAAGAAGGAGACTTTGCAGACTTTACTGTCCAGTTTGCAGTTAAATACAGAATTGGTGCAATTATTCCATTTAGGGTAAGACTTCATGACAATAAAGATTCAAGTGTAGAAGCTATTCTATTAATATTAAGATAATGTATGCTCATATAATTCCTCCCTCTCTCTAATGCTGCTTTAAAGCACTACAACTTCCTGATACAGATAAATCCATTCCTTTCCTTCAGGTCAATGTCTGTGAGATTATACCAGGGCTTCTTGAAAATCCCGGGACTGTAGTAAATTCTAGCATTCAAAAGTACAAATCAAAACCACACAGTCTAAAAAAAAAAAAAATCTTGTATCACACAGAACAAAATGAGCTCACAGTTTTTTAAACTCCTTTGCTCTTTACCTTTCAAGAAATAAAGACAATATAAAGCATAAAAAAGGATGGGAAAAAAACATAGATCAGAGGTACTGGAAGGCATTTATTTAATGCTCAATAATTCCACTAAAATTAGGATTTATTTGTTCTCAGGAAAAAATGAGCAGAAGGTGATTTTTGTTTTGTTTTATTTTTCCCTATAAATGGGGATTTCCTTCACTCTGATCATCTTTGCATATAAGTCAAATCTATTATGATATCTTTATCTTACAGTAAATAATTTGATGCAGCAAATTCATTGTAGGGCTTGGGTAGGACACTGTTGCAGTAAGAGGGTGAAGCTGACTGCTCTTTCTAATTCTGACAGCGTAGAAAACAGCAGACTGATTGGTCCAGGAAAAAGAATATGTAATTGAGCATGGAGGATATAAATATGTGGATCTCTATTGCTACTTCTAATTAGTGACAAAAAGAAAATATTTTTTGTTGGTTTTCTGTCTGCTATGGCTAACTAAGCATGCAAACAAGCCCAGGGTATTCATATAGAATTCAAAGCTTCAAGCAACTTGAAAGTGGGAATCATTAACAGTAAGCAAAGGAAGAAAGTTCTCTAAAATGTGTCTTCAATTCTGCCAACATCACCTGGCTGAGCTTTAGCTAACATTGGCTATACGTCAGAAAAGATAACTAGTAATAATAATAATTGTGGGACACCTAGCTCCAAACAACATGTTTACTAGCAGAGAAATAATGATATAGGGAAATCCTCTGTCTTTATCTGAAAGGAAGATGTGGTCTGCTGCTTGCCTTAACAAAGTGTGGGAGTAAAACAGGCCACGATCACATTTAATGGAGACAGTCATTACATTCCATTGGAATGGACTTCCAATGTGTATGGACAAGAAACCAACAGATCTGAACTCAATTAAACTGAATGAATAGAACTGAAACTTCTTCTGCCAAGGAAGCATTTGGCCTAAAGTTTTTTTCTTTCTTTTGTAGTAGTAAACTTGAAATCATTGTTCATATTTCAACGTTTACTCTGTGGCTCCTGGGTACACTATTGCATGGAAAACATTTGCTGTATCAGATTTTTCAAAGGTCAATAACTCCCAGTGTATTCTGCCCTTGGGACTTGTGTGTATAGATTGTGATGCTGAAAATTTTCATTGTATTTTCTTGCTTAAAGTGCTGTAAGAGGTCTATTAGTTTATTTTCTTTATCTTCAGAATGTCATATATTCTGAAGAGAAATCATCATGCTGAATAAAGAAAACTATTTCAATACTTTATTTCAAGCCAAATTAATAAAGTTCTCTTTCCTGCTAGTACTGTTAAGAGCATTACATTTCCATATTAGTTCTAGGAATATTTCAATTATACAGGTCGCTTAGTTATGAATATGGGGTCGTGTTCAGTTGTAAACAAAATGTTTTCTTTGTTTTCAAAAGAAATAACTAAAATACTATTATCAAGGATCTCCAGTTTCTAACACTGATATGGTTAATCCTTAATCCCCTGTGGAGTTAATTAATACAAATATACATTTTGACTAAACTGGAGCACTGTGCTCAAAACACTCAACAGAGGCTCTGGGCTATATCTGCCTGTCCCAGAGTGCACAGCTTGTTAATACTCAGGTGACACAACCTGGTTTCTGAAAAGACTTAAACAAAAAAACTTTCCCTCCGCCTGTCCATCAGAGACATGCTAGACTACAACCTTGCTGTCCCGTTTACCACTCGTACTTTGAAATTGAGTGTATATGTCATTCTTCATTTCTCTATTCACTTCCTCATAATACAGGCCTTCCCACATAATGTGTCTTCTTTCCCTTAAAAGCCAGTCTTCAAGCCAGTTCCCAGATTTTTCTCTTGTCTTCTTCCACACTCCTTGAGCTGAACCTGAGTGAAAGATAGTACGGGCAGTCCTTGAAATACAACTGGAGCTCTACGTTTCTCAGGGAGAAGCAGCAAATCCAGTTGGACAAGGACATTTTTGGAACAAAACTCCTTTAGAGCTGGAATCAGAAACAGACTATTATACGTTTTATTGACTCAAAATTAAGACTTCTGTCTGCACACATCTGAAATGAAAAGGATGCAGTCAGTGCATTGTTTGGGTCATTATTTCTTTTCTTACCAAGTGCTTGAAAAACTTCTTCACTGGCTTTTTGGAACAGTGTTTCTAGTCTCTGAATTTAAAATTTTTCTGTGACTGAAAAAACATGCAGTTCCTTGAACGCTGATGGAAGTCAAATATCAGATTGGTGTATGGGTAAAGAAAATCAACTCTAATTTTAAGTAAATATTTGTGAAATTTTGTACAGTAATGATAAGGTAAATAATTAGTAAGTATGAAGTTGAAAGAATTTTACTTGTGTCAAAGAGAAAATCTAAAAAACCCCAGTGTTTCCCATAGGATTTTAGTGACAACTCAGAATTAGAACAACAATAATAATATAGGTCAAGATAGTTTATATGCTGCAATAGATATGGAAAAATAAGATGGAATACAGATAGAGATTCTTTAACTGCTCTGAGCTTTGAGGAGTTCAAGTCATGCTATCAGTGTTTTTTGAACATAATTTATTCATGTGTAACTATCTAAAGGCAGGGCAAAGTGGGACGTTGTTCAAAACTAATCACATATTAAAGGGAAAAGAAAATACAGAATATGTTTTTATTGAAAGAATTACCAATGCATGTTTGTATTATAGTCATAGAGAATTATGTTCTTTTCTTTGCATTTAATGATTGCTAAGTGAAGAAGAGAATGGAAGGTGTGGAGAGGAGGACACATAAAAATCAGTGTGTAACATTAGCAAAACAAAGCTAAATAATTTTGGCCAAGAAATACAAGTTTTTCAAAATTCATTAGGACCATTAAAAGATAAGCACAGGAGGAAAAATCAAATGATTGAAGCTATGTCTGCCTTAGCAGGCTGTGCAGTGCATAGAGAAGACCTGTAGTGAAACCCTGTAGAGAAACAGTGCTGAGGACCCAGTGTGCATTCTGTACGTGTTTTGGGGCGGGGGGGAGAGAGGGATATTTAGAATTAGCTCTAGTCTGAATGCCCATTAATGGCTGTAGGATTCTGCATGTGCTCCTGGCATGTGTCTTTCGATTTAGTTTCATCAGAAAGGCATCCAGCTCATGCACTCCAATACCTCTCTACAATGACAGAAAAAGTATAGAAAAAAATGGAACAACTGGGAGATTTGTTTCTCAGAAGAACTCCTAAACCAAAGTAAGGCATTAATATAAACAACCCACGCAATAAATAGAGAGCAGCTCCTCCCTAAAGAGAACACTGGCAGAGGTCAAACTTGGTTCATTTTATATTTAAGATGCCCAGAAGTGTCTGACTGCCTTGAATCTCTTTGGTGAAACCAGACAAGGACTTTAGAGGAGGGTTCCCACTCCCAGACTTGGAGCAAAAGAAAGCATCAGAGCTTTTTATATTCATGAATAAAGGAAAAACTTATTGAATAACCAGAATCCAGGTTGCTGAAGGAAATCAGATTTTTTTTTCTGTAAGTGCAGAAGAAACAAGTCATTAACATTAGTGTTGCTCTAAATGAAATTTCCTAAGCATAATTGAACAACTGATTCTACTTCTGGGAAAAATGAAACAAAAACAAACAATACTTAAAATATAGAAGAAAAATCAAGAAATCCTTAATCTTAATCCTTATTCACAAAATTAAAATAAAATTTTTTAAACCTAATCCAATAAATCCTAATTTAGTAACTATTTTTGTTTACAAGAGCATTGAAGCACAATGTTTAAATAGTACTGATGCTACTGGAATTTATATATAGTTTTAGCTTTTAGATATAATCTTACAAGGTTCTCTGAACAGGGAAAATTGCTTTAACACTCACTAGTTGGTATATAAACCAACAGTTGGAAGCTCTGGGATTTAAATCCCTATAACTGAATAATTCAGAAATTTGAGACTGATACCGAGATTCTGTCTTGACCCTACTCCTTACGTGTCCAATCTGATCCAATCCTTATTGGCAGAAGAATCACCATGTACTGAGGTCACTACAAGACCAGACATTATCTGTTTAGTCATTTATATAGCAGATTTCAAGTGCTATCAGAACCCAAGGGATTAATCTCACCTCATTCAAACAGCAAGAATTTAGTTATTCCAGTCTAAGGTAGTCCTCAAATGCTCCTTCTATAGTTGGCAGAGATAAAGAGGCACTTCCATGGAGTGTCTAAGATCATTAAGGTGAACTGCCTTCTGGAAGTGCTATTTTTCTCTATTTACTGTAAAGGGAGCATACAGAAACCAGCTCTGGCTTACACAACAAAATCTGAGATATAAAAACTGAGAAGAATGCTTCAGATTTTGGGTGCAGGTCTCTGTTTCCTTAATGGCTGTTAGGCTGAATTGGTACACCAGCTCCAAGTCATCCCTAAACTTCACAGAAGTTGCAATGACTGCTTTTGGGTCCATTTTCGCCTTGAACAGCTCTGCTTTCAGTATTGAAGTGCATATTCTTGGTTCTGTTTTTACCTGCTCTTCTCTTCTTTTCTTCATGTTTTTTTCTGTCTTTACTGGGGGGAATGGGAGGGTGTGGGAGAACAAAATCACATTCTAAAATTATGCTTTGTTTCTTTTAGCTATTGTTTGTATATGACTAGTTTAATCATGCACAACATTCACCCTTCATTACACTGAACGTTGTTAGTAGTAGATGCCTCTGAGCACAATAATGCCTAATTTGCATTAATCTTGCTTTGCTCAATTCTTTTATAGTGATACAAACATATGCCACAAATTACTCTCTATTTTTTAAACCACAATAAATATATGAGCTACACTCCCATATTAAACAGCACATAATCTACCAAACTCCTCTAAAGTAACTAAAAGCGTTAAAATGTTCTCATTTCTGCAAGGAAGTACAGAACCAAAATGTCTCAAAACAGGCAACAAAACAGTGTCTGCATAATGATGCAAACAGGTAATCGAGCATAAACAAGATTCCCCAAACCACAAATAAATAAATAATTATACTGCAATCCTGGGCTTTTAAATTTTTTACCTTCCCACTCCTGTATTTTCCTGCAGGTATTGTTTTTGCAGGTGCAGCCCAGACAGTTTCATTTATTTTGTTAGGGTCTCTAGAAGAAGGTTTTTAGCTAAATATAGCTGTCACATAGCTACTACTGAAAGTGGTATCCATTCTGTTTTCCATTTAAATTCTCCAATATATACTACTTCTTTGTCATTCATTCCAGTTGTTAAAGTTCTACTGTAAGTTCTCGTGGGTTTTGTTCAGAGAAGTCGGTGTTCCTCCAACTTAAGAGATGCTGATGTTGTATGACTTCTGTGCATTAGTCCAGGTGCCATAGAGTTTGTGCAGAAAAGGAGAGATCCACCTCAGTATCATTCTCTCCGAGGCAATGTAAACCCTCTTTTGAAACTCCCAAAAGGGGACTATCCAACACTGAGTTGGTTACTCAGAGCAAGCAAAAGGGGCACTCTCCAGCTTTCAGGCCCCCTAGGTTCCCTCTCTTATCCAGTAACAATGATATCCCCTTCTTCCTGTGGTTTGAATACAGTACTGAAACAGAACCGGAAAAAAAAGATCAGCACAAAGGATCTTACAGTAAGTATTATGATCATTAGGTCAAATGGCTATGTCCTGTCTTAATCTTACTCCTATTTTGATCCAGCAGATGTAGAATTTCATCTTACACAGTAGCACATCTTTAACGAAAAACAAGGCTGAGAATATCCAGGGTATCTTAGACCCTCATGGATATGTTCCTCCTTAAAGCAGATGTGGTTTAGCACAGTCTCAGGCAAAGGAGCAAGTTGCACCTGCATATTTTGCTGGGCAAATTTTCTAATCACCAAGTAAAATGGGGCTGTCACTTAATTTTTATTTCTTTCAGCAACATTTCCAAATAAGACATTGTTCCCTGTTCAGTTGCTGGATGAAAAATATAGACATGTATCTCCTGGGGAAGGATTGGAGCTGAAGGTTCCAAGCAGGATCATGTTTCTGCCTACAGCCTCATTTAAGACACCTGGCATGTGGACTAATTTAGGTTAACCCTATGTTATAGTTGTTATTAGCTCTGGAGAACTGTGCACAAGTTTAGCAGCATGACTACACTATGCAGTTATCTCTGAACTCATGCCAAACTACCTGCCTCCAGACTTGAACGTAATACAGTTGTTTTAATGCTGACACTGGAACCCCAGCTCACGAGGTATCCAACAAGCGCGGTATCTTCTTGTCACAGAGGTAACTTAGCAAGTCAAAACCTTATCTGGGATGTGTACTCAGACCCTTACATGCATCCCAAACATCCACCATCAACATCTGTATAAATGAGTTTGAATCTTTCCATACTCAATGATACCTAAATAGGAAAGCTGCAAACCACAGCAGAATTACTGCTAGAGCAATTGCTAAAAGGTGAAGGGCATTATTCTGCATACTGTCCTCTCCTCCCTGTCCTATATTGCTTCTCAAGGAGAATTTTATCCATGAAAACTGTCAGAATTCCAAACTGGAACAGCTTTCAGAGGAGATTAACCTTCTCTATGGCACAGCGATTTTCCCTCCTGAGGAAAGCCATATTATTTCAGTCTAGAGGAGGTGTCTATTACTTTAGAATTTAAGAACCCACATGTTTCTTCTCAGAGAGAGAAGCAATTACTTTAACTGCTGTGCTCAGCATGAAAATGTTTGGGGAAAAAATGCCTCTCTTAATCATATTTTGACATCTATATTTAAAATGGGGCTAAGTATATGAAAAACTAAAATCTAAGTTAAAAAATATGCACCTATAATAACTATCATGAAACTGTAAAATGCAAAGTATACATTATTAATATTTTGCTGTGTGGAAGTACATTTTAATGTAGTATTCTACTTTAAACCTTTGAGGGACTTTCCTCATTAAAAAACAATTTCAATGAAAGATATTCTCATAAACAAAACCATACTTTGGATATATATGTAAGTATGTACCTTGATTTATTATTCATTAATAGTTCTCCGTTAACAACTGAACAATTTTTGCAGTTACAAGAGGGAACTCCTCAGTGTTTTTCTACGTCTGAGAAAGAGGATTCACCCTGTAATCTTAATATACTACTGTGAATAAAATATTTGATTACCACAAGACACTTTCTATTATCAGGTAATATATTTTAATTTTTGTGTCTTATGTTTCTTCTGCCAGTTAAAGTACATGCAAACACTGAAGCAAAATTGCACTTGAATTTCTTCTACATCCTCCCATCTCCCTTATAGAAAGGAAAGGATAACAAAATTGTATAGCTGCAAAAGCCTGCTCAAGGCATTTGCCTTTGATGTGGACCATAGAGGTACAAAACGGCTGGGGTAGAGCAGGTGTACTGGGGCGAGGCTCATACCCACCTGTGTGCCTTCCCGGTCCCTCCTGCTGCTAAAAGAGTCTCGCTGCGTCTTCAGGGGCTGGTGCAGCACCAGACAAGCACGACCTCCCCAGGCAGAGGGGACCGTCTACTTTAAATCATCAGCCACCGTGCACGGCTACAGCACCACGGAGAGGAATGCCTGTGGGAGAGATGTTTAATATATCAAAATATATTTTAATGCTCAGTCAGCTATCAGTGTGAGGCCTTCCTAAGCATCCTAGAAATCTACTGCTCAGTCAGTTCATTTACCTTTCTTTTGCTCTTCCTTCTCGCTCTCTTATCCCCTCATTTCCATGGAGGAAATTGATAGACACTAGGAGATACAGAACGGTCCGGGGCCATGTGGCCAAAGTAATTTTTGGTGGCAGGACTGTAGCGTGTATCGCCCCTCTTCCCTGGTTCCCTGCCAGCCTCATCCCAGTGGAGTTTCCCTTTCAGACAGCTCCCACTATGGATGGTTTCCACAGTCACGACTGCTGCAAAAACACTGGATAACCTCAATCTGTATTATCTTTTGAGAGGGATCGCTTACTTAAAGAGGATGGAAAAGGGGACGGGGGATTGTTAATGACTTGAATATTTAGTTCTGCATTATAGCTTGCTGGAGCCTGTGAGTGAATTCGTGTAATTCAGTCTCTAAATGATTAACTCAGGAATTTTCATGAGCAGTAGATTCACTGTGAAAATTAGGCCAAAAAGTAAAAAATACATTGTAATCATCATCAAGTAGGAAAAAACAATTGTTCATAATACAAAATTTATGGCCAAATAAACATTATAAAAAGGAGCATTGAAAAACACATTAATTTGAGGGCAATTTCCCCCTTCCCTGTTCTATTCAAAGAGAGTAACAGGAAGATTAAATCAGTAGGAGAGATATAAATGTCATACTTGCAATTTATTTTGGTACTATTGAAAGAAGACATCTGAAAACAAACAATCTACAGAGACAAGCAAAGGCTTGATCTGTATCAGTGATGAGGAAACGGGCCAACCATCTACAGAAGAATTTGCAAAGCACGGTTGCCAGAGAACCCAGTACAAATAGCTTTACTGGGGTTTCTAAGAACTCTTTGAAGCTCTGTTCTACCATCCCTAAATTGTTTCCTTAGTGCTAAAGCAAAGCTTGTATGACAACAAGGTAATTCAACTGCAAACTATGCAGTGTGTTGCTATATCTTTCTGTGTCTTATTTGGTATCAGCTGGGAAGTGACAGTGTGTGACCTGTGGATAAAAACAGCAAGTTACAGTTTTTTAAAAAATGTGAGAATAGTGTAGATCCCCGAACCTTGAGGTGATTTAAAACACAGAGTAAACCTCCTTTCCTCCTTAATAACTGACGGCATATTAGTGACTTGAATTAAAAATCACCTTCTGTGACCCAGATCTTCCATAGATATTTAATCTAATAGAAATAGGTTTGTTGTCATGTTTGTAACTAATATCACAAGTTACAGTTCTACAAAGACAAGCTGGTTCTGTGTTTTGCACAACATAAATGACAGCACATTTTGATGATATATTGCTGCATTTGATTGGAAATGCTCCATACAGGGGCTGAAGCTGCTAGCCACTCTGAATACCACTTAAAGTGATTCTGTTGAATTATATATACCCCACTACTGAAATTAGATGTAGAAAGATCTAAAGATCTGTATGGTTGGACTAGATGATCCTAGAGGTCTTTTCCAACCTTAATGATTCTATGATTCTAAGATGTGATTATTGGGACTTTGAAGTCTCTCCCTATATTAAGCAGAACACATAAGACTTCAGTTTTGTTCTTAAAATACTTTGACTTCAGTTTTCTTCTTAAAGTATTTTGTTCTCAAAGTATTTGTTCTCAAAGTATTTGTTCTCAAAGTATTTTGTTCAAATACTTTGACTTCAGTTTTGTTCTTAAAATACCCATCTGCGTTTAGGAACAACGGTAAAGATTTTGTAAGCAAATATTATGAAAGGAGAGACTTCTTACTTGGCAAGTAAGTCCACATTTATTAGGTTTCAGTCTTGTCTCCTAATCTTGCCTCTGCCTCTACCGTTATTTCTGTCTTGGGCAACTCATCTGATCTTTGTGTCTATACAACAGCAGTCTAATCATCTGCTGCAAAGAGAATTGTTGGGCATCTTTATTTAACATCACCACACTGCTCTGAAAATACAGTGAGCTATAAAAATGCTAAATCGTTTATTATCATTGTGTTCTCACCAGTGGCTAAGCTCCCATAAACAGTGATCATAGATGTTAAATGAGTCAGAGAGGTGCCATCAGTATTGTCTCTTATGAATCCAGGTTGCCAGTTTAGTTGTATTTTTATTTTGACCTGTTTCTTGGCCATAGATTTAAAATAGCAAGGCTCAATCTGTCCATCAAACACAACACTTTTATTCAAGGATTTATTCTAAGAAAAAGAAAAATAAAGAAACTGTATTTTTTTTTAATTTAATCGTAATAAAGAAACTGAATTATAGTATTTAATGAAGATAAATCTGCATTTTCACATGGCTAAGAAAAAGCTGAACTTCAGACAGCACTTCATCTTCCTTCACTATGTTTTGCTTTCCTGTATAAAAAAGGAAAGAAGGTGTCATATTGACAGAGCTAAAGTAGTCTATTCAGAGAAATTCAGGCTATAGAATGGTAGCTTAGGAAAAATGATTGTCAGCTACAATATTAATGAAACAAATCCAGAATTTGAAATCCCTCTCTCTGGCAGTCACTTTATTAAAAATTCAGCTGTTGGCTGAGTTCAGAAGTGATCTTGATCCTCCCAGGGCTCTTACCCTGCAGGTTAACAAGGCTGCAAGCATTAAGACCTGGTTCAGCAAAGCACTTCACCAGTCTGCAGGGGAGTGGAGGTGATAGATCACATATGGTTCAAACATCCCCTAACCCCACTTGCTCAGAGTATATTGATAATAACATCAGTCTTACAAATCAGACATGGAGAAAAACTATTGAATCATGCCGCCTGTCTCCCTGGCAATTTGTGACTTATCACATTCGGATATTCATAGCACGCTATTCATTTTCAGTTTGCGTGCTTCAAGAGATGGACAGGTTCAACTGAATCCCATTTAACACAGTCACCTATTGAATTGCAAGGAATTTTTGGGTCTTTTTCCTTCACATATTTAACCTAGCTTGGCTTTTATCATTTTTTTATACGGCCCCTATAAATCTACACGATGAAGCAATCCAAATTGGTCTTTCTAAATATTTTTAAATACTTAGAAGGTAGCCATAATAAATATAACTCATTCTTCAAACATCACAAGAAATGGATAATGAATCTGACATAAAGTAAAACATGCCCCTCTGGCAATATATAGCATGTAAAATATAATTGTATATAAAAATAATTGCATGTGTAATATAAATCACATTAATCACCTTTATTAGTACTTTCTGCACATAGCCAAAGGAAACTGTAGCAAAGCAAGAGGGTTTTCTAACAATATTTTTATAGATTTCCTGTCTGGATATAAAAATTTTAAATCAAAATAATGTTATCTAAAATGTGCTTTTTATTGTACTTATACTTACTTATACATTATCTTAAATACTCTAGAATTTTATATATATATGTTTTCATATATTTATAGCATCCTCTAATGCAAAGTGACTATATAAATGTGTAAAAAGAGTATGAATACATTCTATAACTCAAGAAAAATTACCATATAAGCATAATTACACCTTCAGTCACTTTAAAATGTTTGTATCTTTTCTTTGAGCACTCTCCTGTCTGCCTGTTAATATCGTCTTTGTAATGCTTTGCTCAGAATCATATGTAATTTTCTAAAGACAGTCAGACTTCGATCATACACCGAAGTGCTTTTATCTTCCTGCCACGAGACCTGATGCTTTTTTGCATGCATGCCTCAAAAATGAGTTGATTTCTTCATACCACATGGGTATGGAAAATGTGTGTAAATGGCTCTCTTATTACACTTACAGTCATTTTCAGAATCACTGCTGTCCAATTTGCTGTTTCCTTTGAATGCCTATGATACTGTTTTCTCTCTTTTCACCTTACTTCTTTTTTTTTAAATGTATGTTTTACTCCTGTTCATTTTTATAACTGTTCCCTTTTTTATTATATTACTTCTGAGGGGCTTCAGTCAAGATCAGTGACCTGCTGTGTCAGGCATTGTGCAAGCATACAGGTATTTTCTGATCCCAGTTCTAAGATAATTAAGTCTCCCTGTATTACTTCCCTGTCCTCCAAGCATCTCTTTAGTATTATCTGTGAATGTAATTAATGCTATTTACTTCTCTCCTGGGTTAGTGAAGATATTAAGCCCTGACTTAATACAGATCCCTGCAGCACTGTGCTACACACCTCTTCCCACCTGGATATATTGCTGACATTATCCTTTGTTTATGCTCTTTCATCCTCTTTCAATCTTTCAATGAGACAGTGTTTATATCGAAGTCAATTTTAATTAATGTTGACAAAGATTTTAATATGTATTGCAAACCAAATATATTGCAGCTATTGTTTTTCATATCCCCGTTTTTCTTTGTAGTTCTAGTTAAAAAATAAATCGAATTTAACTCTACCCCTTTGTTCTTTCTGCATCTATTCTGCCTCTTGCTGCTAGGTGCATTAGCCTGTAGATATTCATGGTCTTTTCTCTTGCTATGAGCTTTACTGTTTGAGGGAGAACAAGGACAAAGCAAAGCAAGGCAGCGAGCAGGATGGCCCCAATCCAGCAAAGCGATGAAACACATGACCATCTTTAAACGCAGACATAATCTCACTGGAGTCAATAGAAATACTTGCATGCTTGAAAGTAGTATCTACCGGCTCAAGGCTTCTGTGCTGAATATATAAAAGGATCGTGTGCTAGTCATCTCATATTTCCTTTTGTATTTAAAAATAGTTTCACACTAACCTTTCAAAGCCCCCTTCATTTTTTCTGATATCTGAAGCAGTGATACAATATATTTTTGAGGTAACATGCGTCACCAGAGTAAGATTTAAAATATTCAGATTTTCTGAATTATATACTTTCATATTTCCCCCATTATTCCCTAACCTGCTCCTCATTAGAACAGGAAATATTTCAACATGATATTTATATCACTTATTTATAAAGTTAGCTTATTAGTATTATTTATTTAATCACTAAAAAAGAATTCAGTATCTCAGTCACTTTTGAAACATCATTAATTTCACCCCTCCTCAGGACATACTTGATTTCTTCAGTAGAAAATGCAATTTTGCTTTGCACCCGGCAGCATAATGGTTCTTGTTGACAAATGTTAATTATTTGTGTGGGTTTTCTGTTCCCGACATTTTTGGCTCTGAACTTATAATCAAAGCAAAAAGTAGGGGAGAGGAGAGGGGAGGGAACATTTCCCCAAATAGTGGAACAGCTTTATTTGTGAATGTCATGGGAAGCTAGAAGCAGAAAAGCAAGCGAGTAAGTAAATGCATTAGCCCGAGGGAAAGGATTTCTAAGGATGTGCTCTTACATCCAGCTGGGACTGGTCTCTTCTTTAGCTCAATGGATGAAAAAAAAAAAAAAAAAAGGAAAACAACCCCATGGCCCCACACCCCCAGAAGATACAATGGGATTTTAGCACTCAGAGGGAATCTCTCCCCACCACAATTGAAACACAGCTTAACTAGCCTTAAATCAGACTATGTAATCAACTGAAATCCAATGAAAAATAGCTTCTGTTATGCCTTAGAAGCAGAGTGTGGATGAGGAGATTAGCTGGGGTGAGATTAATCACTTTAGAAAAGAGAACTTTAACTACTTTTTAATAACACACAGTTCAATGTGGTTGAGAATATGGAAGCTCAGATAAAGCCTTTTAAAAAGTAAGAGCCATCAAAGCAGTTTGGAAATGTTTAGCTGCTCAGATACAGTAGTGGGCAGAACTCATTTTCATCTGTGCTTGTCTGAGGTGATTCCTTATTATCATTCTATAAGTTTCACGCTAGGCAGAAAGAGAAAGACTCAATAGTTTTTTTTGTCATTAATGGTTGTCATTTTGATTAAAAAAAGAAAAAAGAAGAAACACTATAGTTTAATGGGTAAATGCAAATGACCTCAACATTGCAGTTTTGTACTTCAAAGAGGAGTAAATTTGTTTTGAAGTTTACTTGGTAGAAGAATTGCTGTCAGAGATAAGCAAAAAGTTTTGAACTCCCAAGGGCTCTGATAATGCTTCAGAAAGGAGAAAATTCAAGAATTACCACACTTGTGATCAAACATAATAAAAATTAAGGCTAATAAATAGCTTTTCTAATGTCAGTCTAAAAGGTGAGCCAAAGGAGGCTTGTGGAACATAACATTATCATTTTGGAATTCACAAGGCTTGTTATGTTTGATTTTTTTTCATCTTTTTTTTTTTTGAATGAATATTACTTCCACCCCTAAATTAAAAATATTCTTCTTGCACAATAACCCATCCAGATTTAGCTTTTACAATCAACTCCTATATGTGGGCGAAATTAACAGTTATGGTAGAAAGCTTTCTTCCCCACAGTTCCCTTGATAGGCAGAAGCAGGGTAGTAACTCGCAAAAGATAATTTAAATAACAATTGAACCATTCTAAAGGAATGACATTTCATATAGACTGTTTGATTATCATATTCCATGCTCCTAGGAGCTATAGGACAAAAAGAGAACATAAGATTACCCTTCTTTATGCTATAAAAAAATTTCCCCTAAATATCTCTGATTAAAGACATATAAAAGGTATGATTTTACTTTTGAACTATCCAGACGTCTCTTCAGTATTAAACACAGATACATGTACATTTTTAAACATTGCTTTGCCATTGATGTTTTTTCAACGTCATATTGTAATTGGGAGATAGTGGTGTCTGAGTAAATGTATGCTGATTTGTGTCTCTTGTGAATCTCTCTTGGTAGCAAAGTTGTAGATGTTTATATCCTCCTCCCTCATTGATACATACTGTCCTGCAAAACTTCCAGACAAGGCAGACTTGTCGGTGCTCACTAGTAGCTCAGCAGTCGATGCCCGTTCAAAGGGATATACTTTGTCTGACTTTGCTTTTTAACATCAGACATATATAACAAGACACAGCTCATTGTATGTTTGCTTCAGAAAGAGCGCCATGCTGTCAAGATGACAAAATCAACTACAAGACAAGCCAGGACACTGTAAAAATTATTTACCCTCTACTGCACATAATGCAAGGAATACAAGTTTTGACAAGGCATTTAAATACTCACAACTAACCATTTTCTGAAATCATCCAAATCAAACAGATTTCATTCTAAGGTCCAAGCTGAACAGGAAAAACTAGGACAGAGCCTAGCTGCCTCTGCAGTCTTTTTTACACTGTCAGAGACATGCAAAGGAACAGCTGTGAGACCAAACAGGCAGCCCATTGCTGACCTCTGCCTCAGCCTTCATCGGTGGAGCACAGCAAGGAGGGAGCCTGGCTGTAGCATCAGAGAAACACGCAAAGCAGGTCCAGAACATCTCAAACTGCTGCTGAAGTTCTCACCAACATCTGAATGCTCTCATCACTTGCATCCTACATAAACATTTTTTGAGACTTTTGAGTGTGGTACATGCTCTTTATCTACCCTCTGCAACCAAAGTGGACAGCTCATCAGCATTGAATGTCACCTCAAAGAGAATATATAGAAATATAAATTAAATACTAAGCCAGGTAGACAACTGCATTTTATTCTCAGTTTTCTGTCACACATACATTCTGCTTGTGAACTCAAACAAGTCATACGGTTTTCTAGCGTGTCATTTTTATCTATTAGAATTATTCAACACAATCAATTGTTTTGGGACACAGATTCACATTGCTTCACTTGAGGCATTCAGGGTACCTATGTTAGATGCTGTAGGTTCCACCGATAGCTGATGGAGATAACCCTATAGAGCTGATGGAGAGGCATTTCATTCTCATAATTCAGACCTCAGATTGGCTGAACCACATTTTGGAAGACTTCTCTTTTTCTGTCTCCCCATTAACTACAGAAGAAGCCTTGAGGTTAATTATCCAACTTTGGCAACTGAACTAGATATCTAAAATTGGAACAGATGAATCTAGACCACAGTGTCTGCACATGGACTACTTATTCTAAGTTGAAGGGCTTTTAGGTAGATATATCAATACTTTCAAGGTGACTAATGTGATGTGAGGTGATGAATGTGTTAGGAAGTAAATAAAGGCTTATTTCCTTTTGCCCTTCAGAATATGTTTTGAGCTCAAGCTACTGGTCTTTTTTTTAATATATATATATAATCTACCTTGCAGTCTTTTTTTTCAGTTAACTACCGTTTTATATTGATTCTGCAGTGCATACACAGTCGTTCAAGTAGACCTTTGGTATTGTTATCACGCTTCAAGAGCTCAGAGGGGAAAGAGGTGGCTTTCTACTCCTTCTGAGTAAATTTGTAGCATTATTAGTGAACTGAAGAAATATGTACATCAAGATCCACACCTAAGTAAGTAAAGAAGAGGAGATATTAACTGAAGCCTCACGTATAGACATGCTTTAATAGGTTGTTGAGTCTTACACAGAGATAAGAACATGTCCTGAATCTCTGTATGTACGACCTGAATACCGTTCAAGTTAATGGGAGTCTTGCCTTCAGTTTCACTGGAAATGGCATCAGATCCCATGCTGATTAGCTGAAAGGATACTTCCAGTTTTGGGTGAGGAAATGTCCTGGTTTCAGCTTGGATAGAGTTGATTTCCTTCCTAGTGGCTGGTGTAGTGCTGTGTTTTGGGTTTTAGTACGAGAATAATATTGATAACATGCTCATGTTTTGGCTGTTGCTAAGCGGTATTTACACTGGTCAAGAACTTTTTTTTCAGCTCCCCATGCTCTGCCAGGTGCCCAAGAAGCTGGGAGGGGACACAGCCAGGACTGTTGATCCAAACTGACCAAAGGGCTATTCCATACCATGTGACGCCATGCTCAGTATATAAAGCTGGGGAAGAAGAAGGAAGGGGGGACGTTCGGAGTGATGGCGTTTGTCTTCCCAAGTAACCGTTAGGCGTGATGGAGCCCTGCTTTCCTGGAGATGGCTGAACACTGCCTGCCCATGGGAAGGAGTGAATTAATTCCTTGCTTCTCTTTGCTCGCGCACGCAGCTTTTGCGTTCCCTATTAAACTGTCCTTATCTCAACCCACGAGTGATCTCACTTTTACTCTTCCGATTCTCTTCCCCATCCCACCGCGGGGGGAGTGAGTGAGCGGCTGCGTGGTGCTTAGATGCCGTCTGGGGCTAAACCACGACAGGAAAGAAAGCAAAAGTTGATCATCTGGATATTATCCAGACTGAAGGTGTCCCTAAGTCTATGAAGGTTCATACATGACTGATGGTTAATGTTCTCAAATATTGTTTAAATTCACATCTGTAGAGTAGCTTCCATGTGGAAAATTAAAACTTTGCACTGACCCATTTCCATGGGGGTTTTTGTTTGTTTGTAAAATGCTCAGCTGTAACTCCTCAGGCATGCAGTTAGGGCACTCCAGCCTTCCAGGTGGTCTTCTCTCCTAGGATTAATTGAAACTATGATGCTTAGCATTCAAAATTGGGTACATGCAATGCTGACTTCAGTCTTCAATAAAATAATGAACTTGGCAATAGCACATGGAAAAGTAATCACTGGAGTATGAGTAACTGTTCTTTTATGAAGTGCTCACAAAGCAGTCTAAGAATCTAGGCCTCCTATTTTATTAGACAAAAAATTCCAAACACTTTTCTCTTTTTGTAATGTCAGGTTGATTAGGGTTGATTTCCTTGGAAGTTACTGTTGTTTCATCAGCAAAGAGGACTCAGTAAACATCAGTTATTTTAAAACAAATTATGAATGAAACTAATCACAGAAAAAAAGTACTTTCTCAGTAAAGAAAAACTGTTATTCATGTATACATCGCCCTGTGCCCTTCAGATCACCTTATAAATATCACAGTCGAAAAAGACTCTGGAGTTAATGGTGTTTTGGTTTGTTTCCTTGAGAGGCTGGGGCAAGGCTAGCCATGTATGTGATATTAGTCTCCTTTTACTAGACCATTTGGAGAGATCTTGGTGAAAGGTATCCACAGCTATGTAATTTATACATTTATTTATCAATCATTTATTTGCTGACATTTGAAACCTTGTATCACTTTTTACCGTGAGGGCACAGACAGCTCCAGGTCTCAGCTCAGGTAATTACCCTCCACCTTAGGCATATTTCTCCTTCAGCATTTGCTAGAGTGAGATTCTTTTATTTTCTTTGTCCTGTTCTTTTATAACTTGCTGCGCACAGTGGAACTGCTCCTATGTCTCATTTTACACCTTACCGAGCTGTAGTAGGAAAGTCACTGCCAGACCATCTCCTTTTGTCAAGTGGTTCTTAGGCCATTTCTTGTTTATATCAAGTCAGCACTTACACACAGGTCATTTTGCCACAGCTAACAGCACTTAGTATTTCTCCACAGGATACTGCAGAGTCTAAACACTTTCTGGGTTTATCACAGGGATTTCAAAATTGCCTGTATAAACTATACCTATTCAGTAGAAATACTTGTTTCTCTGCAGTCTAGAAATGAAAGTTTGAGATTAGTCAATGCTAGTAGAGATATAAACCTGGTTTCTGTTGCTCCCTTCCTGAATTTTTGTAGACAGAGGATCAATAGCACAAATACACTCCAGCTGAGAAAACTCTTTAAAAATGTGTCCAAAGATAGTACATTCTAAACTGAGCTGTCCATTAGGCACCCAAGTGAGATGACAATTCACTGTCACAAGCTGTTAATTGAATGTAGAAACAGCAACATCCTCTTTCCAGAAAACATCTTCCCCCATCTGTTTTTTTTGCATCAACATTTTCATGTGAACATCCCTGTAATTCTTTTTTATCCTACATTAGCCACATTATCAATATTTCCATTGCATTTTCATAAGATGCTGAGAATGAATTAAATATTTTACATTCACTGAAAAGTCCCTCATTGTTTTCTACAAAGCATCTGTGAATTCACTAGTAAAGGCATTTCTGCTAGAGATGCTGACAGTCCCTACTGATACTTTGTGACTGCATTTATGTCAGTGAATTGAATGTGCTTAGGTTTGTTTTCTGAGACACAGTCTAATTGACATGGCATATTGGCAAGGGTTTCCGCAACCTCCTAACTCTTTGATCATGTCCAGGGACTCCTTGAGAAAGTGGTAGCTTAGGCCAAAAACCATTCTAGTGACCATTTTAACTCTTTAGTGATGTACATAAACTTTTAGCACCTGGGAACATTCATCGCCGCTGCCTAACTTACTAGTTTAGACCCAGTAAGTTCTCTAGGTTTTTGCTCATTAGGTTTTCCAGACGCCTGGAAAATCTTAGCACAACCAAAGGTATATTGCAAAAAAAATGTGGTATTTAATATGTATCACTTGCCAGGATTCTTAAGATAAGGAGTTTGCATGATTTCAGGTGATAAACTTACAGAAGACAAATCCGCAGAGGATTATCAAATACACAGAAGCCACACGCAGTTTATAGTAGTAGTCCCTGAGCTGAATGTAGTTTAAGAACATTAAGAGGTGGTATTATGGCACTTTTCCTGCTCTTATATTCTTCACTTTTCACCTACTTAGAACAAGTAAAATAAATATTGGGCTGTGTGCAGTTATGGTCTGAGTAAGTACAGATATTCCTGTATTACCTACCTTCCTTTTCACCATTCTGTTTGAAAAGTAATATGTATAACATGGCAAGTATGACATGGATCCCATTCCTTCATCAGGCTATTGATTTCACCCAGGCTGTTGACATTTTGTTTATAATTCACCCCTTTCCTTATATCAAGAAGGGAGTTGGATGAACATTTATTTTTTCTGCTAGATAGTTAAACTAATAACAGAACTATACAATATTTCTATGGAAATGGAGGGGACAAGTATATGAATACTTGCTTTGATATAATTAACAAGTGTCTGCCAAAGGGGGACTTGCATAATTACCTATCAATTCTGTCACTCAAATCCATGTCAGAGAAAAGGGATCTAAATGTTTCTAGTGAAGTTGTATCACCTCATACAATGTACCTACATATTTTACTATTTATAAACATACATATATATATGTGTGTGTATATATATAGATATCTAT
Source organism: Mycteria americana (assembly GCF_035582795.1). Lineage (NCBI taxonomy): Eukaryota > Metazoa > Chordata > Aves > Ciconiiformes > Ciconiidae > Mycteria > Mycteria americana. Next base: position 44,473,321 of record NC_134367.1, read on the forward strand.
ATTATATGTGTTATTAAAGCATATCATATAATTCTGGATCTAGATCAGTCTCAGCCTGCCTAGGTATCTCTCAGGACAAATCATCAGACTGTAGTCATTTTCTCTTTCTTATTAAAAAAAAAAGTTTAAAAAAACTGAGCAGAAAGGAGGGAGGATAGCTTCCTCCAAAATACTCTACAGTCCAATAGTTATGATGCTCTTGGTGGTGGTAGGTATAAATTCCTCCTCTAAAATGAGCAGAGAATGGAAAGGGGAGATAAACCAGAGTTTTCTGTAGGTAAATGGGATATTAGATATAAACCCAGTACTGATTCTTCACTGTATTTTCAGGAATGGACTGTCCTAGGTTAAGTGTCCTTTTCTGAATTAAGATCAAGTTTTGTGAATTTCACGCTTATCCCTTTCATTCTACCCTGGACTTAGGGGACTAAGGCAGGACTTCAGAGTCTTCTTGATGCACCAACTACCTCAGGTTCCTCAACTTTGTAGCCCGGATTGTGGCAATATGTATATTACCTTTGGCAATTTAGCATTAAAAAATACTCTGTTGTACCTTTGTACCTTTTCTATTGACTCTACACTACAAAATTTAGTTGAAAGCACAATTCAATTAAAAAAAGATATTGCTCCTGTAAAGTAATGAATATCTGCATGAATCTTTAAAAAACAATTTTAAATATCTTCAGTATCATTAACATTTGTGTGTGAATTGTGTCATAATATACGAAAGGTCACATCTTTGGAGGAATTTTAAATGCTCTGCATAACGTTACATACTTATATTTCTTCATAGCAAAATGAAACCTATTCCTGCAAAGTTTACAATCAGCCAGTTAGCCTTTTGGATTTGCTGTTGAAAAGTCAAATGAGCAATCTGCTTATTGCAGTCAATCAACCTCTATGCAACGTGCAAACTTAAAAATAATTTAGTAATTTTCCTGTCCTACAGCCACATGGTTGTATACCCCTTTTTTTTTTTTTCTTCAGGTAGAATGTACCAATCTGCCTCAGAGTGCTATTTAGTGCTAAAAGCAATAGACTAATGGCTTTGCAGAAAATAATTTTTTCTTTACTTCATTAAAGGTGTAACATGAAAAATATGACTTTCTCCACTTTGACTCCCCCACCATCCTCAAACCCTAACGTGTTAGAACTATCAAAAGGGTAATGAAACAGTCTGAATGTCTGAATGCCTCGCTAAAAAAGAAACATTGCCTGCATTATAGCCTGAGAAAGGAAGAAAATATATTTATTTGTAAACAAAACCAAAATCTGAATCTAGTTTAGACTTTCATGATTAACATCTAAATTTTGACATTTACAGAGATATAAAACAAACATTGCTAACTGTACTAAAAGCCCTTCTAATCTGTTCATCATTTACAGTTTAGATTTAATTTACCATTTTTACAATAATTTAATAACGTTTTCAGTAATTCTTGCTTTTGACACTGAAACAGCATGGGGTTGATTTACTGTGTTTTCAGACTTGTGCTTTTATGTAAACACATTAGTATTTTCACAGCATGTTTGGAACAAATGAAGCAAATTCTGCTCCTTACACCTATACAAAATCTATTGACTTTGTGGAGCAACAGAGACAAAATTTAACTGAATTGCTGGAGTAAGTCAAGAGGAGTCAGGATAAAAGATTAAACATTTTTGCCTATTCTGGAAGGCGAAAGAGACCAATTTCACATAGCACTGAAGAAAATGGAATAAACCAGCAGTCAAGACAGGTTCTGTGTCTGACAGCTTTTATCTGTTATACCTTTTATTATGGCTGGGTTCACCAGCTTTCATAGTTACAGAAAATAGATTCATATGTATAGATAACACAATACAATATAAATGTGTTGTACATAACATCTTTGAAACAAACTGATCCCTAAACTTTGTCACAGAGATAAGTAAAATAATTACAAAAGCAAATAATAAAAAACAGAGGGAGGAGAAGGAAAGTAAACGTGATAGGTAAGGGAGAGGATGTTTTTTCAGGGGAGACTTGAGATTATAGCATCCCTATGAATTATAGCTTACATCAGTAACAAACACTCCTGCTGTTGCTAGAGGATTTTATTCATCTGCGTAGCTTGACTCCTTTATGGCATTGCAAAAGGCAATAGAAACATCTTATAGCTCTATTTCACCTTTTTTAGCAAACAGGATGTTTAAGCCCTGAAAAGCAAAGGTATTAGGATGCGTTTAGTGAGAAGCGACATGTTGGATCTAATTCTATGTTTTGTTAACTGTGAAATGCCATTGAAGTCAATGTTACACAGATGTAACTGGCAGGAGATTTTGCCTTTTACTTCTAAAAATCTGCTAAGAGTGTCAGAGAGCAGAAACTGATCTGAAATCTGTTTAACTCCTCTCATCTTCTGTTCTTTTAGCTTTCCTCAAAATGTGTCAAAAAATGTTTTTTTCTGGGCCTTATCCAGCTTCCACTGAAATCTGTGAAGAACTCCTTTTTCTACCAGTGGTCTATGAGCTGTAACAGAGTCTTGTGCAAGGATAAGCTGACCAACAGAAATTCTTGCTTATATGTATTTTTTTGCTAAATCATAAGACCTTATGCTTTAGGGTGCCAGTCCAGTAAATCTTATCCATTTCAATTGGATCAGCAGGACAATACTTACAGACATGGAAGGATTCATTTTCAGTAATCTCCTTTCTCTAATTGTAAGTTCCCTGCTACTGCACTGTAGGTTCTAAATAACAAAATAATTGGCACACGAAATAAGACTGAAATTATGCATATAAGTTCAAATTCAGACAAAAATCCTGTCTCCAAAGAAAATTTAAGCATGCATTTGACCCAATAGAATTCAAGAACATATTTAAACATCTTCTTTTAAGACTGGACACAGGAGTTTTCCTGCATCATCATGAAGTTGCTGCATTTGAGTCTACCGACAGGTTAAATGGGCTACCTAAAGGCAATATCTCAGTTCTAATTAAGCCAATTTTTCACCATCTGTAAAGAAATACGTGGCCATTTACAGGCAAATGTGTGATCTGTGTGTACAATTACTGAAATTATACATACACATTGAGTTAAAATGAAACACTTCAATTTGTACATATATGACTTTGGGAAAATCAGACCGACATGCATTAGAGTATGATATAAATTATACAAAGTGTGGCTGAACCCACACCAAGTGAGGAATTTTAATTTGGGGATTTCCCCAGTTGTGTACTTAATGTTATGCTAATGTTTTTTCCATTAATAGCTAAAAAGATCCATTGCTTCTCTTTTCAATGGGCTTGTTGCTAATGAAAAAGATCTTTTGTTCCATAGCAAAACTGTACAGCTCAGGCAGAATGATAGCATGCTGGCTCTTTACACTTTGGATGCTAAAAAGCCTCAGGCAAAATATTTTGCTGAAAAAAGGCAAGCCTGGCTCCATTCATTTCACAAGTACTGCCCTCTTACGCTAGCTGTGACTTTGTCTCTTTATTTAATGATTCACTGCACCCTGATATTTGCATAACAGCATATATCTATGTGGAGCTAAATGTTAGCCTTCTTTCTAAAGGGATCATTTTTGAACAGTAAGAATATATTCTCTTGTCCTGGGGCATCCTTCTGGCAGCAATAGCCGAGGTGATATAAATAAATCACGACACTATTCCAAAAAGAAATCAACAGAAACAAATTCGTATGTCTCCCTCTTTTTGAAAGGTGACTTTGAGCCAGAAAATTCTATGTTGTTTTGAACGAGGCCTCTGTTTATCCACTGAGCCAAGAAGGGTGGGAAACTATTCAGGAACTACTATTGATTTTAAGCATCATTTAGACCAAAGAACAGATTTCAAGTGACCTTCCACTGTGATAACAATACCTGTAAGCTTAAAAAACAGCTTTGACTAAAGGAAGTCAAAGTCTCAGGTATGAAATACGGTAAATAACAATTTAAGTTTTGTTTAAACCAGTAACTAGCAATAACATACCAGTTGATATATCAAAAAGACCTCTACTGAATCAGCAATTTTGATCTTATTCTGATGTTCTGCTAGATTTTGAGTAATTACAAGCAGCCAATACAATCATTCAAAATCTTGGCTTTGGTTTGGTTTCAAACAATTGTTACACTCTGTTTAGTATTTTCCCTTTTCTTTCATTTAAGACTTTCTTTACAATACAAATGAAGTTTATAGTGTATTTTAGTTTATTGTCAATATACAAAATATAAAACCCCAAAGGCTATACAGTTACCTTCAGGAACTTGAGTCCTGACAATAAAAAGCTGTCATAGCAAAGCTACAGTCTTATTCTGCATAAATATCAGCCCATAAAAATGGTCTTTAATCACTAACACACCTGCATTTATTCCTAAATACTTTATGAAGGCAATTTTCTCCTCAGTTCACATGGGCTCTGTGAACATTCCTTTTCACAGTAGGTGATGACTTACCATCCATAAGGCTCCTAAATGCTGCTAGGGAATCTTGTTGGAGAAGTACAGAAATACAGCTTTGTTTCGGTATAAATATCAGCTGGGCAAATAAGTTAGGAGATTTATGAAAATTCATTTTACTTCAGCTCTGCGACAGGACGACAGCATAGCTCAGCAAAAAGTATAGCAACACGTAACAGTCATTGTATGGCTGAAAGTTTTCCCTAAAAAAGGTTAGAGTCTAGGTTTGGGCCCAGGATTACCCATTTTACACTGAAGAGTTATTGGTTACCATGTCTTGGTAGAGAGAATAAATCCCTGCCTCCCGCATCACCTCATGTTCACCTTAAACTTGCAAACCCACATTCTTCTTCGAGTTGACCTTGATATCATTTACATATTTTATTAAATAAATTGAGCATCTTATTACTAGGTGAATACTCACTAATCTCTTACTTATGAGGTAAAGGGGAATAGAAAGCTTCTTCTCTAGTTGTGACTTGAAAGAAAAGAGTGACCTCTGCTGAAGCATGTCACAGACCTCACATGGCAGGTGACAGCTCCATGCTATGACTCAAAATTGCTGAAGCTGAGAAGCTGGCATTTTCAGGATGAATTGGAGGGAAGAATTGAAAAGATGTATCCCTTCCTTTAGCTTTTTGTAGTGTGTAGTTTGGGTATCATCCTCATGCAGCAAATTGTCTGCTGCAAATTTCTTTCCAAATCCCTCAAATCCCTTCAAACTCTGTGCAAGGAGCATTGGGCCGGATTCCCGCTTGTGGATTCCCCTGTGTAAGGAAGGTGGCTGCTGAGCTCTGTAATTTCTGGACGATTTTGCAAAGCTAGCTTCCTGCCTGCTGGCTGTGTATGTATTTACAAACATACATAGGATTTTTTTCAATTATTTATAGTTAAAATTGGTTCTGGTAAAATAAAAGCATACATTTAGAGACAAAAAAATGCTATTTATTGTTGTTTATTTCATCAGGGGCTAAAGCAAACTTCAGAGAATTGTACATTAATACTTGTAAGGAGGGAGATGGGAGAGATTCTGAACATTTATTTTTGTTTTTAGAAGTTGTTAACAATTTTTTTTCAGTCTCCATGACAACAGTGGGGCTCTGCTCCTGTCACATGTTCTTAGTATATCACCCCTGTCTGTGTGGAAGCAGTGTTTCACCCATGCCTTCATTTTAAATCATTATTTTGTGCTAACCCTATTTTTCCTAGAGACATGGAGCTTCATTCTGATCTTGCCTCCACTGTTTTTACCTGGGTGTCACCCTTACATAGGAAAGAAGTTCAGTCTGACTCACAGCAATGAAAAACAGATCAGAAATAAGGTCATGCTGTAACTGATATCGTGACAGAGTTCTCATCACTCAAAATTTATTTCACAGCTCTTCCAGCTGTTTTCCTTCATGTACAGTCATACTCCTACATAATATATGCATGTAGCCCAGAAACACACATTGGGAAAAACTGGGAGATCACATCACCTGAATGGCAGTTTCAATGGAAAGGGAAAAAGGAAAGTAGTAGACATCCTATATCCCACACCAGCAATATACGGATAGAGCCACCCCTTTCATGGCAAGGTCTCCCTCTTCCTGAGCTGGTGAGAGGAAACCCTAGCCACTGAGAGAAGGTTTTGTCACATTTTTCATAGCCCAGCCCTTTCTTGCACAATTCGCACATGTAAGCATTCGCTTGAAAATCCTGTTGGTGAGAGAGGGAGAGACACTATATTATTAAACACCCAAATTATTCCTCTGTCATTTTGTTATACGACTGTCTTCTCAAATCTATCACATGGTTGTTGAAAAAGCAAGTGGCAACTCATCTGAACATGAATTCCTGATCAATTTACAGACTGGAGGTATTAGCTTCTGTTGTTACAAATGTATACACAGTTCTCATAAGTAGTGATGAAATTCATTAATTTACCTTTGTTCCATTTGTATCACCAAATATTTTCTACCAAACATCCATTTTTTTACAGGTGTTTGACTTAATATATTCAGCAGAAAGGATCTATAAATAGGACCATTACCTGGATTAGAAATATGCCTTAAAACTGATTGTGCAATGATTTGAACATACTGTTTTGACACACATCTTGAAGACAGCATATAACAGATACACACTGTGTTTACAAATAATTGTGTGATCTCAGACCACAAAGACTTTCTGCTGAATGACTTAACTTTGGACGCGATAGTGAAAACCCTACCCCCACTGGTCAGCATTGCAGTCATTGCAGCTTCTGAAGCTGGAACTCATCAAGCTGCTAGAGGAGTGTGCAGTCCTCTCCCCTAGGAATTTCCCTGGGAAAAAGGAATCCTGCAGTGTAAAATGGAAATTAAGAGGTATGGAGACCTTATTCTCTCATGTATGAAACATTTAACATCTGCCTATTTATAAAATTAGAAATAGTAGAAGATTACTTACTTTTCACGAGTTATCTATCTTCCTACTACTAAATAGTTCTGGGTTACTAGGAAGATTAAACAAAACAAAGACATATTTTATTTATAAAATATTTTTCAGCATATGAGCTGGTAAAGCACAAAGGCTACCAGCACTGTCTAAAGCTGCCTTCAAGTCTTTTAAACATAGTTGTCTCCAAATGTATAGTGACTCAGTCTTCTCAGGTTTCTGCATTTTAGCATGTTGCATATTTTCCTTAAAGCGCTTTGTTGGCAGAATCTTTTTAGTACCAAAGAGTCCCAGTTTTCCTTTATGGAAAAGTATATTCTTAGTCATTGTGATTATAAAAAAATATTTGGGACATAGCTCCATGTTCTCTGGTTGCAGAAGATGTGGAGTAGATAGACAGTATTTATTGTATATTAAAAATCACAATTTTAAGTGACTATCAGGATCTTGATTTATGATTTTAAAATGCATGATACTGGCAGAATTTTCTTCTAAGTCCATCAATGATGTCATGGTTGAATCTTTTATTCATAACATTCCTGATTTTATATGAATTGCTTCACTTCATAGGAGAAGACTATTGTAAGGAATGCAAACTTCTTGACAATGAGAGAGCTTTAGCAGATTAGTAATTAATAAGCTTGATGCTACATCCCAATGGCAAAATTCCTATTATTTTCAACAAGAGCATGATCAGGCTCAAAGTCATCTGAAATTTCTGTGAATGTAAAGGCTTTTTCTTTCTTTCAGCTACTTTTGGACACTAATAAGGTTGATTTTAATGGAACCTATTACATCCTTACTGGAAGCAGAATTTGACCCCAGCTGAAAAGATTGCCCCCTTCTTTCACTTTGTTTCAAAAAAGAGCTACATTTTCATAATAGTGTCAGGGTACGCGCACAAATCTCATTACCCAATAATAGGATTTGTCTACATACCTCCTGCTCAGTCTTTTGGAAATGTACATGTCCCTCAGCATGGGTTATTTTTTTTTCTCCTTGTTTCCATTTACATCTGTCCACATGACTACAATAGATTATATTCTATACAACAATTTTAGTCAAGCAAAAGTAGCTAAATATATAATCAAGGAGGAGGCGGAGATTCTTAAAAGACAAAATCAGCTTTGGAAGCTAAACTCTCACTTTTGTTACAATGATTGAGACATTTGAGACTAAAAATATGCCAGAGAGGTGAAGCAAAATGTCATGGAATAGCTCAAATATAGCAGCAAAATGCTAAAGAAATGTTTAATTATAGTCTGCAGTCCAGGTATCCTATGATTGGATTCATCTGCAACAGTGAAGTTGTCTTACAGAAACTTGAGATACCAACATTTTAAATTGGGGATATGAATGACAGTTTAGGCTGATCCTTATTTTTTTCTGAACTGGCTCTGCTCTGCATTTCTTTCAAAGCAGTAAAGGAAAAGAATTGAAAACCACTTTAATCTTCACTCCCTTCTTCCAACCACTAGTTCAATAGCTGTTCTGACTAAACATGTTATAGAAACTGAGTTAAGATTTTTATTCAGAATGTAGAACAGTACATTTTGGAAAAGTCCTCACATAAAGGTTTGAAGGAAAACAAACAAACAAACAAACAAAAAACCCCAGACAAAACCCCTCAAACAATTAGAAGTAAACCATAGGAAGTAATATGGAATAGAGAAACAAATAAAATGAACAGCAAAATATATCCTGATCATTCCTATGCTCTGTGAAACTCTCTGGAAAGGCTCATCACTTGTAAGATGCATGAAAAACAGCTAGAAATTTGGGCTGTCAATAGAAGTTTGCCCTTTGCTTTATTTTTCCTATTTCTACACCACACCAGTCTCTCCTCTTATGTTTTTTTCTTTCTCTGTATAAAAATAGTTGCTTAATTCATATAAAGAAGCATTTCCCAATGACAAGTCATACTTAATTTACCTTTTGCTTAATTAACCTTGTGAAAAGTTAAGGTCCATCTATCTCGCTTGTTGAAAAGTATGAATAAGATGTGAGGTCATTATTTAGATATGAGATTTTGTTCTAGTGTGCATGTGTTACACACTAGATGCAGAAGGCTAAATTTTCTTTTTTTTCCCCGAATTATAGGCAAGTGTCCTAAGTCTTGTTGCTATGCAGTTTAGCCATAGCAACAAACCAAAAAGCCAATGTGTTGTTATATCTATTTTCCCTTCCAGACAGTTTGCCTGGTAAAGAAGACATGCTAGATATAGCACTGTCAAAATAAGTGCAGTATTTCCTGTGAGAGATGTCAAACATTTCATCTTTCAAAAGATTATATTGTGCAAAAATGCTAAGCAAGAAGGTGGAGAGGTTGTAGTCAAGCTATCCACATCCTTTTGATGCACAGGTAAGGAAGTTAAAAGTAATTACTGTAAACGGAGAAGTCAGGTTATTAGTTATATATTTATTGAATAGAAAAAATACCATGATACATTTTGCTCTTTGCCATGATAATGGTACTTAATTTTTTACATAGTCAGACAAAAGGTAAGGCATGAACACCTAGTCCTCAATACTTAAAAGAGATTTATGATATATGTGATGCATCTTTGCTTCGCAAAAGATTTTATATCTCTTCTCCAGTCAATAATAGCTTATAGTCAACGTTGTGCTGAGCTTAAATAAACCTACATAGAACTTGTGGGACAATATCCCAGTCTGTTGCAAAGATACATAAAGGATTTTCTTGTGGCTGAGGTAAGGAGTGTGAGGAAAGACAAATAGTTTATTCAGCAGATTCTTCCACAATTTCCCACGTGATTCCCAGCAAGTCATGCAAAGGTAATTTTCAATGTAAAAGAAAAGTTTGGCTGCCTGCCTCTTGCTCACTTTAAATGGGACTTAGGTGCCTATCATTTCTGTTATGGAAGATCTTACTAATTGCCTAAACAATCAGTTTTCCTCACTTTGTGGTGGCTTGACCCTGGCTGGACACCAGGTGCCCTCCAAAGATGCTCTGTGACTCCCCTCCTCAACTGGACAGGGGAGAGAAAATATAACAAAAGGCTCGTGGGTCGAGATAAGGGCAGGGAGAGATCACTCACCAATTACTGTCATGGGCAAAACAGACTTGACTTGGGGAAATTAGTTTAATTTATTACCAATCAAATCAGAGTAGGATAATGAGAAATAAAACCAAATCTTAAAAACACCTTCCCCCCACCCCTGCCTTCTTCCCCGGCTTAACTTTACTCCTGATTTTCTCTACCTCCTCCCCGCAAAGCAGCACAAGGAGATAGGGAATGGGGGTTGTGGTCAGTTCATCACACGTTGCCTCTGCCACTCCTTCCTCCTCAGGGAGAACACTCCTCACACTCTTCGCCTGCTCCAGTATGGGGTCCCTCCCATGGGAGACAGTCCTCCATGAACTGCTCCAATGTGAGTACTTCCCATGGGCTAAAGTTCTTCACAAACTGCTCCAGCATGAGTCCCTTCCACGGGGTGCAGTCCTTCAGGAACAGACTGCTCCAGCGTGGGTCCCTCACGGGGTCACAAGTCCTGCCAGCAAACCTGCTTCAGCGTGGGCTCCTCTCTCCCCATGGGTCCACAGGTCCTGCCAGGAGTCTGCTCCAGCACGGGCTTCCCATGGGGTCACAGCATCCTTCGGGCATCGACCTGCTCCAGCGTGGGGTTCCTCCACAGGCTGCAGGTGGATGTCTGCTCCGCTGTTAACCTCCATGGGCTGCAGGGGGACAGCCTGCCTCACCATGGTCTTCACCACAGGCTGCAGGGGAATCTCTGCTCCAGCATCTGGAGCACCTCCTCCTTCTTCTTCACTGCCCTTGGTGTCTGCAGAGTTGTTTCTCTCACATATTCTCACTCCTCTCTTCAGCTGCAGTTGCACAGGTTTTTTTTCCCCTTCGTAAATATGTTATCCCAGAGGTGCTACCACCATGGCTGATAGGCTTGGCCTTGGCCAGCAGCAGGTCTGTCTTACAGCCAGCTGGCATTGGCTCTATTGGACATGGGGGAAGCTTCTAGCAACTTCTCACAGAAGCTACCCCTGTAGCCCCCCTGGTACCAAAACCTTTCCACACAAAGCCAATGCACACTTGTAAAATACAGAAATTATGAGAATAACTCAGGGATGCACTGTAAATTTAAATTTCTTAATATCCAAAGACATCCTTTCAATTTTGGATAGAAAAGGACAAGGAACTTAGCAGCTATTGTAGTAGCACTGATTTATTTAGTTCTGCTAATTTACCTAACCAAACATTTGAGACATTTGCATGAATATGATTAATTTAGGATGTACCTATGTATACAACTTCATTTGTTTTTTAAAAAAATCTTTATCTATTTCAAAGATCTTACAGAGTAACATAGTGGCACATCCATCATTTAAAAAAATATTCATTACAATCTAGTTGGTGTACTTTATCTATGGTGGACACCAGGCTCTAAGATTGTCTAGTGCTTACAATCACTTCACATATATTAACCAAAACCTAAGAATTTTGTCTTTGTTATGCCCAAGTGATGAAACTCCCATTTACTCTGGAAGTATGCAGTGTATCAACCTGCAGCAAAGATAAACTCTTCAGAAGTTCAGGGGAACAATTGGAGTCCCTTGATTTCCAGTGTGCTGTGTGCCCTCAATTTCAAATAACCTTGGTGGGGACACTCTTGCTCTTTCAAGAACTGGGATCTTAATCCCTGTCTCTCCACCATTTCTTTGTAATAGCTGTGGGAGATGCTAACAGTGGCAGACCATAGAGAATGGAAAAAAATACCATTTCAGTGACAGAAGAGGAAAATAGAAATAGCTTTTTGTTCATCTTTTATTGCATGTTTTCTTATTTGATCAAATTGTAGAGTCTAGTTTTTATTTATTTTTTTTTCTTGATTAATCTCAGAACTTCAAAATGTGATTGATCTCCAATTGCCAGTGTGGACACAAGTGAGCAATTATTTTGAGGAATATAATTTATGGATATCCAGAAATTATGTAAATGGAAATTTTTGGAAAGGAAAGAAAGCTATAGGCTATTTCTTAGAGTCTAGGTAAAAAAATTGGCCACAATTTTTGGATGTGCTATGCACTTCATTTATGCAGCCACATGTAATGAAATCTATACCAACCTCCATCCCCCCACCCTCCCCATCAAATGAGAGTAAAACTTTCAAACCGAATAAGGGAAATGATTCAATCTGCCCTCTGGTCTACAAGTTGTGGGAACAACCCTAATTTCAAAACCTGGACATAACTCCTCCCTGGGTGTCTTTCTTTCCAATCCACCTCAGCATGACACAGACAGGTGTGTCTTTTTTCTTCCACCCATTAGTTCACCTTTGCAAGTGATACTCTCTGTCTTGTGGAATAGTGTGTACTGCAGGCAGCCTTGAAAAATCCTGACCTTACTAAAATATGTTGAGGACATGACATTACAAAATTGCTGGTTGCCTTGATCTTTCTTGCTTCTTCCTCCAGGGTTATTTACCTCCACAGAATGGATCCATTTGAGTTTATTTAAAAGCAGGAAGGACTTCAAATTTTACTCACTGTTTTAAGTCAACGCCTTTGATACCATAGAAAACAGAATGCATTTTTTGATTGTTTCATGAATTTTGAGGCTTCATTCACAGTTAGCATTGAACATAGCCCAGTTTCAAAATGTGCCGCAATAAAAAACTGTGTCTTCATGTTAGCAAAGAGTTATTGTGCTTTTCATGAAGTTTCAATGTACCTTAGAAAGATGTAGTATTGCTCTAAGAATCCTTTCACCTTACTCAAGAGTCAAAAAATAAAGTGTTTCTTAACGAGTTAGCCATCCAAGGCTTCCTTTAAAATCAGGAAGGAAAAATAGGCATCTCCAGAGACCAACTCATCTCACTGTAAGACAGATGTCTAGGATAAGTAATATGAATTGTCCCCTTAGAACTGCCTGTATTTCTCCATTGACAATGAGGGAAACTGAAGGTTCCAACAGAGCAGATTAAAATTTACTGTTCAAACTGAAATTATTTATATTTAGACACCCACAGTTAGCTAAGGTGAATACTGCCATTTATTACTCTTTTCCTGTTGTGGTAGGGCTTCCCATAGAATAAGTGCTTGCTCCACCTGGGTGTATGCTGAAGCACCAGAGTTCCTGGAGCAGCAAACAAGCCCTGTGTGTGTTGCTCGCTTTGCTTATGCTGGAGACTTGGAAAGTTAGGCAGGCTGTTGTCAGCCTCAAATGGAGGAAGGTGTTTGAGCAGTAGCTCCTGCTGGGATGGAAAAGTCTTCTGAAGATGTGGTCTTCATTCCTAGTCCTCTTCTGGGAGCAAGCCCAGCTCTCCAAAGCTTTTGAGTTGCTTTTCCATATTTAATGTATTCCTTTCATTTTTTTTCTCTTCAGTTTTTCTATTACTGCCAAAAATCTAGATTTAATTAAACATTCTCCCAAATGGAAAATTACTGTGAAATATAAGTAAAATCATTCAGGTGTTCTCCTATGTCAGATTACATTTTTTATTCAGGAGAAGGAATGGGTAACATCATACAGACAACTATGAATTCTCAACTATGCAGTGGCGTGGATCCTAATTCATTGCACTACAGTGTGGAAACTTCTCCCTCTCACATATGAAATAGATGCCAGTGGAAAATTGTCACAAGATGGATTAATGCTTGGTAACTTGTAACAAGTTTCTAACTACCTTGTATTGCTGAGGCAGCAAAAAGGAGATTGGAAATAGAGCTGAAAATCTGACTTCAGTGTACTTCCTTTTAAGAAGTAATGTGACTCTTCCATTTTCTTTCTTTATTAATTCCTCTCTCTGTTCTATATTTTATTCTTCTATTTATTCTATTTAATTCTTTAGCCATTTTCCACATCGTCTGTCTCTGTGCTGTTTTCTCAGCTCCCACTAACTCAGCCTTTGCTCCTTCACATAACTCTATTTTCTTCTGCTACTTTCCATTTTTACCCTTCCTCGAGATTCTCTCTCTGACTCTATATTTCTTACTTTTCCCCATTCCCTGATGATTCATGTGGGTCTTCATCCTCTTTATCTGAGTGATACTGTTTCCATCTTTTCTTTACAAATTAAAGTATGTTTACCCTGCTTTCCAATTTTTTTTTCTCTTCCATATATTGGTGCCTCTGGCATACTCAATTGAAAAACAGAAATTGCAGTAACAAAACAAACTGCCCAAGCCTTTTCCCTACACCTGTTTATAAGAAATCTAAATTTCTTATAGAATCAAATCTAACACAAGTTTTTTCCTGTCTATACAGAAAGCAGAATAGAGTGAAGTGGGGGGAAAGCATAAAAGAGATGTAACTGACCATTAAATATCCTATTACAAACACTTTTACTTTCATCTGGAAATATTTCAATACAATTAACTGTTTCTTATATAAAGCTAATTTAGAGTTTCTTTTTTTATACTAAACATTTTTCCGTGATGTGAAAGAAGTTGTAAAAGAGAAGGATGTCTCTAAGAGGAAGGAAATGTCCAGACAGATAGGTCAAACAGAAAAGTCTCATTTGAGTCAGCTAGTCCTTTAAACTAAAAGTGACTTTAAAGTTACCCATGCTTCCAAACCACAAGAATTTAGTTAATTAGAACTTTCCTTGAGATTTATAAAATTTTTCAGTTTATATACTCTCAAAAAAAATTTAAAAAGCGAAATTCAGCAACCTCTAATCACATAACAAACATTCAGCCTTATTAAAGCCTGTAGATCTTACGGGACAGATTTGGGATCCTGTACCTTCCAGCAAGGTTTCCCTGTAAAATAACTAAAATTCTCCAAAAGCAAAGAATGACTTTTTGCTAGCTCAGTAGAATCTTGTTATTGAAAGCTGAGATACAAATAAGACTATACAATATAAATAAAGATTGTTAAAAACCCCACTGTAGGTAGATGAATTTCAGAATTTAAATATGAAATTAAAATCCACATTTCCACTAATAGAAAACACACAAAATTTCTTTCTCTTTGGTAATTCCTGTTTTGTACCACAGAATCCCTCAAAAATCTTTGCCCCTTTTGCTACTTTAAATTTCTGCTTCAGTGTTAAGAAAACTCTGCTTGCACTGTAGGATCCAGCTTTGTAAAGGTAGGTAGAAATGTGGCCAATCTTATCTGACTGATACTTGTAATATTAAGTAAACTCTTCATGACTCAGACAAGATGCCAGTAAACTCCCTCTTTCCACTTTTATCAGTGACCTTACTTAAGTAACTTCTTTATTGCCTTCCTTTTTGCATCAACACTCACTTATTTTTGTTATTATAAACTCATTGAAATTCCTCATAGCAGCTTTTGATCTAATAACTTTCTTCACATAGTAAGATAAGACAAATACAAATAATATACTGGTTAAGAAAAAACAACTACAACAAAATATAAGCAGAATTATTACTTTTTTTTTCTCACCAACTCCCTTACCTAACATTTGCTTTAGCAATTTAAGTTGAAAGATCCTAAGAAAATTAAGTTATCAAGTTTAGTTATCCATAAACTTACTGTTGACTTGTTATATATATATATATACATATATATATAAAACTTCATGTTATACTATCCTACATTCTGTTAAATAGTGGGAGTTTAAAAGGGCAGTGAGGCTCAGGAGGACATGGGGGGATTCTGCCACCACTGATACCTAGAGGTATTTTGCATGAGACCATATGCTGGTTTGTATATTTGTCTTCACTGTAAAGATGAGTAAAAGACTTGACAAACAGAGTGTTCCTTAAATGCACAGACACTTTCTGTAACATCCATTTAGACGTGGTTTTGACACTAAAACCCCCAAACTCCCTCCTTGGCCTTTGCAAGGACTGTGTTTGGTACAAATAGCCTTTTGAAAGATTGTCAGAAACTCCTGCTTGACACAAAACTTGGAGGCTCTCTGTCGAAACAGAAAAAAAAAAAAAAAAGAGATAGAAGAATAAAGGAAAGATTTTTGCCAAACAGATGGGATTGGCAGTTATCCTAAAAAAGCTGGGTTATAGCTCTGCCCAGTACTGAAGATTTAAAAATAATTGCCAAAGGCCTCAACCAAGAATGTTTTTGTCTGGGTGTTTGGGGTTTTTTTTTTGGGGGGAGTGGGGGGTCTTTTTTCCCCATTTAGACATACAAAAACAGGTGCAAAAAAAGAAGGTAAGTCAAAAATTCTTTCTAAATGTTTTTTAACATCTTTCTATGACAGATTCTTCTTTTGTAATAGTCACAATAATACAGTTAAATCCTGAGGTACTTACATGGAGACTTAGAGTCCTACAAAGGAGTCTGTGAAGAAAGAATTCCTGTATCCCCATCAAGGCACATAGCTCAAAAAAAATTTCTTTGAAGAATCAGCAATTTAGGTTCGTAACAAGACTTTTGCACTTAAAATGGAATTGATGTACTGAAGTCTATGACTGCAATCCCTAGTTAGCTCCTTACTATCTTGAGTCTGTATATGCTCAACTCTCCAATGGTAAAGGTCTCTGGCTGCCTAACATTCTGCTTTTCGGCATATCTAGAACTGTTACCATCTTAACAGCACAGACTACCTCTGCACTTACCTCCCCGCTTAGATACTGTTATTCTCAGCCCTGAAAGAATATTTTTAATAGATATATTTATATAATAGATCAATAGACAGATGACAGATAGATAAAGAGAAAAAAAGAAGCCTACATTCACTATACTACCCGAAACAGACACCAAAATAATTTCATTCTAGTCAGTGAAGTCTTCTGGAAAGAGATCTGTGTACTGATCCCTGCACAAAAGGTAGTTAATTAATTCTAAATGGAGCAATCATTCGTTAAAATATGTAAACAGGTTTCCCCTTCTTGGATCCATGCACTTGTCTCTATAAAATACATAGACTGTCTTTGGAGCAGGGTTCAGAAGTCGGGTCCTCCATCCTGTGCAGGCTAGGGGATAATGCTTTCTAGCCACCCAAATGAAAAGTCTATTTCAAATTCAGTGTCCTCTTAAATTTGAATTTTGTCCAGAATCTAATCCTAGCAATATAAAACATATTACAGACTCATTTCCTTTTCTCTCCACATCCCCACCCCCCACATCACCCCCAGTTCAAGGATTCTGCTTTATTTGTTTATTTATTCATTTATTTGCTTTTGGCAATGGGTCACACAGCTTCCTGAAAAGAAGAGAGGCTTGTATTGGAACCACATAGAGACTGAGTTGTGGAGGGTATCGTCTTCCAGTATCGGCTTCCAGTTTCCAAGATTTGGAAATCATTTTAGCCACTGAATTTGTGTTTAGAACAGGATATTGCTGTCTGCTATTCCAATTTTTATTAAGGGAGTAAAAGTGACTACTGCTCCACCCTAGGATAGTTCCAGTTAATAGAGATGCATTCCTACAGACCAGAGGCAGTGACACAAGCTCCTCAGAGGACTGGGATTTTAAACTAAAATTAAATTTCAGTGCTTCAGTTTGTTGAATGACACAGCTTTCCACAAACAAAGCACTCGTGAACCTTCTGTGCTTAGATGTTATGTGTCATGTATAAAGTATATGTAAAGTCAGTAAATCTTTAAAGAACTGGTTTATAAATAAATAGATGTGATTTAATATGAAACACATCTGCTTTACAATTGGTATACAATCATTTGTCTTCCATAGGAGTATACTGCCATTCATTTAAAGAATTAAATATATGTGTGTATGCACATCTAAGCAGCACAGAGATTTTGTTTCCCTCCATGTCTTTTATGCCTCTGACATATATTTTAGGCATTTTTTTGTGCCTTTTAAGAAGACATTTTGGGCAACTTTTATAGCAATAAAATAATACAGATGTAGAATAATGCTACCATACTTCACTGACTGTTGAAAGGATTATTTTAGGTAATTCAGATGCAATGTTAAGCCATTTGTACATGCTCACAGTTACCCCTGGTGACAGTTTGATAAGAATTCTCATACGAGTTCTTCCTGATGTTCCCAAGATCTCCAGGCACTTTACAAGCTGAAGTGGAATCCATTTAAATGAGAAATATTTTTGTACACAACAGTTTTGCTTAGGTTCAAATCCAAAGCTCATTAAAGTAAATAATAATGTTTCCATTGACTTTCTTGGGCTTTGACTCAAGCTCCATGAATAGTGTTTAATTATAAATGAACATTTCAGCTCTTTTTTTATATTCACCCAGTTTGGAAGATCACTGTGTCTGCCACTTAATTGGCTAGCCAGGAACTCAGCAGTCACCAACAGTGTCCTACTTACCCTCCAAATGAAGAAGATACAGTGCCTGCTGTAGTTGGCAGCTGCTGCTGTCGTTCTAGCTCCTAATTTCCTAACTCAGCCCTTGCTGAAAATGACAAAGAAAGAGGAGAGGGGGAAAAAATGGCTTTGTAAGAGAGGTGAAATCTCAGGTATATGCCAGTGTTTCTGCACTGACTGTAAAGTACTGGTCAGAATGATTCCTGCTGGTTTTGTCTTCTACCCACGAAGTTCAAAATCTACTCAACTTTGCAGTATGGACTGGAATGTTTGGAAATAGCAAAGAAGTAGCATTTACTGTAACAGTACTCAGATATATAATCAATGGACTTATGATTCCAGGAAAACCCATGAAAAGACCTGTAGTGCCTCTGAGGTTGATTTAAATGTCTAAATATATAAATCAACATAGACTTACATTAACATGTGACACAAGAAGACAGCCACCCTCTTCTGGGTGCCCTGCTTTCTTTTCTAGGCATTTACATTTGTCATGCAAGAAAAGAAATACCACTTTAGTGGCAACTCTTATGTACATTTGAGTACTGGAAAAAAACCCATCTTATCTGAGGTCAGATAAGTCGTGTGTGTTTTCAGAGCAAATTAAACTTAAGTATCCTATCTCTGCACTTTGTTGCACTAAATATTCAGTCAAATTAAAAAGAATCATGTCCAAAGTATGAGGCAGAAGTGGAAGAAGAAATGACTTGATGATTCCTCAAGAAGTCCACTATGCTGAGGACAGTCAGCATAGACTGCTGTTTTAGGAAAGTCTCCTCAAACTCAGCGCAGAAAGACAAAGCTAATTTTGCAGATAAATATATTGAAGCTTGTAATTAATAACTGAAGTGGAAATCTTACAGATTTTACTCCTAAATGATATCTTCTTGGGTATTTGAGATGATGATTCTGCATATCTGTAGTGTTGTCTCTGATCATTTATTTTGCTCAGTGATACCTTCTTCTAATGAACCTTCCCCTTCATTTCTTCTTCTTCTATCTTCATTTCTTCTCCAGTTTATATCTGATAGTAAATTATGATAATGTGATGGACAGAACAGTCTTTGCCTCCAGCACAATCTTTCTACATCTCCACATTTAATATGAATGCAGATAGGCAGATATACACATATGAAACACAAAACGGAGGGCGTACCTGTATGCACACGAAAACTCATCAACCCATTTGTATGAAATATATACAAAATAGGAACATCTATCAAAAAATTGCAAAACAGCAAAGTGAAAATAGATTTAAAGATACTGTTTTAAATAGCTGTCGCATGCAGGGCATGCTTCATAAACTGCAGATAGGCTTCCTGAATAAAATATGAGGACATGTAGCTCCATGACTATCTCGATTAGTAAAAAAAAAATCTAAAGAAAATTTATAAATAGACCATACACTATCTCCAAAGGGATAAACAAAATAGCCAGCAGTGACAGTATTTGCTTTTCATGTGTGCAAATACAAGGCATAACAAATGTCAGCTCCTCATTTGCAAATTAGGATGTAAAGGAAATGTCTGTGACAGTACATGCAACAGTTCATATTTGAAGTTTGGCACAGTGAACTGACAGCCACAGAGGAACTGCAGTCGCCTAATCCTTTCTTTCTGCCTTCCAGCTACTGGTGAGGAGGGTGGAATTTAATAAATATGTGATGAGAAAGGGCTGTGAAAAGCTGGTGTATCTTCTCCTTTGCAAGAACTCATCTTCAGAGATAATTAACTAGGTGACAATATACAATGTGCCATTAACAAGAGCATTCAAATCATTTCTGGACTTAAGTACAATTTTAAGCCTCTTATCAGATTTTCATTTCTGAATCCATTCAGCTGTCAGGCTTACATCCTGGCTCTTTATTGAAGCTCACATGGGAATCCAAACCTTCTAATTTTCTATACAGGTTCATTTCAGAATCAATTAGAGCTGGTGGCAGCCTTGTCCCTGTGTGCTAAGGGGATTAGCTGGGCACTTGCTCAGCTGAAGCTACCTTTGAATGTACATTCAACCCTCTATCGAGAGAGTTGTTTTCCAGTGGATTCTGAAGCAATTGAAGCACTGAAATCAACAGATGGCAGATAATCACTGGAACGGTCTCTGATTTTGTTAGGAAAGGGAAAATGATGCCTCCTAGGTAAGGATCTTATGCTGTACAAGGAAGAAAGAAAGAGAGAAAGAGAAAGAGAAAGAGAAAGAGAAAGAGAAAGAGAAAGAGAAAGAGAAAGAGAAAGAGAAAGAGAAAGAGAAAGAGAAAGAGAAAGAGAAAGAGAAAGAAGAAGAAGAAGGAAAAAGAAGAAGGAAAAAGAGGAAGGAAAAGGAAAAGGAAAAGGAAAAGGAAAAGGAAAAGGAAAAGGAAAAGGAAAAGGAAAGGAAAAGGAAAAGGAAAAGGAAAAGGAAAAGGAAAAGGAAAAGGAAAAGGAAAAGGAAAAGGAAAAGGAAAAGGAAAAGGAAAAGGAAAAGGAAAAGGCAAGGCAAGGCAAGGCAAGGCAAGGCAAGGCAAGGCAAGGCAAGGCAAGGCAAGGCAAGGCAAGAAAAGAAAAGAAAAGAAAAGAAAAGAAAAGAAAAGAAAAGAAAAGAAAAGAAAAGAAAAGAAAAGAAAAGAAAAGAAAAGAAAAGAAAAGAAAAGAAAAGAAAAGAAAAGAAAAGAAAAGAAAAGAAAAGAAAAGAAAAGAAAAGAAAAGAAAAGAAAAGAAAAGAAAAGAAAAGAAAAGAAAAGAAAAGAAAAGAAAAGAAAAGAAAAGAAAAGAAAAGAAAAGAAAAGAAAAGAAAAGAAAAGAAAAGAAAAGAAAAGAAAAGAAAAGAAAAGAAAAGAAAAGAAAAAGAAAAGAAAAGAAAAGAAAAGAAAAGAAAAGAAAAAGAAAAAGAAAAAGAAAAAGAAAAAGAAAAAGAAAAAGAAAAAGAAGCAGACTCTTGTGACTGTCCCCCAGTTGCGCAGAGTGGACACTCTCTCTAATTACCAGAAGAACTCCCAAGGGTTCTCTTTTTATTCTTTTTGCCTCAGTAAGTACTTCATGACTCAGTTTTTGCATCTGACCTTTGGCCATCTTTCCGCCCACATGTTATTAACTTCTGTATTACTTGTCTTAGCAATTTCAGCTTGCCATCCCAAAACACGTTGCTTTTTTCTCCTAGTAAACACTTCAGAACAGAAAACCTTGTGGAAGAGTTGTCCACTCTTTTCTGTTTCCAGGCAGTCTAGTCTTTATTCAGTGACTCAAGTTGTTGAGAGGTATTTTGGTAGTTTGTGTACTGTGTCTTTCTGCACATTTGTGAATTATTATTATGTACTGCAAAATTAGAAAGTTCTGTCTAATCCATTCTCAGAGCTTAAGTCTATAAGGTCCTTGCTTATGAGAAGGTGGCTTATGCTCAGCCACTTCAAAAAACATTAGCTGCTAAAATTTGAAGTCAGGTTTCTGAGATTACTTGCAAAAACTGACAACTTCACAAACAAATAAGCAGCCTAAGAACAATTTACTTGTTACTGAAGTAGTTTTACCAGCTTTTACTTGAACAACATAGAAAACTGGTTTATGGAAGTATAATACTCTTACTATAATGTATTTCAATCTGTTTAGTTTCAAAGTGAAAGTTATAAACAGGGAAGATAACCTTCCAGGTCCTAAGAGCTGTATCTACGAACCACAAGACACATATCCTGAGGATCAGGACCTCCAAGGGAGGCTAAAAGGTAGGAGGTGGCCAACTGTGTCATGGTCCTGTCAGGTATGGACTCTGACACTGGCTGTAGTGGCCTTGACAGTTTTTTTGTTGTTCACTGCCTCCCCAAAGAATGCATATCTGTGAGTAGTTTCTAGCCTCCCTAACAGAACATCCCTGCAGAAACCCTGGTCTAACTTTGGCACAGTAACTGCATTTGAGCTGCTTGTAGGTCATCTGGGAGCCAAAAGCCTAGGTCACTGACAGATGTTCGGGGCAGGACTTCAACATATCTTAATCTTTGGAGACATAAATGTTCCCACTAGTTTGATTTAAGCTCCTTCATGCTGAAAGTGAAGCAAGTATTTAGGTTCTTCATTCACTCATTGTATTGTCAATCCAGTAATATGGGTAATGTGTTCACATTTCCCCAAAACTTCTACATTCTGCAAGGTATTTTCAACCTTTAGACACCACTAGGTTGTACAGACACCACCGGGACAGATCCGAATGCTCCTGCTCTCATTGGGGATAAAAATCTCATAGTGAAAATACATCCCTCAAGATGGGTTCAGAAAATGATAAATTATTAATTCTAGTGACATATTTTCCATTTAAAGATTGTTATAGTTCTACTACTAAATATCTAATTCTCAACCTTTTTCCCCTCTCCTGACAGTTTTCTTAGAGTCCCACTTATCTCACATGAACAATGGTGAGATCACTATATTCAGGTAAAAGATTTTTTTTCTAAATCAAGAAGAAAGAAATTCACTACATAGTCCATTCACATGGAAATTTTTGTTAAAAATAAATCAGCTTAGATGTTATAATTCTGTATTTTCCTAACTCCTGGAAAAATAAGAGGCCTAGTGAACATGCTTATTTAGTAATGTTGCTCAAAAGCTCCCTTCAATTCTCAGCTGGAATCCATGGGCTCCACATGTTTTCACAGCTGTCATATTTCTGAACTAATAATATTTAATGTGTTCAGTCCAAATGAGAATAGATCTGGAGGTGTGATTTTGTGATATTGTTTTCTGAATAACAAAGCACAAAGAAAATAAAGTTCATGTATTATTCATATAATAAAAGATGAAAATTATTAATGCAATAAGGATAAATCACTCACACACACACACACACACACAGAGTTATGTCTATATATCAAGAATAAGATAGTACTGAAATGCCTGTATTCCCAATGTAACAATTCTGAATAACTGATATTCAGAGATTTAGACATACAATTTTTGCAGTGCCTTATATATAATAACAATTTTGGATACCACTTCCCAGTGGAGAAGAAGAATGCTTTATTCTTAATATATGATTGTATTACATTCATTTTAAAGTAATATGACAGTATGTTGAATTTAATAATTTAGAGAGCAACATCTCCAGAATTCTGTCACATAGAAATGTGAAATAAAATGCAGTCACACATGTGCGTGAGTAAGCTTCAGCTTGTGTAAATAGTTATGACTCTCTTAATTTCAGTAAAAGCACTTTATGTTTGCCAAGGAATAGATCTATTATGTTCATTAAAGGTGACAGAGTAACAACCCTTGAGGCTGAAGATATCTATTATCAAGAACATCTAACCAGGCAGGGCAATCCACAGAAAGCTAGTTCAGCAAACCAATAAAATAATGTATTCTGCCTGTGTAAGGGCGCGTGGGTCCATATTTATGTAAAAGAAAAACCTGGTAAGTATTCTTTTTTTCAATAAAATGAAGTTAATAATCCCATTCTTAAAATGTACATATATTAAAAACAAAACAAACAAAAAAACTCCTGCAAGGTGTTCTCTTTATTCAGTGATATAGTATGTAGTGATGTTACTTCTGCTGCTGAAGTCAGTGGCAATTTTGAAACTGGATTTCAATTCAAGCAATTGAATAAGGAAAGTTCTTTATGTTCCAGATTTCATAAATTTTTGCATTTGCAATTACTTTAGAGAAACAGTACATTGAAACCTGACTGGAGAATACATTTGAAATACTATTTGCAAGTTTCCATATATCAACTTGAGAAAGAAACTGAAGACCCAGAAATCAGATATATAATTTCTATTAGTATTTAACAAGAAATAGCAAACAAGGAAATTGCTAAGGAAATTTGCCTATGATAGATTTAGAAGAGTTGCAAGCACCAATGAGGACTCAGAAATTAGCAACATGGGCAGAAAAATCAGAGATTCAGCTTGAAAAAATGCAAGCTCAAGAATCTGTGAAGAGCTTGCAAACCCTTGCAAACCAAACCCTACAAAGATTGAAAGGGGGACAACAACCTGGAAAGCATCAACTCTGGGAATACTGGACAGCGAATTAGATATCAGTTTCCAATGTGAAATATTCTTGCAGTAAAATAAAAAAGCTGATACAAATTTTGGACGGCGTACGCATTACCTAACAAAGCAAAGGTCTAATAGAACTTCTCTTGCTAAGGCTCTGGTGTGATTTCACCGACAGCAGTGTATTCAGCTCTGGACATCAAATTTCCATAAAGATACTGACAAATTGATAGGAGTTCAGTGAGCTGCACAAAATAAATAAATAAATAATAAAAAAATAATCAGTGGGCTAAAGTGAATGATTTATAATGAATCATTCAAGGAGCTAAATAGAAGCCTGGCCACCTAAAATGGCATTTTCCCTGACATGAAAAAATGCCACTGAATGACATTCGCCTTGTATGACAATGTAGTCTTTTCCTGGAAACCGTCCTTTTACCATAGTCAGGTCCCTATATATAAAGGTTTATTGAAGGAGCAACTAGGAAGAACAGCAGCTATAGTTCAAAGAAGTTCACTGATGTTAGCATAATATATTAATTCAATGAAAGTAAGAAAGGAGACTCAGTAAACTGTGTGAAAGAAAATCTGATTGAGGGGGACTGTGCTTTTATAAATAGCTTTTGGAGGCAACTGAACAAAGTTACATAAATGATATGGTAGGAGGAGTCCTGGGAAGAATACTTCCAGAGAATCACCCATGTTTTTCTTCAGGATTCTGGAGTAGGTGGGAGAAACAGGATGTAATATATTTCATGATTTACCAACGTTAGCAAAGAAAACCCTCTCAACAGCTTTTATCACTTGTATTGAGGAGTAACAGCTTCCAGTATTAAACATGTACATGTAGATAAATATAGATCAACATAAATATAGATAGATATGGAAAAACACTATAGAACTATATAGATTTAAGGCAAATCCAATAGGCACTAGCTTTTTCCACCCCCCTGTGGGTTCCTCCTTAGCTCAATATTTTTCCTTTTTTTTTTTTTTTTAATTTAGTAATACATTCAAAGACACTATTTTTGGATAACTTTATTGAGAATGCTGATTGAGACTTCCTAAAGCTAGGATATGACACCTTATTTCAATCACTACTTACAACAATCCTGATTTGATTTACCCACACTATATACCATTTCGCACATTTCATGCCATTCACCACTTTCCGGTTTTCATCCATTTTTTCAGCAGATTTCAGATCTAGTACGTAGGCAGTTCCAGCATTTAATTCCAAATTTCCAGGCTCAAGACAAAGTTTTCTCCTTTAGGCTTCCATAACCCAGTCATTTCTCTTCAATCCCATTCCCAATTCCATCTGTTATTGAGATGGACAGTTCTCGCTTTTTCTTGAGGACTAGGAAAGAAGCAAGAAATACGTATGAAAGATGGATAGTTTTCTATCCTTTCTTGTGCTGTGTACTGTTGTAGTATAAGAAAAAGTAATTGCAAAACCTGTGCAGAGCTTGCATATCCTGAGATGTAACATTCTTAGCAAAGAAATCTTCAGAGTTTTTAGCTATTAAATAAATGCTAATGCTACTTTATTTAGCACATCTGAACCGAGGTTTTTCTCACATCTAACTTGCTTAAGCTTAGTTATTTTAAGACGTAATGCAATTACACACCTGTGATCAGGATCTTGTAATTGGAAGTATCAACTTAATTTAACTATGTGAGATATTAATAGCTTGCTTTCACATCTTTTTTCATTATATATTCTTTATTTGGAACTGGTGGGTTATATACACCTATATCAGACATAGAGGCATTTGGTAATTTGTCACTTACCTGATTTTTTAAATTTTTTTTTTTTTCTCTCACAATGGATAGTTACCTTCCACTGTCATTGGAAGATATTTTCTTCGGGTCTTCCTTAGACATATTTATTGCAAGATATTTAGCTTCCCTAAATTTGTTTTCAATAAGATTAGCTTTCATTAGGATTCATCAATATATGTCATTGAGTGTCCAACCATCCAATCTTCTCTATTTTCATGATGAACAACCCATCTTTATTTTTGACTCACCTTATCTCTGTTGTATATCTGAAGACGGATAATTAACATTTTCATATTATTCTTTCAAGTGTATTCTTACTTTTTTTTATCACAGAAAGTTGGCATTGGTTCCTGTTATTTGTATCACATAAGCATCTTTCAGGACAATGTTGTAAACAACAATCATTCAAACCATTTGAACTGCTCCGTGCTCCCTATGACATCCACTTCCTTAGTGGATAATAATTTTAAAATTATTTAATAAGATTCTGTTTAAAAGTGGTTTTAGAGATGACTTGCAAGTTTGTACATGTACCTTTGGATTGCCAATAAAGAAATACTACTTTGTTTTCTCACTTATTTTCATTACAATAGTGGATGAAAGTGTTTTCACTAATGTTTCACAAGTGTTTGCAAAATGTTTTCAGAATTTGTCAATTATTTTATATTTATATATTTAGTATAATGTATCCTATATTTTTAATGTCCCATAACTGTTTAACTAGAGATGCTCATTGTGATTCATAACGATATCCTATGATCTTATTAAAATTATCCTTACAGTTTTTGTTAATTAAGATACACTGTAAAGCAAATCATATTATTCTACATTTATCGATTCACTATCACTACTGAATGTTTTTTATTGATTAAACAATATTTTCTTATCAGCATCATATAGAAAGCTCATAAGCAATTCATCTGATTCTTAGATTGTGAGGGCAAAATTTCACATTATGTTTATTGATCTCCATTGTGAAATAGTTAATAGATTTCATCCCATGATTCGTATTCCTGCCACTTGTCTAACTGTAACATGCTTTTACAACACCTAGTTTTGACACAAACATTTCAAACAATCCATCTATGACATCCCTTGCTAATTTGCACCATTTTATAATTATGATTATTTAAAAATATGCATTTTATTTACACTTTCATTATTTTAAATTTCAGCTCCTTACTGTTTGGACACATGAAGGTGCCATAGAAACAGTTAAATTAATTCCCATTTATTTTTACTTTCTTTGAGTTAAATGGTTTATGGCAAATAAAATAAAGCATTACAGAATTCTGTTTCAATATTGCCAGTTAAGGATTTTTTTGAGTAGATTTTTGTTTTCCATTTTATTATTTCCGTTTCCTGTGTTGTCAACCAAGTGTGACAAAAGAATATTGCACATCGTGCTAATCCAAGAGGTTTCTGTTCAGCTAATGTAGCAACGTGTACCTGCTTAGTAGGCGGTTGGATATACTTACAGAATTTTTTCTCCTAATTAATCTGGATGATATAGCTTGTATCTGTCTATCTGCATTTTTCCACTGTAACAGAAATAATGAGTTTTGCTGCAAGGACTTTTCCAGTATAGGTTCATGGAATTATGTAAAACCCTCAATGTGAGATTTATCTGCAGCTTCCAAAACCATAACTTTCTAATCATGGCCTCTTTCTGTATCAACAATAAATTCATTTAACTGGCTAATAAAGAAGTGCTACAAGACCAGAACATGCAATCTAGTAAATAATAATTGACAAAATTGTATATCCCATACACCATGTTTGTCCATTTCAAACATTAAAACTAAAATGTTTTCATTAATAGTTTCTTATTTGACCATGAGGGGTTTTTTGGTTTTGTTCTTTTTGTTTTGTTTTATTTCTATATTTTTGATTGTTAACAATTGCATTTCTACCAGGATTAGATAGCTAATACTTAGTGTCAGTTTACAATTCTGTATTTATACTATGTTACAGCGGCCTGAATCTGGCATTTTTATACCTTAATTTAAATTTTGCTGAAGAATAGTTGCCTGTGATAGGCCAATCATCTAGCTATCACTCGTGTCAACAACTGTGACTGGCCAAATTAGATGGGATATGCTTTATTATTAAAATAATGAGGAGAAATGTATGAACTTCTTTTTCACCTGCATATTAGTAGAGTTATTTTGGGGTAAAAAGACATGAAAATTGTTTCTCTTGGGAGAATAGACTTTAAGCTTCTTTTTTTTTTTTTTTAATAAACAATTACAATAAGAAAAGCAAGATATTTTTAATTTAGAATATTTCAATATTATAAATAAACTAGAAAACATTTATTACTAAGAGTAGTTCTGGAAAATAATCAGTCTGCTTTGCAGCAATATACAAACATTTAATTCTGTGACAATCTCAGTTACTGTTTGGGTGGGTTTTTTTCCAAATAAAAGGTTGTTGTGTTTTAATCCTTGTAGGCAGCCAAGCGTCACACAGCCACTTGCTCAATCCCCCCCCTCAGCAGGATGGGGAAGAGAATTGGAAGGGCAAAAGCTAGAAAACCCGTGGGTTGAGATAAAGACCTTTTTTTAAGAAAAAAAAGCCAAAACAAAACCCCACCAACAACAACAAAACAAAAATCAAGAAAAAAACTGATGCCCAACCAGTTCCCAAGCAATGGCAGCCCTGGCAAACTTCCCTCCCCAGCTTTACTTGCTGAGCTTGATATCGTATGGTATGGGATAACCCTTTGGTGGGTTGTGGTCAGCTGTCCCAGTTGTGTCCCCTCTGTCACGAATGGGTGATTTAGATCTCTTAAAAAAAATCACTGTCAAAGGTATTAGCAAAAGTGGTTTTAATATGATTTATAAAAGTGTGACTTAACAAAGTTCGATGGCAAGGTTCACTCTATTAATTACTGCATGGAAGAAACATACACAGGAAAATTGGGTTACACTCGAGCTGAAGTGATTCATACTGAAACCGGAGCGCAAAAGGGTAAGGAAGACCCTCCTGTTGACTCACAAGGTTCAGAGTAGACCCCCTTGCTTTCTAAACTCCTGATGGAGCTTAGGTGTGGCTAGGTCCAACCTTAGTCTCAGACTTGGACAACGGTTTATGTCTAAGGGATTATATATGAAAAATTTATCAATTCAGCATGCAATCAAAGTTACCAAGACAAAATCAATGTTACCATACCACAAGGTTATGCACGATATCGGTCGCTTACCAAAGATCTGCTGTTGGTAAAAGGTCTCTCTGCCTCGAGGAGCAACCTTGAGAGGTGTCCCAGCTCAAGGGGAGATCAGTGCCCTGCAGCCACACTGCCTAGCAGGAAGAGCTCAAAGAAGGCTCGCTTTGGCTGTCGTATTTATGGGATAAAGTGGTTGGCTTGTAGTCAAATAACATGCTATGGGAAAGGTATGCATGAGACTCCTTGTACCCACAACTTTCTTTGCTCCTTGATAAATGAGTTTTGCAAAAGCCACCCGCTATTCATGCATTGACTACATGATCAGTGTTCCAAGCTCATATGCATCGATGCTCACTGTGTCACTCACTGTGTCACTGGGTTTTCAGAGAACAGATTGAAACTAGAGGAGTTCTTGGCCCGGCTATGGCTCAGGCCTTTGCCTCCTTTGGAGACTTTACCAAACTACTGCCAGTTTGGTTAAGAGGTCAAGTGCATCCGTCACACCCTCCCAACTTCTTGGCTACCTCCAGCCTACTTGCTGATGCGGCAGCGTGAGAAGCAGAAAATGCCTTGATGCTGTGTAAACACTGTTCAGCAGTAGCTAAAACATGGGTGTGTTGTCAATGCTGTTTTGGTCACAACTCCAAAACATAGCACCATACAATCTAGTACGAAGAAAATTAACTCTGCCCCAGCCAAAAGCAGAACAGGTTTTTTTGCCTATAATACTTCCCTCCTCATTCAGAGGAACTTTCCAGTTTTCCACAATGGTGTATAACCTTATTTCAATTTCATAATTTTCCACAGTTTACTCATAATCTAAGTTTGCAGAGAAAACATAGACAGCTCTGATATTTTAGAAACCTTGAATTATTGCATATAAAATTCACAATTTGAACTCTTTCAGGTTTTCTCATCTCTAGGTTGGTATTCAGAGACAAATAAATAAAGTTAATGTAGAACCAAAGTTTGAAGCAGTCCTCTCCAGTATCGGTGCATGAAACACTACCAGGAAGTTTTAGTTATCCTAAAGGAATGGAACTTCAAACCTAGAAAGCTAGATAAACCAAGTAAAATAATGAAAGAACAATTAAGTGAATGAAATAACCCTAACATAACATATTTCAAGATCTCTAATGCTGGCTTAACTTCACCCAAGATTCTTAAAGAACAGCTGAAAAGGTGTAGCTTGATTAACTTTCTGGAAATGGTAGCTAAATATAACAATAATTTAAAAATTGCTTCGTTAAAGAAGGTTTGTGCTGATTTTGGGGACTCCACTTGCTCAGGAAGGCCTGGTTGTCAGGAATTTGCTCAGCCGTAGATTGCTGAGAGCCAACGAGAGTGGAGCCTTAGTAGAGCAGCCCAGTTTATTTGCCTCATTTGCTCTCCGAACTCACAGAGAGACTGGAGAACCTTTCCAACAGATGCTGTAAACTTACACAGTTCAAGTTTCTCAGCCTTGACTTTGTTGCACAGCAAACATGGAGACTGTTGCAGTAGTCTGAGCTGTATGTGCTGTTGCCGTTCCCTTAGTATCTCCTGGCTACATCAGTCCTGTAGCACTAATAAAGATGTAAACTCCAGCCAGGCTGTAAGACACCCAACCGCAATGACCTCCTTCATGTCTTGGTAACTGTAGGGAGGAAGTCGGACAATTCAGAGCAAAGACATCCACGGCACTTGGAAGTTGTTCCTTAAACAGTCCTTCATTGTTTTTATGAATAGAAGGGAAGGGATTACATATCTAAAAGTTTGGCTGTTGACTCCAGCTGTATCAGAGGGTTTGAGGTTGTTACTAATGTCCTTTCCTCACTAGGGTTATCTATCCTCTGTATCACGTGGCTCCGGTTCTCCCTTGCAAGTCTTCTGTGGAATTTCTTCTGAAATGTCCATGATAAGGATTTACAGGAAAAACAAGAACTCAGCCTCAGATAGGTTAAAGCTACATGAAGAAGCAATAGAAAAGGGGGAAAACATAATATCAAATCTTCTATACCTCTTAGTAACATATGTAACACAACAGTAATTCCTCGTTGTTTTAATCTTTTGTTCTCCATTCCCTCCTTGTATGTTTTCCAGGAAAAATGAGGTAATCACTCTTCTTCCTACTGTAAGATGATTCAGCATGTCTGCTCTATTCCAGCCAGGAGCATGAGTTCCCAGTTTCGTATTTACACATAGTGAGTAACTTGTCTTTTATGAAGACAAAAGTTAGCCTGTTTTCCACATGAAGGCACAAATCACGTCAGAGTATTAAAGTTAAGACAGAAAATGGATGTTTGCTGAGAAACAGTCATCAAAGTTTGTCACTAATTAAGTGAACTGCTTCACCCTCTCATCATTAACTGGGCAAAGAAATGTTGATAGATAATTTACTTCAGAGTATTTGTTTGTCTCCTAAAGGCTAGACACCTCTGTTATTTGTTCTGTACCTGTTGGACAGACTTGATAAGGGCCAAAACTTGTATGGGACAGCACTGATTTCTCTGAGTATATGAACACTTTTCTCTTCATTTACTGTAGCCAGGTGTATCTAATATGAATTAAGAAATGTAGCCTGTAATATTCCTTTAATTTTAGGTGATTTGAAGGATTGTTTCAATCTTAACAGTATTATGAAAAAGCCTGACGGATCTCTCTTTACATTGAAGTGCTATTTCATTGATACTTTTAATTTGTTCATACTTAAATTCATCCAGACAGGTCCCAGGACTTCTTCCCAAGGACAAAAATTTAAATGTTAAAAGATAACAATGACTTTCCACAGTTGTTTTTGACTATAGCGTCATATTTCAAACCACTTATAATAGCTGTTGAATAACATCATTGTTACTTAAATAAAAATGCTACCCACTGGTTTATCAGAATCACTTTTCAGCTGAAATTTACAATTGCATCACTTATCACAGCAAGAAATCCATTTTACTAAAAATAATAGAAAGGGGCACACTGTATGCCAACTTTGTATAGCAGTTCATTTGAAACAAGTGAATTCAAAATGTCTGTGAAGGAGTCTTGTACTAATTACAATCTCTGTTTTCCTATAATTCATTTTCTAGAAGTTAGAAAATATATCTAAGACTTAACTGACATTTCTGACAATTTCCAACTGTTTTCTCAGACTATTTTTAATGAATAAAAATAATGGATTCAAATATTTCAACATGAACTTAATTCTTAAAAAAAATAAGATTTAAAAATAGACTAATGCATTACTTCAGTATGTACATTTTTTAATCTTAGAGGTCATTTACATTTTTCTGCAGTCAGAATATTTCTTCTCAAGAAATACTCACATCAAGAAATCAGGTCCCTGAGCCAGAAAACAGAATTAATACAAGCTTAATTTTAATAATGTTAGTCCATATGTGGTTAATTCTTTCAATGAGGTTCTATTGTTTTGATATTTTCTGTACATACTAATTTAATGATAAATTTCATAAAAGTTTAAATGTTTTAAATGATATGTAAATCATAGTAGATGGTATATTTCGTGCTTTTTTTTGGAACCTTTGAGCCTAATTTTTTCCTCAACTTTCTCATCAAAACTGAATGAATACTGGAAAAAAAACCCTCAGATTTCAACTAGTGATCTCTCTGAATGCATTCGCTATCTACAAATAATTTTTAATTAAAAATTGTTGATTCATAATGCTGGTCTTCATAGAATTTAATTTTACAAAACCAATTTAAGTATGAGCAAATATGTGCAGGAACAGGAGCTGGATTATGGCCAGGAAGGGCCTAAACATGGGAGTTAAAAAAGACCCCTCAGATTGCTAATCTATGGACTGAAGAGTTAATCTCTTTGGGTTAGTGTACATGTCAGTCTTGTACATAGACCAGTCACAAAAGAAAGAACAAAACCACATATATTATTACTGTGGATTATTACCACTTATTTGTTATTTTCTATTATGTTATGGTTTAGAAAAGTTACAATAATTCAATCAAATTGCAAAAACAACACTATGTGAATTAAGCAAGCTTTTACACAGCATGAAAAGTACAGAATCCAACCCCCTAGGATAACATTCAGCAACCTAAATTACATGACCATCTTCCAAATTCCTGCCTAAACTCCATATACTTGCCAACTGCTGCATAAAATTGAGGTGAAAGACCTAAAGTTTGCAGCCAAATTCGATACAGAAGCACATTTTATTTTCAACAGAATGGTTGAATGAGCAGCATCATGCAGAAAAAAGAAAATAAGAACATAAGATCAGGTCCTGAAAGACTGTATAATAATAGGTGCACACATACGGGATCAAGGATAAGATGTCCTACACTACCAAAGCTCCAATATGTCCTAACTTCTTAGTGTTAGGATCCCAATAAAACCAAATAAAATAAAATAAAGTAGGCCAAAATTAAATAAAATTAAATTAAAAGCTGCTTGTATGTCTTTCTGTCTTCACAGTTTGGCCCACACAACCCTGTGGCCATTGATGCAATTGCTTCAACACTGCTTCCTATTGCTTGAATGCTTTTGTAGTATTTTGTCATATGCCCAGCAAAAGATTCATAAAGTAGGTCACACACACAACCAAGTGAAACACTCTGATCTAAAAAAAACATTTTATGTATAGCCAGCTAATTCTGGAGGTTTGGGCTCAAATTTATCACCTAACCTCAGGCACTTGGTTGCAGTAATTAAGTCAGGAACTAGTGCTTCATCTATTCTTAGTGAAGCAAATTATCTTAACGAGGTAGAAACTCTCTATAGCCTTCTGGCTTCAGCATGCAACAATCCAACACCACATACCATCTCTTCTGTACTGAAGGACTGTTATGACAGATGGAGCCCAAAGGCATGGACTAAATGGAACTCAATATTTTATAGGGATGGCCCACAGACTAAAGGAATGATATCTCTGTGTATATATCAAAAGACAGGAAAAGTGGTGGTGATTAATTGGAATGTATTGGAAAGTGTGGGACCTGGCCATGACATAGATGGTATAGAATAAGGGGTGGATACTGTCCTGGTTTCAGCTGGGATAGAGTTAATTTTCCTCCTAGTAGCTGGTATAGTGCTGTGTTTTGGATTTAGGATGAGAATAATGTTGCTAACACACTGATGTTTTGGCTGTTGCTAAGTAGTGCTTCCACTAGTCAAGAACTTCTCAGCTTCTCATGCTTTTCAGCTTTTCAGCCCTGCCGGTGAGAATCTGAGAGGGAGCACAGCCAGGACAGCTGACCCAAACTGGCCAAAAGGACATTCCATACCATATGATGTCATGCTCAGTATAGAAATGGGGGGGAGTTGGTTGGGGGGTGGTGACCTCTGCTCCGGAACTGGCTGGGCATCAGTCAGCGTGTGGTAAGCAATTGCATTGTGCATCACTTATTTTGTATATTCTTTTATCGTTATTATTATTATTATTTTCCCTTCCTTTTCTGTCCTATTAAACTGTCTTTATCTCAACCCACGAGTTTTACTTTTTTTCCCCAGTTCTCTTCCCCATCCCACTGGGCAGGGGGAGTGAGCAAATGGCTGTGTTGTGTTTAGCTGCCTGCCGGGTTAAACCGCAACACTTAATGAGGCAGAAACTCTCTTTAGAAGTGTCCACATGCCTCCAGTATACATAAACAAAGAGATAATATAAGGTGGTTATTTTTCTAACTTAGATATAGGAGTAACATAGGCTAAGTGGGATGACTTCAGAGACTGTCTTCTGTTCAAGTCCATGCAGAATTCAGAAAAGTGAAATCTACCACCTCTGTTTCCTAATGCCTCTGCTCTGGCAGGTAAGCATTATAGAACAGAGACCCAACTAAATGTAGAGCAGTTATTTTGTTTGAAAGATAAGGGGATGAAAAAGCCTGTGTAAAGCCTGCAGGTAGTGGGAGGAAAAAAAATCACTTTAGTTGTGAGGTTGTCCTTCTGTCTTATTCTTCTGCCCACATGATACCTGACATCCTGGAGGACTTAACACTTGGGCATTTGATGTTTCCTACCGAGCATACCTCCATCTACAAAAAAATAACCTTGGTATCACCTCTAGCCTTCAATTAACATGGACATGTCCTGCCTAACTGATAGGGGACAGTTAAAGAGGATTGCATTGCTTTGTTACCTCACAGTTATGTTATGCTACCACTGTGAAAATTTGCTTTATAGATTTTTTAGGAAGCATGCTTTAGTAGGTCATTTACAAATACTGTGGATTTTGTATTGTTTTACTTCTAATCCCACCCTCATTTGTTGTTTTGTATGAAGTATTTAGATGCATACTGCCCTAAAAATGAACTCGTTGGCTATTTTGAATTTTTATGCTGTTACTCAATGGTCAATTAATTCCACTTAAGGTCACAGTTATGCTTTTTTATTACTTGTGATGATATTTTTGTTTGACATTCCTATAACTTTGTTATAGCTCATAAAAGTGATTAATGAAGAACTCCTAATTGTAGAATTCAAGCTTTTTGCTCTTGTCACTCCTGCTGCATAAAGATTTCTAAGTATTTGAAAGCCTATTATACAAGCTAAGCAAAATGTGCTCCATTCTGAGGTACAAGACTTAAGACTTAGCTAAAAAAAATAGATTCTGTAGGTGATAATGGACCAGAGTATTCTCCCAACCCTTGAAACACCACTTAACTAAGCAAGTTGATTTCTCTCACTACCATTCAGCATATCAAGAAAGCATGTTTTTTTCTTGCTTATTCACAGCCTACATTAAAGATTAATCTAAAACTTAAACCCTTACCAATCTGGGTCTTGTACCATGTATTATGACTCTTGAACAAAATATATCTAAATGTACTTACTGAGGCCCAACTGCCATACTCATTTAATCAGAAATATTTATCAACATGTGTCATGGTTTAACCCCAGCCGGCGACTAAGCCCCACACAGTCACTGTCTTGCTCCCCCCTGGTGGGATGGGGGAGAGAATCGGAAGGGTAAAAGTGAGAAAACTCGTGGGTTGAGACCAAGACAGTTTAATAGGGAAAGCAAAAGCCGCACACGCAAGCAAAGCAAAGCAAGGAATTCATTCACTCCTTCCCACGGGCAGGCAGGTGTTCAGCCATCCCCAGGAAAGCAGGGCTCCATCATGCCTAACGGTTACTTGGGAAGACAAACGCCATCACTCCAAACATCCCCCCTTCCTTCTTCTTCCCCCAGCTTTATATGCTGAGCATGCGGCCATATGGTATGGAATGTCCCTTTGGCCAGCTGGGGTCAGCTGTCCCAGCCGTGTCCCCTCCCAACTCCTTGTGCCCCCCCAGCCTACTCGCTGGTGGGGTGGGGTGAGAAGCAGCAAAGGCCTTGACTCTGTGTAAGCACTGCTCAGCAGTAACGAAAACATCCCTGTGTTACCAACACTGTTTTCAGCACAAATCCAAACCATAGCCCCATACTAGCTACTGTGGAGAAAATTAACTCTATCCCACCCAGCACAGCATGTTTAGTTACTAGTTTAGTTACTTTAAAGATGCCCTTTCCTTACCCTTTTCCATATACCTATGCAAGCTTAGCTTTCCAAGCCATATTTCCCACATCCGTTTTTTTTCATTGCTACTCTCTCTAAATGTAACTACATTAACTGAAGGCAAAGTAGGTGAGAGGAAGAAATTGCATCTGGAATCCCTTAGTTAAAAGCAGGAATAATGTTTTTGGCACATCACAGGCCAAAGACATCAAAGATATCAAATAAAATAAAACCTCAGTAATCTGCAGGACAATCAGTCAGAAAGGGAAATTAAGTTTGGGCTATATTTAAAGGTTTTCCTGATGTAGCTATGCTGCTTAGAAATTTTACCAGACCAAGGAGCACTTCTGCAACAGCGTACTCTAGAACTTTTCCAGTCTGATACTCTTAAACTTTATCTCTGATGGGTGTTTTCCAGTATAGTACAACAAGCAGATCCCTATAAGTGTTGATACACTTTGAGATACCTGATGCAAGAATTTCTGTGTATGACTGTGGTATGGAGCAATTGTGAAAGACTTACTATTTTGTGCGCAATTACTTGGGAGAATTGCAGAGCTCCTGCCATCTGGTTACACTACATTCAGTTATTCTGAAGAACTGAAATTAGGGAAAAGATTGAGTACATCTAGAAAATGTCTGCCTACCCTGTACACCTGTAATTAAGCAGAATAGAGCATTTCTGAGTATGTCTAAGCCCATTAGGCTTGGACACTGTCAGTCATGTTGTGGAATTTTTTTCCTCTCTGAAAAGAGGGGCACCATGGCAATCAATATTCACTGTCTGTGCAAAAATTTATCACAGCAGAAGGGAAGCCCCAACAAATAAGTTCTAATAGAAGGGAGCAACTAGGAAAAAAAAAATATTCACAAAGCAAATTTTTAATATTAGTATTGTTTACATAAAACTAAACTGATGGGTATTAGTCTGAGCCTTGTATAGGTATGAAATATTTATCCTGCCCTTGTGCAGCCTGCATAAGAGTCACTCAGGAATGAAGAAAGATAAAAGAGGAACAGTGAATGTTTTAAATTGGTGCATATTTTAACCAAATCACAAGAGTTTAAAAGGATTTTCAAATTAGAAAGTTTCATAGAAGATGGAAGAAGGCAGAAAGAGGGGGAAGACAGAATGGAGTAGCCACATCCTACACCTGCACTGGAGTTAGGCATGAAGCTTTCCTGGAGCAACCGTAGCGCTGCTATCACTTCCCAGAGCTTCAGAGCCCCTTTCCAATGACCGTACCTGCCAAGTATGCTCTACCACCTTTCTCAAGTACTCCACATGCATAACTAAGACGTACAAAAATGCCAGAATATGCCCATACAAGTGACACTTAGACTTGACATTTTCAATCAAAATTGACTTTTAAAGTAATATGAGCTTTCATCTTATTTCATGTTTTTGTTAATTGTATTTGCTTTCTCTTACAATACATCTTTTACAGCCAAAGAATTGAAGAGTCTTGTGGAAACAGAAGTGAGAGTACCTCCTGGCTCTTTTGTTCTTCCAGGTCCCACTGTCCATTATAACAAGCTCTATTGAGAATGAATTCTGTTAAGTGGATGCTAAATTTTGAAGCATCTCCTCATCAAGGCAGGAGATCATGATACATCTTAAGAGAAGAAATTCACTTGGTGAATTAATTCCAGCACTCAGAGAGAGTAGGAACATTAAATTAAATTGCAACTCATTCAAAACATGGCATATCACATTCTTGGTTGAAAACCTTAGTTTACTTTATTCAAAATATCATCTCTTCTAAGGACAAATCCAGTTCTGTTAAAAAAGTGTCAGGAAAAAAAGTCTTCTTGGATTAATCTTTCTAGCAAACTAACACTCTTGACTGCATTACCTTTGCTATATTTGAAGGGAGGCAAGCTCCTCTACTCCTTCTTCCCACTCCTCCAGGAAGTGCAAAGCTCGTCCTCCTCTTCCACTACTGTAGTCTTTGTAGGTGTGTCAGCAGCAGGGAATAGGTAGGCAGTAGATTTGTTTTATCCTGCACCTTTGGAACAATTTCTCTATTGGAATTGTGCACAAAAAGCCTGTATTCCCTGACCTGTCTTGATATTATGCTCTGGTACATTGAGCAATAGAGAAATAGTGAACCAGGTTGATCTTTTCCAAAAATAAAAAAAAAGAAAAAAAAAAAAAAAGAACAGTCACCTTGCCCCCTCCAACAACTATGGATGATAATGCTGTCCTTTGGGAACAGTGACATTGACGAGGCTTGATACATCAGCCTCTATCTCTCCAGTTTAGTACAGAAATATCAGTAGAAATATGACATAAAGCATAGAGGAGTCCTTTCCTCATTGTTGTGTTCCTCACTGTGAATGAATAGAAGCCTGTGTATATTGCAATCCAACTCGACAGACATGGTGGCCAGTATGAACACCACTTCAGTCAGTGAGTATCTTCAGGACAGATAGTGTCTTTAGGCCTTTTGCATCTTAGGTAAAAACCTGAAAGTTCAAGAATGACTTACCCTTATCTCACATTGGGCAGTTCACAGACCAAGAATAGAAGACTTTGCCCTATCTCTGCTTGTCTTCCATTCTGCAGGGTTTTCCATCCACTTATTTATTTCATGCCATAATTAATTAAACAAGTTAATTACTGATTTTACTGTACATTTTACTGTGAAGGTGACTGAACATAGAAACAGGTTTCCCAGAGAGTTTGTGGAGTCCCAACCTTTTGGTAGTCAAAAGGTTTTGACTCTTTTGGTAGTCAAAACCCAACTGGACATGCCCCTAGGCAACCTGCTGTACCTGATCCTGCTTTGAGTTAGGGCTTGGGCTAGACAATCTCCACAGGTTCCTTTGCCTTTCTCAGCTGCTCTGTGATTCCATAGCTACTTGAAGTAAACTGATTTAGAGAATGTCCCTGTTTCGCATGATTCAGCCATTTTCCATCTTAGAACTAAAACCAGTAATGGTCACAACAATCTACTGCCTTAAGACTAAAAGAATAGCCATTTTCTCACTTATTATAATTTCTGTTTATGTTTTTCCTTTTCTTCACAACTTTCCCCCAATTTCCTTCCTAATATAATTTTCCAAATTTGATTGGTATGAAAATATGCACTACTGGAAAAAGAAGTGTAAAGTACTGCAGATCCTTCCACAGAACACCAGCTATATTTCTGTATTCAACCTTCAAAACTGCCTTCAAAGAACTGGGTTTTCTGAAATTATTCCTCTTCCAGAGGAATAAAAATATTCCTCCAGGATAATTTCAGCTACTGAAAAAAGCTACCATGGTCACTGAAGCAATTCTTTCTTGCTCACAGTCCCCAAAATAGGCAGGCTTTTACCAGGTTAATTTGATGTACCAAATATTTTAGATAACTTTATTATTAAGGACAGCTAACTTTTCACTGGGAGTCATGATTGTAGAAAACATCTGTACTTTCTAATCCTGATGAAGTTTGAATGGGTCTATTCCAAATACAAATGACTTCTTCAAGGTATCAGCAGAAAATGAGAAAATATTAACTGTTTGAATACTGCTCAAAAGAACTGAATACATCAAAAAGTTTTGAAGTGTTTCTCTCTGCTACCTTTAATTGTCTGCACATCACTGCATCTGCCTCTCTACACTACTATGCATTTGCACATATCCTCTGTTTCAATGTCAGCCTAAGACTAATGGTCCCACCTGTGCTCATTCTCCTGTCACTCAATTCCTTCTGAAGTCTTATATTTCACGTCATCTAGAAGCATACCCCTTCCATCTGTCTTCTCTACTTGAAAATAAAAAAGAGAATACCAAAGAGTATAAAACAGTCCAATGTGAATTACATTTCTGTATGACTTGTCATCTCAGTCACTGTCTTCTCCAGTAGAGGCCAGAGACTTTTAACTAGACTAACCACAATTTATGAAAAAAGTAATTTGTTTTTTTCTGGATTGGGATTTTGGATGATAAACTTTTCAGGCCAGGAATTTTACTTACTTGGTTTGTTCCAGAGACCACAAAAGATTGTTTATCTGAAAACTAACATAATAGCAAGTCCTAGTCATTTTCTTTAGAAAACTGGAATCTGCCTTATAAATTTGCATAAAGATATTCTGCTGTAGAAATGGTCAAGAGTTCTCAAGTGTGAAAAAAAATAAAAGAGTTTACACAGTGAATTTTCTTCCTTTTCAGAAGGTTCTAGACTCAAGACCAGAAATTATATAGCTATTAAAAATCTTGACAATTCTCTCTGTAGAACTGTGTAAAAAACCTGATGTTTTAGCTTCAGTATAATTCACCTCACCATCTCACAGGTACAACTATACTACTATGACCACAGGTGGTAGAAAATAGTGATGGAAAATATATTTACAAAATTCCAGAAAATTATTTAAAAATATTTTATTTGGGTTTTTTTCCCCCTCCAAATTTCATAGGCAGTTTCAGTCATAACTAGGAAGTCTGACACCAGCGCAACTGACCCAAGGTTTATGCATGAAAGAAGAAATGGTTCCTAAAAGATTACAGAATGTAATATTTCCTACTATAGCCAGTGAGAACTGGAGATACTCAGTGGTTGTTTGCATTATTCAGATCCTGCAAGTAGAAAATCTTAGGTAATAAAAATTTTGGTGGTTCTTGTCCTCTATTAGTCCTGTTTCAAAATTCACTATCAATCAAATTTTTTTTCTTGTGAGCTGAATCTAAAATGTGGAAAGATTGGCTTTAATATCAGCAATTTATCTTAAATCCTCAGATACATTGTAAGTCTTTTTCCTTTTATTTTGAAGTGTTTTTCTCATGATCACTAATGATCTGTAATTATGTATCTTGTTCAACTTATGTGTATGTATCTTTTATTGCGTATGTATCTTTTTCCGCTTTCTCTTCACATACCTCAGCCATTTAAAGATACATTAAAAATTAACCTGTCACTAGTACTGTATTACAGCAGGACTATTCATAACAGCAAGGTTATTTGAATGTTTGGATTCTAATGCTATTAGTCAAAGACATTTTAGTTTAAAAAGAAAGTAAAAAAGAATCTTTTTACACTAAAAATAATAAAAAAAATAATTCTGGAGATAATGTTAATGTCTGAGGAACTAGAAATATGAAATGTAATACTGTTCCCAGACTTTGACTGAAGCCTGCTATGGTTATGGTGAACACTATTTTTTAATCTAATTTTGTTGCAAACCTTCGAAACTGCACGCTGAGTATGCATGCTGTGATTGCTGAGATTTCTCTTGGCTGAAAATAGAAGTGGTCAAACTACTGCTGTGCAATGTGTGAGCTAGTGCTGTGAATCTTTGTTTGGCCATCCCTGTATATCAGGTCTATGTTCTTATAATATGTGCAGCAGGCTATTCCATGCTTAAAAGGTCTACAGAACACCGAATTAGGTAATTGTCCATACAGTGTGATATGTCCTATCATCATGTGTGGGTAGCATGGCAGTGACAGTCAGTAACCTGGTTGCTGGTGAGGGAAATTACTTCCCAGATTCCACTGCTTGTATCTACCAAGGGCTGACCCCAAGTGCAGCTCCAGAATGGCACGGGTAGTACATAGGTCCCTGTCAAGTCTGCCACCTTAAGCAGATGTTTTAAATAAATGGGCATGTTGATGGAAGCAGATGCTTACAAGTGAGCAATGGAATTGATCTCTACATCTTTGTTGAACATTATGGATGCTTAAACACATCTCTAGAGTTCTGCATATGGAGTTTCAGAACTCGATTTTGTTGCCATATGCAACTATCTGATACATTCAGAACGTCCCATGTGTCTGAGATATACACTTGCAGGGACATATGATTGGAACCTAAAGGACACTCACTACCATTCCTTCTAGCATCAGTCTGCAGCCAGGTAGACATACAAAAAGGTGCTAGAGACATGTGTGGACAGCTGAACTGATCCCATAAACTCAGGAGGGAAGCAATACTGTGAAGGAGACTTCTAGTGTCTAACTCCTTCACAGTATTGTGAAGTTTTCCTTTCCTCCTGGGTTTATGGGTAATGTCTAACACTTAGACATTTAAAGTTAAAATCTCCATATAACAATGTAGATCTCAAAAGGAAAGTAAAAAATTAAATTTTAAGTCTACTTCTTAGTTCATCTCTCACTTCTTTAAACTTTTCTTCTTTTTCTAAGACTCCACAGGAACAGCAGATTTTAAACTTCAATGTTTTCTCAGGAATTTCAATACAACTTACAGATATTAAGCTATGAGAGAATGCCATCTACTTTGGTCTCCCTCTTCTATCCTCATTATGATTAAAGACAGCTTAATTTAATGATTTCAGAGCTTTGTACAGAACAGACAGATATTGAAATCAAGGGAAGAGCACATACACTCTGTATCAGAGTTCAGGGAAAAAAACCAACCAACCAACCAAACAAACAAAAAGCTGAAACCCTCCAAGCCAATTGCTGCACAAGATGTCAAACCCAATTGTAAAAAATCATCCTGAAATATGTATTATTATGCATCTATAACACTATATATTGAATTAAATGTAGTCAGTATTTAGAAGATTAATAAAATGCCAGATCCTATTTTCTTTATTTATAAAGACTGCAAAAGAATAACATGATTAACTGTTCGGACTCTGTCTCTTATCAATGAATGTTTGTATAAACATAAGTTGAAAATTTGGGGTGTTGTGTTGTTCAAGACTGAAGAGCAGTCTTGCGTACAGAAACCTGAGATGGACAGCAAGTCAGCACACATGGAAACTGTGTACCAGATACCAACAATAGTGCCTGATTGGCTTGAGTAATTATAAAGATCAGAACTAGATGATATTCAGGCAACAGTGAATGTTTCAAATCCCAAAGAAGTCACTGAGAACCAGTAAAGTTTAACACTTCACCAGATCTGATCTGACACTGTTTTACTGGAATTTAGACGAAAGCGCGTTTAAACCACCATAGTTTAGAGATGGAATAGCACTTGATGGAATCTCTCATTCTGCCGAATTCCAAATAAAAAACAAAATGGGGACTAAACGTCCAAATTATAAAAGCCATATAGATGTATGTATCCATACTGTAGTATCTACAAGGCTGAAGAGAATTCAAAATATAAAAATAATGCATTTCTAAGCTCTTTCAGTATTTTCAAATCAGTATAACAAATGCATTCATCTTTAGATTTGCAGATCACAATTAAAAAAGGCCTACATCACTGGCTTT
The DNA here is from genome assembly GCF_035582795.1 of Mycteria americana. Lineage (NCBI taxonomy): Eukaryota > Metazoa > Chordata > Aves > Ciconiiformes > Ciconiidae > Mycteria > Mycteria americana. The sequence goes on from NC_134367.1 coordinate 44,516,898, forward strand.
TGGTCAAGGCCAACAGGTTGGTCCAGTGGCCAAGGCTATTGATAGAAAGGTTTCCATAAGCTTTCAGGAGGTTTGATAAACAACAGTTAAACAGATATCTAGCATACCATTTAAGAATTCTTCAAAAACAAGTAATGCCTCCCCCCTGCCCCTGAAAAAAAAAAAAAATTACAAAATAAAATCTATGACTTAAGTGCTTGGCAAACTCCTTGATAAATCCTGTGAAAATTATGGCCGTTTCCTCCCATTATCTCAAGCCCTAGTCTTTGGGTTACTAAAAAATACCAGGTTTATTTTTAACCTAAGTGCTAAGAAGGAGTTATTTCAGTTATGCTTTCCTCTGGTCAGCAAGGCTGCATATATATATTTCATTGAATCAAGGCTCAGAACATTTCCATCAACAACGGGAAGACACTAGTTAGTTTACTAAGGTCCATGAATGAGACTGGTACCTATTTTTGAAACTTTATGTGACTTTTAAAATCCACCAGAATACGGTAGGCTGTCCCAACATCTGGAAGTTCTTAAACAGAATTCACTTATTAGCAGATGACTGTGGAACAGATTTATTGGTATAAAAAAATGTAAGTCAAAGTGATTAGATCCTGTGCTTTTAAGCACATTACTGACATCATGTTACTTATGTAGAATCTTCACTATAGACTAAAATACAGCCATTTCCTGCTTTACTTTGAAAAATTTAAGAACAAGTTTTGAAAAGGAATGTATTAAAATTAATCCTAATTTTGAAAACTAACATATGTAAAGATAATTACTTGCCTTACTAATGGATTTCAGAAGTAACCCTTTTTTAGCCCTGTGAATAAATTAAAATAGTCCTTATCTTATTAATATGAAAATCCCTTCTGTGCTCTGTCTATCTAGTAAATCGGTAATTAAGGATTTAGAAGCCCTTTGCCTGATTCTCCTCAGTGAGGCAGGTAAAATCACACAGAGTCTGTGACTACCTTTGCAAATCCTCTAGATTATAGATATCAATGCCCAGTGTTTACTCATTTTGAAAGTTCTGGAAACATAGATAAATTAAAAGCAACTGCCATTTCATAGTCCCCATTCATTGATAAATTAAAGCCAAAACGGAACTTGTTCTCTGATAACATATAGGAGTATGAGTAGACTTAAACTAAAGATCTATTATTCCCTGTACTCATGTTTGAGAAGCTGGCAAGTGAGGTCATGTTCTCTTTTTTACACATATCAATAAGGATATGGTAAAGAACTAGGAATTATATTCACAAGGAGCACTGCAATGCCTAACTTTTAAGTGTCCAGGAGACCAAGTTGTCCAGGCTTACCTACATAATGCACCAAGATAATAAATACACTTAGCAATACTATTTGCAAAAACTGGCATACTGAATAGGAAGCCCTGAAACCACAGCCATCTAAAAGGCTCCATATAGAAATGCAACAACTGAGTCAGAGGCTGAAAGTCAAACCAAGGAGGCTGGATCAGCTGGCACTAGAGGTTCAGGGCTCCTTATAGGTCTTGGTGTTTCTCAGTTCATTTCAAACTGAGTAATATACCATAAAATAAGTGGGGAATTTTCTTATTTTAACTAGTAGATGTAACTACTGAAGAATACTTTTGGATGGAAGAGACAGCTATTATTTAAATCCAGCGTTCATATTTCCTTCTCCTCCTGTTTTCCTTCCTGCTTGTACAGGATGGAGCTTGATCATTGTTTTAAAACCTAGTGAGATTTCTGAAGGTTGTTCATTGGTAGCTGGTCCTCTATGTCCCAACAGAATTTGAACATCCAGGAAGTTTCACAAAGTTCAAGTTGTTTTCCTTTCATTACAGTTTGCTCTTTTCCAGCTATTATATTCCTTGATGAAAAACAATCAGCAATAAGACCAAAGGAACAGTCCATAATACTCTTGCTTAATCAGCTGAACAGGTCTCTCTAGGTAGAACCAGTCCTGTTCCATCATTCCAGTGGCATGGAAGCATATATTTGGAAACATCTCTTCCTTCATCACCCATGGCTCCATTTTCCTCCTTTCTTCTTGCACTTGCCTAACTTGATTATGACCATATTTTTTCTCTGATTCTGATTACTGTCTGGCTGGTTGATTAGTGTTGCTTAGCATTTTTATGAGTTTTGTGACTTCATCTAGAGGCAATGTACTCATGGAAACAAGAAGAAATTGGCATACAAAAGTCTGGGAAAGTAGGGTACATATAACATGGCTGATATAATTTGTATGATTTAGGATCTGAATTTCCAAAGTACTGATAACTTTGTAAGAAGCTATAACCACCATTCAGCTTTTGTGAAGCCTAAAATATTACAAGCCAGTGAAAATAATCAAAGATATTAACCTGAATTAAGCTTTTAATTTTACATCAATTTCTTCTTATAGAAGTATATTTGAACTAAGAATGACCTAATATTGTTTGGTATATTCATGCTTTGCAAATTTATATTGTAATCATCTGATTACTGCTATTTATTACTTAACAATACAAAAAAAATCTATACGATGTATAAAAAGAGATGAGTAGGACTTCTGCAATATGTTACTTACAGAGTTTCATATTTTTATACTTTTATATTTTACAAAAGAAACCCTTGGGCTTTTTTTCTGAGGTGTTATGGGAGGCTGATTTGAGGACAAGAAATATTAGATTCTTCAGATTCTGCTCTGATATAGATCAATCTTCATGCTGCAGATGCATTATCATTCCTAGGAGAGCATTGTATGTGTAAATAGATTATAAAAGGTTAATAAATATCATAAGCATGTTAGGCTTAAGTACCATGTGTTACAGATAATTATAAGCATATAAGTAGAAGGTTTTACAGTTAACCTATTGATCTGCTGAACTCTATAGCAATTTATAGTAACTGGCTGACCATTCAACAAGTCATATATAATCCTTTATTATCCTTTATATATAGCCATCAATAAAAACTATTTTAAAATAAAGCATGCATATTTAAAACTACTTCTCATAAATGGCTAGGTTTAATTAGTGACTACTGTCACTGGTTTTTGTGAGCTCTGATTTATGAACTTGAATAGCTTTGGGGGTTCCTGCCCCTTGCTTTCTACTTTATCCTTCTCTCAGAAAATTCTTCTTTTGATGAAGGAAAAGCTATTTTTTTATATAGGAATAGCTACTTGAGAAGCATTGGTGCAACCCATCTATTATACAAAACTTTAGCAGTGTACTGCTACTGAATTGGGTTTTCTTCAATACAATATGCCATTATTAAAAATAATTAAAAGTTTATGTACAAGTCACAAGAGTTATCCATGAAGCAGGGTGGGACATTGGGAAACTAGTACAATCACTATTCTATATAATTAGACTGAATTGGCTCAATAGAGATGTCATTATTAATTTATTTCTTTTATTCATCTACACAATTCCAAATGATTACCAGGAACTTCCCCCATTTATTTATTTTAACTGAAGATCAGAAAATAAATGTGGCATAAATGTTCTTATCAATATGCTTTTTGGAAAAACACAAAGGGAATTTTGAAGACTGGGTTCCTTTTTTTTTAAGTGACAAATACAGTTGAGCTCTCCCCACCACACACACACACACAAACACACACACACTCTTATTTCATTTGTGCAAGCGGCACATTTATGAACATTCTTCTGCTCTGGAGCCTATAACTGCACAGCAGCACTGTGTGTGAAAGCAGGTTTATTGCCCCTAACAGGACTGTAAGTGCTTAACTATAATTTTTAATGATGTCTGTTGGACTTTACTCTAGGGATCACATATCTGTTTAAAAATTAATTTCATAGATGCAAGGTTTTTTGGTCTAAAGAAATTGCAGATTCACATTCATTGTGCATATTTGACCTCTGCCCTTCCATTCTCAATCAGAAAGGGCATGAGGCTGTTGTCTTTTTCTGTCAAAGTGAGTAAAACTGCCATTTGCTCCATTAATGAGAAATTCAGCTATTGATTTGATCTTTGCTCTACTGCCATTGATTTCTGCTCTTTGTTTTGTCATTTGGACCTAGAACTGTCAATAAGTTATTGACTGAAGAATAGAAAGTCAATCATTTGTATTCTCCTTAGAGCTTGTGAAAATTGAATTTATCTTCATATTCATTGACATTTTACTATGAAATTCTGAGCCTGTAATAAAGCTGTTTCCAGTTATTCTGGGCTTGAGAAGTTTATGATTACCCAAGATAATTTTTGATGCAATTAATTTACAGATTAATGGTTTCTAAATAGCAATAGAGAACAACTCGACATTAAACATCTGTAAGAGAGCTTATGTAGTATATCTTTTACAGCAGAGTAAAATCATAGCTCCTCCGATAGTATAGCATTTTACATCCATGCATCAATACCTGAATTGCTATTAGGTTTTATTCTGGTTTCTTTTAATACAAGGAAAGAGTAAACAAAACAAAAGCAGAATAGATTTAACTTTCTATTTGGATGACTAGTTACATGTCCACTTCGAGGAATTCTGAATTCTATGCTGGATGATCTCAGATTTAGAGGCATACTTAGGTCATTAGTTTTTCAAGTAGCATTTTTTCAGGTCACTAGATTCTCTGTGAGTCATTTTTTATGATACATTTTACTTGATACTTCTATACATGGTCTTTCAATCGAGTCATCTGGGCAAACTAAGAAAGAAGAGTAAAGGTCAAAAAAATGTAGGCAGCTGTATAAGCCATGTTGACAAAGAAAATTAAGTGCCCTTTCATTTGACCGGATACCCTGTGTCAAATACATACGTTATTGGAAGATAGCCTGCTAAAGGTATATGACAGGAAACAAACTGTCTCCAACATTCAAGGGAGCTGCTCATTTGGCACTTAGAGAAACAAAGAAGACAACAGAAATAAATACCAGTATGTGTAGAAAATACCAGTTCCTTCTCAAGGAACATGTGTCAAGAATCATGACACAGATAAACTTTACTGGGGGTTATAAAAGCCTTGGAATGGGAATCAAAATTTTAGAGAAATGATCAGGAGCAGATTAAATAGAGCACGGTAGTATTGCAGGAGAAAAAGTATCACTATTCAGGACATATCCAAGTCAATCACAATATTCCCATCAGTTTTCAGAAAATTTGTGTTGGTTGGGCTGTTGTTGATGATGTTCTAGATTCACTCTCCATTTTTTTTATAAAAAGGATCGATTCCTATTTTTCCTGATTCAGGATAAATAAATGTTATGTGTCTGAAATGGACAGGGAAGACAATTGTTTTCATTTTGCAAAATTCAGATAAAAGTGAAAATATTTAACTTTTGTTTATATAGACAAGGAAAATAATCTTTGTAGTTTGCCCTAGTGATAATTTGGAATCAATACAGAATGGAAGGAATGTTGAACTTTGACAAGTTTTCATTGCGGAGAAGGTCCTTTCAGTCTTCCATTGAAGACTGTACTATTATTGGTTTGACAAGATGCACACCCTGTAGAGAGTTTCATTCACTTTCTGCACACACAACACATATCATCATTTCCTAATAAATGCTCTCCTTTAACAATGACAGTCATGTGATACACCCTTATACTCACATATGAAAACATATATGAGACTGTGTGCACATAAAGAGGCCAGAAGTATGGAATTTTCCACGGCTCCACAGTTTTATGCAAAAAAAGCACTGTAGTGTGTTACAGTTGAGTATTCTGGTGGAATCCAGCAGGACAATGCCCACATATACACTTGTTTGCATGGCAATAGTTTAAGATACTAAAGCCTACAATATAATCACAGTATGGTTACTCTAGGTATGCAATGAGGACCCCAGTGAAGATTCAGAGGTTATGTATATTTTTCAACCATCAAAATTTCCTGATGTTGGTAGAGGAGATCTTCATATTTACTGTCATAAATCACTACTTATGATTTTTGTTAAGGATCTGGTTAAATACGTAATAATTTCTACTCAGATCAAAAGCCAAGTCAACACTAAGATTTCCATTGATTTTGAGGAGTTTTGTGTTTTGCTCTTTTATCATGTTCTAGAAGCTTAATCACTTTATATATAACAGACACATTTTGTTAGACATAATTCTACACACAAAGAATTCCCAAACACTTAACTTTTTATATGCAAGAGGTTCCAGTGTCCTTAACATCAGTCTCCCTTTATTTTCACAGAAGGGCCATGTGTCACAGAATCATAAAATCATAGAATCGTTTAGGTTGGAAAAGATGTTTCAGATCATCGAGTCCAACCATTAACCTAGTACTGCCTAGTTCACCACTAAACCGTGTTCCTAAGCACCACATCTACACGCCTTTTAAATACCTCCAGAGGTGCTGACTCCAACACTTCCCTGGGCAGCCTGTTCCAATGCTTGACAACCCTTTTGGTGAAGAAATTTTTCCTAATATCCAATCTAAACCTCCCCTGGCACAACTTGAGGCCATTTCCTCTTGTCCTATCGCTTGTTACTTGGGAGAAGAGACTGACACTCACCTCACTACAACCTCCTTTCAGGTAGTTGTAGAGAGCGATAAGGTCTCCACTCAGCTTCTTTTTCTCCAGGCTAAACAACCCCAGTTCCCTCAGCCGCTCACAGAATCACAGATTCACAGAATCGTATAGGTTGGAAAAGACCTTTAAGATCAACAAGTCCGACCGTAAACCTAACACTACCAAGACCACCACTATACCATGTCCATAAGCACCTCATCCAAACGTCTTTTAAATACCTCCAGGGATGGCGACTCAACCACTTCCCTGGGCAACCTGTTCCAATGCTTGACAACCCTTTCAGTGAAGTAAAATTTCCTAATATCCAGTCTAAACCTCCCCTGGCGCAACTTGAGGCCATTTTCTCTCATCCTCTTACTAGTTACCTGGGAGAAAAGACCAACCCCCACCTTGCTACAACCTCCTTTCAGGTAGTTGTAGAGAGCAATAAGGTCTCCCCTCAGTCTCCTTTTCGCCAGGCTAAACAACCCCAATACCCCCAGCCGCTCCTCATAAGACTTCTGCTCCAGACCCTTCACCAGCTGCATTGCCCTTTTCTGGACATGCTCCAGCACCTCAATGTCTCTCTTGTAGTGAGGGGCCCAAAACTGAACACAGTAGTCGAGGTGTGGCCTCCCCAGTGCCGAGTACAGGGGCACGATCACTTCCCTAGTCCTGCTGGCCGCGCTATTTTTGATACAAGCCAGGATGCCATTGGCTTTCTTGGCCACCTGGGCACACTGCTGGCTCACATTCAGACGGCTATTGAACCAGCACCCCAGGCCCTTCTCTGCTGGGCATCTTTCCAGCCACTCTTCCCCAAGCCTGTAGTGTTGCATGGGGTTGTTGTGACCCAAGTGCAGGACCCAGTACTTAGCCTTGTTGAAGCTCATACAACTGGCCTTGGCCCATCGATCCAGCCTGTCCAGGTCCCTCTGCAGAGCCTTCCTGCCCTCAAGCAGATCGACACTCCTGCCCAATTTGGTGTCATCTGCAAACTTACTGGGGGTGTACTTGATCCCCTCATCCAGATCATTGATAAAAATATTAAACAGAACTCGCCCCAATACCGAGCCCTGCAGAACACCACTTGTGACTGGAGACCACTGACACCCAACATCTTTGGAAACTTATCTGAAGCAGGATAAAGTTTTGAAATCCAAGGAAATTCCATGGTTACCTGAATGAGGAAACACTCAGCAGAACACTTTTATTTATATATTTATTTATGCTCATGATAATCTATAGCTGCATATTGAAAGCATGGGAACTGTATATTAAAAAGGGGAAAATCCTTGGAGAGTTAAGAGGCAAAAGGTAGATGAACTCTTTGAACGTGGGTAACAAATACAATTACTGCAAGTCTATGAATATTATACCTACCGGCTCTGCATATAATAATGAATTGTATACAGCAATTTGGACAAATGAAGACATAGGTTCTGTGCTAGTAGACAAACATGATCTATGACAGAGTTTTATAGAGTTTAAGTACATTGTGGTTTTATACTTCGGGGTCCAACTACTAAGAATAAAATAACTGTTACGTTTTTCACAGTTCATTTCTGGTTTTTGCCCTGCAGATCTTGTATAACAGCCAAATGCGATCCCAAGTTAAGTCTGCAAAGTCTTTGCTTCTCAGGGACTCACAGCCAGTGGTGTTTAATGACCCGTATTGGCCTGCTCAATAGGAACTGTTCTGCTCTCCTAAAATGGATGAGCTATCCCTTAGAAATACCTACTTTTACATTATTTTTAATATTAGTATATTAGCTTTGCACTCCAGCCTACTAGAACAGATTTTAGAGAGATCTGATCACTGGGAAAAAAACCCTCCAAACAACAAAAAAAAGGAAGGCAGCCTATAAATTGCATACCCAGCAGGGAAAGGTTATTTTTGCTTAATTTGACTGAATCAGTTCCTTCACCTACAAAACCAACGTGTATACTCTATAAGCTTTTTTATATATCAAAACAGCTTTACTAACCGATTACAATTAAAACAATTCCAAGTTTTCACAGACTAGCTTTCTCTCTATTTCCGACTGTCGTGGTTTAACACCAGCCAGAAACTAAGCCCCACACAGCTGCTCTCTCGCTCCCCTCTGGTGGGATGGGGGAGAGAATCAGAAGAGTAAAAGTGAGAAAACTTGTGGTTTGAGACCAAGACAGTTTAATAGGGAAAGCAAAAGCTGTGCACGCAAGCAAAGCAAAACAAGGAATTCATTCACTCCTTCCCATGGGCAGGCAGGTGTTCAGCCATCTCCAGGAAAGCAGGGCTCCATCACGCATAACGGTTACTTGGGAAGACAAACGCCATCACTCTGAACGTCCCCCCTTCCTTCCTCTTCCCCAGCTTTATATACTGAGCATGATGTCATATGGTATGGAATAGCCCTTTGGTCAGCTGGGGTCAGCTGTCTCAGCTGTGTCCCCTCCCAACTTCTTCTGCAACTGGCAGAGCATGGGAAGCTGAAAAGCCCTTGACTAGTGCAGCAACAACTAAAACATCCCTGTGTTATCAACACTGTTTTCAGCACAAATCCAAAACATAGCCCCATACTAGCTACTATAAAGAAAATTAACCCTATCCCAGCCAAAACCAGCACACCTCCCCTTTCTAGTCTCCTCAATGTAAAAGCAGAAAAAAACTATTATGATTGAATGACTGAGAGAAATATGCATAATCTATGTACTGAATGATCTTGCTGATTTTCAGTTTTTCAGTGGAGTGCTTCATTTATTTGCATTCCAAAAGAACCTTTTCTCCAAATCTTGTATTCAAGAATTGTGGTGTTCAAGAAGTGAAACTTAAAAAGATTCACATATGGAAAATCAAATTCTTAGGACAAAACATGAATTTATTACAAACTTTTATCTGTGCTTAAACATCTAGAGATTGGTAATAAAAACAAAATAAAATTCTTGTCCTGTTTCATTTACATAGGAATTCTCAAATTCAAGATTCCCACAAGAAAAGGACTCAATTAAAATGAAGTCCCCTAAGAAACTTTCATTGAGCATCAAGAAAGACTGAATATGAGGTCTTTAACACAGGAAAAGTCCATTCTTAAAGACAATTCTGGAGAAGTTTTGGCACTGATCTCAATCTTGAACCAGAGCGCATTCTTGTGACAAGGACAATTTGGTTGAAATGAATGAATTTCCAAAGTTAGTAAGTTAGTTTCTTTCATCTCAGAGATCCCAGAACAGCAAGGAGCACAGAAAATATTACATTGCAATGTATTTACACTTTCAGACTTTTCACTTGCTTCCAACTCTGTTACTTTTGTCATCTAAAAAACAATAATATTAAATTAATCTAGAGAAACCGAATTATGAAACCGTTTTATCAAATGTGAAGATGAAGTGAATGTAAAACTATAAGCGACATTTAATCAGTTACATTGTTTAAATATTATGCATAGCTGTCAAAACAAAATCAGGAAAAGCTACCAGCTTTTTGTCAGTCATGGCACAAACTGATTGACACTGAACCCTGTGTGAAATCGTTTATGTTATATAGAGATACATACATAAAGATATAAACATATACCTTCATTCACACAACAGTGAAGAGATCATCAATCTTTTAATACTTCTGTTTTTTAATTAAAATATGTATCAGTGCAATCATTTTCTCCCAAAGTGAGAGAACATTGCAAAACCTTAAGGCTATGGGCTAAAAGTGGTGTTTTGCCACATTTTGTAGTCCCATTGAATTAGATTAACATGAACAAAAAGCATGGGTGGGGAGCTGGAATGCAAACAACCTGAATCTTGAGGTTTTAATTATAACATATTCTTTTAGCCCAGGCAGCTAGGCCCGGGAATGATCAAGTATGGTCCCAAGAGAAAGGGATCAGCTCTACTTCTATTATGAAATATGATAGATGCTTTCAAACTGCTTGTAAACTCTTCCCAACATGAATTAAATCTTGAAGTGCTCAAAACACTACTTTGTGGGTTTTTAAGTCATTTTAAATAGATCTTATTTCCTGATCAATATCCTCCCATTTGTTGGCATACCCATGTGCCCCGTTAAAGATATGGATATTTTTCTCTTATCCTCCCTGATTTGCAGCATGATGTGTGAAACAGATAAAGTGGGATGAGATCACCCTGTGTTTGCTATTGTAACTTCATGAAATTGTATTTCAGTTAAATAGATTTGGCATCATTTCTTAGAAAAGCTATTAATCATTCTGTGCCAGGAAAAAAGATTTCAGAGAGAAATTTCCCTTAAGTGAAGTCAGTGGGAGTTGCTGGTATCAAAAACTTGTCAGTAATCTTCCAACAATTATAATTTTACATGGCAATTCTTACAGAAAAAAAATGCCCTACTGAAAACTAGTCTGCCACTTTGAAGTAAAAAAAATGTGTTGTTATTAATTAGCTGAACTTTTAAAGTTAATTTAATTTGTATAGTCATATTACATATATGTTTCCTTTAAAAATAATAGCATTAAAAATCATTGTTACTGGCTGTTTTATATAGTTTTCTCCCTGTGATAATTATTGGTCTATACTATCCCTATTTCTGCCATTCTTTGGGGCACTATAGACCATGTCATTCTTTGGTTATTCTCATAATTCCTCACTATTACCACTGCTTGCTAATGACAAGTGTTTTGTTTTTTTTAAAACTCTTGTTGAAAAATTAAGGTCAGCTTTTATGGTCTTATAAAGAATATGCCTTTACTTTTTCCTCTGCCTACTATGAAAATCAAAATCAGAATAGGCATGACTTTCCCAAAGGCAAAATTTTGTGGAGGAGCCGCTGATGGCCCATCCTTGAGGGCAAATGAGCCAGGAGTCAAGGTGACCAGTGACTGCACCAACTGGCCAGCGATCCCCCATGACTGAGTGGGGCCAAGGTGCTGACAGTGATGGGCGCTCTCAGTCATCCACAGGTGATTATCAGAGAAGGTGAGGTAACGACTGTGGTCCAGGGTCCAGCCAGGACATCCTGTCAGCACATCAGGCTTGCAGGGGACAGGACTACCTCTAACATAGGACTGAGGTCCTTCCAGGAGACACCGCTAGAGACTGGCACTCCTGCAGCGTTTCTGGGGCAGGGACTGACATCCCTGTACTGAGCTGAAATGGGGCTCCAGGACTGTAGGCAGGCAGTGGGGATGCCCCAGAGGACCCTGGGGATGGAGACTAAGGTCTGTTAGTGTCTTCACTTGTTCCATGTACACTGACTTGCTAGAGTTTTCCCATGTTCAGGGCAGCTGGTCTTTGACAAACCTCTTACTGGTCCTAAAAAGGTTTTTTCTTTCATGCATTACATCACCTCAAATCCTATTCTGAATTGTAGTTCAATATCTTAGCTGAAGGGTTTGAGCTGACTTTTGTCCTTCCTAGCAGTTACCTACATCTCATGTCTGTATACATTAATAAGACTCATAAATTATTTGTTGAGAAATGTAACAGAAATTTCTGCTTTATATGCAATATTTAATTTCCTCTCTTACTAAACCACTGTTAATAGCCAATTTTCTGCAAAACTTGGGTTGTCCAGTTTGCTGTAGGTATTGTTGTCAGCAACAAGATTATCTTGTCAAAGAACTTGTCATCAGAATACAAACAAGTTTTCGTTTTATCTTTACTGACCTTAAGCACTACTGTCCTTTTCACTTTCTTTATGTTTCAATCATACTTGTATCATATTTATCTTATCTGCTCTAATAACCAAAATACCCTACCCAAAAATGCGGTTGGGCAGACAGCACATTTATTTCATTTCAGACTATGCAACAGTTTTTCCAAATGTCAAAGTATTAATGTTCCTTAAAAACACTGGTGAGCCCTATAGGGGGTGAGCCCCACTATAGAAAACCATTATGTAAAACCAAAACTGCTATTTCCTTGTACTTCAACTTTTCCCTTCGTTTGTAAACATCTCCATAGTCGTTGCCAATGCAGAAAAGAAAGATGACAACATTTATACAAAACATGCATCTTATCCCAAAGCACTGACACTGTACCAGTGCTTTCTTTGTTAGAATGCTTCTGTATTCTACGTTATATACCTCAACCTCAACAACAGGACAACTCCCAAATATCTAGAAGTTCAGTTCCTTTCAAATCAACATCTGTAAGTTCTAATACATATTTCATATAAATACCTATTAACCTTTCAAAACTCTGAAAGTTTAATCCTTTTTGCTGTAGCTTATGAAGAAACGTGTAAAAATCAACTTTTGCTTTTGACATTATTAATCATAAATATAAAAATTAGTCAGTTTTTCTTATTACAAAATGCCATGCAAATCAAGGACAATTTTCTGTAGAAACATTTTCAATGGGCTAGTCATATGGATTCTCACTGTTTTCATATACTCAGCAATGCTGATCGGGCAAAATAAATTTTAAAAAATCTCAAAAATCAATTTTTGTATTTACTCACAGAGAAATAGAGGCTCAGTGATGTATAAAAGGAGCACATTCATTTGTATATATCATGAAAAGACTGTTATGCTTTATCCTAGAGAGCCATCCAGCCTTGGAGAAAGGATCCTGATATCAGTAAGGCAATTTTTACACTGAGAATCCTTCAGGCTGCAGTTTGCAGTGACTGATTGATCAACTATCAGTGAGTTGCTTAGAACAGTCTTTTTATATGAAATGGTGTGAAAGTTGAGGGGTAGCATACTACAAGCATGTGACTGATAGACATGAAAACTCATGACTTGGGAAGGCAGCACAAAACCAGGGCCGTGTTTAAGAGAAAGATTCTACTTCGAAGCTATGAGTATGTGCTCAATCCCAGCATAAACACGGAGACCAGATGCTGCTCAGTTCTAATCTAAGTGGATGCACAAGGAGCAGCATCCACCTTTACAACAAACAAATGAGAATATTAAATTATTGGGGAGCTAGTTAATAGCATTTATCATTTTATCTTCTCTTGAAATAAAAAACAAAACCAAACTTCTAATCAAATATAACACCTGTTCCCATAGTGGCATGATTTGGCAACGCAAAGATTTTCCTAAGTCCTGGATAACAAGGTATGAAGATGTGTAAATTTCTCTTTGGCTGGGATAGAGTTAATTTTCTTCATAGTAGCTAGTATGGGGCTATGTTTTGGATTTGTGCTGAAAACACCCCACCAGCGAGTAGACTGGGAGGGGACACGGCTGGGACAGCTGACCCCAGCTGATCAAAGGGACATTCCATATCATATGGTGGCATGCTCAGTATATAAAGCTGGGGAAGAAGAAGGAAGGGGGGATGTTCGGAGTGATGGCGTTTGTCTTCCCAAGGAACCGTTAGGCATGATGGAGCCCTGCTTTCCTGGGGATGGCTGAACACCTGCCTGCCCATGGGAAGGAGTGAATGAATTCCTTGCTTTGCTTGTGTGCACGGCTTTTGCTTTCCCTATTAAACTGTCTTGATCTCAACCCACGAGTTTTCTCACTTTTACCCTTCCCATTCTCTCCCCCATCCTACCAGGGGAAGCGAGAGAGTGGTTGTGTGGGGCCTGGTTGCCGGCTGGGGTTAAACCATGACACTCTTCCAAGTTATATAGTACTAAGCCTGATTGGGAGCTTGGGGTCAGTTACCTGCCATGTCCCAGACCCTATGTAAAATGAGCCAAAGCTCATTCTCTGGAGCTGAGAGAAAACAGCACAGCACGGCTCAGCGTCACACGGCTGAATTCTCATTTGTTCCCCAAAACAGTCGCCTCACACATGCTGCCCAAAGGGAACTGCCCCTGCCCTGTTCAGGAAAGTGCCAAGATACTAACCAGCTTGAACACAACCCATGCCAGATTCATGCTAAATATTACACTTAAAGGATGTAAGTGACCTTGCCCAGGTGCCCTGGCCTGACACCTGTCTGACTAACATATATATGTTAGCCATATATGTGGCTAATATGGATGAAGCCAGCAGTGGTGAAGACGGTTAAAACTGCTGCTTCCTAATGAACCTATGCAAGTTTTAGCAGTATCGCATTTAGTACAGTTGTGTTCCTCCAGCATATCATCAGCCTTGTTTCTCACGCTGGTCCTCCCCATTATTTTAATTTTTTTTTATTTTATTTTGTGCAGGTTTCTCTTGCTTTTGCTGGCTTACTGGGGAAAATAGAAGAGTTGGAAGGAAGAGAGGAACTGGTGAGGTCATTAAGAGAAGATGTCAGCCTGAGAGGAGCAGCTCTCCAGCTCAGCTATTTAAGCCTTCCAAGACAGGTTGCAATAATGCAATCTCTTTTTTGCATTTAAACTCTCCTTCTTTCTCGCAGGCCTCATTTTTTCTCTGTGAAGCATTTAATCTCTTCCATCTTTTTCCTCATTCATGACCTGGTATCCAATTACAGTAACTATTCTTGCTTCCTCATGTCAGCTATATCTTTTCAGTATTTATCATTTTCAAATAGTATCTCTTACCACAGACTTTCTTCATATTTTTAGCCTTAAAAAGCCAATTAAAATTCACAGGAGCTGATAAGTCTAACATTTCCACTGTTTTTAGCAATTTTCATCACAGTCAGTTTTTATATGCAAATATAGTCTTCAGCTTGATATTTCAGAGTTAGGCAAAAAACATGGCCATTAACAGCTTATGATTCCTACTGAAATTTGCCCCAGGTAAAATGTTTGATTCGCTGTAGCTGAAGATCAGAATGATTAGAATATCAAGTTTAAATAGCTACTTTTAATGCTTCATTTGACATCTTAAAACCTGAAAGCCTGTCCATTTTTAAGAGAGCTGGCAATTCTGACACAGATAACTGTCACAAGACACTATTTGTTATTGTATTTTAAGTAGGTACTAATTGCCACCTTCAAGCTAGATGAGCTTGCACAAACCAATAATGTGCTTTAATTTAATTTATGTGTAATAATTACTTAAAATAAATACAATTTATGCCATTTTAAAGGTGGTGTTCTGGACTGCAGGTGTTCATAAGGTAAAGTACATTTAACCCAGTTCAGTATTTTCTGTATCTCCCTGTACTGCTGCATTTTCAAGAAATTTGGAATTCCAATGCACATGATGTATTCTTCATGTGCAAAAATGATAGCGATCATGATATTTTTCCAGTCCCATTTCAGGAAATATGCAGTGTGTTATAACATGCAAGAAAGTTCCCAACTGTTTTGATTCTCAAGAGTCAGGAAAAAAAGCATTTTGAGGTTTCTTTTAAAATAATCTGAGAATAGAAACAACAAACCTAGAGACTGTAGCTCAATGTCTTTGATTACATACTTATGATTTTTTTTTTAATACAGTACTTTAGTCACTGACATACCTCTTTCCCATTAGATTTAATGTTCACTAATGCAATGTATAAAAATGAACAGCATTTGAAAGGAAATAGCTAAAAAAGGTTGTTTGAAACGGTCAGCTTAGTATTCTAATCTACCTTCCAGTAAGTAGTGTATTTTAAAGCAAAAACAGAAAAACAAACAAATGCAAGAACATCAAAATACCCTAATATTATAACTTAGTCTCCAGCTGGAGATTGTGATGAGAAATAGAGAGACAGTGCTGACATACAAAGAGGAAAATGGATTTTTCATACAAGTAAAATGTAAAGTGATAATGTTCCGTAGGCCTTTTGGTATTTACACAGAATTCCTGCTATTGGCAGCAGGCAGTCAGAAGGTAATACAGAAAACAAACCCCAACACTATTTAAAAAAAATTATATATTATATATATTTTATTTGCATGGAATTTTTTTATTATTATTTCAGAAATGGTGAGTTGACAAAGCAGCACAAAATGAAATGCATCTAACTTGCTAATTCAGGAAAGAAAGGCAAAATATTTCATGAATTTGCAGACCATGAAAGGCTTATACATGAGTAAACTGTCTTTCTGTTAACGTTTCTGGATGTCTCTGACGAACCATTTGCACAGCTAATTTTTTTTTTTTCCTGCTGAAAATATAGGTGATAAGGACTTCAGTTGTCCCTTCAATGAGTCATTCTCTATCTTATCTCAGTTGCTAAAAATAAGTCTGGAAGAAAACAGCTGAAGCTGAATTAAAATTATTTTTGTTTAATTCACTGAATGAGATGTTAAAATAGATTTCATCCAATTAAAAAAGGGGTTTATTTTACTCCAAAACAAATTTTTTTGAAACCCCTAAAGAAAAAAAATACGGATTTATTAAGAAATTGCAAGTGGGGAAGCTGATAATTATAATCATTTGCTCAGGGATTAAAACTCTCTGTTTTGAAAATGACACTTAGACTATTGTGCTCAACCCTATATCTCAGGAAAACATCCTAACTACGTATGCAGTGTTTAGGACATAGGTCTGCTTCTTAACTGACAGGAAGGTGACACTTCCTGTCAATATTGTGCCATTCCCTGAATTGACAATAAACATTTGAACTGTAAATTTCCCAATAATTCTTTTAACAGTGCAGAGAGGTGGCATTCAGATAGAAATTCCTTACCTCTTGGGGAGGTTGTCACTTCTGTGACAGAGAATAAGTAGTAGTAAAGAGCCTCACTTGTGTCATAAACATCTGAATTACACCTCACGTACTGACAGATTGCAGTTCCAAGAGCAAACGTGCCCAGAGAGGCCACCTCACACCACCCCTCAGGGGTCACTCAGTCTGACTGAGGTCTCTGATTTCTCAGCTCCTGCAAGACAGGAATGACACAATTGGTTGTAAATATAGCCCCCCGGTTTGTAAATTTATTTCTGTCCCCAATTTTCTGCTCCAATGTTTTTCAAGAAAACCATTTAATCTAAATTCATAAATTGTTTCAGGAAAGCCAAAATGACAATCTTTCTGTTCCCCTCCAGTGCAATTCCACTTTTGGAAGGGGAAACAAAGACTTTTCAGAGGTGTACCCTAGAAGAATATTGTTTGGTACTTCTTTAGACCTTTCCAGGTAGACACAGAAGGCCTCTTCTATGAAGATTTTAATATTTTCCACTATTCCTATTTATTTTTCAACACTGGAAGACCTCTCACATTGTTCATTCTTAAAATCTGACTTTCTTTGAAACTTTTAAGATTTATATCATATCAATTAGAATTACTAATAAAATAATACACTTAAAATGAATACTATATAAATCTGAGCTTTACCAGTAATTTCAATACAGCATACTACAGCTCAAAATACTAATTCAATTACAGAGATGTAGTCTGAGAAAGGTGTATTTTGTATCAGACAAAATCAAAAGGTCATTTGGAAGCAAGAAAGCAAGTAATTAGTGTCTGTGAAACTGTTAAAGGTTTGAGTAGCTTATAGGATTCTGAACTTTAAAAAGCATTGTCTGCTACAAGCAGTCCTCCAACTCTTTTTAAACAGCAGTGGATACCTTTATGATGCAGTTAAGAGACTATGTGAGCCACTTGCTCATTGTATTACCACAGTACATCTGTGTATAGCATAGGTGACGTATCAGGAGATGTTAAGGGTAGCAGGACAGGTGAAAACATCCTCCAGTAAGTCTGGTGTTGTCTGTAAAAAAAAAAAATTCATATTTTACAAATACATTTTTTTTTAAAGTTGCAGTTTTTCCTGAACCTCCTTAATTAGTCACTGCAGTTTCCCAACATGAGACAGCAAAAACATTAAAACATATTTCACATTCAATATTGTGGGCAGACACATCCTTCCTTAATATAAAGAGGTTTCTACAAAAGTTCAAATGCTGACTTGAGGGTCTTTTCCAGGTCAGGATCTTTGATGCATTGGTTCGTAGGGTTTAAAAAATATTTATTATTGAAACGTACATGTGTGCATTTATAATCATACAACCATTTAGGTTGGCACAACCACTAAAAATCATGTGGTCTGTCCCTCTGCTTAGAGCAGAGATAACTTTTATATTAGAAATGTGGAAAAAAAAATCTACATCTATTCTTGATCCTGAATGATCCTCTTTTTGAAAGTTAGTTCATGGCTGTAGTTGAAGAGGTAAGAATTCTGAGTCATGGTTGTTTGAAAAACTGAACATTAAAATAAAATTCACGTACATATTTGTCTTTTCTATCATAGATATTTGACTTTTCTCTAATTACTATATTCTAAGAAAATATTATCAAATATATATTTCTTTTCAGCTTTGATTTGTTTTTAAAATGTTCTTGATGTGAAAACAGACTACAAAACCAGTATCTTTCATCCAGTCCTATTTTTATTCCCGTTAATACAATATATATCCACCCATATTAACATTCTGGCTGTGTGACTCATCCCACCATGTTGCAGTAATTGCTATGTTTTCACACTTTTCCTCCAGCTTTATTGATTCAAATTCATTCTGTTTAGTACTTATGCTCTCGGACGATAGGAAACTATAGGTGAAGAAAATCTGCTGCCTCAAAAGGATTTAGAGCCTTGCAATGGACTTCCTGCAGCTTTTGCTGTATCTTCTAGAATTTAAGTTTTCATTAAAAAAAGAAAGTTCCCAGAACATCAAATTTTAGGAAAAGCCTTCACTGTGTAAAGTGTGTTCAGAAGTGTTCAGAAGAAAGCAAATTCCTCACATTCATCTTACTGCATTGTTAAATATAACAGTGTAATATTTAACATAATGCAATATGTTAAACATAATATTTAACATAATACAATATGTAACCTACACTGTTAACCAAGGAGCTGCTGATTGTCATAACAGAACCAATAGGCTATGGCACTTATCCACTGTGACTAACTGTATCTGCCACCTCTGAGACCCCATTCATTTGAAAATGTTTCTTAAACATAATAGGAGTTTTGACTACACAGGGTTACAACATTTTACTTTTAAAGGTTTGCTTTTTCTTAAAGGAAAAATAACAAGAGAAGAATTCCAAGTTTAGTCAGCTGAAAACTGTTAGAATCTCCTAGAAAGTTGTCCAACAGCAAAAATTTTTCAGCTTAGCACATTTTGACTGTCTAGCCTGCATCTTAATACAATATTAGCAGAGAGATATAGAAAAATAATCAGGAAAAAATATACATGAAATTTCCACAGAATTTTCTAAAATGTGCTCATTCATCTGACATTTGCAAGGAACTGCTAAAGGAACTTCTCTATCAATTATCTCATATTTTTCATTAACTCTACACCTTTCCTGGCATTTAAAATTGCTTATGTAGCCACAAATACTCTCGTGGGTCAGGAGCCATGAACAGACCCAGAGCAGAAAGCAGGAAGAAAATGAGTTCCAGACCTTTCCCCACATACCTCTCCTCAATTGGGTTTCACTCACAATTTGAACTGTAATCAGAGTTTGAAAGCTCAGTCGTAGGCAATGACAATTAGGGGGCAAAAGTATAAGGAAGAAAAGGAGACAGTATTACAGGCATGGAGTGAGGTCTATGTGCTAAGTGCAGGGGCAGGAGGTAGCCAAGGTGAAGTAGGATTTAACAGGTCAGGTCTTGCCTTGTGCAGAGGTAGGTGGAGCTGGGGCAATTCTTTCCATTTCAGATGAGAGACCCAGAGGATGATTGACACCATAAGTTCTTGGGCTATTTTGCTTGTCAGGTGCATAACTTAGAAACTGAAAGGAAATGAAGCAGCACTAAAGAGAACTTCTTCCCAAGGTTGCTTTTTCAGAACAAGTTCCATCTTATTGATAACCTTACTCTTTCTTCCCATTTACACTTCTCAAAGCAAAATGCTTCCAGAGGAGCATCCCCTTCATATAGACAACACAGCAATGCACCATTCCACTGGATTACTGTGGGATCTGTGCACTTCTCTTCTAATCTGCCATGAATTTTCTTCCTGTTTGTCCTCTGTAGGACGCTTAATTTTATATACTTTCAAATGAGTGCTTTCCTAGCCAATAGCACTGTGATTAAATACAGGGTTCTTAGTGTGGAAAAGTGTGATTTTACCATTAGTAAGGCTAAATATATGTGTTCCAACTGCCCAAAGTTTGGAAATCAGAAGGATTTGAAGGATTTATAAGCAGGGAGGAAGAATAATGGCTTTTTTTTTCCTTATTTTCCTCTGACCTGCATCAGAAATTTCCAAGCAATATATTTATAATTATTACCAACATAATTGGGAAACATATCACATCAAAAATATAGCTAAAACTAGTTGAAGAAGTACATCACAACAGAAGAGTTGCAAAGAAAATGATGAAATTACAGAGGGTTGATGAAGAAATATTTTGTGAGTTGTTCCTCACAGTGCTATATTCTCTCTGGCCATAAAGTGTAGAGTTAAGTTTTAGAAGAATGTAAAAAAACAAAAGCATTAGCACAGTGGGACACCAGGACCCATGCCCAGGGCCTTACAGTAACAGAGATGAATAAAAATTATGCTATTAATGTAGCAAGGAATACAAATTCTGCTTACAGAGCTAGAGTTCCAGTTTGAAACTCCTGGAGAGGAAAACATAAGCTTGAGGGTTGTTAGTTCTGCCATTGAGGACAATACATCCATAGTATTTAAACTGAACGTGAAAATCATGTACGTGAAAAACCAGCATCAGTAAATTTGTTTCCTTTTAGATAGTAAAAATTCCTTACCAGAAAAAATGGGGCAGTTTCTTGTTCTTTAAAGGCCCACAGCAAGTAATTAATTAATCTGTTAAAGAAAATTGGGGGAAGAGAGCAGGAAAGGGTGGTGACTAGCTGGAAAGGATGGACACAACCTGATGATCAGAAACTTCCCAGTTCCAAGACTATGCCTCACTTCACCCTGACCTTCTGAAGTTGGGCAACTAATATAAGCTTTGTCAGCCAGACTCACTATTCCCAAGAAAGATATTTCATAGGTATTACAATAGCTGGGAGGAATCAGCTTCTAGAGGTGACCGGATCTCTCTTATGGCAGTAGAGGAATCCTAGGCAGATAGCTTAGACTTTTCCATAGCTAAATGTAGATCAGATCAGGTCCACTTGGGTAACTGCCCTTATTAATCAGCTGAATGTGTGCAGGGTGTTCTCTGACACTGAGGTCTACTTGTATGTTATGAGCTCGTGCATCCATACTACCAAACTTTTTTACTCTCCAAAATGAGGTAGTAGCATACAAATTGCTTATTGGGAATGGTCTGTGGCCCATGTTAATTCCCCAGCTGCACTCAGGAATTATTCAGGTAGTACTGCTTGGTATAAGTCAAAATCATGTCAGGGACTATGTTACAAATTTAACAGCGTGGCAAGTGAAGTACCACTGCATGGGAATCTCAGCTGGCACTGTGCAATTTTCCAGTATAAAAGCAGCCCATATGTCTCTTTCCTTAATCTGTTTAGGCCACTTTAAAATCTTGTGTTTTTTAATGGATGAACATGCAGCTGTAAGTTTTTACCTACGAGCTATTCATCCATCACTTTTACATTAATTGCTGCTAGGCAATGTAACACTGTATACAGCTAAGTGGCAAAAGACAGGCCTCCTACTGAAACATTCAAATAGTCCAAGTCTACTTTTAGCTAGTTAAATATCTAGCAGTTCACAGAATACTTCATCTAGCTAAACTGATGCAGTAAAACAGTAGGTGGTAAATGGCAAAGTTTTAGATCCAGCTCACTAGTATGAAATTATCCCCACAGCCTTTATATCTTCTGGTTACAAATTAATAAAACAAGAATCTAAATTAGCATATTATATCAAAATATAAGTTTGCAGAGTTAGAATTCCACCTCTGCTGGGTGTTTATCATGCCAGTTTCAGACTTACACAAATTTTATTTTAGAGTTGAAATAATAAATATTGGAAAAATCTAACCAACAAAGTATTGTCATCCCATTTGAAATGTCCCTGTTGCTAAATCTTCCATTACATTTTTAGTTTACTTCATCATGCAGTGACAGCTGGCATAAAACGCAATGTTTTGCCTTTAATTTTATGTCATATAGAAAGAGTCATATTCATGCATACTATATTATAGTAACAATAAGACATGCGTTCAATCTTGATCAGACTTTTCTTCAGACAAGACAAATATTCATGTTAACTTCTGGTAAAAATCAAATAAGAGGTGTTTAAGTGGCACTTGTAATTAACAGCAAACATAAGGAGTGGTAAGAGTAACTCTGTAGGAAGACTGGGAATTATCCTGTTTCTGGTTTTCTTGTAAAACTGCAGTTTTATAAATTGCTAAGAACCAAAAGGATTTACATTTCTTGCTGCTTTCATGGACCTGCTGTCACTGACAGGCATATCATGTTTAGGTGATACAGGCAGATACCAAGATAGGGCACAGGCTGTGCTGGTGGCCCCAGTACTTTTCTGTGCAAACGACATACTGCTATACAGAGATATGTCTTGGAATATGTTGCCTCCCCTCTCTGTGCCTGCCTCACCTTCTAATTGTGTTTGTCTTGTCTACACAAAAGCAAAGCGGTGACAGAACCTAAAAATGTCAGCTGTCTATCATATATAGTATGGTTGCGTATACATTTTATTTGCTTCTGGTAGGTTTAGTTTGATCTGATAAAAAGATATTTATTTTTATTATTTTATTTTCCCTTGAGATACTAGAAAGTTTATTCATATCTACAAGTATTCATATTTCTTCTTTTGTACCCTCTGTTGCAGTCTTCATTATATATGTTCTCAAAGTATTTCTTTCTTAAAAAATGCAAAATGCATTCAGATAATTTTCAAATAGTTCTTTACAGGTTTAGTTTATACTTTGCCACCTGGTTTTAGTGAATTAAAAAAAACAAACCACAAAAGAATGACAACTAGAATCAAAATTAATTGCCCAAGGCAGCCCAGGTACACATACTGCATTACTGCTTATAAGCACAATGGTATAGAAAAATCAATAAATCATGCTCTCACAGTACTATTTTATGTTGGTGCATGGGTTTTTTATATTATTTAATTATTTTCAAAGAACCTTTCCATGTTAGGAAGAAATATATAAAACTATTTAATCAATAATATGTTTCCCTTTGATGTTATCATAACTCCTTTGCTTTTATTAGGGTATGAAATGTTTATGGTTAAACAAAGCTTGCTGAACATTTATATGATTTATCAGCTTTAGGCAGGTGGTTTCTTTTCAAAAAGTAAACTGAAGACTTGGGCTCTGATCCAGGCCAGACCGTAAGCACATGCTTAATTTTAAGCACAGAAGCAATGTCCTTAAAGTCATGTGCAAAAAAATTAAACACATTTTTTTTCTCGTCTGGATGAAAACTTAAATTGGCAAGAGATGCCAGTCCTGTCCTGTCTCTTTTGGCCTTTCAAATTTTTTTTTTCTTTCTCATTACTTGGGAAACTAAAATAGTCTTAATTATGATATAGTGTTAAATTCTATGGAGGAATGTAGAAGTTTTGCCAGTTCATACTGCAAACTGGGTAGACACCTGGAAACTTTATCTTTAGTTCTGTACACATCAGCTTGTCACCATTTTTCAACAGTTAGTTTACACTATAATGACACTGTAAGTGGGAGCCTAAGTCACTGTCTCCCTGCTGACGAAGTAATCAACATGCACCTGTTTTCTGCTGGGGAAAATGCAGCAGTTGATGTGGTGGCTTTTTAACCTGCAAGATGGTGATAAACTAGCATGCTGTAAACATTTGAATTTGACAAACTTTCTCTTACTGTTTGCAAATTGAACATGAGCAGCAGGACACTGGCAAATGCATCTCTTTCTGTGATGACAGACTATAATATCACTGGTAAAAAATTATAGTCATGGCCAGTAAGGATAGAGAAATCTCACTGATTCTTTCATCCAGAAAACTAAAAATATTACTTAAGGTTATAATGTGAATATTCATATATTTCTGCAGCATAAGAACATGTGAGATCATCAAAAACCTAGATTAGACAAGTCTAGGCAACTACATAAGTCCATCAGAATCTTAAGAGGAACCTTCTCCTCATGGCCCCCAGCCCATGCACAAAGCACAGCACATCATGCAGACTAAGGTCTTAAGTTAAAAAAAAAACAAAAAACAAAAGAGAGAGACAGAGAAAGTAACCATGCCCAGAGAAAGAGAGAGCTGTTACCATTGCTTAGACACATGTAAACTCAGAGAACATTAACTGAAATATTCCTAAATAATTCTAGGAATTAAACTACATTCACCCAAAAAAGGGACATAAAAGAAATTCCGAGATTTGACCTATGGGAACTACCTTCTTGACAACAACTTCAGCACTGATGATGTAAGGACCATGCCCCAGCGGAAAAGAGGTTTTATTGCCTATAGGAACATGTGTAACATCCTATCTATAGTTGTGACAAATCTCGGATGGTTTATGCTATCTTATCATCCCATGCTACAAAGTGAAGATAGTATCAAAAAGAGAATAAAATATTCTTGGACCCAGTAGCTGTCCACCCAAAGCCTGAAAGCTTTAGATTAATACACTATCAGACATATCACATGTAACACAATCAACAGAGAGAGATGACTCTTTTAACCCCTCTTGGGTGGGGGACACCCACAAACTCACATCCTTTAGTCTCTGACATTATCATGATCCCTTACACATCCTACAGTTGTTTATAGAAGCTTATGTTCTCCATTACAAAAAAGCCTTGGTTCTTTTCTATTGCACTCCCGTGGACTGAACATTAAGTCTTTTTTCTATATGTTTGACATCTCCCTATAACTAGAATATCTGAGTTCACAAGTGATCAGCTAGTCTTCGAGATCTTAAAAGGCTGTTTTTCTGAAGGGAAAAAAACACAAACAAATCATTGCTAGTTTTAAAGTGTTTTATTTTTGTTTTGATACATATTTGTTAAAGGAGTGGGAGAGGAGTAGCTCATTTCCTTGAGCATTGTTAAAAAAAATTTCCAGTTTTGATTTGCCATCAATCTCATGACCCATTGTGGTTCCCTAGGACTCATGACCATTTCTGCACCACCCCCCCCCCTTTTTTTTTTTCCTGAGGGGAAGGGCTTACTTTTGTTTTACCTCTGACATTGATGCATTCAAATATGATACAGGTCTTCATTGTTCCAAACATTGTGTCCTAGACACTCCCTTACTAAGCCAACTGCTGAGGCCCTGCCAACCTGATCAGGGCTCTGGACATTCTCTTGTGTTGTTCCAACGACACTAAACAAACTAGCATTCAAATGTTCCCTCCTTTAGCCTAAATATGGAATATGTCCAGTCACACTTGTTGACAATAATATTATGCACAATAATGTTACGCACAAAAGAATTCTTAACATATCTTTAAAGCTATAAGGTCAAATGCTAAAAAAATTAGGAAATACCAAATGTAAGTTTGCTAGTGCTTTTCTTTGTCCTACATTCTAATACCATTTTCCATGGTCCACTGCCACTTTCAGCATACTATTAAATAAACTAACCCAAGTATTATTTCACCTGTCTTGCTCATAGTGTGGCCCTCTGGCTAACATGCCTCACACCATTCAAAAATATAATGATTAAATATCTCTTTAACTTTTCTATGGCAGTGATCACTACAATATCTGGATGTTTCATAAATATTAATGGGACTCTTCATAGCATCTCAGTAAGAGGAAGGGGCGGCAATCTTGTTAAAGCTGTTAAAACAAAGAAGCACAATTTGAAATCAAACTTTTTAACACAGTTAACATTAATGCATTTTCTATTTTCAGAGCAGTTCTTATAGACAAGAAATGCAGCTGTGAGCTCTCAGCAGTTCTGAAGATAACCTTCCCCAAGTTAAGCCTGAAGAAAATGAGGAAGACATCATTAATGACCAGTCTTTTAAAACTTTAGCTTTCAATGACTTCAAATATTGCCACAGATGTTTTATAGTAGAGGTAGGAACAGGGTTAATTCATCAGGACACTATTTATTCCTCTTAACCATCCTCTGCCTACTTATACAGTATACAATTTCTAGTTTTGCAGGAAAAAAGGCTGATACAAGTGACATTCTTTCATTCCCTAGTACTGATTCACCCTGACAGCTTGCCATCTTCTCATTGCAGGGAGTGTGACATAGTTATCATATCACATATATTCCAATAAAGGTTCTGTTCTGAACTACCAGTTTGTCTTGAACTTCTGGCTACTCATCTCAGTCTCATTTTCCTCACACAGCGAATCCTGGGTTTGTTGTTCTCCTCAGACTCCTCATTTCAGAGTAAGGCTCCTTGCTCAGTCTGCACTAACATCACAGTGTGGCAATCTCCAACCCTATGCTTTTTCTCTCAGCATCTCCCTTTCGGACCTCTGCTTTCTGTTAAAGCCTCTTCCTCTTCCTTGCTGTGAGGGTGGGATCTGAGCAGAGGAGAGACAGGGTGGCATCCCCAAGCATGAAGTGGCATAGAAAATCCTTGGCCTTAGGTTGACATAAGTGTAGCACAGTTTTGGTAGTTTAGTCACTGAAATCTCAGAAGTCTTAGGTCTCATGTGAAACCTGTATTTTTTTGAAAGCTTTTTTACATCACAAAATTGAGATTAATTTTATCAGAGACAGAAAGCACAGTTCTGGTACAAATTCCACCTTCCTTATTGAATCAAGTACTGGATTGAAAGATTTCCAGAATTTATGTTGTGAAAGTTAATATGTTGTCCATATTTATGGAGGAACATTTTGTCTGATTTTTTTATTAAAAGAATAGCAACCAAAAATCCATCTGAACTGCCGCAGATAGCTGTCACAAACAAATTCTGTTCAATAAGCTTTAGTATAACAACATTAAAAATGACTGAAAACAAGGTCAGATAGTTTTAATGGAAGCATCCCTACTGGCTTCAACCATAATACTTCTGACGAGATTCATTTTAATTCTTCTTTTTCCACTAGTACAGATGTTGCTAGCCCCATGTTGAAGATTCATATGATCTAGAAGAAAGAACCAAAGAAAAGGACATCTGTGAAGGTTCCTGGGCACAAAGCACAACTAGTCTGAAGTGCTTGACTGCCAATTTAAAAAAAACCTCCAGCTTTAAAGCAACTCTGAGTCACCTACTCTTGTTACCTAACCGTGTTTATGACAACAGGCCTGTTGCCACCTAACCTGGCCAAGTCAGTTAAAGCTCAGTCTCATGCAAGTAATGTCCTGGCCACTCACCAGACCTTGTTCAGAACATCCCTGCAAAACCAAGACTTGCACAGCTTCTTCTAGGGACTGCAATCTGAACAAAAAGCACTGCTTCTCATTTATTTTTCCGTGAGGCTCAGGAAATAGATCTGCATCTCCAGTGGAATTCGCGACCAACCACCTATCGCAATAGGAAAGGAGATATCACAGGAAATAAAGGAACAGGCAATATTTAAGATGTAGCGCTACGTTTTCTACTCAGTAACATTGGTGAATCAATGAACAGCATTCTGGATTTTGCTGTTTTGCAGGGACGCCTAATTCTTCCTGTGCTTTATACTATTGTTAGCCTTGCAGCACTTAGGTCTTCTTGTGAAGGTAGTTCTTAGTCCCTACTGTATGCGTTGTCCTACAGTCTTTTTGTTCTTTCTTCCCCTAGACAGACATCACTTGGTTTTTTAAATGACGTAGCAGCAGATATCACACTGGCAAGTGATTTAAAGATATTCCTAAAAATGTATATAACCTTTGACTAGATTTAACGCATTCAAACCCTATCTATTTTTCTGACAACCTCCCTAAAACTAATATAATTATATTCTCCTAATATCAAAGCTCCAGATTTTCAGAAAAAGAATAACTCATCTGCTAGTTTAAAATGTACCAGCTTAATACTCATTTACTCATGCCAACAGACCTTAAATTATTCCTGATTTAGTATTCAAAAAAATATTTCAAGAGGTATTTTCACCATTACCAAATTACAGTAGCTCTGCTTTTTGGCTTCTGCAATTAATAAAACCATAGGTTTCAATAAAAGACCCATGCAAAGTGTGGGAGAACAGAATGGATTAATCAAAGACACAAGATATTATATATTTTCGTAGCATTTTCCTAAATTTAATGAATAATTAGCATTCCTATTAATTATTTACCTCATATGCTACTGGTTCTAAGGATAATCTCCCAAAGTCTATATTTATAGGAAACTGGCATTTCAAGCTGTAGCTATCAAATGGTGCCATATGTGCTGCCTTTTGTAAGAAAAATAATCATCTATCTTTGGAAACATTTGTTAAAATGTAAGATAAATACAATTTAATAAAGAGTTCAGCTAAAACCAAATTTAATATTCTCTTTTAATTCTATTCCGTTCAAGCTTTTATGCCAGCTTCATCACTATTAGACTATGTGAATGCCTACCCATTTTGCATTATTCAGCTGTGTATTAGTGTATTGCATTCATCCCAATTATCTTAAACCATCTAAAACTTAGGTATCTAGCCTAAGAGGGTCATCTGACCATGTAGTCATATCTAGTCACCATCTAGTCATTAAAGCACCCCCAGAGGCTGATTCATCCCACCCTCAGTTTGCTATCTAAAATAGAAAGGATGAATTGTTCTATGGAGGTTCCTACTGGTGGTAAGTTAAAAAACTTGCAGACTAATTTGTTTTTTTGTTTTGTTTCCATCATGCTTCAGCATTGTGGCTGCCACAGGTGGTCAGGGAAAGCACATGCACATAGTATTCTCCCCTCCTTCTCACTGGAGCCAGGACCATGAAGGTCTGATTCTCCATGACAGTCACTGAGAGCTTTTGAATACCATGGTACCTCACTGTCCAGTGCCATATTCTGTTGCAAGCTCTATTATTTTTTTTCCCCCTAATGTTTTGTTATTTTAAAACATTTCATATCTGTTCAATCTCTTCTGTGTTTTACTGTGGACATAGATAAGGGATGGAGGTGAGTGGTTGTTAATAGAATATAATGAGCCATCTCAATGGACTTGATGTGTGATGAGACTTGGAGTCAGAGGACAGATTTATGGTATTTGATTCCATAGTGACTAGAATTAAAGCTCAGATGCTTAAAAGCACGGCTATAGAGACATAGCAAGAGTCATGCTTCTGGATAGCTGTAAGTATTTGTGAAATTCTGTTTTGGAATTTAAAGATAATAGAACTAGGGGTTGTATCTAATTTTCACCTTGTCATAATGGCAAGTAAGCCCAAGGTTGCAGGGATGCAAGTAAGTCAAACATGTAGAGAGGTACAGAGAGATTTAGATACAGAAAAGTCACCAACCCTAGCAGTCTGAGCCTGCAAGGCTTTGAGAACCTACATGAATTATATTTATGAGAAGCACAGGAGAAATAATCACTCTCATGACATTCCATAGTACAAGAACACAGGAACAGACAATTTAATTAATTTGAGACAGTATTACAAACATGAACAAAATGCTTACCACTTGACATTAGTATTCATATACCCCACCAAAATTTCATAAGTACTATGTATCAATACAAAATCAGTAGTATTACAGAATAAAAATTTTAAAGGCCTGAATTGCTTTATAATTTTAAAGCTTGGAATGATTCTTTTAGCCTTTATCCTCATAGATATCTGTATGTTAATAGAGACGTCTTAATTTAATATGCATAAAAATCCCAAACTTGAAGGTAAAATTTTACATGATACAGTCCCTGCATACTGGATTTCATAACTGTAGGTGCTGACCTTATATACTCATTCATGCACAAACACATTTCCATCCTGTAACCACAGTTACAGACTCCTACCTCAGACAGTGGCTGGCACCAGATGCATCAGAGGATGGTGCGAGAATCCCACCAAAGGAGTGGGATTTATATTTTTTTATTCTTACAAATTCAGGATCAGAATTTAGACATGATACCATGGGAGATAATAGTGGGAAGGCTGGGAAAAAAGGAAGAAGCTTGATTTGATTTGCATTCATCTTCACAAAAACAAATTGAAAAATAGAAAAAATGTGGACGCACTTGGAATTGTGTCTGTTTTTCAGGGTCTGAAATAGACACTATTTTTAATATACATATAAAAAGAAATAATATATGACTATTTTAATTGATGAAAGACCGATTATCTGCAAGAACTTAGCTGAACTCCTGGAAGAATAATGGTGCCAATACTGCTTTGTTTCCATGGCTGAAAATCTTCCTTATGAACAGCTGATACTGCAAGTGCAAAAATCTGCAAGCTGGATAGACACAGTAATTGAATAAATGAAACATATATTTTTTTCAGTATATAGTAAAGGTGTCCGATGACCATTCAAAGGACTGATGAGGATCAATTATCTAAGATGTTTGTCTAGTTTAGCCTGTGCAGAACTGTTTGTGGCTACTCTGCAGTGCTCTGCACAGAAGAGAGAGCCTTTTGATGCTTTTGATAGGCATTCAAATTTCAAAGTGCTCAGAAGTTTGAGTAAGTGTCTTTCTCTCACCTAGACTTTCCAATAGCTTTCTGATTTCACCTTTTTCCTTGAGATTATTTAAACTTTTTCCTGTATATTCATAACCCAAAACTTCTCCAATTTCTTCATGGTCTTCCCACTCTCCTGAATGAAATGTTCTTCTGCTTCATTGCCAAACTTTCTACTAATCCCCAAGTTCCTACTTGAAAAAGACAACTCTCTAACCAGCTCTGAATTGAATTTTCTCAGCTTACAAATCTCTGTTACATTTAATGTCCTTTTGTAGTAACTATTAAGTTAATTTTTTTATTCTCTGGATCTCTCATCTGCTTTTCTTTGATTTCATTAAAGAGCATAACCTGAACTGAGGAACAGCTGAGGCTCATCACAATGTGTCAGGGCTATTGTTCTTAGCTGAAAAGGAAAAAGAAGAAGACACAAAAGAATACAAGCCATGAAAGCCACTGGAAGGAAGGGGATTGGAGACCAAGTAAAAGCTTACACAGAAGCATTCTCTGAGATTAATATCCAGCACAGGAAAATCAACTACCTGAAAAGGTAAAGGGCGTACCAAAGAAGATACCAAAGATGATGTCAAAGGAATTGAGAAGATTTGTTTTTTCCATCTCTAAAGCTTTGTCTTTGCTAGACAGGGACATGGGGGAGAAACAGACGTGCCTAATCTTAGGCGTTGGAGTTATATCACAAGACTTCTGCTCTGCCTTTAAAAATCTAGCTTATTTCAGCAATAAATCTACTACAGGAGCTGCAATCTTAAAAGTGGTGCTGGAGAAAACAAAAAAGGAATAAGAAAAATACTTACATTATGCCTTTGTGGGGTTTTGTTTGTTTGTTTGTTTGTTTAGCTGGAGGTTTTTTGTTCAGTTTTGGGTAATTTTCTTTTTTGTATGCAGTTAAGCAAGCTAAAAAATCACTGCGGGGAAACATTTATGCTTTTCTAAAATTTCTCTCTTAAAGCAAAAATAAGCATAAATCTCCCCTTTTTCACTCTAGTCCCATTAGTAACATTTTTTTGGTTTAGAAGCAAATAGCATCCTTGTTTGGCTGTTTCAGTTAATGTCATGATCTATGCATTTGCCCACTTATGCATTGGACTCAGAAATGACTGGTGACTTATACAAAGGCTCGACTGTTGCTGAACTGAATCAATGATGTAAATTCCAGGTGAACTTCACCTTTGTCCGAAGTAATAAAGTTGTAACAAAGCAATCAACAAAATTCCTGTCTAAGTGTTTGATTACTGAGAGTCCAAAAGATTTTATATTTCTTGCCACTAAAAATGTGATCATTTAAATGTTAGCCACTAGACCATGTCTGCTATCTGCTCAGAGGAGACCAGTTCATCTCACCACTAATTTTATGCCTAAACCCATTTGGTAATGGTAATCTCAGGAGTATTACTG